>NC_084664.1:132967965-134167965 GCF_028389875.1 Rhea pennata
TCAGCATCACACCACCTGTGCCTCCACGCTTCATCCCCTTCCTAACCCTAACCCTAACCCTAACCCTAGAAGTCAGGGTCTTCAGCGACAGAGGCTGAAGCTAACCCCACCTGTCCCATGCAAGGCTCCAAACGCAAAGGTGTCCTGCAAGCAATCTTGCAGCTGCTGCACATTTGCCCTGGCATGCTCTCCTCAGCCCCACACCACCTGTGCCTCCACGCTTCATCCCTTTCCTAACCCTAACCAAAACCCTAACCCTAACCCTTGAATTAAGGCTCCTCAGCGACAAGGGCTGAAGCTAACCCCACCAGTCCCATGCAAGGCTCCAAACGCAAAGGTGTCCTGCGAGCAATCTTGCAGCTGCTGCACATTTGCCCTGCTATGCTCTCCTCAGCCCCACACCACCTGTGGCTCCACGCTTCATCCCTTTCCTAACCCTAACCCTAACCCTAACCCTAACCCTAACCCTAACCCTTGAATTCAGGCTCCTCAGCGACAGGGGCTGAAGCTAGCCCCACCTGTCCCATGAAAAGCTGCAAATGCAAAGGTGTCCTGCGAGCAATCTTGCAGCTGCTGCACATTTGCCCTGGCATGCTCACCTCAGCCACACACCACCTGTGCCTCCACGCTTCATCCCCTTCCTAACCCTAACCCTAACCCTATAAGCCAGGGGCCTCAGCGACAAGGGCTGAAGCTAGACCCACCTGTCCCATGCAAGGCTCCAAATGCAAAGGTGTCCTGCGAGCAATCTTGCAGCTGCTGCACATTTGCCCTGCCATGCTCTCCTCAGCCCCACACCACCTGTGCCTCCACGCTTCATCCCTTCCCTAACCCTAACCCTAACCCTAACCCTAGAAGTAATGCTCATGAGTGACAGGGGCTGAACCTAGACCCACCTGTCCCATGAAAAGCTGCAAATGCAAAGGTGTCCTGCGAGCAATCTTGCAGCTGCTGCACATTTGCCCTGGCATGCTCCCCTCAGCCCCACACCACCTGTGCCTCCACGCTTCATCCCTTTCCTAACCCTAACCCTAACCCTAACCTTTGAATTAAGGCTCCTCAGCGACAAGGGCTGAAGCTAGCCCCACCTGTCCCATGCAAGGCTCCAAATGCAAAGGTGTCCTGCGAGCAATCTTGCAGCTGCTGCACATTTGCCCTGGCATGCTCTCCTCAGCCCCACACCACCTGTGCCTCCACGCTTCATCCCTTTCCTAACCCTAACCCTAACCGTAACCCTAGAAGTCAGGGTCTTCAGCGACAGAGGCTGAAGCTAGCCCCACCAGTCCCATGCAAGGCTCCAAACGCAAAGGTGTCCTGCGAGCAATCTTGCAGCTGCAGCACATTTGCCCTGCCATGCTCTCCTCAGCCCCACACCACCTGTGGCTCCACGCTTCATCCCTTTCCTAACCCTAACCCTAACCCTAGAATCCAGGCTCCTCAGCGACAAGGGCTGAAGCTAGCCCCACCTGTCCCATGCAAGGCTCCAAACGCAAAGGTGTCCTGCGAGCAATCTTGCAGCTGCTGCACATTTGCCCTGCCATGCTCTCCTCAGCCCCACACCACCTGTGCCTCCACGCTTCATCCCTTTCCTAACCCTAACCCTAACCCTAGAAGTAATGGTCCTGAGCGACAAGGGCTGAAGCTAGCCCCACCTGTCCCATGAGAAGCTGCAAACGCAAAGGTGTCCTGCGAGCAATCTTGCAGCTGCTGCACATTTGCCCTGCCATGCTCTCCTCAGCCTCACACCACCTGTGCCTCCATGCTTCATCCCTTCCCTAACCCTAACCCTAACCCTAACCCTAGAAGTAATGGTCCTGAGCGACAGGGGCTGAACCTAAACCCACCTGTCCCATGAAAAGCTCCAAACGCAAACGTGTCCAGAGAGAAATCTTGCAGCTGCTGCACATTTGCTCTGGCATGCTCTCCTCAGCCCCACACCACCTGTGCCTCCACGCTTCATCCCTTTCCTAACCCTAACCCTAACCCTAACTCTAACCCTAACCCTAACCCTTGAATTCAGGCTCCTCAGCGACAGGGGCTGAAGCTAGCCCCACCTGTCCCATGAAAAGCTGCAAATGCAAAGGTGTCCTGCGAGCAATCTTGCAGCTGCTGCACATTTGCCCTGCCATGCTCTCCTCAGCCCCACACCACCTGTGCCTCCACGCTTCATCCCTTTCCTAACCCTAACCCTAACCCTAGAAGCCAGGGGCCTCAGCGACAAGGGCTGAAGCTAGCCCCACCTGTCCCATGCAAGGCTCCAAATGCAAAGGTGTCCTGCGAGCAATCTTGCAGCTGCTGCACATTTGCCCTGCCATGCTCTCCTCAGCCCCACACCACCTGTGCCTCCACGCTTCATCCCTTTCCTAACCCTAACCCTAACCCTAACCCTAACCCTTGAATTCAGGCTCCTCAGCGACAAGGGCTGAAGCTAGCCCCACCTGTACCATGCAAGGCTCCAAACGCAAAGGTGTCCTGCAAGCAATCTTGCAGCTGCTGCACATTTGCTCTGGCATGCTCTCCTCAGCCCCACACCACCTGTGCCTCCACGCTTCATCCCCTTCCTAACCCTAACCCTAACCCTAACCCTAGAAGTCAGGGTCTTCAGCGACAGAGGCTGAAGCTAACCCCACCTGTCCCATGCAAGGCTCCAAACGCAAAGGTGTCCTGCGAGCAATCTTGCAGCTGCTGCACATTTGCCCTGGCATGCTCTCCTCAGCCCCACACCACCTGTGGCTCCACGCTTCATCCCTTTCCTAACCCTAACCCTAACCCTAACCCTAACCCTAACCCTAACCCTAACCCTAACCCTAACCCTTGTATTAATTCTCCTCAGCGACAAGGGCTGAAGCTAGCCCCACCTGTCCCATGAGAAGCTCAAAACGCATAGGTGTCCTGCGAGCAATCTTGCAGCTGCTGCACATTTGCCCTGCCATGCTCTCCTCAGCCCCACACCACCTGTGCCTCCACGCTTCATCCCTTTCCTAACCCTAACCCTAACCCTAACCCTAACCCTTGAATTAAGGCTCCTCAGCGACAAGGGCTGAAGCTAACCCCACCAGTCCCATGCAAGGCTCCAAACGCAAAGGTGTCCTGCGAGCAATCTTGCAGCTGCTGCACATTTGCCCTGCTATGCTCTCCTCAGCCCCACACCACCTGTGCCTCCACGCTTCATCCCTTTCCTAACCCTAACCCTAACCCTAACCCTAACCCTAACCCTTGAATTCAGGCTCCTCAGCGACAGGGGCTGAAGCTAGCCCCACCTGTCCCATGAAAAGCTGCAAATGCAAAGGTGTCCTGCGAGCAAACTTGCAGCTGCTGCACATTTGCCCTGGCATGCTCTCCTCAGCCACACACCACCTGTGCCTCCACGCTTCATCCCTTTCCTAACCCTAACCCTAACCCTATAAGCCAGGGGCCTCAGCGACAAGGGCTGAAGCTAGACCCACCTGTCCCATGCAAGGCTCCAAATGCAAAGGTGTCCTGCGAGCAATCTTGCAGCTGCTGCACATTTACCCTGCCATGCTCTCCTCAGCCCCACACCACCTGTGCCTCCACGCTTCATCCCTTCCCTAACCCTAACCCTAACCCTAACCCTAGAAGTAATGGTCATGAGCGACAGGGGCTGAACCTAGACCCACCTGTCCCATGAAAAGCTGCAAATGCAAAGGTGTCCTGCGAGCAATCTTGCAGCTGCTGCACATTTGCCCTGGCATGCTCCCCTCAGCCCCACACCACCTGTGCCTCCACGCTTCATCCCTTTCCTAACCCTAACCCTAACCCTAACCTTTGAATTCAGGCTCCTCAGCGACAGGGGCTGAAGCTAGCCCCACCTGTCCCATGAAAAGCTGCAAATGCAAAGGTGTCCTGCGAGCAATCTTGCAGCTGCTGCACATTTGCCCTGCCATGCTCTCCTCAGCCCCACACCACCTGTGCCTCCACGCTTCATCCCTTTCCTAACCCTAACCCTAACCCTATAAGCCAGGGGCCTCAGCGACAAGGGCTGAAGCTAACCCCACCTGTCCCATGCAAGGCTCCAAACGCAAAGGTGTCCTGCGAGCAATCTTGCAGCTGCTGCACATTTGCCCTGCCATGCTCTCCTCAGCCCCACACCACCTGTGCCTCCACGCTTCATCCCTTTCCTAACCCTAACCCTAACCCTAACCCTAACCCTTGAATTCAGGCTCCTCAGCGACAAGGGCTGAAGCTAGCCCCACCTGTACCATGCAAGGCTCCAAACGCAAAGGTGTCCTGCAAGCAATCTTGCAGCTGCTGCACATTTGCTCTGGCATGCTCTCCTCAGCCCCACACCACCTGTGCCTCCACGCTTCATCCCCTTCCTAACCCTAACCCTAACCCTAACCCTAGAAGTCAGGGTCTTCAGCGACAGAGGCTGAAGCTAACCCCACCTGTCCCATGCAAGGCTCCAAACGCAAAGGTGTCCTGCAAGCAATCTTGCAGCTGCTGCACATTTGCCCTGGCATGCTCTCCTCAGCCCCACACCACCTGTGGCTCCACGCTTCATCCCTTTCCTAACCCTAACCCTAACCCTAACCCTAACCCTAACCCTAACCCTAACCCTAACCCTTGTATTAATTCTCCTCAGCGACAAGGGCTGAAGCTAGCCCCACCTGTCCCATGAGAAGCTCCAAACGCATAGGTGTCCTGCGAGCAATCTTGCAGCTGCTGCACATTTGCCCTGCCATGCTCTCCTCAGCCCCACACCACCTGTGCCTCCACGCTTCATCCCTTTCCTAACCCTAACCCTAACCCTAACCCTAACCCTTGAATTAAGGCTCCTCAGCGACAAGGGCTGAAGCTAACCCCACCAGTCCCATGCAAGGCTCCAAACGCAAAGGTGTCCTGCGAGCAATCTTGCAGCTGCTGCACATTTGCCCTGCTATGCTCTCCTCAGCCCCACACCACCTGTGGCTCCACGCTTCATCCCTTTCCTAACCCTAACCCTAACCCTAACCCTAACCCTAACCCTTGAATTCAGGCTCCTCAGCGACAGGGGCTGAAGCTAGCCCCACCTGTCCCATGAAAAGCTGCAAATGCAAAGGTGTCCTGCGAGCAATCTTGCAGCTGCTGCACATTTGCCCTGGCATGCTCTCCTCAGCCACACACCACCTGTGCCTCCACGCTTCATCCCTTTCCTAACCCTAACCCTAACCCTATAAGCCAGGGGCCTCAGCGACAAGGGCTGAAGCTAGACCCACCTGTCCCATGCACGGCTCCAAATGCAAAGGTGTCCTGCGAGCAATCTTGCAGCTGCTGCACATTTACCCTGCCATGCTCTCCTCAGCCCCACACCACCTGTGCCTCCACGCTTCATCCCTTCCCTAACCCTAACCCTAACCCTAACCCTAGAAGTAATGGTCATGAGCGACAGGGGCTGAACCTAGACCCACCTGTCCCATGAAAAGCTGCAAATGCAAAGGTGTCCTGCGAGCAATCTTGCAGCTGCTGCACATTTGCCCTGCCATGCTCCCCTCAGCCCCACACCACCTGTGCCTCCACGCTTCATCCCTTTCCTAACCCTAACCCTAACCCTAACCTTTGAATTAAGGCTCCTCAGCGACAAGGGCTGAAGCTAGCCCCACCTGTCCCATGCAAGGCTCCAAACGCAAAGGTGTCCTGCAAGCAATCTTGCAGCTGCTGCACATTTGCCCTGGCATGCTCTCCTCAGCCCCACACCACCTGTGGCTCCACGCTTCATCCCTTTCCTAACCCTAACCCTAACCCTAACCCTAACCCTAACCCTAACCCTAACCCTTGTATTAATTCTCCTCAGCGACAAGGGCTGAAGCTAGCCCCACCTGTCCCATGATAAGCTCCAAACGCATAGGTGTCCTGCGAGCAATCTTGCAGCTGCTGCACATTTGCCCTGCCATGCTCTCCTCAGCCCCACACCACCTGTGCCTCCACGCTTCATCCCTTTCCTAACCCTAACCAAAACCCTAACCCTAACCCTTGAATTAAGGCTCCTCAGCGACAAGGGCTGAAGCTAACCCCACCAGTCCCATGCAAGGCTCCAAACGCAAAGGTGTCCTGCGAGCAATCTTGCAGCTGCTGCACATTTGCCCTGCTATGCTCTCCTCAGCCCCACACCACCTGTGGCTCCACGCTTCATCCCTTTCCTAACCCTAACCCTAACCCTAACCCTAACCCTAACCCTAACCCTTGAATTCAGGCTCCTCAGCGACAGGGGCTGAAGCTAGCCCCACCTGTCCCATGAAAAGCTGCAAATGCAAAGGTGTCCTGCGAGCAATCTTGCAGCTGCTGCACATTTGCCCTGGCATGCTCACCTCAGCCACACACCACCTGTGCCTCCACGCTTCATCCCTTTCCTAACCCTAACCCTAACCCTATAAGCCAGGGGCCTCAGCGACAAGGGCTGAAGCTAGACCCACCTGTCCCATGCAAGGCTCCAAATGCAAAGGTGTCCTGCGAGCAATCTTGCAGCTGCTGCACATTTGCCCTGCCATGCTCTCCTCAGCCCCACACCACCTGTGCCTCCACGCTTCATCCCTTCCCTAACCCTAACCCTAACCCTAACCCTAGAAGTAATGCTCATGAGCGACAGGGGCTGAACCTAGACCCACCTGTCCCATGAAAAGCTGCAAATGCAAAGGTGTCCTGCGAGCAATCTTGCAGCTGCTGCACATTTGCCCTGGCATGCTCCCCTCAGCCCCACACCACCTGTGCCTCCACGCTTCATCCCTTTCCTAACCCTAACCCTAACCCTAACCTTTGAATTAAGGCTCCTCAGCGACAAGGGCTGAAGCTAGCCCCACCTGTCCCATGCAAGGCTCCAAATGCAAAGGTGTCCTGCGAGCAATCTTGCAGCTGCTGCACATTTGCCCTGCCATGCTCTCCTCAGCCCCACACCACCTGTGGCTCCACACTTCATCCCTTTCCTAACCCTAACCCTAACCCTTGAATTCAGGCTCCTCAGCGACAAGGGCTGAAGCTAGCCCCACCTGTCCCATGAAAAGCTCCAAAAGCAAAGGTGTCCTGCGAGCAATCTTGCAGCTGCTGCACATTTGCCCTGCCATGCTCTCCTCAGCCCCACACCACCTGTGCCTCCACGCTTCATCCCTTTCCTAACCCTAACCCTAACCGTAACCCTAGAAGTCAGGGTCTTCAGCGACAGAGGCTGAAGCTAGCCCCACCTGTCCCATGCAAGGCTCCAAACGCAAAGGTGTCCTGCGAGCAATCTTGCAGCTGCAGCACATTTGCCCTGCCATGCTCTCCTCAGCCCCACACCACCTGTGGCTCCACGCTTCATCCCTTTCCTAACCCTAACCCTAACCCTAGAATCCAGGCTCCTCAGCGACAAGGGCTGAAGCTAGCCCCACCTGTCCCATGCACGGCTCCAAACGCAAAGGTGTCCTGCGAGCAATCTTGCAGCTGCTGCACATTTGCCCTGCCATGCTCTCCTCAGCCTCACACGACCTGTGCCTCCATGCTTCATCCCTTCCCTAACCCTAACCCTAACCCTAACCCTAGAAGTAATGGTCCTGAGCGACAGGGGCTGAACCTAGACCCACCTGTCCCATGAAAAGCTCCAAACGCAAAGGTGTCCAGAGAGAAATCTTGCAGCTGCTGCACATTTGCTCTGGCATGTTCTCCTCAGCCCCACACCACCTGTGGCTCCACACTTCATCCCTTTCCTAACCCTAACCCTAACCCTAGAAGCCAGGCTCCTCAGCGACAAGGGCTGAATCTAGCCCCACCTGTCCCATGAGAAGCTCCAAACGCAAATGTGTCCTGCGAGCAATCTTGCAGCTGCTGCACATTTGCCCTGCCATGCTCTCCTCAGCCCCACACCACCTGTGGCTCCACGCTTCATCCCTTTCCTAACCCTAACCCTAACCCTAACCCTAACCCTAACCCTAACCCTAACCCTTGTATTAATTCTCCTCAGCGACAAGGGCTGAAGCTAGCCCCACCTGTCCCATGAGAAGCTCCAAACGCAAAGGTGTCCTGCGAGCAATCTTGCAGCTGCTGCACATTTGCCCTGCCATGCTCTCCTCAGCCCCACACCACCTGTGGCTCCACGCTTCATCCCTTCCCTAACCCTAACCCTAACCCTAACCCTAACCCTTGAATTAAGGCTCCTCAGCGACAAGGGCTGAAGCTAGCCCCACCAGTCCCATGCAAGGCTCCAAACGCAAAGGTGTCCTGCGAGCAATCTTGCAGCTGCTGCACATTTGCCCTGCTATGTTCTCCTCAGCCCCACACCACCTGTGGCTCCACGCTTCATCCCTTTCCTAACCCTAACCCTAACCCTAACCCTAACCCTAACCCTAACCCTAACCCTAACCCTTGAATTCAGGCTCCTCAGCGACAGGGGCTGAAGCTAGCCCCACCTGTCCCATGAAAAGCTGCAAATGCAAAGGTGTCCTGCGAGCAATCTTGCAGCTGCTGCACATTTGCCCTGGCATGCTCACCTCAGCCACACACCACCTGTGCCTCCACGCTTCATCCCTTTCCTAACCCTAACCCTAACCCTATAAGCCAGGGGCCTCAGCGACAAGGGCTGAAGCTAGACCCACCTGTCCCATGCAAGGCTCCAAATGCAAAGGTGTCCTGCGAGCAATCTTGCAGCTGCTGCACATTTGCCCTGCCATGCTCTCCTCAGCCCCACACCACCTGTGCCTCCACGCTTCATCCCTTCCCTAACCCTAACCCTAACCCTAACCCTAGAAGTAATGGTCATGAGCGACAGGGGCTGAACCTAGACCCACCTGTCCCATGAAAAGCTGCAAATGCAAAGGTGTCCTGCGAGCAATCTTGCAGCTGCTGCACATTTGCCCTGGCATGCTCCCCTCAGCCCCACACCACCTGTGCCTCCACGCTTCATCCCTTTCCTAACCCTAACCCTAACCCTAACCTTTGAATTAAGGCTCCTCAGCGACAAGGGCTGAAGCTAGCACCACCTGTCCCATGCAAGGCTCCAAACGCAAAGGTGTCCTGCGAGCAATCTTGCAGCTGCTGCACATTTGCCCTGCCATGCTCCCCTCAGCCCCACGCCACCTGTGGCTCCACACTTCATCCCTTTCCTAACCCTAACCCTAACCCTATAAGCCAGGCTCCTCAGCGACAAGGGCTGAAGATAGCCCCACCTGTCCCATGAAAAGCTCCAAACGCAAAGGTGTCCTGCGAGCAATCTTGCAGCTGCTGCACATTTGCCCTGCCATGCTCTCCTCAGCCCCACACCACCTGTGCCTCCACGCTTCATCCCTTTCCTAACCCTAACCCTAACCGTAACCCTAGAAGTCAGGGTCTTCAGCGACAGAGGCTGAAGCTAGCCCCACCTGTCCCATGCACGGCTCCAAACGCAAAGGTGTCCTGCGAGCAATCTTGCAGCTGCTGCACATTTGCCCTGCCATGCTCTCCTCAGCCCCACACCACCTGTGCCTCCACGCTTCATCCCTTCCATAACCCTAACCCTAACCCTAACCCTAACCCTTGAATTAAGGCTCCTCAGCGACAAGGGCTGAAGCTAGCCCCACCAGTCCCATGCAAGGCTCCAAACGCAAAGGTGTCCTGCGAGCAATCTTGCAGCTGCTGCACATTTGCCCTGCTATGCTCTCCTCAGCCCCACACCACCTGTGGCTCCACGCTTCATCCCTTTCCTAACCCTAACCCTAACCCTAACCCTAACCCTAACCCTAACCCTAACCCTAACCCTAACCCTTGAATTCAGGCTCCTCAGCGACAGGGGCTGAAGCTAGCCCCACCTGTCCCATGAAAAGCTGCAAATGCAAAGGTGTCCTGCGAGCAATCTTGCAGCTGCTGCACATTTGCCCTGGCATGCTCTCCTCAGCCCCACACCACCTGTGCCTCCACGCTTCATCCCTTTCCTAACCCTAACCCTAACCCTATAAGCCAGGGGCCTCAGCGACAAGGGCTGAAGCTAGACCCACCTGTCCCATGCAAGGCTCCAAATGCAAAGGTGTCCTGCGAGCAATCTTGCAGCTGCTGCACATTTGCCCTTCCATGATCTCCTCAGCCCCACACCACCTGTGGCTCCACGCTTCATCCCTTCCCTAACCCTAACCCTAACCCTAACCCTAGAAGTAATCGTCATGAGCGACAGGGGCTGAACCTAGACCCACCTGTCCCATGCAAGGCTCCAAATGCAAAGGTGTCCTGCGAGCAATCTTGCAGCTGCTGCACATTTGCCCTGGCATGCTCCCCTCAGCCCCACACCACCTGTGCCTCCACGCTTCATCCCTTTCCTAACCCTAACCCTAACCCTAACCTTTGAATTAAGGCTCCTCAGCGACAAGGGCTGAAGCTAGCACCACCTGTCCCATGCAAGGCTCCAAACGCAAAGGTGTCCTGCGAGCAATCTTGCAGCTGCTGCACATTTGCCCTGCCATGCTCCCCTCAGCCCCACACCACCTGTGGCTCCACACTTCATCCCTTTCCTAACCCTAACCCTAACCCTAGAAGCCAGGCTCCTCAGCGACAAGGGCTGAAGCTAGCCCCACCTGTCCCATGAAAAGCTACAAATGCAAAGGTGTCCTGCGAGCAATCTTGCAGCTGCTGCACATTTGCCCTGGCATGCTCTCCTCAGCCCCACACCACCTGTGCCTCCACGCTTCATCCCTTTCCTAACCCTAACCCTAACTGTAACCCTAGAAGTCAGGGTCTTCAGCGACAGAGGCTGAAGCTAGCCCCACCTGTCCCATGCAAGGCTCCAAACGCAAAGGTGTCCTGCGAGCAATCTTGCAGCTGCAGCACATTTGCCCTGCCATGCTCTCCTCAGCCCCACACCACCTGTGGCTCCACGCTTCATCCCTTCCCTAACCCTAACCCTAACCCTAACCCTAGAATTAATGGTCCTGAGCGACAGGGGCTGAACCTAGACCCACCTGTCCCATGAAAAGCTCCAAACGCAAAGGTGTCCAGAGAGAAATCTTGCAGCTGCTGCACATTTGCTCTGGCATGCTCTCCTCAGCCCCACACCACCTGTGCCTCCACGCTTCATCCCTTCCCTAACCCTAACCCTAACCCTAACCTTTGAATTAAGGCTCCTCAGCGACAAGGGCTGAAGCTAGCACCACCTGTCCCATGCAAGGCTCCAAACGCAAAGGTGTCCTGCGAGCAATCTTGCAGCTGCTGCACATTTGCCCTGCCATGCTCCCCTCAGCCCCACACCACCTGTGGCTCCACACTTCATCCCTTTCCTAACCCTAACCCTAACCCTAGAAGCCAGGCTCCTCAGCGACAAGGGCTGAAGCTAGCCCCACCTGTCCCATGAAAAGCTACAAATGCAAAGGTGTCCTGCGAGCAATCTTGCAGCTGCTGCACATTTGCCCTGGCATGCTCACCTCAGCCACACACCACCTGTGCCTCCACGCTTCATCCCTTTCCTAACCCTAACCCTAACCGTAACCCTAGAAGTCAGGGTCTTCAGCGACAGAGGCTGAAGCTAGCCCCACCTGTCCCATGCAAGGCTCCAAACGCAAAGGTGTCCTGCGAGCAATCTTGCAGCTGCAGCACATTTGCCCTGCCATGCTCTCCTCAGCCCCACACCACCTGTGGCTCCACGCTTCATCCCTTCCCTAACCCTAACCCTAACCCTAACCCTAGAAGTAATGGTCCTGAGCGACAGGGGCTGAACCTAGACCCACCTGTCCCATGAAAAGCTCCAAACGCAAAGGTGTCCAGAGAGAAATCTTGCAGCTGCTGCACATTTGCTCTGGCATGCTCTCCTCAGCCCCACACCACCTGTGCCTCCACGCTTCATCCCTTTCCTAACCCTAACCCTAACCCTAACTCTAACCCTAACCCTAACCCTTGAATTCAGGCTCCTCAGCAACAGGGGCTGAAGCTAGCCCCACCTGTCCCATGAAAAGCTCAAAAAGCAAAGGTGTCCTGCGAGCAATCTTGCAGCTGCTGCACATTTGTCCTTCCATGCTCTCCTCAGCCCCACACCACCTGTGGCTCCACGCTTCATCCCTTTCCTAACCCTAACCCTAACCCTAGAAGCCAGGCTCCTCAGCGACAAGGGCTGAAGCTAGCCCCACCTGTCCCATGCAAGGCTCCAAATGCAAAGGTGTCCTGCGAGCAATCTTGCAGCTGCTGCACATTTGCCCTGCCATGCTCTCCTCAGCCCCACACCACCTGTGGCTCCACACTTCATCCCTTTCCTAACCCTAACCCTAACCCTAGAAGCCAGGCTCCTCAGCGACAAGGGCTGAAGCTAGCCCCACCTGTCCCATGAAAAGCTACAAATGCAAAGGTGTCCTGCGAGCAATCTTGCAGCTGCTGCACATTTGCCCTGGCATGCTCTCCTCAGCCCCACACCACCTGTGCCTCCACGCTTCATCCCTTTCCTAACCCTAACCCTAACTGTAACCCTAGAAGTCAGGGTCTTCAGCGACAGAGGCTGAAGCTAGCCCCACCTGTCCCATGCAAGGCTCCAAACGCAAAGGTGTCCTGCGAGCAATCTTGCAGCTGCAGCACATTTGCCCTGCCATGCTCTCCTCAGCCCCACACCACCTGTGGCTCCACGCTTCATCCCTTCCCTAACCCTAACCCTAACCCTAACCCTAGAATTAATGGTCCTGAGCGACAGGGGCTGAACCTAGACCCACCTGTCCCATGAAAAGCTCCAAACGCAAAGGTGTCCAGAGAGAAATCTTGCAGCTGCTGCACATTTGCTCTGGCATGCTCTCCTCAGCCCCACACCACCTGTGCCTCCACGCTTCATCCCTTTCCTAACCCTAACCCTAACCCTAACCTTTGAATTAAGGCTCCTCAGCGACAAGGGCTGAAGCTAGCACCACCTGTCCCATGCAAGGCTCCAAACGCAAAGGTGTCCTGCGAGCAATCTTGCAGCTGCTGCACATTTGCCCTGCCATGCTCCCCTCAGCCCCACACCACCTGTGGCTCCACACTTCATCCCTTTCCTAACCCTAACCCTAACCTTTGAATTAAGGCTCCTCAGCGACAAGGGCTGAAGCTAGCCCCACCTGTCCCATGAAAAGCTACAAATGCAAAGGTGTCCTGCGAGCAATCTTGCAGCTGCTGCACATTTGCCCTGGCATGCTCACCTCAGCCACACACCACCTGTGCCTCCACGCTTCATCCCTTTCCTAACCCTAACCCTAACCGTAACCCTAGAAGTCAGGGTCTTCAGCGACAGAGGCTGAAGCTAGCCCCACCTGTCCCATGAAAAGCTCGAAAAGCAAAGGTGTCCTGCGAGCAATCTTGCAGCTGCAGCACATTTGCCCTGCCATGCTCTCCTCAGCCCCACACCACCTGTGGCTCCACGCTTCATCCCTTCCCTAACCCTAACCCTAACCCTAACCCTAGAAGTAATGGTCCTGAGCGACAGGGGCTGAACCTAGACCCACCTGTCCCATGAAAAGCTCCAAACGCAAAGGTGTCCAGAGAGAAATCTTGCAGCTGCTGCACATTTGCTCTGGCATGCTCTCCTCAGCCCCACACCACCTGTGCCTCCACGCTTCATCCCTTTCCTAACCCTAACCCTAACCCTAACTCTAACCCTAACCCTAACCCTTGAATTCAGGCTCCTCAGCAACAGGGGCTGAAGCTAGCCCCACCTGTCCCATGAAAAGCTCAAAAAGCAAAGGTGTCCTGCGAGCAATCTTGCAGCTGCTGCACATTTGTCCTTCCATGCTCTCCTCAGCCCCACACCACCTGTGGCTCCACGCTTCATCCCTTTCCTAACCCTAACCCTAACCCTAGAAGCCAGGCTCCTCAGCGACAAGGGCTGAAGCTAGCCCCACCTGTCCCATGCAAGGCTCCAAATGCAAAGGTGTCCTGCGAGCAATCTTGCAGCTGCTGCACATTTGCCCTGCCATGCTCTCCTCAGCCCCACACCACCTGTGCCTACACGCTTCATCCCTTCCCTAACCCTAACCCTAACCCTAACCCTAGAAGTAATGGTCATGAGCGACAGGGGCTGAACCTAGACCCACCTGTCCCATGAAAAGCTGCAAATGCAAAGGTGTCCTGCGAGCAATCTTGCAGCTGCTGCACATTTGCCCTGGCATGCTCCCCTCAGCCCCACACCACCTGTGCCTCCACGCTTCATCCCTTTCCTAACCCTAACCCTAACCCTAACCCTTGAATTCAGGCTCCTCAGCGACAGGGGCTGAAGCTAGCCCCACCTGTCCCATGAAAAGCTGCAAATGCAAAGGTGTCCTGCGAGCAATCTTGCAGCTGCTGCACATTTGCCCTGGCATGCTCTCCTCAGCCACACACCACCTGTGCCTCCACGCTTCATCCCTTTCCTAACCCTAACCCTAACCCTATAAGCCAGGGGCCTCAGCGACAAGGGCTGAAGCTAGACCAACCTGTCCCATGCAAGGCTCCAAATGCAAAGGTGTCCTGCGAGCAATCTTGCAGCTGCTGCACATTTGCCCTGCCATGCTATCCTCAGCCCCACACCACCTGTGCCTCCACGCTTCATCCCTTCCCTAACCCTAACCCTAACCCTAACCCTAGAAGTAATGGTCATGAGCGACAGGGGCTGAACCTAGACCCACCTGTCCCATGAAAAGCTGCAAATGCAAAGGTGTCCTGCGAGCAATCTTGCAGCTGCTGCACATTTGCCCTGGCATGCTCCCCTCAGCCCCACACCACCTGTGCCTCCACGCTTCATCCCTTTCCTAACCCTAACCCTAACCCTAACCTTTGAATTAAGGCTCCTCAGCGACAAGGGCTGAAGCTAGCCCCACCTGTCCCATGCAAGGCTCCAAACGCAAAGGTGTCCTGCAAGCAATCTTGCAGCTGCTGCACATTTGCCCTGCCATGCTCTCCTCAGCCCCACACCACCTGTGCCTCCACGCTTCATCCCTTTCCTAACCCTAACCCTAACCCTAACCCTAACCCTAACCCTAACCCTAACCCTAACCCTAACCCTTGTATTAATTCTCCTCAGCGACAAGGGCTGAAGCTAGCCCCACCTGTCCCATGATAAGCTCCAAACGCATAGGTTTCCTGCGAGCAATCTTGCAGCTGCTGCACATTTGCCCTGCCATGCTCTCCTCAGCCCCACACCACCTGTGCCTCCACGCTTCATCCCTTTCCTAACCCTAACCAAAACCCTAACCCTAACCCTTGAATTAAGGCTCCTCAGCGACAAGGGCTGAAGCTAACCCCACCAGTCCCATGCAAGGCTCCAAACGCAAAGGTGTCCTGCGAGCAATCTTGCAGCTGCTGCACATTTGCCCTGCTATGCTCTCCTCAGCCCCACACCACCTGTGGCTCCACGCTTCATCCCTTTCCTAACCCTAACCCTAACCCTAACCCTAACCCTAACCCTTGAATTCAGGCTCCTCAGCGACAGGGGCTGAAGCTAGCCCCACCTGTCCCATGAAAAGCTGCAAATGCAAAGGTGTCCTGCGAGCAATCTTGCAGCTGCTGCACATTTGCCCTGGCATGCTCACCTCAGCCACACACCACCTGTGCCTCCACGCTTCATCCCTTTCCTAACCCTAACCCTAACCCTATAAGCCAGGGGCCTCAGCGACAAGGGCTGAAGCTAGACCCACCTGTCCCATGCAAGGCTCCAAATGCAAAGGTGTCCTGCGAGCAATCTTGCAGCTGCTGCACATTTGCCCTGCCATGCTCTCCTCAGCCCCACACCACCTGTGCCTCCACGCTTCATCCCTTCCCTAACCCTAACCCTAACCCTAACCCTAGAAGTAATGGTCATGAGCGACAGGGGCTGAACCTAGACCCACCTGTCCCATGAAAAGCTGCAAATGCAAAGGTGTCCTGCGAGCAATCTTGCAGCTGCTGCACATTTGCCCTGGCATGCTCCCCTCAGCCCCACACCACCTGTGCCTCCACGCTTCATCCCTTTCCTAACCCTAACCCTAACCCTAACCTTTGAATTAAGGCTCCTCAGCGACAAGGGCTGAAGCTAGCCCCACCTGTCCCATGAAAAGCTGCAAATGCAAAGGTGTCCTGCGAGCAATCTTGCAGCTGCTGCACATTTGCCCTGGCATGCTCTCCTCAGCCACACACCACCTGTGCCTCCACGCTTCATCCCTTTCCTAACCCTAACCCTAACCCTATAAGCCAGGGGCCTCAGCGACAAGGGCTGAAGCTAGACCCACCTGTCCCATGCAAGGCTCCAAATGCAAAGGTGTCCTGCGAGCAATCTTGCAGCTGCTGCACATTTGCCCTGCCATGCTCTCCTCAGCCCCACACCACCTGTGCCTCCACGCTTCATCCCTTTCCTAACCCTAACCCTAACCCTAACCTTTGAATTAAGGCTCCTCAGCGACAAGGGCTGAAGCTAGCCCCACCTGTCCCATGCAAGGCTCCAAACGCAAAGGTGTCCTGCGAGCAATCTTGCAGCTGCTGCACATTTGCCCTGCCATGCTCTCCTCAGCCCCACACCACCTGTGGCTCCACACTTCATCCCTTTCCTAACCCTAACCCTAACCCTTGAATTCAGGCTCCTCAGCGACAAGGGCTGAAGCTAGCCCCACCTGTCCCATGAAAAGCTCCAAAAGCAAAGGTGTCCTGCGAGCAATCTTGCAGCTGCTGCACATTTGCCCTGCCATGCTCTCCTCAGCCCCACACCACCTGTGCCTCCACGCTTCATCCCTTTCCTAACCCTAACCCTAACCGTAACCCTAGAAGTCAGGGTCTTCAGCGACAGAGGCTGAAGCTAGCCCCACCTGTCCCATGCAAGGCTCCAAACGCAAAGGTGTCCTGCGAGCAATCTTGCAGCTGCTGCACATTTGCCCTGCCATGCTCTCCTCAGCCCCACACCACCTGTGCCTCCACGCTTCATCCCTTTCCTAACCCTAACCCTAACCCTAGAATCCAGGCTCCTCAGCGACAAGGGCTGAAGCTAGCCCCACCTGTCCCATGCACGGCTCCAAACGCAAAGGTGTCCTGCGAGCAATCTTGCAGCTGCTGCACATTTGCCCTGCCATGCTCTCCTCAGCCTCACACCACCTGTGCCTCCATGCTTCATCCCTTCCCTAACCCTAACCCTAACCCTAACCCTAGAAGTAATGGTCCTGAGCGACAGGGGCTGAACCTAGACCCACCTGTCCCATGAAAAGCTCCAAACGCAAAGGTGTCCAGAGAGAAATCTTGCAGCTGCTGCACATTTGCTCTGGCATGCTCTCCTCAGCCCCACACCACCTGTGGCTCCACACTTCATCCCTTTCCTAACCCTAACCCTAACCCTAGAAGCCAGGCTCCTCAGCGACAAGGGCTGAATCTAGCCCCACCTGTCCCATGCAAGGCTCCAAACGCAAAGGTGTCCTGCAAGCAATCTTTCAGCTGCTGCACATTTGCCCTGGCATGCTCTCCTCAGCCCCACACCACCTGTGGCTCCACGCTTCATCCCTTTCCTAACCCTAACCCTAACCCTAACCCTAACCCTAACCCTAACCCTAACCCTAACCCTAACCCTTGTATTAATTCTCCTCAGCGACAAGGGCTGAAGCTAGCCCCACCTGTCCCATGAGAAGCTCCAAACGCAAAGGTGTCCTGCGAGCAATCTTGCAGCTGCTGCACATTTGCCCTGCCATGCTCTCCTCAGCCCCACACCACCTGTGGCTCCACGCTTCATCCCTTCCCTAACCCTAACCCTAACCCTAACCCTAACCCTTGAATTAAGGCTCCTCAGCGACAAGGGCTGAAGCTAGCCCCACCAGTCCCATGCAAGGCTCCAAACGCAAAGGTGTCCTGCGAGCAATCTTGCAGCTGCTGCACATTTGCCCTGCTATGCTCTCCTCAGCCCCACACCACCTGTGGCTCCACGCTTCATCCCTTTCCTAACCCTAACCCTAACCCTAACACTAACCCTAACCCTAACCCTAACCCTAACCCTTGAATTCAGGCTCCTCAGCGACAGGGGCTGAAGCTAGCCCCACCTGTCCCATGAAAAGCTGCAAATGCAAAGGTGTCCTGCGAGCAATCTTGCAGCTGCTGCACATTTGCCCTGGCATGCTCTCCTCAGCCACACACCACCTGTGCCTCCACGCTTCATCCCTTTCCTAACCCTAACCCTAACCCTATAAGCCAGGGGCCTCAGCGACAAGGGCTGAAGCTAGACCCACCTGTCCCATGCAAGGCTCCAAATGCAAAGGTGTCCTGCGAGCAATCTTGCAGCTGCTGCACATTTGCCCTGCCATGCTCTCCTCAGCCCCACACCACCTGTGCCTCCACGCTTCATCCCTTCCCTAACCCTAACCCTAACCCTAACCCTAGAAGTAATGGTCATGAGCGACAGGGGCTGAACCTAGACCCACCTGTCCCATGAAAAGCTGCAAATGCAAAGGTGTCCTGCGAGCAATCTTGCAGCTGCTGCACATTTGCCCTGGCATGCTCCCCTCAGCCCCACACCACCTGTGCCTCCACGCTTCATCCCTTTCCTAACCCTAACCCTAACCCTAACCTTTGAATTAAGGCTCCTCAGCGACAAGGGCTGAAGCTAGCACCACCTGTCCCATGCAAGGCTCCAAACGCAAAGGTGTCCTGCGAGCAATCTTGCAGCTGCTGCACATTTGCCCTGCCATGCTCCCCTCAGCCCCACACCACCTGTGGCTCCACACTTCATCCCTTTCCTAACCCTAACCCTAACCCTAGAAGCCAGGCTCCTCAGCGACAAGGGCTGAAGATAGCCCCACCTGTCCCATGAAAAGCTACAAATGCAAAGGTGTCCTGCGAGCAATCTTGCAGCTGCTGCACATTTGCCCTGCCATGCTCTCCTCAGCCCCACACCACCTGTGCCTCCACGCTTCATCCCTTTCCTAACCCTAACCCTAACCGTAACCCTAGAAGTCAGGGTCTTCAGCGACAGAGGCTGAAGCTAGCCCCACCTGTCCCATGCACGGCTCCAAACGCAAAGGTGTCCTGCGAGCAATCTTGCAGCTGCAGCACATTTGCCCTGCCATGCTCTCCTCAGCCCCACACCACCTGTGGCTCCACGCTTCATCCCTTCCCTAACCCTAACCCTAACCCTAACCCTAGAAGTAATGGTCCTCAGCGACAGGGGCTGAACCTAGACCCACCTGTCCCATGAAAAGCTCCAAACGCAAAGGTGTCCAGAGAGAAATCTTGCAGCTGCTGCACATTTGCTCTGGCATGCTCTCCTCAGCCCCACACCACCTGTGCCTCCACGCTTCATCCCTTTCCTAACCCTAACCCTAACCCTAACTCTAACCCTAACCCTAACCCTTGAATTCAGGCTCCTCAGCGACAGGGGCTGAAGCTAGCCCCACCTGTCCCATGAAAACCTCAAAAAGCAAAGGTGTCCTGCGAGCAATCTTGCAGCTGCTGCACATTTGCCCTGGCATGCTCTCCTCAGCCCCACACCACCTGTGCCTCCACGCTTCATCCCTTTCCTAACCCTAACCCTAACCGTAACCCTAGAAGTCAGGGTCTTCAGCGACAGAGGCTGAAGCTAGCCCCACCTGTCCCATGCAAGGCTCCAAACGCAAAGGTGTCCTGCGAGCAATCTTGCAGCTGCAGCACATTTGCCCTGCCATGCTCTCCTCAGCCCCACACCACCTGTGGCTCCACGCTTCATCCCTTTCCTAACCCTAACCCTAACCCTAGAATCCAGGCTCCTCAGCGACAAGGGCTGAAGCTAGCCCCACCTGTCCCATGCACGGCTCCAAACGCAAAGCTGTCCTGCGAGCAATCTTGCAGCTGCTGCACATTTGCCCTGCCATGCTCTCCTCAGCCTCACACCACCTGTGCCTCCATGCTTCATCCCTTCCCTAACCCTAACCCTAACCCTAACCCTAGAAGTAATGGTCCTGAGCGACAGGGGCTGAAGCTAGCCCCACCTGTCCCATGAAAAGCTCCAAACGCAAAGGTGTCCTGCAAGCAATCTTGCAGCTGCTGCACATTTGCTCTGGCATGCTCCCCTCAGCCCCACACCACCTGTGCCTCCACGCTTCATCCCTTCCCTAACCCTAACCCTAACCCTAACCCTAGAAGTAATGGTCATGAGCGACAGGGGCTGAACCTAGACCCACCTGTCCCATGAAAAGCTGTAAATGCAAAGGTGTCCTGCGAGCAATATTGCAGCTGCTGCACATTTGCCCTGGCATGCTCCCCTCAGCCCCACACCACCTGTGCCTCCACGCTTCATCCCTTTCCTAACCCTAACCCTAACCCTAACCTTTGAATTAAGGCTCCTCAGCGACAAGGGCTGAAGCTAGCCCCACCTGTCCCATGCAAGGCTCCAAACGCAAAGGTGTCCTGAGAGCAATCTTGCAGCTGCTGCACATTTGCCCTGCCATGCTCTCCTCAGCCCCACACCACCTGTGCCTCCACGCTTCATCCCTTTCCTAACCCTAACCAAAACCCTAACCCTAACCCTTGAATTAAGTCTCCTCAGCGACAAGGGCTGAAGCTAACCCCACCAGTCCCATGCAAGGCTCCAAACGCAAAGGTGTCCTGAGAGCAATCTTGCAGCTGCTGCACATTTGCCCTGCTATGCTCTCCTCAGCCCCACACCACCTGTGGCTCCACGCTTCATCCCTTTCCTAACCCTAACCCTAACCCTAACCCTAACCCTAACCCTTGAATTCAGGCTCCTCAGCGACAGGGGCTGAAGCTAGCCCCACCTGTCCCATGAAAAGCTGCAAATGCAAAGGTGTCCTGCGAGCAATCTTGCAGCTGCTGCACATTTGCCCTGCCATGCTCTCCTCAGCCACACACCACCTGTGCCTCCACGCTTCATCCCTTTCCTAACCCTAACCCTAACCCTATAAGCCAGGGGCCTCAGCGACAAGGGCTGAAGCTAGACCCACCTGTCCCATGCAAGGCTCCAAATGCAAAGGTGTCCTGCGAGCAATCTTGCAGCTGCTGCACATTTGCCCTGCCATGCTCTCCTCAGCCCCACACCACCTGTGCCTCCACGCTTCATCCCTTCCCTAACCCTAACCCTAACCCTAACCCTAGAAGTAATGGTCATGAGCGACAGGGGCTGAACCTAGACCCACCTGTCCCATGAAAAGCTGCAAATGCAAAGGTGTCCTGCGAGCAATCTTGCAGCTGCTGCACATTTGCTCTGGCATGCTCCCCTCAGCCCCACACCACCTGTGCCTCCACGCTTCATCCCTTTCCTAACCCTAACCCTAACCCTAACCTTTGAATTAAGGCTCCTCAGCGACAAGGGCTGAAGCTAGCCCCACCTGTCCCATGCAAGGCTCCAAAAGCAAAGGTGTCCTGCGAGCAATCTTGCAGCTGCTGCACATTTGCCCTGCCATGCTCTCCTCAGCCCCACACCACCTGTGCCTCCACGCTTCATCCCTTTCCTAACCCTAACCCTAACCCTAGAAGCCAGGCTCCTCAGCGACAAGGGCTGAAGCTAGCCCCACCTGTCCCATGAAAAGCTCCAAAAGCAAAGGTGTCCTGCGAGCAATCTTGCAGCTGCTGCACATTTGCCCTGGCATGCTCTCCTCAGCCCCACACCACCTGTGCCTCCACGCTTCATCCCTTTCCTAACCCTAACCCTAACCGTAACCCTAGAAGTCAGGGTCTTCAGCGACAGAGGCTGAAGCTAGCCCCACCTGTCCCATGCAAGGCTCCAAACGCAAAGGTGTCCTGCGAGCAATCTTGCAGCTGCAGCACATTTGCCCTGGCATGCTCTCCTCAGCCCCACACCACCTGTGGCTCCACGCTTCATCCCTTTCCTAACCCTAACCCTAACCCTAGAATCCAGGCTCCTCAGCGACAAGGGCTGAAGCTAGCCCCACCTGTCCCATGCACGGCTCCAAACGCAAAGGTGTCCTGCGAGCAATCTTGCAGCTGCTGCACATTTGCCCTGCCATGCTCTCCTCAGCCTCACACCACCTGTGCCTCCATGCTTCATCCCTTCCCTAACCCTAACCCTAACCCTAACCCTAGAAGTAATGGTCCTGAGCGACAGGGGCTGAACCTAGACCCACCTGTCCCATGAAAAGCTCCAAACGCAAAGGTGTCCAGAGAGAAATCTTGCAGCTGCTGCACATTTGCTCTGGCATGCTCTCCTCAGCCCCACACCACCTGTGGCTCCACACTTCATCCCTTTCCTAACCCTAACCCTAACCCTAGAAGCCAGGCTCCTCAGCGACAAGGGCTGAATCTAGCCCCACCTGTCCCATGCAAGGCTCCAAACGCAAAGGTGTCCTGCAAGCAATCTTTCAGCTGCTGCACATTTGCCCTGGCATGCTCTCCTCAGCCCCACACCACCTGTGGCTCCACGCTTCATCCCTTTCCTAACCCTAACCCTAACCCTAACCCTAACCCTAACCCTAACCCTAACCCTAACCCTTGTATTAATTCTCCTCAGCGACAAGGGCTGAAGCTAGCCCGACCTGTCCCATGAGAAGCTCCAAACGCAAATGTGTCCTGCGAGCAATCTTGCAGCTGCTGCACATTTGCCCTGCCATGCTCTCCTCAGCCCCACACCACCTGTGGCTCCACGCTTCATCCCTTCCATAACCCTAACCCTAACCCTAACCCTAACCCTTGAATTAAGGCTCCTCAGCGACAAGGGCTGAAGCTAGCCCCACCAGTCCCATGCAAGGCTCCAAACGCAAAGGTGTCCTGCGAGCAATCTTGCAGCTGCTGCACATTTGCCCTGCTATGCTCTCCTCAGCCCCACACCACCTGTGGCTCCACGCTTCATCCCTTTCCTAACCCTAACCCTAACCCTAACCCTAACCCTAACCCTAACCCTAACCCTTGAATTCAGGCACCTCAGCGACAGGGGCTGAAGCTAGCCCCACCTGTCCCATGAAAAGCTGCAAATGCAAAGGTGTCCTGCGAGCAATCTTGCAGCTGCTGCACATTTGCCCTGGCATGCTCTCCTCAGCCCCACACCACCTGTGCCTCCACGCTTCATCCCTTTCCTAACCCTAACCCTAACCCTATAAGCCAGGGGCCTCAGCGACAAGGGCTGAAGCTAGACCCACCTGTCCCATGCAAGGCTCCAAATGCAAAGGTGTCCTGCGAGCAATCTTGCAGCTGCTGCACATTTGCCCTGCCATGCTCTCCTCAGCCCCACACCACCTGTGCCTCCACGCTTCATCCCTTCCCTAACCCTAACCCTAACCCTAACCCTAGAAGTAATGGTCATGAGCGACAGGGGCTGAACCTAGACCCACCTGTCCCATGCAAGGCTCCAAATGCAAAGGTGTCCTGCGAGCAATCTTGCAGCTGCTGCACATTTGCCCTGCCATGCTCCCCTCAGCCCCACACCACCTGTGCCTCCATGCTTCATCCCTTTCCTAACCCTAACCCTAACCCTAACCTTTGAATTAAGGCTCCTCAGCGACAAGGGCTGAAGCTAGCACCACCTGTCCCATGCAAGGCTCCAAACGCAAAGGTGTCCTGCGAGCAATCTTGCAGCTGCTGCACATTTGCCCTGCCATGCTCCCCTCAGCCCCACACCACCTGTGCCTCCACGCTTCATCCCTTCCCTAACCCTAACCCTAACCCTAACCCTAGAATTAATGGTCCTGAGCGACAGGGGCTGAACCTAGACCCACCTGTCCCATGAAAAGCTCCAAACGCAAAGGTGTCCAGAGAGAAATCTTGCAGCTGCTGCACATTTGCTCTGGCATGCTCTCCTCAGCCCCACACCACCTGTGCCTCCACGCTTCATCCCTTTCCTAACCCTAACCCTAACCCTAACCCTAACCCTTGAATTCAGGCTCCTCAGCGACAGGGGCTGAAGCTAGCCCCACCTGTCCCATGAAAAGCTCAAAAAGCAAAGGTGTCCTGCGAGCAATCTTGCAGCTGCTGCACATTTGTCCTTCCATGCTCTCCTCAGCCCCACACCACCTGTGGCTCCACGCTTCATCCCTTTCCTAACCCTAACCCTAACCCTAGAAGCCAGGCTCCTCAGCGACAAGGGCTGAAGGTAGCCCCACCTGTCCCATGCAAGGCTCCAAATGCAAAGGTCTCCTGCGAGCAATCTTGCAGCTGCTGCACATTTGCCCTGCCATGCTCTCCTCAGCCCCACACCACCTGTGCCTCCACGCTTCATCCCTTCCCTAACCCTAACCCTAACCCTAACCCTAGAAGTAATGGTCATGAGCGACAGGGGCTGAACCTAGACCCACCTGTCCCATGAAAAGCTGCAAATGCAAAGGTGTCCTGCGAGCAATCTTGCAGCTGCTGCACATTTGCCCTGGCATGCTCCCCTCAGCCCCACACCACCTGTGCCTCCACGCTTCATCCCTTTCCTAACCCTAACCCTAACCCTTGAATTAAGGCTCCTCAGCGACAAGGGCTGAAGCTAGCACCACCTGTCCCATGCAAGGCTCCAAATGCAAAGGTGTCCTGCGAGCAATCTTGCAGCTGCTGCACATTTGCCCTGCCATGCTCCCCTCAGCCCCACACCACCTGTGGCTCCACACTTCATCCCTTTCCTAACCCTAACCCTAACCCTAGAAGCCAGGCTCCTCAGCGACAAGGGCTGAAGCTAGCCCCACCTGTCCCATGAAAACCTACAAATGCAAAGGTGTCCTGCGAGCAATCTTGCAGCTGCTGCACATTTGCCCTGGCATGCTCCCCTCAGCCCAACACCACCTGTGCCTCCACGCTTCATCCCTTCCCTAACCCTAACCCTAACCGTAACCTTTGAATTAAGGCTCCTCAGAGACAAGGGCTGAAGCTAGCCCCACCTGTCCCATGCAAGGCTCCAAACGCAAAGGTGTCCTGCGAGCAATCTTGCAGCTGCAGCACATTTGCCCTGCCATGCTCTCCTCAGCCCCACACCACCTGTGGCTCCACGCTTCATCCCTTTCCTAACCCTAACCCTAACCCTAGAAGCCAGGCTCCTCAGCGACAAGGGCTGAAGCTAGCCCCACCTGTCCCATGCACGGCTCCAAACGCAAAGGTGTCCTGCGAGCAATCTTGCAGCTGCTGCACATTTGCCCTGCCATGCTCTCCTCAGCCTCACACCACCTGTGCCTCCATGCTTCATCCCTTCCCTAACCCTAACCCTAACCCTAACCCTAGAAGTAATGGTCCTGAGCGACAGGGGCTGAACCTAGACCCACCTGTCCCATGAAAAGCTCCAAACGCAAAGGTGTCCTGCAAGCAATCTTGCAGCTGCTGCACATTTGCTCTGGCATGCTCCCCTCAGCCCCACACCACCTGTGCCTCCACGCTTCATCCCTTTCCTAACCCTAACCCTAACCCTAACTCTAACCCTAACCCTAACCCTTGAATTCAGGCTCCTCAGCGACAGGGGCTGAAGCTAGCCCCACCTGTCCCATGAAAAGCTCGAAAAGCAAAGGTGTCCTGCGAGCAATCTTGCAGCTGCTGCACATTTGTCCTTCCATGCTCTCCTCAGCCCCACACCACCTGTGCCTCCACGCTTCATCCCTTTCCTAACCCTAACCCTAACCCTAGAAGCCAGGCTCCTCAGCGACAAGGGCTGAAGCTAGCCCCACCTGTCCCATGCACGGCTCCAAACGCAAAGCTGTCCTGCGAGCAATCTTGCAGCTGCTGCACATTTGCCCTGCCATGCTCTCCTCAGCCTCACACCACCTGTGCCTCCATGCTTCATCCCTTCCCTAACCCTAACCCTAACCCTAACCCTAGAAGTAATGGTCCTGAACGACAGGGGCTGAACCTAGACCCACCTGTCCCATGAAAAGCTGCAAATGCAAAGGTGTCCTGCGAGCAATCTTGCAGCTGCTGCACATTTGCCCTGCCATGCTCTCCTCAGCCCCACACCACCTGTGCCTCCACGCTTCATCCCTTCCCTAACCCTAACCCTAACCCTAACCCTAGAAGTAATGGTCATGAGCGACAGGGGCTGAACCTAGACCCACCTGTCCCATGCAAGGCTCCAAATGCAAAGGTGTCCTGCGAGCAATCTTGCAGCTGCTGCACATTTGCCCTGCCATGCTCCCCTCAGCCCCACACCACCTGTGCCTCCACGCTTCATCCCTTTCCTAACCCTAACCCTAACCCTAACCTTTGAATTAAGGCTCCTCAGCGACAAGGGCTGAAGCTAGCACCACCTGTCCCATGCAAGGCTCCAAACGCAAAGGTGTCCTGCGAGCAATCTTGCAGCTGCTGCACATTTGCCCTGCCATGCTCCCCTCAGCCCCACACCACCTGTGCCTCCACGCTTCATCCCTTCCCTAACCCTAACCCTAACCCTAACCCTAGAATTAATGGTCCTGAGCGACAGGGGCTGAACCTAGACCCACCTGTCCCATGAAAAGCTCCAAACGCAAAGGTGTCCAGAGAGAAATCTTGCAGCTGCTGCACATTTGCTCTGGCATGCTCTCCTCAGCCCCACACCACCTGTGCCTCCACGCTTCATCCCTTTCCTAACCCTAACCCTAACCCTAACTCTAACCCTAACCCTAACCCTTGAATTCAGGCTCCTCAGCGACAGGGGCTGAAGCTAGCCCCACCTGTCCCATGAAAAGCTCAAAAAGCAAAGGTGTCCTGCGAGCAATCTTGCAGCTGCTGCACATTTGTCCTTCCATGCTCTCCTCAGCCCCACACCACCTGTGGCTCCACGCTTCATCCCTTTCCTAACCCTAACCCTAACCCTAGAAGCCAGGCTCCTCAGCGACAAGGGCTGAAGGTAGCCCCACCTGTCCCATGCAAGGCTCCAAATGCAAAGGTGTCCTGCGAGCAATCTTGCAGCTGCTGCACATTTGCCCTGCCATGCTCTCCTCAGCCCCACACCACCTGTGCCTCCACGCTTCATCCCTTCCCTAACCCTAACCCTAACCCTAACCCTAGAAGTAATGGTCATGAGCGACAGGGGCTGAACCTAGACCCACCTGTCCCATGAAAAGCTGCAAATGCAAAGGTGTCCTGCGAGCAATCTTGCAGCTGCTGCACATTTGCCCTGCCATGCTCCCCTCAGCCCCACACCACCTGTGCCTCCACGCTTCATCCCTTTCCTAACCCTAACCCTAACCCTAACCTTTGAATTAAGGCTCCTCAGCGACAAGGGCTGAAGCTAGCACCACCTGTCCCATGCAAGGCTCCAAATGCAAAGGTGTCCTGCGAGCAATCTTGCAGCTGCTGCACATTTGCCCTGCCATGCTCCCCTCAGCCCCACACCACCTGTGGCTCCACACTTCATCCCTTTCCTAACCCTAACCCTAACCCTAGAAGCCAGGCTCCTCAGCGACAAGGGCTGAAGCTAGCCCCACCTGTCCCATGAAAACCTACAAATGCAAAGGTGTCCTGCGAGCAATCTTGCAGCTGCTGCACATTTGCCCTGGCATGCTCTCCTCAGCCCCACACCACCTGTGGCTCCACGCTTCATCCCTTTCCTAACCCTAACCCTAACCCTAGAAGCCAGGCTCCTCAGCGACAAGGGCTGAAGCTAGCCCCACCTGTCCCATGCACGGCTCCAAACGCAAAGGTGTCCTGCGAGCAATCTTGCAGCTGCTGCACATTTGCCCTGCCATGCTCTCCTCAGCCTCACACCACCTGTGCCTCCATGCTTCATCCCTTCCCTAACCCTAACCCTAACCCTAACCCTAGAAGTAATGGTCCTGAGCGACAGGGGCTGAACCTAGACCCACCTATCCCATGAAAAGCTCCAAACGCAAAGGTGTCCTGCAAGCAATCTTGCAGCTGCTGCACATTTGCTCTGGCATGCTCCCCTCAGCCCCACACCACCTGTGCCTCCACGCTTCATCCCTTTCCTAACCCTAACCCTAACCCTAACCCTAACCCTTGAATTCAGGCTCCTCAGCGACAAGGGCTGAAGCTAGCCCCACCTGTACCATGCAAGGCTCAAAACGCAAACGTGTCCTGCAAGCAATCTTGCAGCTGCTGAACATTTGCTCTGGCATGCTCTGCTCAGCATCACACCACCTGTGACTCCACGCTTCATCCCTTTCCTAACCCTAACCCTAACCCTAACCCTAGAAGTCAGGGTCTTCAGCGACAGAGGCTGAAGCTAACCCCACCTGTCCCATGCAAGGCTCCAAACGCAAAGGTGTCCTGCGAGCAATCTTGCAGCTGCTGCACATTTGCCCTGGCATGCTCTCCTCAGCCCCACACCACCTGTGGCTCCACGCTTCATCCCTTTCCTAACCCTAACCCTAACCCTAACCCTAACCCTAACCCTAACCCTAACCCTAACCCTTGTATTAATTCTCCTCAGCGACAAGGGCTGAAGCTAGCCCCACCTGTCCCATGAGAAGCTCCAAACGCAAAGGTGTCCTGCGAGCAATCTTGCAGCTGCTGCACATTTGCCCTGCCATGCTCTCCTCAGCGCCACACCACCTGTGCCTCCACGCTTCATCCCTTTCTTAACCCTAACCGTAACCCTAGAAGCCAGGCTCCTCAGCGACAAGGGCTGAAGCTAGCCCCACCAGTCCCATGCAAGGCTCCAAATGCAAAGGTGTCCTGCGAGCAATCTTGCAGCTGCTGCACATTTGCCCTGCCATGCTCTCCTCAGCCTCACACCACCTGTGCCTCCATGCTTCATCCCTTCCCTAACCCTAACCCTAACCCTAACCCTAGAAGTAATGGTCCTGAGCGACAGGGGCTGAACCTAGACCCACCTGTCCCATGAAAAGCTCCAAACGCAAAGGTGTCCTGCAAGCAATCTTGCAGCTGCTGCACATTTGCTCTGGCATGCTCCCCTCAGCCCCACACCACCTGTGCCTCCACGCTTCATCCCTTTCCTAACCCTAACCCTAACCCTAGAAGCCAGGCTCCTCAGCGACAAGGGCTGAAGCTAGCCCCACCTGTCCCATGCACGGCTCCAAACGCAAAGCTGTCCTGCGAGCAATCTTGCAGCTGCTGCACATTTGCCCTGCCATACTCTCCTCAGCCCCACACCACCTGTGGCTCCACGCTTCATCCCTTTCCTAACCCTAACCCTAACCCTAACCCTAACCCTAACCCTAACCCTAACCCTAACCCTAACCCTAACCCTAACCCTAACCCTTGTATTAATTCTCCTCAGCGACAAGGGCTGAAGCTAGCCCCACCTGTCCCATGAGAAGCTCCAAACGCAAAGGTGTCCTGCGAGCAATCTTGCAGCTGCTGCACATTTGCCCTGCCATGCTCTCCTCAGCCCCACACCACCTGTGCCTCCACGCTTCATCCCTTTCTTAACCCTAACCGTAACCCTAGAAGCCAGGCTCCTCAGCGACAAGGGCTGAAGCTAGCCCCACCTGTCCCATGCAAGGCTCCAAACGCAAAGGTGTCCAGAGAGAAATCTTGCAGCTGCTGCACATTTGCCCTGCCATGCTCTCCTCAGCCCCACACCACCTGTGCCTCCACGCTTCATCCCTTTCCTAACCCTAACCCTAACCCTAACCCTAACCCTTGAATTAAGGCTCCTCAGCGACAAGGGCTGAAGCTAGCCCCAGCAGTCCCATGCAAGGCTCCAAACGCAAAGGTGTCCTGCGAGCAATCTTGCAGCTGCTGCACATTTGCCCTGGCATGCTCCCCTCAGCCCCACACCACCTGTGGCTCCACGCTTCATCCCTTTCCTAACCCTAACCCTAACCCTAACCCTAACCCTAAACCTAACCCTAACCCTAACCCTAACCCTAACCCTAACCCTTGAATTCAGGCTCCTCAGCGACAGGGGCTGAAGCTAGCCCCACCTGTCCCATGAAAAGCTGCAAATGCAAAGGTGTCCTGCGAGCAGTCTTGCAGCTGCTGCACATTTGCCCTGGCATGCTCCCCTCAGCCCCACACCACCTGTGCCTCCACGCTTCATCCCTTTCCTAACCCTAACCCTAACCCTAGAAGCCAGGCTCCTCAGCGACAAGGGCTGAAGCTAGCCCCACCTGTCCCATGCAAGGCTCCAAATGCAAAGGTGTCCTGCGAGCAATCTTGCAGCTGCTGCACATTTGCCCTGCCATGCTCTCCTCAGCCCCACACCACCTGTGGCTCCACACTTCATCCCTTTCCTAACCCTAACCCTAACCCTAGAAGCCAGGCTCCTCAGCGACAAGGGCTGAAGCTAGCCCCACCTGTCCCATGCAAGGCTCCAAACGCAAAGGTGTCCTGCGAGCAATCTTGCAGCTGCTGCACATTTGCCCTGCCATGCTCTCCTCAGCCCCACACCACCTGTGCCTCCACGCTTCATCCCTTTCCTAACCCTAACCCTAACCCTAACCCTAGAAGTAATGGTCCTCAGCGACAGGGGCTGAACCTAGACCCACCTGTCCCATGAAAAGCTCCAAACGCAAAGGTGTCCTGCAAGCAATCTTGCAGCTGCTGCACATTTGCTCTGGCATGCTCCCCTCAGCCCCACACCACCTGTGCCTCCACGCTTCATCCCTTTCCTAACCCTAACCCTAACCCTAACCTTTGAATTAAGGCTCCTCAGCGACAAGGGCTGAAGCTAGCCCCACCTGTCCCATGCAAGGCTCCAAATGCAAAGGTGTCCTGCGAGCAATCTTGCAGCTGCTGCACATTTGCCCTGCCATGCTCTGCTCAGCATCACACCACCTGTGGCTCCACGCTTCATCCCTTTCCTAACCCTAACCCTAACCCTAACGCTAGAAGTCAGGGTCTTCAGCGACAGAGGCTGAAGCTAACCCCACCTGTCCCATGCAAGGCTCCAAACGCAAAGGTGTCCTGCGAGCAATCTTGCAGCTGCTGCACATTTGCCCTGGCATGCTCTCCTCAGCGCCACTCCAACTGTGGCTCCACGCTTCATCCCTTTCCTAACCAAAACCCTAACCCTAACCCTAACCCTTGAATTAAGTCTGCTCAGCGACAAGCGCTGAAGCTAGACCCACCTGTCCCATGCAAGGCTTCAAATGCAAAGGTGTCCTGCGAGCAATCTTGCAGCTGCTGCACATTTGCCCTGCCATGCACCCCTCAGCCCCACACCACCTGTGCCTCCACACTTCATCCCTTTCCTAACCCTAACCCTAACCCTTGAATACAGGCTCCTCAGCGACAAGGGCTGAAGCTAGCCCCACCTGTCCCATGCAAGGCTCCAAACGCAAAGGTGTCCTGCGAGCAATCTTGCAGCTGCTGCACATTTGCCCTGCCATGCTCTCCTCAGCCCCACACCACCTGTGCCTCCACGCTTCATCCCTTTCCTAACCCTAACCCTAACCCTAACCCTAGAAGTAATGGTCCTGAGCCACAGGGGCTGAACCTAGACCCACCTGTCCCATGCAAGGCTCCAAACGCAAAGGTGTCCTGCGAGCAATCTTGCAGCTGCTGCACATTTGCCCTGCTATGCTCTCCTCAGCCCCACACCACCTGTGGCTCCACGCTTCATCCCTTTCCTAACCCTAACCCTAACCCTAACCCTAACCCTAAACCTAACCCTAACCCTAACCCTAACCCTAACCCTAACCCTTGAATTCAGGCTCCTCAGCGACAGGGGCTGAAGCTAGCCCCACCTGTCCCATGAAAAGCTGCAAATGTAAAGGTGTCCTGCGAGCAATCTTGCAGCTGCTGCACATTTGCCCTGGCATGCTCCCCTCAGCCCCACACCACCTGTGCCTCCACGCTTCATCCCTTTCCTAACACTAACCCTAACCCTAGAAGCCAGGCTCCTCAGCGACAAGGGCTGAAGCTAGCCCCACCTGTCCCATGCAAGGCTCCAAATGCAAAGGTGTCCTGCGAGCAATCTTGCAGCTGCTGCACATTTGCCCTGCCATGCTCTCCTCAGCCCCACACCACCTGTGGCTCCACGCTTCATCCCTTTCCTAACCCTAACCCTAACCCTAGAAGCCAGGCTCCTCAGCGACAAGGGCTGAAGCTAGCCCCACCTGTCCCATGCAAGGCTCCAAACGCAAAGGTGTCCTGCGAGCAATCTTGCAGCTGCTGCACATTTGCCCTGCCATGCTCTCCTCAGCCCCACACCACCTGTGCCTCCACGCTTCATCCCTTCCCTAACCCTAACCCTAACCCTAACCCTAGAAGTAATGGTCATGAGCGACAGGGGCTGAACCTAGACCCACCTGTCCCATGAAAAGCTGCAAATGCAAAGGTGTCCTGTGAGCAATCTTGCAGCTGCTGCACATTTGCCCTGGCATGCTCCCCTCAGCCCCACACCACCTGTGCCTCCACGCTTCATCCCTTTCCTAACCCTAACCCTAACCCTAACCTTTGAATTAAGGCTCCTCAGCGACAAGAGCTGAAGCTAGCACCACCTGTCCCATGCAAGGCTCCAAATGCAAAGGTGTCCTGCGAGCAATCTTGCAGCTGCTGCACATTTGCCCTGGCATGCTCCCCTCAGCCCCACACCACCTGTGCCTCCACACTTCATCCCTTTCCTAACCCTAACCCTAACCCTAACCTTTGAATTCAGGCTCCTCAGCGACAAGGGCTGAAGCTAGCCCCACCTGTCCCATGCAAGGCTCCAAATGCAAAGGTGTCCAGCGAGCAATCTTGCAGCTGCTGCACATTTGCCCTGCCATGCTCTGCTCAGCATCACACCACCTGTGGCTCCACGCTTCATCCCTTTCCTAACCCTAACCCTAACCCTAACGCTAGAAGTCAGGGTCTTCAGCGACAGAGGCTGAAGCTAACCCCACCTGTCCCATGCAAGGCTCCAAACGCAAAGGTGTCCTGCGAGCAATCTTGCAGCTGCTGCACATTTGCCCTGGCATGCTCTCCTCAGCGCCACAGCAACTGTGGCTCCACGCTTCATCCCTTTCCTAACCAAAACCCTAACCCTAACCCTAACCCTTGAATTAAGTCTGCTCAGCGACAAGGGCTGAAGCTAGACCCATCTGTCCCATGGAAGGCTTCAAATGCAAAGGTGTCCTGCGAGCAATCTTGCAGCTGCTGCACATTTGCCCTGCCATGCACCCCTCAGCCCCACACCACCTGTGCCTCCACGCTTCATCCCTTTCCTAACCCTAACCCTAACCCTAGAAGCCAGGCTCCTCAGCGACAAGGGCTGAAGCTAGCCCCACCTGTCCCATGCAAGGCTCCAAACGCAAAGGTGTCCTGCAAGCAATCTTGCAGCTGCTGCACATTTGCCCTGCCATGCTCTCCTCAGCCCCACACCACCTGTGCCTCCACGCTTCATCCCTTTCCTAACCCTAACCCTAACCCTAACCCTAGAAGTAATGGTCCTCAGCGACAGGGGCTGAACCTAGACCCACCTGTCCCATGCAAGGCTCCAAACGCAAAGGTGTCCTGCGAGCAATCTTGCAGCTGCTGCACATTTGCCCTGCCATGCTCTCCTCAGCCCCACACCACCTGTGCCTCCACGCTTCATCCCTTTCCTAACCCTAACCCTAACCCTAACCCTAGAAGTAAGGGTCCTAAGCGACAGGGGCTGAAGCTAATCCCACCAGTCCCATGCAAGGCTCAAAACGCAAAGGTGTCCTGCGAGCAATCTTGCAGCTGCTGCACATTTGCCCTGCCATGCTCTCCTCAGCCCCACACCACCTGTGCCTCCACGCTTCATCCCTTTCCTAACCCTAACCCTAACGCTAACCCTTGAATTCAGGCTCCTCAGCGACAGGGGCTGAAGCTAGCCCCACCTGTCCCATGAAAAGCTCCAAAAGCAAAGGTGTCCTGCGAGCAATCTTGCAGCTGCTGCACATTTGTCCCTCCATGCTCTCCTCAGCCCCACATCACCTGTGGCTCCACGCTTCATCCCTTTCCTAACCCTAACCCTAACCCTAGAAGCCAGGCTCCTCAGCGACAAGGGCTGAAGCTAGCCCCACCTGTCCCATGCAAGGCTCCAAATGCAAAGGTGTCCTGCGAGCAATCTTGCAGCTGCTGCACATTTGCCCTGCCATGCTCTCCTCAGCCCCAAACCACCTGTGCCTCCACGCTTCATCCCTTCCCTAACCCTAACCCTAACCCTAACCCTAGAAGTAATGGTCATGAGCGACAGGGGCTGAACCTAGACCCACCTGTCCCATGAAAAGCTGCAAATGCAAAGGTGTCCTGTGAGCAATCTTGCAGCTGCTGCACATTTGCCCTGGCATGCTCCCCTCAGCCCCACACCACCTGTGCCTCCACGCTTCATCCCTTTCCTAACCCTAACCCTAACCCTAACCTTTGAATTAAGGCTCCTCAGCGACAAGAGCTGAAGCTAGCACCACCTGTCCCATGCAAGGCTCCAAATGCAAAGGTGTCCTGCGAGCAATCTTGCAGCTGCTGCACATTTGCCCTGGCATGCTCCCCTCAGCCCCACAGCACCTGTGCCTCCACGCTTCATCCCTTTCCTAACCCTAACCCTAACCCTAACCTTTGAATTAAGGCTCCTCAGCGACAAGGGCTGAAGCTAGCCCCACCTGTCCCATGCAAGGCTCCAAATGCAAAGGTGTCCAGCGAGCAATCTTGCAGCTGCTGCACATTTGCCCTGCCATGCTCTGCTCAGCATCACACCACCTGTGGCTCCACGCTTCATCCCTTTCCTAACCCTAACCCTAACCCTAACGCTAGAAGTCAGGGTCTTCAGCGACAGAGGCTGAAGCTAACCCCACCTGTCCCATGCAAGGCTCCAAACGCAAAGGTGTCCTGCGAGCAATCTTGCAGCTGCTGCACATTTGCCCTGGCATGCTCTCCTCAGCGCCACACCAACTGTGGCTCCACGCTTCATCCCTTTCCTAACCAAAACCCTAACCCTAACCCTAACCCTTGAATTAAGTCTGCTCAGCGACAAGGGCTGAAGCTAGACCCATCTGTCCCATGGAAGGCTTCAAATGCAAAGGTGTCCTGCGAGCAATCTTGCAGCTGCTGCACATTTCCCCTGCCATGCACCCCTCAGCCCCACACCACCTGTGCCTCCACGCTTCATCCCTTTCCTAACCCTAACCCTAACCCTAGAAGCCAGGCTCCTCAGCGACAAGGGCTGAAGCTAGCCCCACCTGTCCCATGCAAGGCTCCAAACGCAAAGGTGTCCTGCGAGCAATCTTGCAGCTGCTGCACATTTGCCCTGCCATGCTCTCCTCAGCCCCACACCACCTGTGCCTCCACGCTTCATCCCTTTCCTAACACTAACCCTAACCCTAACCCTAGAAGTAATGGTCCTCAGCGACAGGGGCTGAACCTAGACCCACCTGTCCCATGCAAGGCTCCAAACGCAAAGGTGTCCTGCGAGCAATCTTGCAGCTGCTGCACATTTGCCCTGCCATGCTCTCCTCAGCCCCACACCACCTGTGCCTCCACGCTTCATCCCTTTCCTAACCCTAACCCTAACCCTAACCCTAGAAGTAAGGGTCCTAAGCGACAGGGGCTGAAGCTAATCCCACCAGTCCCATGCAAGGCTCAAAACGCAAAGGTGTCCTGCGAGCAATCTTGCAGCTGCTGCACATTTGCCCTGCCATGCTCTCCTCAGCCCCACACCACCTGTGCCTCCACGCTTCATCCCTTTCCTAACCCTAACCCTAACGCTAACCCTTGAATTCAGGCTCCTCAGCGACAGGGGCTGAAGCTAGCCCCACCTGTCCCATGAAAAGCTCCAAAAGCAAAGGTGTCCTGCGAGCAATCTTGCAGCTGCTGCACATTTGTCCCTCCATGCTCTCCTCAGCCCCACACCACCTGTGGCTCCACGCTTCATCCCTTTCCTAACCCTAACCCTAACCCTAGAAGCCAGGCTCCTCAGCGACAAGGGCTGAAGCTAGCCCCACCTGTCCCATGCAAGGCTCCAAATGCAAAGGTGTCCTGCGAGCAATCTTGCAGCTGCTGCACATTTGCCCTGCCATGCTCTCCTCAGCCCCACACCACCTGTGCCTCCACGCTTCATCCCTTCCCTAACCCTAACCCTAACCCTAACCCTAGAAGTAATGGTCCTGAGCGACAGGGGCTGAACCTCGACCCACCTGTCCCATGAAAAGCTGCAAATGCAAAGGTGTCCTGTGAGCAATCTTGCAGCTGCTGCACATTTGCCCTGGCATGCTCCCCTCAGCCCCACACCACCTGTGCCTCCACGCTTCATCCCTTTCCTAACCCTAACCCTAACCCTAACCTTTGAATTAAGGCTCCTCAGCGACAAGGGCTGAAGCTAGCCCCACCTGTCCCATGCAAGGCTCCAAACGCAAAGGTGTCCTGCGAGCAATCTTGCAGCTGCTGCACATTTGCCCTGCCATGCTCTCCTCAGCCCCACACCACCTGTGGCTCCACGCTTCATCCCTTTCCTAACCCTAACCCTAACCCTAGAAGCCAGGCTCCTCAGCGACAAGGGCTGAAGCTAGCCCCACCTGTCCCATGCACGGCTCCAAACGCAAAGGTGTCCTGCGAGCAATCTTGCAGCTGCTGCACATTTGCCCTGCCATGCTCTCCTCAGCCTCACACCACCTGTGGCTCCACGCTTCATCCCTTCCCTAACCCTAACCCTAACCCTAACCCTAGAAGTAATGGTCCTGAGCGACAGGGGCTGAACCTAGACCCACCTGTCCCATGAAAAGCTCCAAACGCAAAGGTGTCCAGAGAGAAATCTTGCAGCTGCTGCACATTTGCTCTGGCATGCTCTCCTCAGCCCCACACCACCTGTGCCTCCACGCTTCATCCCTTTCCTAACCCTAACCCTAACCCTAACTCTAACCCTAACCCTAACCCTTGAATTCAGGCTCCTCAGCGACAGGGGCTGAAGCTAGCCCCACCTGTCCCATGCAAGGCTCCAAATGCAAAGGTGTCCTGCGAGCAATCTTGCAGCTGCTGCACATTTGCCCTGCCATGCTCCCCTCAGCCCCACACCACCTGTGCCTCCACGCTTCATCCCTTTCCTAACCCTAACCCTAACCCTAACCTTTGAATTAAGGCTCCTCAGCGACAAGGGCTGAAGCTAGCCCCACCTGTCCCATGCAAGGCTCCAAATGCAAAGGTGTCCAGCGAGCAATCTTGCAGCTGCTGCACATTTGCCCTGCCATGCTCTGCTCAGCATCACACCACCTGTGGCTCCACGCTTCATCCCTTTCCTAACCCTAACCCTAACCCTAACGCTAGAAGTCAGGGTCTTCAGCGACAGAGGCTGAAGCTAACCCCACCTGTCCCATGCAAGGCTCCAAACGCAAAGGTGTCCTGCGAGCAATCTTGCAGCTGCTGCACATTTGCCCTGGCATGCTCTCCTCAGCGCCACAGCAACTGTGGCTCCACGCTTCATCCCTTTCCTAACCAAAACCCTAACCCTAACCCTAACCCTTGAATTAAGTCTGCTCAGCGACAAGGGCTGAAGCTAGACCCATCTGTCCCATGGAAGGCTTCAAATGCAAAGGTGTCCTGCGAGCAATCTTGCAGCTGCTGCACATTTGCCCTGCCATGCACCCCTCAGCCCCACACCACCTGTGCCTCCACGCTTCATCCCTTTCCTAACCCTAACCCTAACCCTAGAAGCCAGGCTCCTCAGCGACAAGGGCTGAAGCTAGCCCCACCTGTCCCATGCAAGGCTCCAAACGCAAAGGTGTCCTGCGAGCAATCTAGCAGCTGCTGCACATTTGCCCTGCCATGCTCTCCTCAGCCCCACACCACCTGTGCCTCCACGCTTCATCCCTTTCCTAACCCTAACCCTAACCCTAACCCTAGAAGTAATGGTCCTCAGCGACAGGGGCTGAACCTAGACCCACCTGTCCCATGCAAGGCTCCAAACGCAAAGGTGTCCTGCGAGCAATCTTGCAGCTGCTGCACATTTGCCCTGCCATGCTCTCCTCAGCCCCACACCACCTGTGCCTCCACGCTTCATCCCTTTCCTAACCCTAACCCTAACCCTAACCTGTGAATTAAGGCTCCTCAGCGACAAGGGCTGAAGCTAATCCCACCAGTCCCATGCAAGGCTCCAAACGCAAAGGTGTCCTGCGAGCAATCTTGCAGCTGCTGCACATTTGCCCTGCCATGCTCTCCTCAGCCCCACACCACCTGTGCCTCCACGCTTCATCCCTTTCCTAACCCTAACCCTAACGCTAACCCTTGAATTCAGGCTCCTCAGCGACAGGGGCTGAAGCTAGCCCCACCTGTCCCATGAAAAGCTCCAAAAGCAAAGGTGTCCTGCGAGCAATCTTGCAGCTGCTGCACATTTGTCCCTCCATGCTCTCCTCAGCCCCACACCACCTGTGGCTCCACGCTTCATCCCTTCCCTAACCCTAACCCTAACCCTAACCCTAGAAGTAATGGTCCTGAGCGACAGGGGCTGAACCTAGACCCACCTGTCCCATGAAAAGCTGCAAATGCAAAGGTGTCCTGTGAGCAATCTTGCAGCTGCTGCACATTTGCCCTGGCATGCTCCCCTCAGCCCCACACCACCTGTGCCTCCACGCTTCATCCCTTTCCTAACCCTAACCCTAACCCTAACATTTGAATTAAGGCTCCTCAGCGACAAGGGCTGAAGCTAGCCCCACCTGTCCCATGCAAGGCTCCAAACGCAAAGGTGTCCTGCGAGCAATCTTGCAGCTGCTGCACATTTGCCCTGCCATGCTCTCCTCAGCCCCACACCACCTGTGGCTCCACGCTTCATCCCTTTCCTAACCCTAACCCTAACCCTAGAAGCCAGGCTCCTCAGCGACAAGGGCTGAAGCTAGCCCCACCTGTCCCATGCACGGCTCCAAACGCAAAGGTATCCTGCGAGCAATCTTGCAGCTGCTGCACATTTGCCCTGCCATGCTCTCCTCAGCCTCACACCACCTGTGCCTCCATGCTTCATCCCTTCCCTAACCCTAACCCTAACCCTAACCCTAGAAGTAATGGTCCTGAGCGACAGGGGCTGAACCTAGACCCACCTGTCCCATGAAAAGCTCCAAACGCAAAGGTGTCCAGAGAGAAATCTTGCATCTGCTGCACATTTGCTCTGGCATGCTCTCCTCAGCCCCACACCACCTGTGCCTCCACGCTTCATCCCTTTCCTAACCCTAACCATAACCCTAACTCTAACCCTAACCCTAACCCTTGAATTCAGGCTCCTCAGCGACAGGGGCTGAAGCTAGCCCCACCTGTCCCATGAAAAGCTCGAAAAGCAAAAGTGTCCTGCGAGCAATCTTGCAGCTGCTGCACATTTGTCCTTCCATGCTCTCCTCAGCCCCACACCACCTGTGCCTCCACGCTTCATCCCTTTCCTAACCCTAACCCTAACCGTAGAAGCCAGGCTCCTCAGCGACAAGGGCTGAAGCTAGCCCCACCTGTCCCATGCGCGGCTCCAAACGCAAAGGTGTCCTGCGAGCAATCTTGCAGCTGCTGCACATTTGCCCTGCCATGCTCTCCTCAGCCTCACACCACCTGTGCCTCCATGCTTCATCCCTTCCCTAACCCTAACCCTAACCCTAACCCTAGAAGTAATGGTCCTGAGCGACAGGGGCTGAACCTAGACCCACCTGTCCCATGAAAAGCTGCAAATGCAAAGGTGTCCTGCGAGCAATCTTGCAGCTGCTGCACATTTGCCCTAGCATGCTCCCCTCAGCCCAACACCACCTGTGCCTCCACGCTTCATCCCTTTCCTAACCCTAACCCTAACCCTAACCTGTGAATTAAGGCTCCTCAGCGACAAGGGCTGAAGCTAGCACCACCTGTCCCATGCAAGGCTCCAAATGCAAAGGTGTCCTGCGAGCAATCTTGCAGCTGCTGCACATTTGCCCTGCCATGCTCCCCTCAGCCCCACACCACCTGTGCCTCCACGCTTCATCCCTTTCCTAACCCTAACCCTAACCCTAACCCTAACCCTAACCGTAGAAGCCAGGCTCCTCAGCGACAAGGGCTGAAGCTAGCCCCACCTGTCCCATGCAAGGCTCCAAACGCAAAGGTGTCCTGCAAGCAATCTTGCAGCTGCTGCACATTTGCTCTGGCATGCTCTGCTCAGCATCACACCACCTGTGCCTCCACGCTTCATCCCTTTCCTAACCCTAACCCTAACCCTAACCCTAGAAGTCAGGGTCTTCAGCGACAGAGGCTGAAGCTAACCCCACCTGTCCCATGCAAGGCTCCAAATGCAAAGGTGTCCTGCGAGCAATCTTGCAGCTGCTGCACATTTGCCCTGCCATGCTCTCCTCAGCCCCACACCACCTGTGGCTCCACACTTCATCCCTTTCCTAACCCTAACCCTAACCCTAGAAGCCAGGCTCCTCAGCGACAGAGGCTGAAGCTAACCCCACCTGTCCCATGCAAGGCTCCAAACGCAAAGGTGTCCTGCGAGCAATCTTGCAGCTGCTGCACATTTGCCCTGCCATGCTCTCCTCAGCCCCACACCACCTGTGCCTCCACGCTTCATCCCTTTCCTAACCCTAACCCTAACCCTAATCCTAGAATTAATGGTCCTCAGCGACAGGGGCTTAACCTAGAACCACCTGTCCCATGAAAAGCTCCAAACGCAAAGGTGTCCTGCAAGCAATCTTGCAGCTGCTGCACATTTGCCCTGCCATGCTCCCCTCAGCCCCACACCACCTGTGCCTCCACGCTTCATCCCTTTCCTAACCCTAACCCTAACCCTAACCCTAACCCTAACCCTTGAATTCAGGCTCCTCAGCGACAAGGGCTGAAGCTAGCCCCACCTGTCCCATGCAAGGCTCCAAACGCAAAGGTGTCCTGCAAGCAATCTTGCAGCTGCTGCACATTTGCTCTGGCATGCTCTGCTCAGCATCACACCACCTGTGCCTCCACGCTTCATCCCTTTCCTAACCCTAACCCTAACCCTAACCCTAGAAGTCAGGGTCTTCAGCGACAGAGGCTGAAGCTAACCCCACCTGTCCCATGCAAGGCTCCAAATGCAAAGGTGTCCTGCGAGCAATCTTGCAGCTGCTGCACATTTGCCCTGCCATGCTCTCCTCAGCCCCACACCACCTGTGGCTCCACACTTCATCCCTTTCCTAACCCTAACCCTAACCCTAGAAGCCAGGCTCCTCAGCGACAGAGGCTGAAGCTAACCCCACCTGTCCCATGCAAGGCTCCAAACGCAAAGGTGTCCTGCGAGCAATCTTGCAGCTGCTGCACATTTGCCCTGCCATGCTCTCCTCAGCCCCACACCACCTGTGCCTCCACGCTTCATCCCTTTCCTAACCCTAACCCTAACCCTAATCCTAGAATTAATGGTCCTCAGCGACAGGGGCTTAACATGGAACCACCTGTCCCATGAAAAGCTCCAAACGCAAAGGTGTCCTGCAAGCAATCTTGCAGCTGCTGCACATTTGCCCTGCCATGCTCCCCTCAGCCCCACACCACCTGTGCCTCCACGCTTCATCCCTTTCCTAACCCTAACCCTAACGCTAACCTTTGAATTCAGGCTCCTCAGCGACAAGGGCTGAAGCTAGCCCCACCTGTCCCATGCAAGGCTCCAAACGCAAAGGTGTCCTGCGAGCAATCTTGCAGCTGCTGCACATTTGCCCTGCCATGCTCCCCTCAGCCCCACACCACCTGTGCCTCCACGCTTCATCCCTTTCCTAACCCTAACCCTAACCCTAACCCTAGAAGTAAGGGTCCTAAGCGACAGGGGCTGAAGCTAATCCCACCAGTCCCATGCAAGGCTCAAAACGCAAAGGTGTCCTGCGAGCAATCTTGCAGCTGCTGCACATTTGCCCTGCCATGCTCTCCTCAGCCCCACACCACCTGTGCCTCCACGCTTCATCCCTTTCCTAACCCTAACCCTAACCCTAACCCTAACCCTTGAATTCAGGCTCCTCAGTGACAAGGGCTGAAGCTAGCTCCACCTGTCCCATGAGAAGCTCCAAAAGCAAAGGTGTCCTGCGAGCAATCTTGCAGCTGCTGCACATTTGACATGCCATGCTCTCCTCAGCCCCACACCACCTGTGGCTCCACGCTTCATCCCTTTCCTAACCCTAACCCTAACCGTAGAAGCCAGGCTCCTCAGCGACAAGGGCTGAAGCTAGCCCCACCTGTCCCATGCACGGCTCCAAACGCAAAGGTGTCCTGCGAGCAATCTTGCAGCTGCTGCACATTTGCCCTGCCATGCTCTCCTCAGCCTCACACCACCTGTGCCTCCATGCTTCATCCCTTCCCTAACCCTAACCCTAACCCTAACCCTAGAAGTAATGGTCCTGAGCGACAGGGGCTGAACCTAGACCCACCTGTCCCATGAAAAGCTGCAAATGCAAAGGTGTCCTGCGAGCAATCTTGCAGCTGCTGCACATTTGCCCTGCCATGCTCCCCTCAGCCCCACACCACCTGTGCCTCCACGCTTCATCCCTTTCCTAACCCTAACCCTAACCCTAACCTTTGAATTAAGGCTCCTCAGCGACAAGGGCTGAAGCTAGCCCCACCTGTCCCATGCAAGGCTCAAAACGCAAAGGTGTCCTGCGAGCAATCTTGCAGCTGCTGCACATTTGCCCTGCCATGCTCCCCTCAGCCCCACACCACCTGTGCCTCCACGCTTCATCCCTTTCCTAACCCTAACCCTAACCCTAACCCTAGAAGTAAGGGTTCTAAGCGACAGGGGCTGAAGCTAATCCCACCAGTCCCATGCAAGGCTCAAAACGCAAAGGTGTCCTGCGAGCAATCTTGCAGCTGCTGCACATTTGCCCTGCCATGCTCCCCTCAGCCCCACACCACCTGTGCCTCCACGCTTCATCCCTTTCCTAACCCTAACCCTAACCCTAACCCTAACCCTAACCCTTGAATTCAGGCTCCTCAGCGACAAGGGCTGAAGCTAGCCCCACCTGTCCCATGCAAGGCTCCAAACGCAAAGGTGTCCTGCAAGCAATCTTGCAGCTGCTGCACATTTGCTCTGGCATGCTCTGCTCAGCCCCACACCACCTGTGCCTCCACGCTTCATCCCTTTCCTAACCCTAACCCTAACCCTAACCCTAGAAGTCAGGGTCTTCAGCGACAGAGGCTGAAGCTAACCCCACCTGTCCCATGCAAGGCTCCAAATGCAAAGGTGTCCTGCGAGCAATCTTGCAGCTGCTGCACATTTGCCCTGCCATGCTCTCCTCAGCCCCACACCACCTGTGGCTCCACACTTCATCCCTTTCCTAACCCTAACCCTAACCCTAGAAGCCAGGCTCCTCAGCGACAGAGGCTGAAGCTAACCCCACCTGTCCCATGCAAGGCTCCAAACGCAAAGGTGTCCTGCGAGCAATCTTGCAGCTGCTGCACATTTGCCCTGCCATGCTCTCCTCAGCCCCACACCACCTGTGCCTCCACGCTTCATCCCTTTCCTAACCCTAACCCTAACCCTAATCCTAGAATTAATGGTCCTCAGCGACAGGGGCTTAACCTAGAACCACCTGTCCCATGAAAAGCTCCAAACGCAAAGGTGTCCTGCAAGCAATCTTGCAGCTGCTGCACATTTGCCCTGCCATGCTCCCCTCAGCCCCACACCACCTGTGCCTCCACGCTTCATCCCTTTCCTAACCCTAACCCTAACGCTAACCTTTGAATTAAGGCTCCTCAGCGACAAGGGCTGAAGCTAGCCCCACCTGTCCCATGCAAGGCTCCAAACGCAAAGGTGTCCTGCGAGCAATCTTGCAGCTGCTGCACATTTGCCCTGCCATGCTCCCCTCAGCCCCACACCACCTGTGCCTCCACGCTTCATCCCTTTCCTAACCCTAACCCTAACCCTAACCCTAGAAGTAAGGGTCCTAAGCGACAGGGGCTGAAGCTAATCCCACCAGTCCCATGCAAGGCTCAAAACGCAAAGGTGTCCTGCGAGCAATCTTGCAGCTGCTGCACATTTGCCCTGCCATGCTCTCCTCAGCCCCACACCACCTGTGCCTCCACGCTTCATCCCTTTCCTAACCCTAACCCTAACCCTAACCCTAACCCTTGAATTCAGGCTCCTCAGTGACAAGGGCTGAAGCTAGCTCCACCTGTCCCATGAGAAGCTCCAAAAGCAAAGGTGTCCTGCGAGCAATCTTGCAGCTGCTGCACATTTGACATGCCATGCTCTCCTCAGCCCCACACCACCTGTGGCTCCACGCTTCATCCCTTTCCTAACCCTAACCCTAACCGTAGAAGCCAGGCTCCTCAGCGACAAGGGCTGAAGCTAGCCCCACCTGTCCCATGCACGGCTCCAAACGCAAAGGTGTCCTGCGAGCAATCTTGCAGCTGCTGCACATTTGCCCTGCCATGCTCTCCTCAGCCTCACACCACCTGTGCCTCCATGCTTCATCCCTTCCCTAACCCTAACCCTAACCCTAACCCTAGAAGTAATGGTCCTGAGCGACAGGGGCTGAACCTAGACCCACCTGTCCCATGAAAAGCTGCAAATGCAAAGGTGTCCTGCGAGCAATCTTGCAGCTGCTGCACATTTGCCCTGGCATGCTCCCCTCAGCCCAACACCACCTGTGCCTCCACGCTTCATCCCTTTCCTAACCCTAACCCTAACCCTAACCTGTGAATTAAGGCTCCTCAGCGACAAGGGCTGAAGCTAGCACCACCTGTCCCATGCAAGGCTCCAAATGCAAAGGTGTCCTGCGAGCAATCTTGCAGCTGCTGCACATTTGCCCTGCCATGCTCCCCTCAGCCCCACACCACCTGTGCCTCCACGCTTCATCCCTTTCCTAACCCTAACCCTAACCCTAACCCTAACCCTAACCCTTGAATTCAGGCTCCTCAGCGACAAGGGCTGAAGCTAGCCCCACCTGTCCCATGCAAGGCTCCAAACGCAAAGGTGTCCTGCAAGCAATCTTGCAGCTGCTGCACATTTGCTCTGGCATGCTCTGCTCAGCATCACACCACCTGTGCCTCCACGCTTCATCCCTTTCCTAACCCTAACCCTAACCCTAACCCTAGAAGTCAGGGTCTTCAGCGACAGAGGCTGAAGCTAACCCCACCTGTCCCATGCAAGGCTCCAAATGCAAAGGTGTCCTGCGAGCAATCTTGCAGCTGCTGCACATTTGCCCTGCCATGCTCTCCTCAGCCCCACACCACCTGTGGCTCCACACTTCATCCCTTTCCTAACCCTAACCCTAACCCTAGAAGCCAGGCTCCTCAGCGACAGAGGCTGAAGCTAACCCCACCTGTCCCATGCAAGGCTCCAAACGCAAAGGTGTCCTGCGAGCAATCTTGCAGCTGCTGCACATTTGCCCTGCCATGCTCTCCTCAGCCCCACACCACCTGTGCCTCCACGCTTCATCCCTTTCCTAACCCTAACCCTAACCCTAATCCTAGAATTAATGGTCCTCAGCGACAGGGGCTTAACCTAGAACCACCTGTCCCATGAAAAGCTCCAAACGCAAAGGTGTCCTGCAAGCAATCTTGCAGCTGCTGCACATTTGCCCTGCCATGCTCCCCTCAGCCCCACACCACCTGTGCCTCCACGCTTCATCCCTTTCCTAACCCTAACCCTAACGCTAACCTTTGAATTAAGGCTCCTCAGCGACAAGGGCTGAAGCTAGCCCCACCTGTCCCATGCAAGGCTCCAAACGCAAAGGTGTCCTGCGAGCAATCTTGCAGCTGCTGCACATTTGCCCTGCCATGCTCCCCTCAGCCCCACACCACCTGTGCCTCCACGCTTCATCCCTTTCCTAACCCTAACCCTAACCCTAACCCTAGAAGTAAGGGTCCTAAGCGACAGGGGCTGAAGCTAATCCCACCAGTCCCATGCAAGGCTCAAAACGCAAAGGTGTGCTGCGAGCAATCTTGCAGCTGCTGCACATTTGCCCTGCCATGCTCTCCTCAGCCCCACACCACCTGTGCCTCCACGCTTCATCCCTTTCCTAACCCTAACCCTAACCCTAACCCTAACCCTTGAATTCAGGCTCCTCAGTGAGAAGGGCTGAAGCTAGCTCCACCTGTCCCATGAGAAGCTCCAAAAGCAAAGGTGTCCTGCGAGCAATCTTGCAGCTGCTGCACATTTGACATGCCATGCTCTCCTCAGCCCCACACCACCTGTGGCTCCACGCTTCATCCCTTTCCTAACCCTAACCCTAACCCTAGAAGCCAGGCTCCTCAGCGACAAGGGCTGAAGCTAGCCCCACCTGTCCCATGCAAGGCTCCAAACGCAAAGGTGTCCTGCGAGCAATCTTGCAGCTGCTGCACATTTGCCCTGCCATGCTCTCCTCAGCCCCACACCACCTGTGCCTCCACGCTTCATCCCTTTCCTAACCCTAACCCTAACCCTAACCCTAGAAGTAATGGTCCTCAGCGACAGGGGCTGAACCTAGACCCACCTGTCCCATGCAAGGCTCCAAACGCAAAGGTGTCCTGCGAGCAATCTTGCAGCTGCTGCACATTTGCTCTGCCATGCTCTCCTCAGCCCCACACCACCTGTGCCTCCATGCTTCATCCCTTCCCTAACCCTAACCCTAACCCTAACCCTAGAAGTAATGGTCCTGAGCGACAGGGGCTGAACCTAGACCCACCTGTCCCATGAAAAGCTTCAAACGCAAAGGTGTCCTGCGAGCAATCTTGCAGCTACTGCACATTTGCCCTGGCATGCTCCCCTCAGCCCCACACCACCTGTGCCTCCACACTTCATCCCTTTCCTAACCCTAACCCTAACCCTAACCCTAGAAGCCAGGCTCCTCAGCGACAAGGGCTGAAGCTAGCCCCACCTGTCCCATGCAAGGCTCCAAACGCAAAGGTGTGCTGCGAGCAATCTTGCAGCTGCTGCACATTTGCCCTGCCATGCTCTCCTCAGCCCCACACCACCTGTGCCTCCACGCTTCATCCCTTTCCTAACCCTAACCCTAACCCTAACCCTAGAAGTAATGGTCCTCAGCGACAGGGGCTGAACCTAGACCCACCTGTCCCATGCAAGGCTCCAAACGCAAAGGTGTCCTGCGAGCAATCTTGCAGCTGCTGCACATTTGCTCTGCCATGCTCTCCTCAGCCCCACACCACCTGTGCCTCCATGCTTCATCCCTTCCCTAACCCTAACCCTAACCCTAACCCTAGAAGTAATGGTCCTGAGCGACAGGGGCTGAACCTAGACCCACCTGTCCCATGAAAAGCTTCAAACGCAAAGGTGTCCTGCGAGCAATCTTGCAGCTGCTGCACATTTGCCCTGGCATGCTCCCCTCAGCCCCACACCACCTGTGCCTCCACACTTCATCCCTTTCCTAACCCTAACCCTAACCCTAACCCTTGAATTCAGGCTCCTCAGTGACAAGGGCTGAAGCTAGCCCCACCTGTCCCATGAAAAGCTCCAAAAGCAAAGGTGTCCTGCGAGCAATCTTGCAGCTGCTGCACATTTGACATGCCATGCTCTCCTCAGCCCCACACCACCTGTGCCTCCACGCTTCATCCCTACCCTAACCCTAACCCTAACCCTAACCCTAACCCTTGAATTCAGGCTCCTCAGCGACAAGGGCTGAAGCTAGCCCCACCTGTCCCTTGCAAGGCTCCAAACGCAAAGGTGTCCTGCGAGCAATCTTGCAGCTGCTGCACATTTGCCCTGCCATGCTCTCCTCAGACCCACACCACCTGTGCCTCCACGCTTCATCCCTACCCTAACCCTAACCCTAACCCTAACCCTAGAAGTAATGGTCCTGAGCGACAGGGGCTGAACCTAGACCCACCTGTCCCATGCAAGGCTCCAAATGCAAAGGTGTCCAGAGAGAAATCTTGCAGCTGCTGCACATTTGCTCTGGCATGCTCTCCTCAGCATCACACCACCTGTGCCTCCACGCTTCATCCCTTTCCTAACCCTAACCCTAACCGTAACCCTAACTCTTGAATTCAGGCTCCTCAGCGACAAGGGCTGAAGCTAGCCCCACCTGTCCCTTGCAAGGCTCCAAACGCAAAGGTGTCCTGAGAGCAATCTTGCAGCTGCTGCACATTTGCCCTGCCATGCTCTCCTCAGCCCCACACCACCTGTGCCTCCACACTTCATACCTTTCCTAACTCTAACCCTAACCCTAGAAGCCAGGGGCCTCAGCGACAAGGGCTGAAGCTAGCCCCACCTGTCCCATGCAAGGCTCCAAATGCAAAGGTGTCCTGCGAGCAATCTTGCAGCTGCTGCACATTTGCTCTGGCATGCTCTCCTCAGCCCCACACCACCTGTGCCTCCATGCTTCATCCCTTCCCTAACCCTAACCCTAACCCTAACCCTAGAAGTAATGGTCCTGAGCGACAGGGGCTGAACCTAGACCCACCTGTCCCATGAAAAGTTTCAAACGCAAAGGTGTCCTGCGAGCAATCTTGTAGCTGCTGCACATTTGCCCTGCCATGCTCCCCTCAGCCCCACACCACCTGTGCCTCCACGCTTCATCCCTTTCCTAACCCTAACCCTAACCCTAACCTTTGAATTAAGGCTCCTCAGCGACAAGGGCTGAAGCTAGCCCCACCTGTCCCATGCAAGGCTCCAAATGCAAAGGTGTCCTGCGAGCAATCTTGCAGCTGCTGCACATTTGCCCTGCCATGCTCTCCTCAGCCCCACACCACCTGTGCCTCCACGCTTCATCCCTTTCCTAACCCTAACCCTAACCATAAAATCCAGGCTCCTTAGTGACAAGGGCTGAAGCTAGCCCCACCTGTCCCATGCAAGGCTCCAAACGCAAAGGTGTCCTGCGAGCAATCTTGCAGCTGCTGCACATTTGACATGCCATGCTCCCCTCAGCCCCACACCACCTGTGCCTCCACGCTTCATCCCTTTCCTAACCCTAACCCTAACCCTAGAAGCCAGGCTCCTCAGCGACAAGGGCTGAAGCTAGCCCCACCTGTCCCATGCAAGGCTCCAAACGCAAAGGTGTCCTGCGAGCAATCTTGCAGCTGCTGCACATTTGCCCTGCCATGCTCTCCTCAGCCCCACACCACCTGTGGCTCCAAGCTTCATCCCTTTCCTAACCCTAACCCTAACCCTAGAAGTAATGGTCCTGTGCGACAGGGGCTGAACCTAGACCCACCTGTCCCATGAAAAGCTTCAAACGCAAAGGTGTCCTGCGAGCAATCTTGCAGCTGCTGCACATTTGCTCTGGCATGCTCTCCTCAGCATCACACCACCTGTGCCTCCACGCTTCATCCCTTTCCTAACCCTAACCCTAACCCTAACCCTAACCCTAACCCTTGTAATAAGGCTCCTCAGCGACAAGGGCTGAAGCTAGACCCACCTGTCCCATGCAAGGCTCCAAACGCAAAGGTGTCCTGCGAGCAATCTTGCAGCTGCTGCACATTTGCCCTGCCATGCTCTCCTCAGCCCCACACCACCTGTGGCTCCACACTTCATCCCTTTCCTAACCCTAACCCTAACCCTAACCCTAGAAGCCAGGCTCCTCAGCGACAAGGGCTGAAGCTAGCCCCACCTGTCCCATGCAAGGCTCCAAACGCAAAGGTGTCCTGCGAGCAATCTTGCAGCTGCTGCACATTTGCCCTGCCATGCTCTCCTCAGCCCCACACCACCTGTGCCTCCACGCTTCATCCCTTTCCTAACCCTAACCCTAACCCTAGAAGTCATGGTCCTGAGCGACAAGGGCTGAAGCTAGCCCCACCTGTCCCATGAAAAGCTCCAAACGCAAAGGTGTCCTGCGAGCAATCTTGCAGCTGCTGCACATTTGCCCTGCCATGCTCTCCTCAGCCCCACACCACCTGTGCCTCCACGCTTCATCCCTTTCCTAACCCTAACCCTAACCCTAACCCTAACCCTAACCCTAGAAGTAAGGGTCCTCAGCGACAGGGGCTGAAGCTAGCCCCACCTGTCCCATGCAAGGCTCCAAATGCAAAGGTGTCCTGCGAGCAATCTTGCAGCTGCTGCACATTTGCCCTGCCATGCTATCCTCAGCCCCACACCACCTGTGCCTCCACGCTTCATCCCTTTCCTAACCCTAACCCTAACCCTAACCCTTGAATTCAGGCTCCTCAGCGACAGGGGCAGAAGCTAGCCCCACCTGTCCCATGAAAAGCTCCAAATGCAAAGGTGTCCTGCGAGCAATCTTGCAGCTGCTGCACATTTGCTCTGGCATGCTCCCCTCAGCCCCACACCACCTGTGCCTCCACGCTTCATCCCTTTCCTAACCCTAACCCTAACCCTAACCTTTGAATTAAGGCTCCTCAGCGACAAGGGCTGAAGCTAGCACCACCTGTCCCATGCAAGGCTCCAAATGCAAAGGTGTCCTGCGAGCAATCTTGCAGCTGCTGCACATTTGCCCTGCCATGCTCTCCTCAGCCCCACACCACCTGTGGCTCCACACTTCATCCCTTTCCTAACCCTAACCCTAACCCTAGAAGCCAGGCTCCTCAGCGACAGAGGCTGAAGCTAACCCCACCTGTCCCATGCAAGGCTCCAAACGCAAAGGTGTCCAGAGAGCAATCTTGCAGCTGCTGCACATTTGCTCTCCCATGCTCTCCTCAGCATCACACTACCTATGCCTCCACGCTTCATCCCTTTCCTAACCCTAACCCTAACCCTAACCCTAACCCCTGAATTCAGGCTCCTCAGCGACAAGGGCTGAAGCTAGCCCCACCTGTCCCTTGCAAGGCTCCAAACGCAAAGGTGTCCTGCGAGCAATCTTGCAGCTGCTGCACATTTGCCCTGCCATGCTCCCCTCAGACCCACACCACCTGTGCCTCCACGCTTCATCCCTACCCTAACCCTAACCCTAACCCTAACCCTAGAAGTAATGGTCCTGAGCGACAGGGGCTGAACCTAGACCCACCTGTCCCATGCAAGGCTCCAAATGCAAAGGTGTCCAGAGAGAAATCTTGCAGCTGCTGCACATTTGCTCTGGCATGCTCTCCTCAGCATCACACCACCTGTGGCTCCACGCTTCATCCCTTTCCTAACCCTAACCCTAACCGTAACCCTAACTCTTGAATTCAGGCTCCTCAGCGACAAGGGCTGAAGCTAGCCCAACCTGTCCCTTGCAAGGCTCCAAACGCAAAGGTGTCCTGCGAGCAATCTTGCAGCTGCTGCACATTTGCCCTGCCATGCTCTCCTCAGCCCCACACCACCTGTGCCTCCACACTTCATCCCTTTCCTAACCCAAACCCTAACCATAGAATCCAGGCTCCTTAGTGACAAGGGCTGAAGCTAGCCCCACCTGTCCCATGCAAGGCTCCAAACGCAAAGGTGTCCTGCGAGCAATCTTGCAGCTGCTGCACATTTGCCCTGCCATGCTCCCCTCAGCCCCACACCACCTGTGCCTCCACGCTTCATCCCTTTCCTAACCCTAACCCTAACCCTAACCCTAACCCTAACCCTAACCCTAACCCTAACCCTAACCCTTGAATTCAGGCTCCTCAGCGACAAGGGCTGAAGCTAACCCCACCTGTCCCATGCAAGGCTCCAAACGCAAAGGTGTCCTGCGAGCAATCTTGCAGCTGCTGCACATTTGCCCTGCCATGCTCTCCTCAGCCCCACACCACCTGTGCCTCCACGCTTCATCCCTTTCCTAACCCTAACCCTAACCCTAGAAGCCAGGCTCCTCAGCGACAAGGGCTGAAGCTAGCCCCACCTGTCCCATGCAAGGCTCCAAACGCAAAGGTGTCCTGCGAGCAATCTTGCAGCTGCTGCACATTTGCCCTGCCATGCTCTCCTCAGCCCCACACCACCTGTGCCTCCAAGCTTCATCCCTTTCCTAACCCTAACCCTAACCCTAGAAGTAATGGTCCTGTGTGACAGGGGCTGAACCTAGACCCACCTGTCCCATGAAAAGCTTCAAACGCAAAGGTGTCCTGCGAGCAATCTTGCAGCTGCTGCACATTTGCTCTGGCATGCTCTCCTCAGCATCACACCACCTGTGCCTCCACGCTTCATCCCTTTCCTAACCCTAACCCTAACCCTAACCCTAACCCTAACCCTAACCCTAACCCTAACCCTTGTAATAAGGCTCCTCAGCGACAAGGGCTGAAGCTAGACCCACCTGTCCCATGCAAGGCTCCAAACGCAAAGGTGTCCTGCGAGCAATCTTGCAGCTGCTGCACATTTGCCCTGCCATGCTCTGCTCAGCCCCACACCACCTTTGCCTCCACACTTCATCCCTTTCCTAACCCTAACCCTAACCCTATCCCTAGAAGCCAGGCTCCTCAGCGACAAGGGCTGAAGCTAGCCCCACCTGTCCCATGCAAGGCTCCAAACGCAAAGGTGTCCTGCGAGCAATCTTGCAGCTGCTGCACATTTGCCCTGCCATGCTCTCCTCAGCCCCACACCACCTGTGCCTCCACGCTTCATCCCTTTCCTAACCCTAACCCTAACCCTAACCCTAGAAGCCAGGCTCCTCAGCGACAAGGGCTGAAGCTAGCCCCACCTGTCCCATGCAAGGCTCCAAACGCAAAGGTGTCCTGCGAGCAATCTTGCAGCTGCTGCACATTTGTCCTGCCATGCTCTCCTCAGCCCCACACCACCTGTGGCTCCACGCTTCATCCCTTTCCTAACCCTAACCCTAACCCTAACCTTTGAATTCAGGCTCCTCAGCGACAAGGGCTGAAGCTAGCCCCACCAGTCCCATGCAAGGCTCAAAACGCAAAGGTGTCCTGCGAGCAATATTGCACCTGCTGCACATTTGCCCTGCCATGCTCTCCTCAGTCCCACACCACCTGTGGCTCCACGCTTCATCCCTTTCCTAACCGTAACCCTAACCCTAACCCTAACCCTAACCCTAACCCTAACCCTAACCCTAGAAGTAAGGGTCCTCAGCGACAGGGGCTGAAGCTAGCCCCACCTGTCCCATGCAAGGCTCCAAACGCAAAGGTGTCCTGCGAGCAATCTTGCAGCTGCTGCACATTTGCTCTGGCATGCTCCCCTCAGCCCCACACCACCTGTGCCTCCACGCTTCATCCCTTTCCTAACCCTAACCCTAACCCTAACCCTAACCCTTGAATTCAGGCTCCTCAGCGACAAGGGCTGAAGCTAGCCCCACCTGTCCCATGCAAGGCTCCAAATGCAAAGGTGTCCTGCAAGCAATCTTGCAGCTGCTGCACATTTGCCCTGCCATGCTCTCCTCAGCCCCACACCACCTGTGCCTCCACGCTTCATCCCTTTCCTAACCCTAACCCTAACCCTAACCCTAGAAGTAATGGTCCTCAGCGACAGAGGCAGAAGCTAGCCCCACCTGTCCCATGCCAGGCTCCAAACGCAAAGGTGTCCTGCGAGCAATCTTGCAGCTGCTGCACATTTGCTCTGGCATGCTCCCCTCAGCCCCACACCACCTGTGCCTCCACGCTTCATCCCTTTCCTAACCCTAACCCTAACCCTAACCTTTGAATTAAGGCTCCTCAGCGACAAGGGCTGAAGCTAGCACCACCTGTCCCATGCAAGGCTCCAAACGCAAAGGTGTCCTGCGAGCAATCTTGCAGCTGCTGCACATTTGCCCTGCCATGCTCTCCTCAGCCCCACACCACCTGTGCCTCCACGCTTCATCCCTTTCCTAACCCTAACCCTAACCCTAGAAGCCAGGCTCCTCAGCGACAGAGGCTGAAGCTAACCCCACCTGTCCCATGCAAGGCTCCAAACGCAAAGGTGTCCAGAGAGCAATCTTGCAGCTGCTGCACATTTGCTCTGCCATGCTCTCCTCAGCATCACACTACCTATGCCTCCACGCTTCATCCCTTTCCTAACCCTAACCCTAACCCTAACCCTAACCCTTGAATTCAGGCTCCTCAGCGACAAGGGCTGAAGCTAGCCCCACCTGTCCCTTGCAAGGCTCCAAACGCAAAGGTGTCCTGCGAGCAATCTTGCAGCTGCTGCACATTTGCCCTGCCATGCTCTCCTCAGACCCACACCACCTGTGCCTCCACGCTTCATCCCTACCCTAACCCTAACCCTAACCCTAACCCTAGAAGTAATGGTCCTGAGCGACAGGGGCTGAACCTAGACCCACCTGTCCCATGCAAGGCTCCAAATGCAAAGGTGTCCAGAGAGAAATGTTGCAGCTGCTGCACATTTGCTCTGGCATGCTCTCCTCAGCCCCACACCACCTGTGCCTCCATGCGTCATCCCTTCCCTAACCCTAACCCTAACCCTAACCCTAGAAGTAATGGTCCTGAGCAACAGGGGCTGAACCTAGACCCACCTGTCCCATGAAAAGCTTCAAACGCAAAGGTGTCCTGCGAGCAATCTTGCAGCTGCTGCACATTTGCCCTGCCATGCTCCCCTCAGCCCCACACCACCTGTGCCTCCACGCTTCATCCCTTTCCTAACCCTAACCCTAACCCTAACCTTTGAATTAAGGCTCCTCAGCGACAAGGGCTGAAGCTAGCCCCACCTGTCCCATGCAAGGCTCCAAACGCAAAGGTGTCCTGCGAGCAATCTTGCAGCTGCTGCACATTTGCCCTGCCATGCTCTCCTCAGCCCCACACCACCAGTGCCTCCACACTTCATCCCTTTCCTAACCCTAACCCTAACCCTAACCCTAGAAGCCAGGCTCCTCAGCGACAAGGGCTGAAGCTAGCCCCACCTGTCCCATGCAAGGCTCAAAACGCAAAGGTGTCCTGCGAGCAATCTTGCAGCTGCTGCACATTTGCCCTGCCATGCTCTCCTCAGCCCCACACCACCTGTGCCTCCACGCTTCATCCCTTTCCTAACCCTAACCCTAACCCTAACCTTTGAATTCAGGCTCCTCAGCGACAAGGGCTGAAGCTAGCCCCACCAGTCCCATGCAAGGCTCAAAACGCAAAGGTGTCCTGCGAGCAATATTGCAGCTGCTGCACATTTGCCCTGCCATGCTCTCCTCAGTCCCACACCACCTGTGGCTCCACGCTTCATCCCTTTCCTAACCGTAACCCTAACCCTAACCCTAACCCTAACCCTAACCCTAGAAGTAAGGGTCCTCAGCGACAGGGGCTGAAGCTAGCCCCACCTGTCCCATGCAAGGCTCCAAACGCAAAGGTGTCCTGCGAGCAATCTTGCAGCTGCTGCACATTTGCCCTGCCATGCTCCCCTCAGCCCCACACCACCTGTGCCTCCACGCTTCATCCCTTTCCTAACCCTAACCCTAACCCTAACCCTAACCCTTGAATTCAGGCTCCTCAGCGACAAGGGCTGAAGCTAGCCCCACCTGTCCCATGAAAAGCTACAAATGCAAAGGTGTCCTGCAAGCAATCTTGCAGCTGCTGCACATTTGCCCTGCCATGCTCTCCTCAGCCCCACACCACCTGTGCCTCCACGCTTCATCCCTTTCCTAACCCTAACCCTAACCCTAACCCTAGAAGTAATGGTCCTCAGCGACAGAGGCTGAAGCTAGACCCACCTGTCCCATGAAAAGCTCCAAACGCAAAGGTGTCCTGCGAGCAATCTTGCAGCTGCTGCACATTTGCTCTGGCATGCTCCCCTCAGCCCCACACCACCTGTGCCTCCACGCTTCATCCCTTTCCTAACCCTAACCCTAACCCTAACCTTTGAATTAAGGCTCCTCAGCGACAAGGGCTGAAGCTAGCACCACCTGTCCCATGCAAAGCTCCAAATGCAAAGGTGTCCTGCGAGCAATCTTGCAGCTGCTGCACATTTGCCCTGCCATGCTCTCCTCAGCCCCACACCACCTGTGCCTCCACGCTTCATCCCTTTCCTAACCCTAACCCTAACCCTAGAAGCCAGGCTCCTCAGCGACAGAGGCTGAAGCTAACCCCACCTGTCCCATGCAAGGCTCCAAACGCAAAGGTGTCCAGAGAGCAATCTTGCAGCTGCTGCACATTTGCCCTGCCATGCTCTCCTCAGCATCACACTACCTATGCCTCCACGCTTCATCCCTTTCCTAACCCTAACCCTAACCCTAACCCTAACCCTTGAATTCAGGCTCCTCAGCGACAAGGGCTGAAGCTAGCCCCACCTGTCCCTTGCAAGGCTCCAAACGCAAAGGTGTCCTGCGAGCAATCTTGCAGCTGCTGCACATTTGCCCTGCCATGCTCTCCTCAGACCCACACCACCTGTGCCTCCACGCTTCATCCCTTTCCTAACCCTAACCCTAACCCTAACCCTAGAAGTAATGGTCCTGAGCGACAGGGGCTGAACCTAGACCCACCTGTCCCATGAAAAGCTTCAAACGCAAAGGTGTCCTGCGAGCAATCTTGCAGCTGCTGCACATTTGCCCTGCCATGCTCCCCTCAGCCCCACACCACCTGTGCCTCCACGCTTCATCCCTTTCCTAACCCTAACCCTAACCCTAACCTTTGAATTAAGGCTCCTCAGCGACAAGGGCTGAAGCTAGCCCCACCTGTCCCATGCAAGGCTCCAAATGCAAAGGTGTCCTGAGAGCAATCTTGCAGCTGCTGCACATTTGCCCTGCCATGCTCTCCTCAGCCCCACACCACCTGTGCCTCCACGCTTCATCCCTTTTCTAACCCAAACCCTAACCATAGAATCCAGGCTCCTTAGTGACAAGGGCTGAAGCTAGCCCCACCTGTCCCATGCAAGGCTCCAAACGCAAAGGTGTCCTGCGAGCAATCTTGCAGCTGCTGCACATTTGCCTTGCCATGCTCCCCTCAGCCCCACACCACCTGTGCCTCCACGCTTCATCCCTTTCCGAACCCTAACCCTAACCCTAACCCTAACCCTAACCCTAACCCTAACCCTAACCCTTGAATTCAGGCTCCTCAGCGACAAGGGCTGAAGCTAACCCCACCTGTCCCATGCAAGGCTCCAAACGCAAAGGTGTCCTGCGAGCAATCTTGCAGCTGCTGCACATTTGCCCTGCCATGCTCTCCTCAGCCCCACACCACCTGTGCCTCCACGCTTCATCCCTTTCCTAACCCTAACCGTAACCCTAGAAGCCAGGCTCCTCAGCGACAAGGGCTGAAGCTAGCCCCACCTGTCCCATGCAAGGCTCCAAACGCAAAGGTGTCCTGCGAGCAATCTTGCAGCTGCTGCACATTTGCCCTGCCATGCTCTCCTCAGCCCCACACCACCTGTGCCCCCAAGCTTCATCCCTTTCCTAACCCTAACCCTAACCCTAGAAGTAATGGTCCTGTGCGACAGGGACTGAACCTAGACCCACCTGTCCCATGAAGAGCTTCAAACGCAAAGGTGTCCAGAGAGAAATCTTGCAGCTGCTGCACATTTGCTCTGGCATGCTCTCCTCAGCCCCACACCACCTGTGCCTCCACGCTTCATCCCTTTCCTAACCCTAACCCTAACCCTAACCTTTGAATTCAGGCTCCTCAGCGACAAGGGCTGAAGCTAGCCCCACCAGTCCCATGCAAGGCTCAAAACGCAAAGGTGTCCTGCGAGCAATATTGCAGCTGCTGCACATTTGCCCTGCCATGCTCTCCTCAGTCCCACACCACCTGTGGCTCCACGCTTCATCACTTTCCTAACCGTAACCCTAACCCTAACCCTAACCCTAACCCTAACCCTAACCCTAACCCTAGAAGTAAGGGTCCTCAGCGACAGGGGCTGAAGCTAGCCCCACCTGTCCCATGCAAGGCTCCAAACGCAAAGGTGTCCTGCGAGCAATCTTGCAGCTGCTGCACATTTGCCCTGCCATGCTCCCCTCAGCCCCACACCACCTGTGCCTCCACGCTTCATCCCTTTCCTAACCCTAACCCTAACCCTAACCCTAACCCTTGAATTCAGGCTCCTCAGCGACAAGGGCTGAAGCTAGCCCCACCTGTCCCATGCAAGGCTCCAAATGCAAAGGTGTCCTGCAAGCAATCTTGCAGCTGCTGCACATTTGCCCTGCCATGCTCTCCTCAGCCCCACACCACCTGTGCCTCCACGCTTCATCCCTTTCCTAACCCTAACCCTAACCCTAACCCTAGAAGTAATGGTCCTCAGCGACAGGGGCTGAAGCTAGACCCACCTGTCCCATGAAAAGCTCCAAACGCAAAGGTGTCCTGCGAGCAATCTTGCAGCTGCTGCACATTTGCTCTGGCATGCTCCCCTCAGCCCCACACCACCTGTGCCTCCACGCTTCATCCCTTTCCTAACCCTAACCCTAACCCTAACCTTTGAATTAAGGCTCCTCAGCGACAAGGGCTGAAGCTAGCCCCACCTGTCCCATGCAAGGCTCCAAATGCAAAGGTGTCCTGCGAGCAATCTTGCAGCTGCTGCACATTTGCCCTGCCATGCTCTCCTCAGCCCCACACCACCTGTGCCTCCACACTTCATCCCTTTCCTAACCCTAACCCTAACCCTAACCCTAGAAGCCAGGCTCCTCAGCGACAAGGGCTGAAGCTAGCCCCACCTGTCCCATGCAAGGCTCAAAACACAAAGGTGTCCTGCGAGCAATCTTGCAGCTGCTGCACATTTGCCCTGGCATGCTCTCCTCAGCCCCACACCACCTGTGCCTCCACGCTTCATCCCTTTCCTAACCCTAACCCTAACCCTAACCCTAACCCTTGAATTCAGGCTCCTCAGCGACAAGGGCTGAAGCTAGCCCCACCTGTACCATGCAAGGCTCCAAACGCAAAGGTGTCCTGCAAGCAATCTTGCAGCTGCTGCACATTTGCCCTGGCATGCTCTCCTCAGCCCCACACCACCTGTGGCTCCACGCTTCATCCCTTTCCTAACCCTAACCCTAACCCTAACCCTAGAAGTCAGGGTCTTCAGCGACAGAGGCTGAAGCTAACCCCACCTGTCCCATGCAAGGCTCCAAACGCAAAGGTGTCCTGCAAGCAATCTTGCAGCTGCTGCACATTTGCCCTGGCATGCTCTCCTCAGCCCCACACCACCTGTGGCTCCACGCTTCATCCCTTTCCTAACCCTAACCCTAACCCTAACCCTAACCCTAACCCTAACCCTAACCCTAACCCTAACCCTTGTATTAATTCTCCTCAGCGACAAGGGCTGAAGCTAGCCCCACCTGTCCCATGAGAAGCTCCAAACGCAAAGGTGTCCTGCGAGCAATCTTGCAGCTGCTGCACATTTGCCCTGCCATGCTCTCCTCAGCCCCACACCACCTGTGCCTCCACGCTTCATCCCTTTCTTAACCCTAACCGTAACCCTAGAAGCCAGGCTCCTCAGCGACAAGGGCTGAAGCTAGCCCCACCTGTCCCATGCAAGGCTCCAAACGCAAAGGTGTCCTGCGAGCAATCTTGCAGCTGCTGCACATTTGCCCTGCCATGCTCTCCTCAGCCCCACACCACCTGTGCCTCCACGCTTCATCCCTTTCCTAACCCTAACCCTAACCCTAACCCTAACCCTTGAATTCAGGCTCCTCAGCGACAAGGGCTGAAGCTAGCCCCACCAGTCCCATGCAAGGCTCCAAACGCAAAGGTGTCCTGCGAGCAATCTTGCAGCTGCTGCACATTTGCCCTGCCATGCTCTCCTCAGCCCCACACCACCTGTGGCTCCACGCTTCATCCCTTTCTTAACCCTAACCGTAACCCTAACCCTAACCCTAACCCTAACCCTAACCCTAACCCTAACCCTTGAATTCAGGCTCCTCAGCGACAGGGGCTGAAGCTAGCCCCACCTGTCCCATGAAAAGCTCCAAATGCAAAGGTGTCCTGCGAGCAATCTTGCAGCTGCTGCACATTTGCCCTGCCATGCTCTCCTCAGCCCCACACCACCTGTGCCTCCAAGCTTCATCCCTTTCCTAACCCTAACCCTAACCCTAGAAGTAATGGTCCTGTGCGACAGGGGCTGAACCTAGACCCACCTGTCCCATGAAAAGCTTCAAACGCAAAGGTGTCCACAGAGAAATCTTGCAGCTGCTGCACATTTGCTCTGGCATGCTCTCCTCAGCATCACACCACCTGTGCCTCCACGCTTCATCCCTTTCCTAACCCTAACCCTAACCCTAACCCTAACCCTAACCCTAACCCTAACCCTAACCCTAACCCTTGTAATAAGGCTCCTCAGCGACAAGGGCTGAAGCTAGACCCACCTGTCCCATGCAAGGCTCCAAACGCAAAGGTGTCCTGCGAGCAATCTTGCAGCTGCTGCACATTTGCCCTGCCATGCTCTCCTCAGCCCCACACCACCTGTGCCTCCACGCTTCATCCGTTTCCTAACCCTAACCCTAACCCTAACCCTAGAAGCCAGGCTCCTCAGCGACAAGGGCTGAAGCTAGCCCCACCTGTCCCATGCAAGGCTCAAAACGCAAAGGTGTCCTGCGAGCAATCTTGCAGCTGCTGCACATTTGCCCTGCCATGCTCTCCTCAGCCCCACACCACCTGTGCCTCCACGCTTCATCCCTTTCCTAACCCTAACCCTAACCCTAACCTTTGAATTCAGGCTCCTCAGCGACAAGGGCTGAAGCTAGCCCCACCAGTCCCATGCAAGGCTCAAAACGCAAAGGTGTCCTGCGAGCAATATTGCAGCTGCTGCACATTTGCCCTGCCATGCTCTCCTCAGTCCCACACCACCTGTGGCTCCACGCTTCATCCCTTTCCTAACCGTAACCCTAACCCTAACCCTAACCCTAACCCTAACCCTAACCCTAGAAGTAAGGGTCCTCAGCGACAGGGGCTGAAGCTAGCCCCACCTGTCCCATGCAAGGCTCCAAACGCAAAGGTGTCCTGCGAGCAATCTTGCAGCTGCTGCACATTTGCCCTGCCATGCTCTCCTCAGCCCCACACCACCTGTGCCTCCACGCTTCATCCCTTTCCTAACCCTAACCCTAACCCTAACCCTAACCCTAGAAGCCAGGCTCCTCAGCGACAAGGGCTGAAGCTAGCCCCACCTGTCCCATGCAAGGCTCCAAATGCAAAGGTGTCCTGCAAGCAATCTTGCAGCTGCTGCACATTTGCCCTGCCATGCTCTCCTCAGCCCCACACCACCTGTGCCTCCACGCTTCATCCCTTTCCTAACCCTAACCCTAACCCTAACCCTAGAAGTAATGGTCCTCAGCGACAGGGGCTGAAGCTAGACCCATCTGTCCCATGAAAAGCTCCAAACGCAAAGGTGTCCTGCGAGCAATCTTGCAGCTGCTGCACATTTGCTCTGGCATGCTCCCCTCAGCCCCACACCACCTGTGCCTCCACGCTTCATCCCTTTCCTAACCCTAACCCTAACCCTAACCTTTGAATTAAGGCTCCTCAGCGACAAGGGCTGAAGCTAGCCCCACCTGTCCCATGCAAGGCTCCAAATGCAAAGGTGTCCTGCGAGCAATCTTGCAGCTGCTGCACATTTGCCCTGCCATGCTCTCCTCAGCCCCACACCACCTGTGCCTCCACACTTCATCCCTTTCCTAACCCTAACCCTAACCCTAACCCTAGAAGCCAGGCTCCTCAGCGACAAGGGCTGAAGCTAGCCCCACCTGTCCCATGCAAGGCTCAAAACACAAAGGTGTCCTGCGAGCAATCTTGCAGCTGCTGCACATTTGCCCTGCCATGCTCTCCTCAGCCCCACACCACCTGTGCCTCCACGCTTCATCCCTTTCCTAACCCTAACCCTAACCCTAACCCTAACTCTTGAATTCAGGCTCCTCAGCGACAAGGGCTGAAGCTAGCCCCACCTGTACCATGCAAGGCTCCAAACGCAAAGGTGTCCTGCAAGCAATCTTGCAGCTGCTGCACATTTGCCCTGGCATGCTCTCCTCAGCCCCACACCACCTGTGGCTCCACGCTTCATCCCTTTCCTAACCCTAACCCTAACCCTAACCCTAGAAGTCAGGGTCTTCAGCGACAGAGGCTGAAGCTAACCCCACCTGTCCCATGCAAGGCTCCAAACGCAAAGGTGTCCTGCAAGCAATCTTGCAGCTGCTGCACATTTGCCCTGGCATGCTCTCCTCAGCCCCACACCACCTGTGGCTCCACGCTTCATCCCTTTCCTAACCCTAACCCTAACCCTAACCCTAACCCTAACCCTAACCCTAACCCTTGTATTAATTCTCCTCAGCGACAAGGGCTGAAGCTAGACCCACCTGTCCCATGAGAAGCTCCAAACGCAAAGGTGTCCTGCGAGCAATCTTGCAGCTGCTGCACATTTCCCCTGCCATGCTCTCCTCAGCCCCACAAAACCTGTGCCTCCACGCTTCATCCCTTTCTTAACCCTAACCGTAACCCTAGAAGCCAGGCTCCTCAGCGACAAGGGCTGAAGCTAGCCCCACCTGTCCCATGCAAGGCTCCAAACGCAAAGGTGTCCTGCGAGCAATCTTGCAGCTGCTGCACATTTGCCCTGCCATGCTCTCCTCAGCCCCACACCACCTGTGCCTCCACGCTTCATCCCTTTCCTAACCCTAACCCTAACCCTAGAAGTAATGGTCCTGTGCGACAGGGGCTGAACCTAGACCCACCTGTCCCATGAAAAGCTTCAAACGCAAAGGTGTCCACAGAGAAATCTTGCAGCTGCTGCACATTTGCTCTGGCATGCTCTCCTCAGCATCACACCACCTGTGCCTCCACGCTTCATCCCTTTCCTAACCCTAACCCTAACCCTAACCCTAACCCTAACCCTAACCCTAACCCTAACCCTAACCCTAACCCTAACCCTTGTAATAAGGCTCCTCAGCGACAAGGGCTGAAGCTAGACCCACCTGTCCCATGCAAGGCTCAAAACGCAAAGGTGTCCTGCGAGCAATCTTGCAGCTGCTGCACATTTGCCCTGCCATGCTCTCCTCAGCCCCACACCACCTGTGCCTCCACACTTCATCCCTTTCCTAACCCTAACCCTAACCCTAGAAGCCAGGCTCCTCAGCGACAAGGGCTGAAGTTAGCCCCACCTGTCCCATGCAAGGCTCAAAACACAAAGGTGTCCTGCGAGCAATCTTGCAGCTGCTGCACATTTGCCCTGCCATGCTCTCCTCAGCCCCACACCACCTGTGCCTCCACGCTTCATCCCTTTCCTAACCCTAACCCTAACCCTAACCCTAACCCTTGAATTCAGGCTCCTCAGCGACAAGGGCTGAAGCTAGCCCCACCAGTCCCATGCAAGGCTCCAAACGCAAAGGTGTCCTGCGAGCAATCTTGCAGCTGCTGCACATTTGCCCTGCCATGCTCTCCTCAGCCCCACACCACCTGTGGCTCCACGCTTCATCCCTTTCTTAACCCTAACCGTAACCCTAACCCTAACCCTAACCCTAACCCTAACCCTAACCCTAACCCTTGAATTCAGGCTCCTCAGCGACAGGGGCTGAAGCTAGCCCCACCTGTCCCATGAAAAGCTCCAAATGCAAAGGTGTCCTGCGAGCAATCTTGCAGCTGCTGCACATTTGCCCTGCCATGCTCTCCTCAGCCCCACACCACCTGTGCCTCCACGCTTCATCCCTTTCCTAACCCTAACCGTAACCCTAGAAGCCAGGCTCCTCAGCGACAAGGGCTGAAGCTAGCCCCACCTGTCCCATGCAAGGCTCCAAACGCAAAGGTGTCCTGCGAGCAATCTTGCAGCTGCTGCACATTTGCCCTGCCATGCTCTCCTCAGCCCCACACCACCTGTGCCTCCAAGCTTCATCCCTTTCCTAACCCTAACCCTAACCCTAGAAGTAATGGTCCTGTGCGACAGGGGCTGAACCTAGACCCACCTGTCCCATGAAAAGCTTCAAACGCAAAGGTGTCCACAGAGAAATCTTGCAGCTGCTGCACATTTGCTCTGGCATGCTCTCCTCAGCATCACACCACCTGTGCCTCCACGCTTCATCCCTTTCCTAACCCTAACCCTAACCCTAACCCTAACCCTAACCCTAACCCTAACCCTAACCCTAACCCTAACCCTTGTAATAAGGCTCCTCAGCGACAAGGGCTGAAGCTAGACCCACCTGTCCCATGCAAGGCTCCAAACGCAAAGGTGTCCTGCGAGCAATCTTGCAGCTGCTGCACATTTGCCCTGCCATGCTCTCCTCAGCCCCACACCACCTGTGCCTCCACGCTTCATCCGTTTCCTAACCCTAACCCTAACCCTAACCCTAGAAGCCAGGCTCCTCAGCGACAAGGGCTGAAGCTAGCCCCACCTGTCCCATGCAAGGCTCCAAACGCAAAGGTGTCCTGCGAGCAATCTTGCAGCTGCTGCACATTTGCCCTGCCATGCTCTCCTCAGCCCCACACCACCTGTGCCTCCACGCTTCATCCCTTTCCTAACCCTAACCCTAACCCTAACCTTTGAATTCAGGCTCCTCAGCGACAAGGGCTGAAGCTAGCCCCACCAGTCCCATGCAAGGCTCAAAACGCAAAGGTGTCCTGCGAGCAATATTGCAGCTGCTGCACATTTGCCCTGCCATGCTCTCCTCAGTCCCACACCACCTGTGCCTCCACGCTTCATCCCTTTCCTAACCGTAACCCTAACCCTAACCCTAACCCTAACCCTAACCCTAACCCTAGAAGTAAGGGTCCTCAGCGACAGGGGCTGAACCTAGACCCACCTGTCCCATGCAAGGCTCCAAACGCAAAGGTGTCCTGCGAGCAATCTTGCAGCTGCTGCACATTTGCCCTGCCATGCTCTCCTCAGCCCCACACCACCTGTGCCTCCACGCTTCATCCCTTTCCTAACCCTAACCCTAACCCTAACCCTAACCCTTTAATTCAGGCTCCTCAGCGACAAGGGCTGAAGCTAGCCCCACCTGTCCCATGCAAGGCTCCAAATGCAAAGGTGTCCTGCAAGCAATCTTGCAGCTGCTGCACATTTGCCCTGCCATGCTCTCCTCAGCCCCACACCACCTGTGCCTCCACGCTTCATCCCTTTCCTAACCCTAACCCTAACCCTAACCCTAGAAGTAATGGTCCTCAGCGACAGGGGCTGAAGCTAGACCCACCTGTCCCATGAAAAGCTCCAAACGCAAAGGTGTCCTGCGAGCAATCTTGCAGCTGCTGCACATTTGCTCTGGCATGCTCCCCTCAGCCCCACACCACCTGTGCCTCCACGCTTCATCCCTTTCCTAACCCTAACCCTAACCCTAACCTTTGAATTAAGGCTCCTCAGCGACAAGGGCTGAAGCTAGCCCCACCTGTCCCATGCAAGGCTCCAAATGCAAAGGTGTCCTTACGAGCAATCTTGCAGCTGCTGCACATTTGCCCTGCCATGCTCTCCTCAGCCCCACACCACCTGTGCCTCCACACTTCATCCCTTTCCTAACCCTAACCCTAACCCTAACCCTAGAAGCCAGGCTCCTCAGCGACAAGGGCTGAAGCTAGCCCCACCTGTCCCATGCAAGGCTCAAAACACAAAGGTGTCCTGCGAGCAATCTTGCAGCTGCTGCACATTTGCCCTGCCATGCTCTCCTCAGCCCCACACCACCTGTGGCTCCACGCTTCATCCCTTTCCTAACCCTAACCCTAACCCTAACCCTAACTCTTGAATTCAGGCTCCTCAGCGACAAGGGCTGAAGCTAGCCCCACCTGTACCATGCAAGGCTCCAAACGCAAAGGTGTCCTGCAAGCAATCTTGCAGCTGCTGCACATTTGCCCTGGCATGCTCTCCTCAGCCCCACACCACCTGTGCCTCCACGCTTCATCCCTTTCCTAACCCTAACCCTAACCCTAACCCTAGAAGTCAGGGTCTTCAGCGACAGAGGCTGAAGCTAACCCCACCTGTCCCATGCAAGGCTCCAAACGCAAAGGTGTCCTGCAAGCAATCTTGCAGCTGCTGCACATTTGCCCTGGCATGCTCTCCTCAGCCCCACACCACCTGTGGCTCCACGCTTCATCCCTTTCCTAACCCTAACCCTAACCCTAACCCTAACCCTATCCCTAACCCTAACCCTAACCCTTGTATTAATTCTCCTCAGCGACAAGGGCTGAAGCTAGACCCACCTGTCCCATGAGAAGCTCCAAACGCAAAGGTGTCCTGCGAGCAATCTTGCAGCTGCTGCACATTTGCCCTGCCATGCTCTCCTCAGCCCCACACCACCTGTGGCTCCACGCTTCATCCCTTTCCTAACCCTAACCCTAACCCTAACCCTAACCCTATCCCTAACCCTAACCCTAACCCTTGTATTAATTCTCCTCAGCGACAAGGGCTGAAGCTAGACCCACCTGTCCCATGAGAAGCTCCAAACGCAAAGGTGTCCTGCGAGCAATCTTGCAGCTGCTGCACATTTGCCCTGCCATGCTCTCCTCAGCCCCACACCACCTGTGCCTCCACGCTTCATCCCTTTCTTAACCCTAACCGTAACCCTAGAAGCCAGGCTCCTCAGCGACAAGGGCTGAAGCTAGCCCCACCTGTCCCATGCAAGGCTCCAAACGCAAAGGTGTCCTGCGAGCAATCTTGCAGCTGCTGCACATTTGCCCTGCCATGCTCTCCTCAGCCCCACACCACCTGTGCCTCCACGCTTCATCCCTTTCCTAACCCTAACCGTAACCCTAGAAGCCAGGCTCCTCAGCGACAAGGGCTGAAGCTAGCCCCACCTGTCCCATGCAAGGCTCCAAACGCAAAGGTGTCCTGCGAGCAATCTTGCAGCTGCTGCACATTTGCCCTGCCATGCTCTCCTCAGCCCCACACCAACTGTGCCTCCAAGCTTCATCCCTTTCCTAACCCTAACCCTAACCCTAGAAGTAATGGTCCTGTGCGACAGGGGCTGAACCTAGACCCACCTGTCCCATGAAAAGCTTCAAACGCAAAGGTGTCCACAGAGAAATCTTGCAGCTGCTGCACATTTGCTCTGGCATGCTCTCCTCAGCATCACACCACCTGTGCCTCCACGCTTCATCCCTTTCCTAACCCTAACCCTAACCCTAACCCTAACCCTAACCCTAACCCTAACCCTAACCCTAACCCTAACCCTTGTAATAAGGCTCCTCAGCGACAAGGGCTGAAGCTAGCCCCACCTGTCCCATGCAAGGCTCCAAACGCAAAGGTGTCCTGCGAGCAATCTTGCAGCTGCTGCACATTTGCCCTGCCATGCTCTCCTCAGCCCCACACCACCTGTGCCTCCACACTTCATCCCTTTCCTAACCCTAACCCTAACCCTAGAAGCCAGGCTCCTCAGCGACAAGGGCTGAAGTTAGCCCCACCTGTCCCATGCAAGGCTCAAAACACAAAGGTGTCCTGCGAGCAATCTTGCAGCTGCTGCACATTTGCCCTGCCATGCTCTCCTCAGCCCCACACCACCTGTGCCTCCACGCTTCATCCCTTTCCTAACCCTAACCCTAACCCTAACCCTAACCCTTGAATTCAGGCTGCTCAGCGACAAGGGCTGAAGCTAGCCCCACCTGTACCATGCAAGGCTCCAAACGCAAAGGTGTCCTGCAAGCAATCTTGCAGCTGCTGCACATTTGCCCTGGCATGCTCTCCTCAGCCCCACACCACCTGTGGCTCCACGCTTCATCCCTTTCCTAACCCTAACCCTAACCCTAACCCTAGAAGTCAGGGTCTTCAGCGACAGAGGCTGAAGCTAACCCCACCTGTCCCATGCAAGGCTCCAAACGCAAAGGTGTCCTGCAAGCAATCTTGCAGCTGCTGCACATTTGCTCTGGCATGCTCTCCTCAGCCCCACACCACCTGTGGCTCCACGCTTCATCCCTTTCCTAACCTAACCCTAACCCTAACCCTAACCCTAACCCTAACCCTAACCCTAACCCTAACCCTAACCCTTGTATTAATTCTCCTCAGCGACAAGGGCTGAAGCTAGCCCCACCTGTCCCATGAGAAGCTCCAAACGCAAAGGTGTCCTGCGAGCAATCTTGCAGCTGCTGCACATTTGCCCTGCCATGCTCTCCTCAGCCCCACACCACCTGTGCCTCCACGCTTCATCCCTTTCTTAACCCTAACCATAACCCTAGAAGCCAGGCTCCTCAGCGACAAGGGCTGAAGCTAGCCCCACCTGTCCCATGCAAGGCTCCAAACGCAAAGGTGTCCTGCGAGCAATCTTGCAGCTGCTGCACATTTGCCCTGCCATGCTCTCCTCAGCCCCACACCACCTGTGCCTCCACGCTTCATCCCTTTCCTAACCCTAACCCTAACCCTAACCCTAACCCTTGAATTAAGGCTCCTCAGCGACAAGGGCTGAAGCTAGCCCCACCAGTCCCATGCAAGGCTCCAAACGCAAAGGTGTCCTGCGAGCAATCTTGCAGCTGCTGCACATTTGCCCTGCCATGCTCTCCTCAGCCCCACACCACCTGTGGCTCCACGCTTCATCCCTTTCCTAACCCTAACCCTAACCCTAACCCTAACCCTAACCCTAACCCTAACCCTAACCCTAACCCTAACCCTAACCCTTGAATTCAGGCTCCTCAGCGACAGGGGCTGAAGCTAGCCCCACCTGTCCCATGAAAAGCTGCAAATGCAAAGGTGTCCTGCGAGCAATCTTGCAGCTGCTGCACATTTGCCCTGCCATGCTCTCCTCAGCCCCACACCACCTGTGCCTCCACGCTTCATCCCTTTCCTAACCCTAACCCTAACCCTAACCCTTGAAGTCAGGGTCTTCAGCGACAGAGGCTGAAGCTAGCCCCACCTGTCCCTTGCAAGGCTCCAAACGCAAAGGTGTCCTGCGAGCAATCTTGCAGCTGCTGCACATTTGCCCTGCCATGCTCTCCTCAGCCCCACACCACCTGTGGCTCCATGCTTCATCCCTTTCCTAACCCTAACCCTAACCCTAGAAGCCAGGAGCCTCAGCGACAAGGGCTGAAGCTAGCCCCACCTGTCCCATGCAAGGCTCCAAATGCAAAGGTGTCCTGCGAGCAATCTTGCAGCTGCTGCACATTTGCCCTGCCATGCTCTCCTCAGCCCCACACCACCTGCGGCTCCACGCTTCATCCCTTTCCTAACCCTAACCCTAACCCTAACCCTAACCCTTGAATTAAGTCTGCTCAGCGACAAGGGCTGAAGCTAGCCCCACCTGTCCCATGCAAGGCTCCAAATGCAAAGGTGTCCTGCGAGCAATATTGCAGCTGCTGCACATTTGCCCTGCCATGCTCTCCTCAGCCCCACACCACCTGTGCCTCCACGCTTCATCCCTTTCCTAACCCTAACCCTAACCCTAACCCTAGAAGTAAGGGTCCTAAGCGACAGGGGCTGAAGCTAATCCCACCAGTCCCATGCAAGGCTCCAAACGCAAAGGTGTCCTGCGAGCAATCTTGCAGCTGCTGCACATTTGCCCTGCCATGCTCTCCTCAGCCCCACAATACCTGTGCCTCCACGCTTCATCCCTTTCCTAACCCTAACCCTAACCCTAACCCTAACCCTTGAATTCAGGCTCCTCAGCGACAAGGGCTGAAGCTAGCCCCACCTGTCCCATGCAAGGCTCCAAACGCAAAGGTGTCCTGCGAGCAATCTTGCAGCTGCTGCACATTTGCCCTGCCATGCTCTCCTCAGCCCCACACCACCTGTGCCTCCACGCTTCATCCCTTTCCTAACCCTAACCCTAACCCTAGAAGTAATGGTCCTGTGCGACAGGGGCTGAACCTAGACCCACCTGTCCCATGAAAAGCTTCAAACGCAAAGGTGTCCTGCGAGCAATCTTGCAGCTGCTGCACATTTGCCCTGCCATGCTCTCCTCAGCCCCACACCACCTGTGCCTCCACGCTTCATCCCTTTCCTAACCCTAACCCTAACCCTAACCCTAACCCTAACCCTAACCCTAACCCTAACCCTAACCCTTGTAATAAGGCTCCTCAGCGACAAGGGCTGAAGCTAGACCCACCTGTCCCATGCAAGGCTCCAAACGCAAAGGTGTCCTGCGAGCAATCTTGCAGCTGCTGCACATTTGCCCTGCCATGCTCTCCTCAGCCCCACACCACCTGTGCCTCCACGCTTCATCCGTTTCCTAACCCTAACCCTAACCCTAACCCTAGAAGCCAGGCTCCTCAGCGACAAGGGCTGAAGCTAGCCCCACGTGTCCCATGCAAGGCTCAAAACGCAAAGGTGTCCTGCGAGCAATCTTGCAGCTGCTGCACATTTGCCCTGCCATGCTCTCCTCAGCCCCACACCACCTGTGCCTCCACGCTTCATCCCTTTCCTAACCCTAACCCTAACCCTAACCTTTGAATTCAGGCTCCTCAGCGACAAGGGCTGAAGCTAGCCCCACCAGTCCCATGCAAGGCTCAAAACGCAAAGGTGTCCTGCGAGCAATATTGCAGCTGCTGCACATTTGCCCTGCCATGCTCTCCTCAGTCCCACACCACCTGTGGCTCCACGCTTCATCCCTTTCCTAACCGTAACCCTAACCCTAACCCTAACCCTAACCCTAACCCTAACCCTAGAAGTAAGGGTCCTCAGCGACAGGGGCTGAAGCTAGCCCCACCTGTCCCATGCAAGGCTCCAAACGCAAAGGTGTCCTGCGAGCAATCTTGCAGCTGCTGCACATTTGCCCTGCCATGCTCTCCTCAGCCCCACACCACCTGTGCCTCCACGCTTCATCCCTTTCCTAACCCTAACCCTAACCCTAACCCTAACCCTTTAATTCAGGCTCCTCAGCGACAAGGGCTGAAGCTAGCACCACCTGTCCCATGCAAGGCTCCAAATGCAAAGGTGTCCTGCAAGCAATCTTGCAGCTGCTGCACATTTGCCCTGCCATGCTCTCCTCAGCCCCACACCACCTGTGCCTCCACGCTTCATCCCTTTCCTAACCCTAACCCTAACCCTAACCCTAGAAGTAATGGTCCTCAGCGACAGGGGCTGAAGCTAGACCCACCTGTCCCATGAAAAGCTCCAAACGCAAAGGTGTCCTGCGAGCAATCTTGCAGCTGCTGCACATTTGCTCTGGCATGCTCCCCTCAGCCCCACACCACCTGTGCCTCCACGCTTCATCCCTTTCCTAACCCTAACCCTAACCCTAACCTTTGAATTAAGGCTCCTCAGCGACAAGGGCTGAAGCTAGCCCCACCTGTCCCATGCAAGGCTCCAAATGCAAAGGTGTCCTGCGAGCAATCTTGCAGCTGCTGCACATTTGCCCTGCCATGCTCTCCTCAGCCCCACACCACCTGTGCCTCCACACTTCATCCCTTTCCTAACCCTAACCCTAACCCTAACCCTAGAAGCCAGGCTCCTCAGCGACAAGGGCTGAAGCTAGCCCCACCTGTCCCATGCAAGGCTCAAAACACAAAGGTGTCCTGCGAGCAATCTTGCAGCTGCTGCACATTTGCCCTGCCATGCTCTCCTCAGCCCCACACCACCTGTGCCTCCACGCTTCATCCCTTTCCTAACCCTAACCCTAACCCTAACCCTAACTCTTGAATTCAGGCTCCTCAGCGACAAGGGCTGAAGCTAGCCCCACCTGTACCATGCAAGGCTCCAAACGCAAAGGTGTCCTGCAAGCAATCTTGCAGCTGCTGCACATTTGCCCTGGCATGCTCTCCTCAGCCCCACACCACCTGTGGCTCCACGCTTCATCCCTTTCCTAACCCTAACCCTAACCCTAACCCTAGAAGTCAGGGTCTTCAGCGACAGAGGCTGAAGCTAACCCCACCTGTCCCATGCAAGGCTCCAAACGCAAAGGTGTCCTGCAAGCAATCTTGCAGCTGCTGCACATTTGCCCTGGCATGCTCTCCTCAGCCCCACACCACCTGTGGCTCCACGCTTCATCCCTTTCCTAACCCTAACCCTAACCCTAACCCTAACCCTAACCCTAACCCTAACCCTAACCCTTGTATTAATTCTCCTCAGCGACAAGGGCTGAAGCTAGACCCACCTGTCCCATGAGAAGCTCCAAACGCAAAGGTGTCCTGCGAGCAATCTTGCAGCTGCTGCACATTTGCCCTGCCATGCTCTCCTCAGCCCCACACCACCTGTGCCTCCACGCTTCATCCCTTTCTTAACCCTAACTGTAACCCTAGAAGCCAGGCTCCTCAGCGACAAGGGCTGAAGCTAGCCCCACCTGTCCCATGCAAGGCTCCAAACGCAAAGGTGTCCTGCGAGCAATCTTGCAGCTGCTGCACATTTGCCCTGCCATGCTCTCCTCAGCCCCACACCACCTGTGCCTCCACGCTTCATCCCTTTCCTAACCCTAACCGTAACCCTAGAAGCCAGGCTCCTCAGCGACAAGGGCTGAAGCTAGCCCCACCTGTCCCATGCAAGGCTCCAAACGCAAAGGTGTCCTGCGAGCAATCTTGCAGCTGCTGCACATTTGCCCTGCCATGCTCTCCTCAGCCCCACACCAGCTGTGCCTCCAAGCTTCATCCCTTTCCTAACCCTAACCCTAACCTTAGAAGTAATGGTCCTGTGCGACAGGGGCTGAACCTAGACCCACCTGTCCCATGAAAAGCTTCAAACGCAAAGGTGTCCACAGAGAAATCTTGCAGCTGCTGCACATTTGCTCTGGCATGCTCTCCTCAGCATCACACCACCTGTGCCTCCACGCTTCATCCCTTTCCTAACCCTAACCCTAACCCTAACCCTAACCCTAACCCTAACCCTAACCCTAACCCTAACCCTTGTAATAAGGCTCCTCAGCGACAAGGGCTGAAGCTAGACCCACCTGTCCCATGCAAGGCTCAAAACGCAAAGGTGTCCTGCGAGCAATCTTGCAGCTGCTGCACATTTGCCCTGCCATGCTCTCCTCAGCCCCACACCACCTGTGCCTCCACACTTCATCCCTTTCCTAACCCTAACCCTAACCCTAGAAGCCAGGCTCCTCAGCGACAAGGGCTGAAGTTAGCCCCACCTGTCCCATGCAAGGCTCAAAACACAAAGGTGTCCTGCGAGCAATCTTGCAGCTGCTGCACATTTGCCCTGCCATGCTCTCCTCAGCCCCACACCACCTGTGCCTCCACGCTTCATCCCTTTCCTAACCCTAACCCTAACCCTAACCCTAACCCTTGAATTCAGGCTGCTCAGCGACAAGGGCTGAAGCTAGCCCCACCTGTACCATGCAAGGCTCCAAACGCAAAGGTGTCCTGCAAGCAATCTTGCAGCTGCTGCACATTTGCCCTGGCATGCTCTCCTCAGCCCCACACCACCTGTGGCTCCACGCTTCATCCCTTTCCTAACCCTAACCCTAACCCTAACCCTAGAAGTCAGGGTCTTCAGCGACAGAGGCTGAAGCTAACCCCACCTGTCCCATGCAAGGCTCCAAACGCAAAGGTGTCCTGCAAGCAATCTTGCAGCTGCTGCACATTTGCTCTGGCATGCTCTCCTCAGCCCCACACCACCTGTGGCTCCACGCTTCATCCCTTTCCTAACCCTAACCCTAACCCTAACCCTAACCCTAACCCTAACCCTAACCCTAACCCTAACCCTAACCCTTGTATTAATTCTCCTCAGCGACAAGGGCTGAAGCTAGCCCCACCTGTCCCATGAGAAGCTCCAAACGCAAAGGTGTCCTGCGAGCAATCTTGCAGCTGCTGCACATTTGCCCTGCCATGCTCTCCTCAGCCCCACACCACCTGTGCCTCCACGCTTCATCCCTTTCTTAACCCTAACCGTAACCCTAGAAGCCAGGCTCCTCAGCGACAAGGGCTGAAGCTAGCCCCACCTGTCCCATGCAAGGCTCCAAACGCAAAGGTGTCCTGCGAGCAATCTTGCAGCTGCTGCACATTTGCCCTGCCATGCTCTCCTCAGCCCCACACCACCTGTGGCTCCACGCTTCATCCCTTTCCTAACCCTAACCCTAACCCTAACCCTAACCCTAACCCTAACCCTAACCCTAACCCTTGAATTCAGGCTCCTCAGCGACAGGGGCTGAAGCTAGCCCCACCTGTCCCATGAAAAGCTGCAAATGCAAAGGTGTCCTGCGAGCAATCTTGCAGCTGCTGCACATTTGCCCTGCCATGCTCTCCTCAGCCCCACACCACCTGTGCCTCCACGCTTCATCCCTTTCCTAACCCTAACCCTAACCCTAACCCTTGAAGTAAGGGTCTTCAGCGACAGAGGCTGAAGCTAGCCCCACCTGTCCCTTGCAAGGCTCCAAACGCAAAGGTGTCCTGCGAGCAATCTTGCAGCTGCTGCACATTTGCCCTGCCATGCTCTCCTCAGCCCCACACCACCTGTGGCTCCACGCTTCATCCCTTTCCTAACCCTAACCCTAACCCTAGAAGCCAGGAGCCTCAGCGACAAGGGCTGAAGCTAGCCCCACCTGTCCCATGCAAGGCTCCAAATGCAAAGGTGTCCTGCGAGCAATCTTGCAGCTGCTGCACATTTGCCCTGCCATGCTCTCCTCAGCCCCACACCACCTGTGCCTCCACGCTTCATCCCTTTCCTAACCCTAACCCTAACCCTAACCCTAACCCTTGAATTAAGTCTGCTCAGCGACAAGGGCTGAAGCTAGCCCCACCTGTCCCATGCAAGGCTCCAAATGCAAAGGTGTCCTGCGAGCAATATTGCAGCTGCTGCACATTTGCCCTGCCATGCTCTCCTCAGCCCCACACCACCTGTGCCTCCACGCTTCATCCCTTTCCTAACCCTAACCCTAACCCTAACCCTAGAAGTAAGGGTCCTAAGCGACAGGGGCTGAAGCTAATCCCACCAGTCCCATGCAAGGCTCCAAACGCAAAGGTGTCCTGCGAGCAATCTTGCAGCTGCTGCACATTTGCCCTGCCATGCTCTCCTCAGCCCCACAATACCTGTGCCTCCACGCTTCATCCCTTTCCTAACCCTAACCCTAACCCTAACCCTAACCCTTGAATTCAGGCTCCTCAGCGACAAGGGCTGAAGCTAGCCCCACCTGTCCCATGCAAGGCTCCAAACGCAAAGGTGTCCTGCAAGCAATCTTGCAGCTGCTGCACATTTGCTCTGGCATGCTCTGCTCAGCATCACACCACCTGTGCCTCCACGCTTCATCCCTTTCCTAACCCTAACCCTAACCCTAACCCTAGAAGTAAGGGTCCTGAGCGACAGGGGCTGAACCTAGACCCACCTGTCCCATGAAAAGCTCCAAACGCAAAGGTGTCCAGAGAGAAATCTTGCAGCTGCTGCACATTTGCTCTGGCATGCTCTCCTCAGCCCCACACCACCTGTGGCTCCACACTTCATCCCTTTCCTAACCCTAACCCTAACCCTAGAAGCCAGGCTCCTCAGCGACAAGGGCTGAATCTAGCCCCACCTGTCCCATGCAAGGCTCCAAACGCAAAGGTGTCCTGCAAGCAATCTTTCAGCTGCTGCACATTTGCCCTGGCATGCTCTCCTCAGCCCCACACCACCTGTGGCTCCACGCTTCATCCCTTTCCTAACCCTAACCCTAACCCTAACCCTAACCCTAACCCTTGAATTCAGGCTCCTCAGCGACAAGGGCTGAAGCTAATCCCACCAGTCCCATGCAAGGCTCCAAACGCAAAGGTGTCCTGCGAGCAATCTTGCAGCTGCTGCACATTTGCCCTGCCATGCTCCCCTCAGCCCCACACCACCTGTGCCTCCACGCTTCATCCCTTTCCTAACCCTAACCCTAACCCTAACCCTAACCCTAACCCTAACCCTAACCCTAACCCTTGAATTCAGGCTCCTCAGCGACAAGGGCTGAAGCTAGCCCCACCTGTCCCATGCAAGGCTCCAAACGCAAAGGTGTCCTGCGAGCAATCTTGCAGCTGCTGCACATTTGCCCTGCCATGCTCTCCTCAGCCCCACACCACCTGTGCCTCCACGCTTCATCCCTTTCCTAACCCTAACCCTAACCCTAACCCTAACCCTAACCCTAACCCTTGTAATAAGGCTCCTCAGCGACAAGGGCTGAAGCTAGACCCACCTGTCCCATGCAAGGCTCCAAACGCAAAGGTGTCCTGCGAGCAATCTTGCAGCTGCTGCACATTTGCCCTGCCATGCTCTCCTCAGCCCCACACCACCTGTGCCTCCACACTTCATCCCTTTCCTAACCCTAACCCTAACCCTAACCCTAGAAGCCAGGCTCCTCAGCGACAAGGGCTGAAGCTAGCCCCACCTGTCCCATGCAAGGCTCCAAACGCAAAGGTGTCCAGAGAGAAATCTTGCAGCTGCTGCACATTTGCCCTGCCATGCTCTCCTCAGCCCCACACCACCTGTGCCTCCACGCTTCATCCCTTTCCTAACCCTAACCCTAACCCTAACCTTTGAATTCAGGCTCCTCAGCGACAAGGGCTGAAGCTAGCCCCACCAGTCCCATGCAAGGCTCAAAACGCAAAGGTGTCCTGCGAGCAATATTGCAGCTGCTGCACATTTGCCCTGCCATGCTCTCCTCAGTCCCACACCACCTGTGGCTCCACGCTTCATCCCTTTCCTAACCGTAACCCTAACCCTAACCCTTGAATTCAGGCTCCTCAGCGAAAATTGCTAAAGCTAGCCCCACCTGTCCCATGAAAAGCTCGAAAAGCAAAGGTGTCCTGCGAGCAATCTTGCAGCTGCTGCACATTTGCCCTGCCATGCTCTCCTCAGCCCCACACCACCTGTGCCTCCACGCTTCATCCCTTTCCTAACCCTAACCCTAACCCTAACCCTAGAAGCCAGGCTCCTCAGCGACAAGGGCTGAAGCTAGCCCCACCTGTCCCATGCAAGGCTCCAAACGCAAAGGTGTCCTGCGAGCAATCTTGCAGCTGCTGCACATTTGCCCTGCCATGCTCTCCTCAGCCCCACACCACCTGTGCCTCCACGCTTCATCCCTTCCCTAACCCTAACCCTAACCCTAACCCTAGAAGTAATGGTCATGAGCGACAGGGGCTGAACCTAGACCCACCTGTCCCATGAAAAGCTGCAAATGCAAAGGTGTCCTGCGAGCAATCTTGCAGCTGCTGCACATTTGCCCTGCCATGCTCTCCTCAGCCCCACACCACCTGTGGCTCCACGCTTCATCCCTTTCCTAACCCTAACCCTAACCCGAACCCTAACCCTTGAATTCAGGCTCCTCAGCGATAAGGGCTGAAGCTAGCCCCACCTGTCCCATGCAAGGCTCCAAATGCAAAGGTGTCCTGCGAGCAATCTTGCAGCTGCTGCACATTTGCCCTGCCATGCTCCCCTCAGCCCCACACCACCTGTGCCTCCACACTTCATCCCTTTCCTAACCCTAACCCTAACCCTAGAAGCCAGGCTCCTCAGCGACAAGGGCTGAAGCTAGCCCCACCTGTCCCATGCAAGGCTCCAAACACAAAGGTGTCCTGCGAGCAATCTTGCAGCTGCTGCACATTTACCCTGCCATGCTCTCCTCAGCCCCACACCACCTGTGCCTCCACGCTTCATCCCTTTCCTAACCCTAACCCTAACCCTAACCCTAGAAGTAATGGTCCTCAGCGACAGGGGCTGAACCTAGACCCACCTGTCCCATGCAAGTCTCCAAACGCAAAGGTGTCCTGCGAGCAATCTTGCAGCTGCTGCACATTTGCCCTGCCATGCTCTCCTCAGCCCCACACCACCTGTGCCTCCACGCTTCATCCCTTTCCTAACCCTAACCCTAACCCTAACCCTAGAAGTAAGGGTCCTAAGCGACAGGGGCTGAAGCTAATCTCAACAGTCCCATGCAAGGCTCCAAACGCAAAGGTGTCCTGCGAGCAATCTTGCAGCTGCTGCACATTTGCCCTGCCATGCTCTCCTCAGCCCCACACCACCTGTGCCTCCATGCTTCATCCCTTTCCTAACCCTAACCCTAACCCTAGAAGCCAGGCTCCTCAGCGACAAGGGCTGAAGCCAGCCCCACCTGTCCCATGCAAGGCTCCAAACGCAAAGGTGTGCTGCGAGCAATCTTGCAGCTGCTGCACATTTGCCCTGCCATGCTCTCCTCAGCCCCACACCACCTGTGCCTCCACGCTTCATCCCTTTCCTAACCCTAACCCTAATCCTAGAAGCCAGGCTCCTCAGCGACAAGGGCTGAAGCTAGCCCCACCTGTCCCATGCAAGGCTCCAAACGCAAAGGTGTCCTGCGAGCAATCTTGCAGCTGCTGCACATTTGCCCTGCCATGCTCTCCTCAGCCCCACACCACCTGTGCCTCCACGCTTCATCCCTTTCCTAACCCTAACCCTAACCCTAACCCTAGAAGTAATGGTCCTGAGCGACAAGGGCTGAACCTAGCCCCACCTGTCCCATGAAAAGCTCCAAATGCAAAGGTGTCCTGCGAGCAATCTTGCAGCTGCTGCACATTTGCCCTGCCATGCTCTCCTCAGCCCCACACCACCTGTGCCTCCACGCTTCATCCCTTTCCTAACCCTAACCCTAACCCTAACCCTAACCCTAACCCTAGAAGTAAGGGTCCTCAGCGAAAGGGGCTGAAGCTAGCCCCACCTGTCCCATGCAAGGCTCCAAACGCAAAGGTGTCCTGCGAGTAATCTTGCAGCTGCTGCACATTTGCCCTGCCATGCTCCCCTCAGCCCCACACCACCTGTGCCTCCACGCTTCATCCCTTTCCTAACCCTAACCCTAACCCTAACCCTAACCCTAACCCTAACCCTAACCCTTGTAATAAGGCTCCTCAGCGACAAGGGCTGAAGCTAGACCCACCTGTCCCATGCAAGGCTCCAAACGCAAAGGTGTCCTGCGAGCAATCTTGCAGCTGCTGCACATTTGCCCTGCCATGCTCTCCTCAGCCCCACACCACCTGTGCCTCCACACTTCATCCCTTTCCTAACCCTAACCCTAACCCTAACCCTAGAAGCCAGGCTCCTCAGCGACAAGGGCTGAAGCTAGCCCCACCTGTCCCATGCAAGGCTCCAAACGCAAAGGTGTCCTGCGAGCAATCTTGCAGCTGCTGCACATTTGCCCTGCCATGCTCTCCTCAGCCCCACACCACCTGTGCCTCCACGCTTCATCCCTTTCCTAACCCTAACCCTAACCCTAACCTTTGAATTCAGGCTCCTCAGCGACAAGGGCTGAAGCTAGCCCCACCAGTCCCATGCAAGGCTCAAAACGCAAAGGTGTCCTGCGAGCAATATTGCAGCTGCTGCACATTTGCCCTGCCATGCTCTCCTCAGTCCCACACCACCTGTGGCTCCACGCTTCATCCCTTTCCTAACCGTAACCCTAACCCTAACCCTTGAATTCAGGCTCCTCAGCGAAAATTGCTAAAGCTAGCTCCACCTGTCCCATGAAAAGCTCGAAAAGCAAAGGTGTCCTGCGAGCAATCTTGCAGCTGCTGCACATTTTTCCTTCCATGCTCTCCTCAGCCCCACACCACCTGTGCCTCCACGCTTCATCCCTTTCCTAACCCTTACCCTAACCCTAACCCTAACCCTTGAATTCAGGCTCCTCAGCGACAAGGGCTGAAGCTAGCCCCACCCGTCCCATGCAAGGCTCCAAACGCAAAGGTGTCCTGCAAGCAATCTTGCAGCTGCTGCACATTTGCTCTGGCATGCTCTCCTCAGCCCCACACCACCTGTGGCTCCACGCTTCATCCCTTTCCTAACCCTAACCCTAACCCTAACCCTTGAAGTCAGGGTCTTCAGCGACAGAGGCTGAAGCTAGCCCCACCTGTCCCTTGCAAGGCTCCAAACGCAAAGGTGTCCTGCGAGCAATCTTGCAGCTGCTGCACATTTGCCCTGCCATGCTCTCCTCAGCCCCACACCACCTGTGGCTCCACGCTTCATCCCTTTCCTAACCCTAACCCTAACCCTAGAAGCCAGGGGCCTCAGCGACAAGGGCTGAAGCTAGACCCACCTGTCCCATGCAAGGCTCCAAATGCAAAGGTGTCCTGCGAGCAATTTTGCAGCTGCTGCACATTTGCCCTGCCATGCTCTCCTCAGCCCCACACCACCTGTGCCTCCACGCTTCATCCCTTCCCTAACCCTAACCCTAACCCTAACCCTAGAAGTAATGGTCATGAGCGACAGGGGCTGAACCTAGACCCACCTGTCCCATGAAAAGCTGCAAATGCAAAGGTGTCCTGCGAGCAATCTTGCAGCTGCTGCACATTTACCCTGCCATGCTCTCCTCAGCCCCACACCACCTGTGGCTCCACGCTTCATCCCTTTCCTAACCCTAACCCTAACCCTAACCCTAACCCTTGAATTCAGGCTCCTCAGCGATAAGGGCTGAAGCTAGCCCCACCTGTCCCATGCAAGGCTCCAAATGCAAAGGTGTCCTGCGAGCAATCTTGCAGCTGCTGCACATTTGCCCTGCCATGCTCCCCTCAGCCCCACACCACCTGTGCCTCCACACTTCATCCCTTTCCTAACCCTAACCCTAACCCTAGAAGCCAGGCTCCTCAGCGACAAGGGCTGAAGCTAGCCCCACCTGTCCCATGCAAGGCTCCAAACACAAAGGTGTCCTGCGAGCAATCTTGCAGCTGCTGCACATTTGCCCTGCCATGCTCTCCTCAGCCCCACACCACCTGTGCCTCCACGCTTCATCCCTTTCCTAACCCTAACCCTAACCCTAACCCTAGAAGTAATGGTCCTCAGCGACAGGGGCTGAACCTAGACCCACCTGTCCCATGCAAGGCTCCAAACGCAAAGGTGTCCTGCGAGCAATCTTGCAGCTGCTGCACATTTGCCCTGCCATGCTCTCCTCAGCCCCACACCACCTGTGCCTCCACACTTCATCCCTTTCCTAACCCTAACCCTAACCCTAACCCTAGAAGTAAGGGTCCTAAGCGACAGGGGCTGAAGCTAATCCCAACAGTCCCATGCAAGGCTCCAAACGCAAAGGTGTCCTGCGAGCAATCTTGCAGCTGCTGCACATTTGCCCTGCCATGCTCTCCTCAGCCCCACACCACCTGTGCCTCCACGCTTCATCCCTTTCCTAACCCTAACCCTAACCCTAACCCTAACCCTAGAAGTAAGGGTCCTCAGTGACAAGGGCTGAAGCTAGCCCCACCTGTCCCATGAAAAGCTCCAAAAGCAAAGGTGTCCTGCGAGCAATCTTGCAGCTGCTGTACATTTCCCTGGCATGCTCTCCTCAGCCCCACACCACCTGTGCCTCCATGCTTCATCCCTTTCCTAACCCTAACCCTAACCCTAGAAGCCAGGCTCCTCAGCGACAAGGGCTGAAGCTAGCCCCACCTGTCCCATGCAAGGCTCCAAACGCAAAGGTGTGCTGCGAGCAATCTTGCAGCTGCTGCACATTTGCCCTGCCATGCTCTCCTCAGCCCCACACCACCTGTGGCTCCACGCTTCATCCCTTTCCTAACCCTAACCCTAACCCTAGAAGCCAGGGGCCTCAGCGACAAGGGCTGAAGCTAGACCCACCTGTCCCATGCAAGGCTCCAAATGCAAAGGTGTCCTGCGAGCAATCTTGCAGCTGCTGCACATTTGCCCTGCCATGCTCTCCTCAGCCCCACACCACCTGTGCCTCCACGCTTCATCCCTTCCCTAACCCTAACCCTAACCCTAACCCTAGAAGTAATGGTCATGAGCGACAGGGGCTGAACCTAGACCCACCTGTCCCATGAAAAGCTGCAAATGCAAAGGTGTCCTGCGAGCAATCTTGCAGCTGCTGCACATTTACCCTGCCATGCTCTCCTCAGCCCCACACCACCTGTGGCTCCACGCTTCATCCCTTTCCTAACCCTAACCCTAACCCTAACCCTAACCCTTGAATTCAGGCTCCTCAGCGATAAGGGCTGAAGCTAGCCCCACCTGTCCCATGCAAGGCTCCAAATGCAAAGGTGTCCTGCGAGCAATCTTGCAGCTGCTGCACATTTGCCCTGCCATGCTCCCCTCAGCCCCACACCACCTGTGCCTCCACACTTCATCCCTTTCCTAACCCTAACCCTAACCCTAGAAGCCAGGCTCCTCAGCGACAAGGGCTGAAGCTAGCCCCACCTGTCCCATGCAAGGCTCCAAACACAAAGGTGTCCTGCGAGCAATCTTGCAGCTGCTGCACATTTGCCCTGCCATGCTCTCCTCAGCCCCACACCACCTGTGCCTCCACGCTTCATCCCTTTCCTAACCCTAACCCTAACCCTAACCCTAGAAGTAATGGTCCTCAGCGACAGGGGCTGAACCTAGACCCACCTGTCCCATGCAAGGCTCCAAACGCAAAGGTGTCCTGCGAGCAATCTTGCAGCTGCTGCACATTTGCCCTGCCATGCTCTCCTCAGCCCCACACCACCTGTGCCTCCACACTTCATCCCTTTCCTAACCCTAACCCTAACCCTAACCCTAGAAGTAAGGGTCCTAAGCGACAGGGGCTGAAGCTAATCCCAACAGTCCCATGCAAGGCTCCAAACGCAAAGGTGTCCTGCGAGCAATCTTGCAGCTGCTGCACATTTGCCCTGCCATGCTCTCCTCAGCCCCACACCACCTGTGCCTCCACGCTTCATCCCTTTCCTAACCCTAACCCTAACCCTAACCCTAACCCTAGAAGTAAGGGTCCTCAGTGACAAGGGCTGAAGCTAGCCCCACCTGTCCCATGAAAAGCTCCAAAAGCAAAGGTGTCCTGCGAGCAATCTTGCAGCTGCTGTACATTTCCCTGGCATGCTCTCCTCAGCCCCACACCACCTGTGCCTCCATGCTTCATCCCTTTCCTAACCCTAACCCTAACCCTAGAAGCCAGGCTCCTCAGCGACAAGGGCTGAAGCTAGCCCCACCTGTCCCATGCAAGGCTCCAAACGCAAAGGTGTGCTGCGAGCAATCTTGCAGCTGCTGCACATTTGCCCTGCCATGCTCTCCTCAGCCCCACACCACCTGTGGCTCCACGCTTCATCCCTTTCCTAACCCTAACCCTAACCCTAGAAGCCAGGGGCCTCAGCGACAAGGGCTGAAGCTAGACCCACCTGTCCCATGCAAGGCTCCAAATGCAAAGGTGTCCTGCGAGCAATCTTGCAGCTGCTGCACATTTGCCCTGCCATGCTCTCCTCAGCCCCACACCACCTGTGGCTCCACGCTTCATCCCTTTCCTAACCCTAACCCTAACCCTAACCCTAACCCTAGAAGTAAGGGTCCTCAGTGACAAGGGCTGAAGCTAGCCCCACCTGTCCCATGAAAAGCTCCAAAAGCAAAGGTGTCCTGCGAGCAATCTTGCAGCTGCTGTACATTTCCCTGGCATGCTCTCCTCAGCCCCACACCACCTGTGCCTCCATGCTTCATCCCTTTCCTAACCCTAACCCTAACCCTAGAAGCCAGGCTCCTCAGCGACAAGGGCTGAAGCTAGCCCCACCTGTCCCATGCAAGGCTCCAAACGCAAAGGTGTGCTGCGAGCAATCTTGCAGCTGCTGCACATTTGCCCTGCCATGCTCTCCTCAGCCCCACACCACCTGTGGCTCCACGCTTCATCCCTTTCCTAACCCTAACCCTAACCCTAGAAGCCAGGGGCCTCAGCGACAAGGGCTGAAGCTAGACCCACCTGTCCCATGCAAGGCTCCAAATGCAAAGGTGTCCTGCGAGCAATCTTGCAGCTGCTGCACATTTGCCCTGCCATGCTCTCCTCAGCCCCACACCACCTGTGGCTCCACGCTTCATCCCTTTCCTAACCCTAACCCTAACCCTAACCCTAACCCTTGAATTCAGGCTCCTCAGCGACAAGGGCTGAAGCTAGCCCCACCCGTCCCATGCAAGGCTCCAAACGCAAAGGTGTCCTGCAAGCAATCTTGCAGCTGCTGCACATTTGCTCTGGCATGCTCTCCTCAGCCCCACACCACCTGTGGCTCCACGCTTCATCCCTTTCCTAACCCTAACCCTAACCCTAACCCTTGAAGTCAGGGTCTTCAGTGACAGAGGCTGAAGCTAGCCCCACCTGTCCCTTGCAAGGCTCCAAACGCAAAGGTGTCCTGCGAGCAATCTTGCAGCTGCTGCACATTTGCCCTGCCATGCTCTCCTCAGCCCCACACCACCTGTGCCTCCACGCTTCATCCCTTTCCTAACCCTAACCCTAACCCTAGAAGCCAGGGGCCTCAGCGACAAGGGCTGAAGCTAGCCCCACCTGTCCCATGCAAGGCTCCAAACGCAAAGGTGTGCTGCGAGCAATCTTGCAGCTGCTGCACATTTGCCCTGCCATGCTCTCCTCAGCCCCACACCACCTGTGCCTCCACGCTTCATCCCTTTCCTAACCCTAACCCTAACCCTAACCCTAGAAGTAATGGTCCTGAGCGACAAGGGCTGAACCTAGACCCACCTGTCCCATGAAAAGCTCCAAATGCAAAGGTGTCCTGCGAGCAATCTTGCAGCTGCTGCACATTTGCCCTGCCATGCTCTCCTCAGCCCCACACCACCTGTGCCTCCACGCTTCATCCCTTTCCTTACCCTAACCCTAACCCTAACCCTAACCCTAACCCTAGAAGTAAGGGTCCTCAGCGAAAGGGGCTGAAGCTAGCCCCACCTGTCCCATGCAAGGCTCCAAACGCAAAGGTGTCCTGCGAGTAATCTTGCAGCTGCTGCACATTTGCCCTGCCATGCTCCCCTCAGCCCCACACCACCTGTGCCTCCACGCTTCATCCCTTTCCTAACCCTAACCCTTACCCTAACCCTAACCCTAACCCTAACCCTTGTAATAAGGCTCCTCAGCGACAAGGGCTGAAGCTAGACCCACCTGTCCCATGCAAGGCTCCAAACGCAAAGGTGTCCTGCGAGCAATCTTGCAGCTGCTGCACATTTGCCCTGCCATGCTCTCCTCAGCCCCACACCACCTGTGCCTCCACACTTCATCCTTTTCCTAACCCTAACCCTAACCCTAACCCTAGAAGCCAGGCTCCTCAGCGACAAGGGCTGAAGCTAGCCCCACCTGTCCCATGCAAGGCTCCAAACGCAAAGGTGTCCTGCGAGCAATCTTGCAGCTGCTGCACATTTGCCCTGCCATGCTCTCCTCAGCCCCACACCACCTGTGCCTCCACGCTTCATCCCTTTCCTAACCCTAACCCTAACCCTAACCTTTGAATTAAGGCTCCTCAGCGACAAGGGCTGAAGCTAGCCCCACCAGTCCCATGCAAGGCTCAAAACGCAAAGGTGTCCTGCGAGCAATATTGCAGCTGCTGCACATTTGCCCTGCCATGCTCTCCTCAGTCCCACACCACCTGTGGCTCCACGCTTCATCCCTTTCCTAAACGTAACCCTAACCCTAACCCTTGAATTCAGGCTCCTCAGCGAAAATTGCTAAAGCTAGCTCCACCTGTCCCATGAAAAGCTCGAAAAGCAAAGGTGTCCTGCGAGCAATCTTGCAGCTGCTGCACATTTTTCCTTCCATGCTCTCCTCAGCCCCACACCACCTGTGGCTCCACGCTTCATCCCTTTCCTAACCCTAACCCTAACCCTAACCCTAACCCTTGAATTCAGGCTCCTCAGCGACAAGGGCTGAAGCTAGCCCCACCCGTCCCATGCAAGGCTCCAAACGCAAAGGTGTCCTGCAAGCAATCTTGCAGCTGCTGCACATTTGCTCTGGCATGCTCTCCTCAGCCCCACACCACCTGTGGCTCAACGCTTCATCCCTTTCCTAACCCTAACCCTAACCCTAACCCTTGAAGTCAGGGTCTTCAGCGACAGAGGCTGAAGCTAGCCCCACCTGTCCCTTGCAAGGCTCCAAACGCAAAGGTGTCCTGCGAGCAATCTTGCAGCTGCTGCACATTTGCCCTGCCATGCTCTCCTCAGCCCCACACCACCTGTGGCTCCACGCTTCATCCCTTTCCTAACCCTAACCCTAACCCTAGAAGCCAGGGGCCTCAGCGACAAGGGCTGAAGCTAGACCCACCTGTCCCATGCAAGGCTCCAAATGCAAAGGTGTCCTGCGAGCAATTTTGCAGCTGCTGCACATTTGCCCTGCCATGCTCTCCTCAGCCCCACACCACCTGTGCCTCCACGCTTCATCCCTTCCCTAACCCTAACCCTAACCCTAACCCTAGAAGTAATGGTCCTGAGCGACAGGGGCTGAAGCTAGCCCCACCTGTCCCATGAAAAGCTGCAAATGCAAAGGTGTCCTGCGAGCAATCTTGCAGCTGCTGCACATTTACCCTGCCATGCTCTCCTCAGCCCCACACCACCTGTGGCTCCACGCTTCATCCCTTTCCTAACCCTAACCCTAACCCTAACCCTAACCCTTGAATTCAGGCTCCTCAGCGATAAGGGCTGAAGCTAGCCCCACCTGTCCCATGCAAGGCTCCAAATGCAAAGGTGTCCTGCGAGCAATCTTGCAGCTGCTGCACATTTGCCCTGCCATGCTCCCCTCAGCCCCACACCACCTGTGCCTCCACACTTCATCCCTTTCCTAACCCTAACCCTAACCCTAGAAGCCAGGCTCCTCAGCGACAAGGGCTGAAGCTAGCCCCACCTGTCCCATGCAAGGCTCCAAACACAAAGGTGTCCTGCGAGCAATCTTGCAGCTGCTGCACATTTGCCCTGCCATGCTCTCCTCAGCCCCACACCACCTGTGCCTCCACGCTTCATCCCTTTCCTAACCCTAACCCTAACCCTAACCCTAGAAGTAATGGTCCTCAGCGACAGGGGCTGAACCTAGACCCACCTGTCCCATGCAAGGCTCCAAACGCAAAGGTGTCCAGCGAGCAATCTTGCAGCTGCTGCACATTTGCCCTGCCATGCTCTCCTCAGCCCCACACCACCTGTGCCTCCACACTTCATCCCTTTCCTAACCCTAACCCTAACCCTAACCCTAGAAGTAAGGGTCCTAAGCGACAGGGGCTGAAGCTAATCCCAACAGTCCCATGCAAGGCTCCAAACGCAAAGGTGTCCTGCGAGCAATCTTGCAGCTGCTGCACATTTGCCCTGCCATGCTCTCCTCAGCCCCACACCACCTGTGCCTCCACGCTTCATCCCTTTCCTAACCCTAACCCTAACCCTAACCCTAACCCTAGAAGTAAGGGTCCTCAGTGACAAGGGCTGAAGCTAGCCCCACCTGTCCCATGAAAAGCTCCAAAAGCAAAGGTGTCCTGCGAGCAATCTTGCAGCTGCTGTACATTTCCCTGGCATGCTCTCCTCAGCCCCACACCACCTGTGCCTCCATGCTTCATCCCTTTCCTAACCCTAACCCTAACCCTAGAAGCCAGGCTCCTCAGCGACAAGGGCTGAAGCTAGCCCCACCTGTCCCATGCAAGGCTCCAAACGCAAAGGTGTGCTGCGAGCAATCTTGCAGCTGCTGCACATTTGCCCTGCCATGCTCTCCTCAGCCCCACACCACCTGTGGCTCCACGCTTCATCCCTTTCCTAACCCTAACCCTAACCCTAGAAGCCAGGGGCCTCAGCGACAAGGGCTGAAGCTAGACCCACCTGTCCCATGCAAGGCTCCAAATGCAAAGGTGTCCTGCGAGCAATCTTGCAGCTGCTGCACATTTGCCCTGCCATGCTCTCCTCAGCCCCACACCACCTGTGGCTCCACGCTTCATCCCTTTCCTAACCCTAACCCTAACCCTAACCCTAACCCTAGAAGTAAGGGTCCTCAGTGACAAGGGCTGAAGCTAGCCCCACCTGTCCCATGAAAAGCTCCAAAAGCAAAGGTGTCCTGCGAGCAATCTTGCAGCTGCTGTACATTTCCCTGGCATGCTCTCCTCAGCCCCACACCACCTGTGCCTCCATGCTTCATCCCTTTCCTAACCCTAACCCTAACCCTAGAAGCCAGGCTCCTCAGCGACAAGGGCTGAAGCTAGCCCCACCTGTCCCATGCAAGGCTCCAAACGCAAAGGTGTGCTGCGAGCAATCTTGCAGCTGCTGCACATTTGCCCTGCCATGCTCTCCTCAGCCCCACACCACCTGTGGCTCCACGCTTCATACCTTTCCTAACCCTAACCCTAACCCTAGAAGCCAGGGGCCTCAGCGACAAGGGCTGAAGCTAGACCCACCTGTCCCATGCAAGGCTCCAAATGCAAAGGTGTCCTGCGAGCAATCTTGCAGCTGCTGCACATTTGCCCTGCCATGCTCTCCTCAGCCCCACACCACCTGTGGCTCCACGCTTCATCCCTTTCCTAACCCTAACCCTAACCCTAACCCTAACCCTTGAATTCAGGCTCCTCAGCGACAAGGGCTGAAGCTAGCCCCACCCGTCCCATGCAAGGCTCCAAACGCAAAGGTGTCCTGCAAGCAATCTTGCAGCTGCTGCACATTTGCTCTGGCATGCTCTCCTCAGCCCCACACCACCTGTGGCTCCACGCTTCATCCCTTTCCTAACCCTAACCCTAACCCTAACCCTTGAAGTCAGGGTCTTCAGCGACAGAGGCTGAAGCTAGCCCCACCTGTCCCATGCAAGGCTCCAAACGCAAAGGTGTCCTGCGAGCAATCTTGCAGCTGCTGCACATTTGCCCTGCCATGCTCTCCTCAGCCCCACACCACCTGTGCCTCCACGCTTCATCCCTTTCCTAACCCTAACCCTAACCCTAGAAGCCAGGGGCCTCAGCGACAAGGGCTGAAGCTAGACCCACCTGTCCCATGCAAGGCTCCAAATGCAAAGGTGTCCTGCGAGCAATTTTGCAGCTGCTGCACATTTGCCCTGCCATGCTCTCCTCAGCCCCACACCACCTGTGCCTCCACGCTTCATCCCTTCCCTAACCCTAACCCTAACCCTAACCCTAGAAGTAATGGTCATGAGCGACAGGGGCTGAACCTAGACCCACCTGTCCCATGAAAAGCTGCAAATGCAAAGGTGTCCTGCGAGCAATCTTGCAGCTGCTGCACATTTACCCTGCCATGCTCTCCTCAGCCCCACACCACCTGTGGCTCCACGCTTCATCCCTTTCCTAACCCTAACCCTAACCCTAACCCTAACCCTTGAATTCAGGCTCCTCAGCGATAAGGGCTGAAGCTAGCCCCACCTGTCCCATGCAAGGCTCCAAATGCAAAGGTGTCCTGCGAGCAATCTTGCAGCTGCTGCACATTTGCCCTGCCATGCTCCCCTCAGCCCCACACCACCTGTGCCTCCACACTTCATCCCTTTCCTAACCCTAACCCTAACCCTAGAAGCCAGGCTCCTCAGCGACAAGGGCTGAAGCTAGCCCCACCTGTCCCATGCAAGGCTCCAAACACAAAGGTGTCCTGCGAGCAATCTTGCAGCTGCTGCACATTTGCCCTGCCATGCTCTCCTCAGCCCCACACCACCTGTGCCTCCACGCTTCATCCCTTTCCTAACCCTAACCCTAACCCTAACCCTAGAAGTAATGGTCCTCAGCGACAGGGGCTGAACCTAGACCCACCTGTCCCATGCAAGGCTCCAAATGCAAAGGTGTCCTGCGAGCAATCTTGCAGCTGCTGCACATTTGCCCTGCCATGCTCTCCTCAGCCCCACACCACCTGTGGCTCCACGCTTCATCCCTTTCCTAACCCTAACCCTAACCCTAACCCTAACCCTTGAATTCAGGCTCCTCAGCGACAAGGGCTGAAGCTAGCCCCACCCGTCCCATGCAAGGCTCCAAACGCAAAGGTGTCCTGCGAGCAATCTTGCAGCTGCTGCACATTTGCTCTGGCATGCTCTCCTCAGCCCCACACCACCTGTGGCTCCACGCTTCATCCCTTTCCTAACCCTAACCCTAACCCTAACCCTTGAAGTCAGGGTCTTCAGCGACAGAGGCTGAAGCTAGCCCCACCTGTCCCTTGCAAGGCTCCAAACGCAAAGGTGTCCTGCGAGCAATCTTGCAGCTGCTGCACATTTGCCCTGCCATGCTCTCCTCAGCCCCACACCACCTGTGGCTCCACGCTTCATCCCTTTCCTAACCCTAACCCTAACCCTAGAAGCCAGGGGCCTCAGCGACAAGGGCTGAAGCTAGACCCACCTGTCCCATGCAAGGCTCCAAATGCAAAGGTGTCCTGCGAGCAATTTTGCAGCTGCTGCACATTTGCCCTGCCATGCTCTCCTCAGCCCCACACCACCTGTGCCTCCACGCTTCATCCCTTCCCTAACCCTAACCCTAACCCTAACCCTAGAAGTAATGGTCATGAGCGACAGGGGCTGAACCTAGACCCACCTGTCCCATGAAAAGCTGCAAATGCAAAGGTGTCCTGCGAGCAATCTTGCAGCTGCTGCACATTTACCCTGCCATGCTCTCCTCAGCCCCACACCACCTGTGGCTCCACGCTTCATCCCTTTCCTAACCCTAACCCTAACCCTAACCCTAACCCTTGAATTCAGGCTCCTCAGCGATAAGGGCTGAAGCTAGCCCCACCTGTCCCATGCAAGGCTCCAAATGCAAAGGTGTCCTGCGAGCAATCTTGCAGCTGCTGCACATTTGCCCTGCCATGCTCCCCTCAGCCCCACACCACCTGTGCCTCCACACTTCATCCCTTTCCTAACCCTAACCCTAACCCTAGAAGCCAGGCTCCTCAGCGACAAGGGCTGAAGCTAGCCCCACCTGTCCCATGCAAGGCTCCAAACACAAAGGTGTCCTGCGAGCAATCTTGCAGCTGCTGCACATTTGCCCTGCCATGCTCTCCTCAGCCCCACACCACCTGTGCCTCCACGCTTCATCCCTTTCCTAACCCTAACCCTAACCCTAACCCTAGAAGTAATGGTCCTCAGCGACAGGGGCTGAACCTAGACCCACCTGTCCCATGCAAGGCTCCAAACGCAAAGGTGTCCTGCGAGCAATCTTGCAGCTGCTGCACATTTGCCCTGCCATGCTCTCCTCAGCCCCACACCACCTGTGCCTCCACACTTCATCCCTTTCCTAACCCTAACCCTAACCCTAACCCTAGAAGTAAGGGTCCTAAGCGACAGGGGCTGAAGCTAATCCCAACAGTCCCATGCAAGGCTCCAAACGCAAAGGTGTCCTGCGAGCAATCTTGCAGCTGCTGCACATTTGCCCTGCCATGCTCTCCTCAGCCCCACACCACCTGTGCCTCCACGCTTCATCCCTTTCCTAACCCTAACCCTAACCCTAACCCTAACCCTAGAAGTAAGGGTCCTCAGTGACAAGGGCTGAAGCTAGCCCCACCTGTCCCATGAAAAGCTCCAAAAGCAAAGGTGTCCTGCGAGCAATCTTGCAGCTGCTGTACATTTCCCTGGCATGCTCTCCTCAGCCCCACACCACCTGTGCCTCCATGCTTCATCCCTTTCCTAACCCTAACCCTAACCCTAGAAGCCAGGCTCCTCAGCGACAAGGGCTGAAGCTAGCCCCACCTGTCCCATGCAAGGCTCCAAACGCAAAGGTGTGCTGCGAGCAATCTTGCAGCTGCTGCACATTTGCCCTGCCATGCTCTCCTCAGCCCCACACCACCTGTGGCTCCACGCTTCATCCCTTTCCTAACCCTAACCCTAACCCTAGAAGCCAGGGGCCTCAGCGACAAGGGCTGAAGCTAGACCCACCTGTCCCATGCAAGGCTCCAAATGCAAAGGTGTCCTGCGAGCAATCTTGCAGCTGCTGCACATTTGCCCTGCCATGCTCTCCTCAGCCCCACACCACCTGTGCCTCCACGCTTCATCCCTTCCCTAACCCTAACCCTAACCCTAACCCTAGAAGTAATGGTCATGAGCGACAGGGGCTGAACCTAGACCCACCTGTCCCATGAAAAGCTGCAAATGCAAAGGTGTCCTGCGAGCAATCTTGCAGCTGCTGCACATTTACCCTGCCATGCTCTCCTCAGCCCCACACCACCTGTGGCTCCACGCTTCATCCCTTTCCTAACCCTAACCCTAACCCTAACCCTAACCCTTGAATTCAGGCTCCTCAGCGATAAGGGCTGAAGCTAGCCCCACCTGTCCCATGCAAGGCTCCAAATGCAAAGGTGTCCTGCGAGCAATCTTGCAGCTGCTGCACATTTGCCCTGCCATGCTCCCCTCAGCCCCACACCACCTGTGCCTCCACACTTCATCCCTTTCCTAACCCTAACCCTAACCCTAGAAGCCAGGCTCCTCAGCGACAAGGGCTGAAGCTAGCCCCACCTGTCCCATGCAAGGCTCCAAACACAAAGGTGTCCTGCGAGCAATCTTGCAGCTGCTGCACATTTGCCCTGCCATGCTCTCCTCAGCCCCACACCACCTGTGCCTCCACGCTTCATCCCTTTCCTAACCCTAACCCTAACCCTAACCCTAGAAGTAATGGTCCTCAGCGACAGGGGCTGAACCTAGACCCACCTGTCCCATGCAAGGCTCCAAACGCAAAGGTGTCCTGCGAGCAATCTTGCAGCTGCTGCACATTTGCCCTGCCATGCTCTCCTCAGCCCCACACCACCTGTGCCTCCACACTTCATCCCTTTCCTAACCCTAACCCTAACCCTAACCCTAGAAGTAAGGGTCCTAAGCGACAGGGGCTGAAGCTAATCCCAACAGTCCCATGCAAGGCTCCAAACGCAAAGGTGTCCTGCGAGCAATCTTGCAGCTGCTGCACATTTGCCCTGCCATGCTCTCCTCAGCCCCACACCACCTGTGCCTCCACGCTTCATCCCTTTCCTAACCCTAACCCTAACCCTAACCCTAACCCTAGAAGTAAGGGTCCTCAGTGACAAGGGCTGAAGCTAGCCCCACCTGTCCCATGAAAAGCTCCAAAAGCAAAGGTGTCCTGCGAGCAATCTTGCAGCTGCTGCACATTTCCCTGGCATGCTCTCCTCAGCCCCACACCACCTGTGCCTCCATGCTTCATCCCTTTCCTAACCCTAACCCTAACCCTAGAAGCCAGGCTCCTCAGCGACAAGGGCTGAAGCTAGCCCCACCTGTCCCATGCAAGGCTCCAAACGCAAAGGTGTGCTGCGAGCAATCTTGCAGCTGCTGCACATTTGCCCTGCCATGCTCTCCTCAGCCCCACACCACCTGTGCCTCCACGCTTCATCCCTTTCCTAACCCTAACCCTAACCCTAGAAGCCAGGCTCCTCAGCGACAAGGGCTGAAGCTAGCCCCACCTGTCCCATGCAAGGCTCCAAACGCAAAGGTGTCCTGCGAGCAATCTTGCAGCTGCTGCACATTTGCCCTGGCATGCTCTCCTCAGCTCCACACCACCTGTGCCTCCACGCTTCATCCCTTTCCTAACCCTAACCCTAACCCTAAACCTAGAAGTAATGGTCCTGAGCGACAAGGGCTGAACCTAGCCCCACCTGTCCCATGAAAAGCTGCAAATGCAAAGGTGTCCTGCGAGCAATCTTGCAGCTGCTGCACATTTGCCCTGCCATGCTCTCCTCAGCCCCACACCACCTGTGCCTCCACGCTTCATCCCTTTCCTTACCCTAACCCTAACCCTAACCCTAACCCTAACCCCAGAAGTAAGGGTCCTCAGCGAAAGGGGCTGAAGCTAGCCCCACCTGTCCCATGCAAGGCTCCAAACGCAAAGGTGTCCTGCGAGTAATCTTGCAGCTGCTGCACATTTGCCCTGCCATGCTCCCCTCAGCCCCACACCACCTGTGCCTCCACGCTTCATCCCTTTCCTAACCCTAACCCTTACCCTAACCCTAACCCTAACCCTTGAATTCAGGCTCCTCAGCGACAAGGGCTGAAGCTAATCCCACCAGTCCCATGCAAGGCTCCAAACGCAAAGGTGTCCTGCGAGCAATCTTGCAGCTGCTGCACATTTGCCCTGCCATGCTCCCCTCAGCCCCACACCACCTGTGCCTCCACGCTTCATCCCTTTCCTAACCCTAACCCTAACCCTAACCCTAACCCTAACCCTAACCCTAACCCTAACCCTTGAATTCAGGCTCCTCAGCGACAAGGGCTGAAGCTAACCCCACCTGTCCCATGCAAGGCTCCAAACGCAAAGGTGTCCTGCGAGCAATCTTGCAGCTGCTGCACATTTGCCCTGCCATGCTCTCCTCAGCCCCACACCACCTGTGCCTCCACGCTTCATCCCTTTCCTAACCCTAACCCTAACCCTAACCCTAACCCTAACCCTAACCCTTGTAATAAGGCTCCTCAGCGACAAGGGCTGAAGCTAGACCCACCTGTCCCATGCAAGGCTCCAAACGCAAAGGTGTCCTGCGAGCAATCTTGCAGCTGCTGCACATTTGCCCTGCCATGCTCTCCTCAGCCCCACACCACCTGTGCCTCCACACTTCATCCCTTTCCTAACCCTAACGCTAACCCTAACCCTAGAAGCCAGGCTCCTCAGCGACAAGGGCTGAAGCTAGCCCCACCTGTCCCATGCAAGGCTCCAAACGCAAAGGTGTCCTGCGAGCAATCTTGCAGCTGCTGCACATTTGCCCTGCCATGCTCTCCTCAGCCCCACACCACCTGTGCCTCCACGCTTCATCCCTTCCCTAACCCTAACCCTAACCCTAACCCTAGAAGTAATGGTCATGAGCGACAGGGGCTGAACCTAGACCCACCTGTCCCATGAAAAGCTGCAAATGCAAAGGTGTCCTGCGAGCAATCTTGCAGCTGCTGCACATTTGCCCTGCCATGCTCTCCTCAGCCCCACACCACCTGTGCCTCCACGCTTCATCCCTTTCCTAACCCTAACCCTAACCCTAACCCTAACCCTTGAATTCAGGCTCCTCAGCGATAAGGGCTGAAGCTAGCCCCACCTGTCCCATGCAAGGCTCCAAATGCAAAGGTGTCCTGCGAGCAATCTTGCAGCTGCTGCACATTTGCCCTGCCATGCTCCCCTCAGCCCCACACCACCTGTGCCTCCACACTTCATCCCTTTCCTAACCCTAACCCTAACCCTAGAAGCCAGGCTCCTCAGCGACAAGGGCTGAAGCTAGCCCCACCTGTCCCATGCAAGGCTCCAAACACAAAGGTGTCCTGCGAGCAATCTTGCAGCTGCTGCACATTTACCCTGCCATGCTCTCCTCAGCCCCACACCACCTGTGCCTCCACGCTTCATCCCTTTCCTAACCCTAACCCTAACCCTAACCCTAGAAGTAATGGTCCTGAGCGACAAGGGCTGAACCTAGACCCACCTGTCCCATGCAAGGCTCCAAACGCAAAGGTGTCCTGCGAGCAATCTTGCAGCTGCTGCACATTTGCCCTGCCATGCTCTCCTCAGCCCCACACCACCTGTGCCTCCACGCTTCATCCCTTTCCTAACCCTAACCCTAACCCTAACCCTAACCCTAGAAGTAAGGGTCCTCAGCGAAAGGGGCTGAAGCTAGCCCCACCTGTCCCATGCAAGGCTCCAAACGCAAAGGTGTCCTGCGAGTAATCTTGCAGCTGCTGCACATTTGCCCTGCCATGCTCCCCTCAGCCCCACACCACCTGTGCCTCCACGCTTCATCCCTTTCCTAACCCTAACCCTAACCCTAACCCTAACCCTAACCCTAACCCTTGAATTCAGGCTCCTCAGCGACAAGGGCTGAAACTAACCCCACCTGTCCCATGCAAGGCTCCAAACGCAAAGGTGTCCTGCGAGCAATCTTGCAGCTGCTGCACATTTGCCCTGCCATGCTCTCCTCAGCCCCACACCACCTGTGCCTCCACGCTTCATCCCTTTCCTAACCCTAACCCTAACCCTATCCCTAACCCTAACCCTAACCCTAACCCTTGTAATAAGGCTCCTCAGCGACAAGGGCTGAAGTAGACCCACCTGTCCCATGCAAGGCTCCAAACGCAAAGGTGTCCTGCGAGCAATCTTGCAGCTGCTGCACATTTGCCCTGCCATGCTCTCCTCAGCCCCACACCACCTGTGCCTCCACACTTCATCCCTTTCCTAACCCTAACCCTAACCCTAACCCTAGAAGCCAGGCTCCTCAGCGACAAGGGCTGAAGCTAGCCCCACCTGTCCCATGCAAGGCTCCAAACGCAAAGGTGTCCTGCGAGCAATCTTGCAGCTGCTGCACATTTGCCCTGCCATGCTCTCCTCAGCCCCACACCACCTGTGCCTCCACGCTTCATCCCTTTCCTAACCCTAACCCTAACCCTAACCTTTGAATTCAGGCTCCTCAGCGACAAGGGCTGAAGCTAGCCCCACCAGTCCCATGCAAGGCTCAAAACGCAAAGGTGTCCTGCGAGCAATCTTGCAGCTGCTGCACATTTGCCCTGCCATGCTCTCCTCAGTACCACACCACCTGTGGCTCCACGCTTCATCCCTTTCCTAACCGTAACCCTAACCCTAACCCTTGAATTCAGGCTCCTCAGCGAAAATTGCTAAATCTAGCCCCACCTGTCCCATGAAAAGCTCGAAAAGCAAAGGTGTCCTGCGAGCAATCTTGCAGCTGCTGCACATTTTTCCTTCCATGCTCTCCTCAGCCCCACACCACCTGTGGCTCCACGCTTCATCCCTTTCCTAACCCTAACACTAACCCTAGAAGCCAGGCTCCTCAGCGACAAGGGCTGAAGCTAGCCCCACCTGTCCCATGCAAGGCTCCAAATGCAAAGGTGTCCTGCGAGCAATCTTGCAGCTGCTGCACATTTGCCCTGCCATGCTCTCCTCAGCCCCACACCACCTGTGCCTCCACGCTTCATCCCTTTCTTAACCCTAACCCTAACCCTAGAAGCCAGGCTCCTCAGCGACAAGGGCTGAAGCTAGCCCCACCTGTCCCATGCAAGGCTCCAAACGCAAAGGTGTCCTGCGAGCAATCTTGCAGCTGCTGCACATTTGCCCTGCCATGCTCTCCTCAGCCCCACACCACCTGTGCCTCCACGCTTCATCCCTTTCCTAACCCTAACCCTAACCCTAACCCTAACCCTTGAATTAAGGCTCCTCAGCGACAAGGGCTGAAGCTAGCCCCACCAGTCCCATGCAAGGCTCAAAATGCAAAGGTGTCCAGCGAGCAATCTTGCAGCTGCTGCACATTTGCCCTGCCATGCTCTCCTCAGCCCCACACCACCTGTGGCTCCACGCTTCATCCCTTTCCTAACCCTAACCCTAACCCTAACCCTAACCCTAACCCTAACCCTAACAGTAACCCTAACCCTAACCCTAACCCTTGAATTCAGGCTCCTCAGCGACAGGGGCTGAAGCTAGCCCCACCTGTCCCATGAAAAGCTGCAAATGCAAAGGTGTCCTGCGAGCAATCTTGCAGCTGCTGCACATTTGCCCTGCCATGCTCTCCTCAGCCCCACACCACCTGTGCCTCCACGCTTCATCCCTTTCCTAACCCTAACCCTAACCCTAACCTTTGAATTCAGGCTCCTCAGCGACAAGGGCTGAAGCTAGCCCCACCAGTCCCATGCAAGGCTCAAAACGCAAAGGTGTCCTGCGAGCAATATTGCAGCTGCTGCACATTTGCCCTGCCATGCTCTCCTCAGTACCACACCACCTGTGGCTCCACGCTTCATCCCTTTCCTAACCGTAACCCTAACCCTAACCCTTGAATTCAGGCTCCTCAGCGAAAATTGCTAAATCTAGCCCCACCTGTCCCATGAAAAGCTCGAAAAGCAAAGGTGTCCTGCGAGCAATCTTGCAGATGCTGCACATTTTTCCTTCCATGCTCTCCTCAGCCCCACACCACCTGTGGCTCCACGCTTCATCCCTTTCCTAACCCTAACCCTAACCCTAGAAGCCAGGCTCCTCAGCGACAAGGGCTGAAGCTAGCCCCACCTGTCCCATGCAAGGCTCCAAATGCAAAGGTGTCCTGCGAGCAATCTTGCAGCTGCTGCACATTTCCCCTGCCATGCTCTCCTCAGCCCCACACCACCTGTGCCTCCACGCTTCATCCCTTTCTTAACCCTAACCGTAACCCTAGAAGCCAGGCTCCTCAGCGACAAGGGCTGAAGCTAGCCCCACCTGTCCCATGCAAGGCTCCAAACGCAAAGGTGTCCTGCGAGCAATCTTGCAGCTGCTGCACATTTGCCCTGCCATGCTCTCCTCAGCCCCACACCACCTGTGCCTCCACGCTTCATCCCTTTCCTAACTCTAACCCTAACCCTAACCCTAACCCTTGAATTAAGGCTCCTCAGCGACAAGGGCTGAAGCTAGCCCCACCTGTCCCATGCAAGGCTCCAAACGCAAAGGTGTGCTGCGAGCAATCTTGCAGCTGCTGCACATTTGCCCTGCCATGCTCTCCTCAGCCCCACACCACCTGTGGCTCCACGCTTCATCCCTTTCCTAACCCTAACCCTAACCCTAACCCTAACCCTAACCCTAACCCTAACAGTAACCCTAACCCTAACCCTAACCCTTGAATTCAGGCTCCTCAGCGACAGGGGCTGAAGCTAGCCCCACCTGTCCCATGAAAAGCTGCAAATGCAAAGGTGTCCTGCGAGCAATCTTGCAGCTGATGCACATTTGCCCTGCCATGCTCTCCTCAGCCCCACACCACCTGTGCCTCCACGCTTCATCCCTTTCCTAACCATAACCCTAACCCTAACCCTTGAAGTCAGGGTCTTCAGCGACAGAGGCTGAAGCTAGCCCCACCTGTCCCTTGCAAGGCTCCAAACGCAAAGGTGTCCTGCGAGCAATCTTGCAGCTGCTGCACATTTGCCCTGCCATGCTCTCCTCAGCCCCACACCACCTGTGCCTCCACGCTTCATCCCTTTCCTAACCCTAACCCTAACCCTAGGAGCCAGGGGCCTCAGCGACAAGGGCTGAAGCTAGACCCACCTGTCCCATGCAAGGCTCCAAATGCAAAGGTGTCCTGCGAGCAATCTTGCAGCTGCTGCACATTTGCCCTGCCATGCTCTCCTCAGCCCCACACCACCTGTGCCTCCACGCTTCATCCCTTCCCTAACCCTAACGCTAACCCTAACCCTAGAAGTAATGGTCATGAGCGACAGGGGCTGAACCTAGACCCACCTGTCCCATGAAAAGCTGCAAATGCAAAGGTGTCCTGCGAGCAATCTTGCAGCTGCTGCACATTTGCCCTGCCATGCTCTCCTCAGCCCCACACCACCTGTGGCTCCACGCTTCATCCCTTTCCTAACCCTAACCCTAACCCGAACCCTAACCCTTGAATTCAGGCTCCTCAGCGATAAGGGCTGAAGCTAGCCCCACCTGTCCCATGCAAGGCTCCAAATGCAAAGGTGTCCTGCGAGCAATCTTGCAGCTGCTGCACATTTGCCCTGCCATGCTCTCCTCAGCCCCACACCACCTGTGCCTCCACACTTCATCCCTTTCCTAACCCTAACCCTAACCCTAGAAGCCAGGCTCCTCAGCGACAAGGGCTGAAGCTAGCCCCACCTGTCCCATGCAAGGCTCCAAACACAAAGGTGTCCTGCGAGCAATCTTGCAGCTGCTGCACATTTGCCCTGCCATGCTCTCCTCAGCCCCACACCACCTGTGCCTCCACGCTTCATCCCTTTCCTAACCCTAACCCTAACCCTAACCCTAGAAGTAATGGTCCTCAGCGACAGGGGCTGAACCTAGACCCACCTGTCCCATGCAAGGCTCCAAACGCAAAGGTGTCCTGCGAGCAATCTTGCAGCTGCTGCACATTTGCCCTGCCATGCTCTCCTCAGCCCTACACCACCTGTGCCTCCACGCTTCATCCCTTTCCTAACCCTAACCCTAACCCTAACCCTAAACCTAGAAGTAAGGGTCCTAAGCGACAGGGGCTGAAGCTAATCCCAACAGTCCCATGCAAGGCTCCAAACGCAAAGGTGTCCTGCGAGCAATCTTGCAGCTGCTGCACATTTGCCCTGCCATGCTCTCCTCAGCCCCACACCACCTGTGCCTCCAAGCTTCATCCCTTTCCTAACCCTAACCCTAACCCTAACCCTAGAAGTAATGGTCCTGTGCGACAGGGGCTGAACCTAGACCCACCTGTCCCATTAAAAGCTTCAAACGCAAAGGTGTCCAGAGAGAAATCTTGCAGCTGCTGCACATTTGCCCTGCCATGCTCTCCTCAGCCCCACACCACCTGTGCCTCCACGCTTCATCCCTTTCCTAACCCTAACCCTAACCCTAACCCTAACCCTTGAATTAAGGCTCCTCAGCGACAAGGGCTGAAGCTAGCCCCACCAGTCCCATGCAAGGCTCAAAATGCAAAGGTGTCCAGCGAGCAATCTTGCAGCTGCTGCACATTTGCCCTGCCATGCTCTCCTCAGCCCCACACCACCTGTGGCTCCACGCTTCATCCCTTTCCTAACCCTAACCCTAACCCTAACCCTAACCCTAACCCTAACCCTAACAGTAACCCTAACCCTAACCCTAACCCTTGAATTCAGGCTCCTCAGCGACAGGGGCTGAAGCTAGCCCCACCTGTCCCATGAAAAGCTGCAAATGCAAAGGTGTCCTGCGAGCAATCTTGCAGCTGCTGCACATTTGCCCTGCCATGCTCTCCTCAGCCCCACACCACCTGTGCCTCCACGCTTCATCCCTTTCCTAACCCTAACCCTAACCCTAACCTTTGAATTCAGGCTCCTCAGCGACAAGGGCTGAAGCTAGCCCCACCAGTCCCATGCAAGGCTCAAAACGCAAAGGTGTCCTGCGAGCAATATTGCAGCTGCTGCACATTTGCCCTGCCATGCTCTCCTCAGTACCACACCACCTGTGGCTCCACGCTTCATCCCTTTCCTAACCGTAACCCTAACCCTAACCCTTGAATTCAGGCTCCTCAGCGAAAATTGCTAAATCTAGCCCCACCTGTCCCATGAAAAGCTCGAAAAGCAAAGGTGTCCTGCGAGCAATCTTGCAGATGCTGCACATTTTTCCTTCCATGCTCTCCTCAGCCCCACACCACCTGTGGCTCCACGCTTCATCCCTTTCCTAACCCTAACCCTAACCCTAGAAGCCAGGCTCCTCAGCGACAAGGGCTGAAGCTAGCCCCACCTGTCCCATGCAAGGCTCCAAATGCAAAGGTGTCCTGCGAGCAATCTTGCAGCTGCTGCACATTTGCCCTGCCATGCTCTCCTCAGCCCCACACCACCTGTGCCTCCACGCTTCATCCCTTTCTTAACCCTAACCGTAACCCTAGAAGCCAGGCTCCTCAGCGACAAGGGCTGAAGCTAGCCCCACCTGTCCCATGCAAGGCTCCAAACGCAAAGGTGTCCTGCGAGCAATCTTGCAGCTGCTGCACATTTGCCCTGCCATGCTCTCCTCAGCCCCACACCACCTGTGCCTCCACGCTTCATCCCTTTCCTAACTCTAACCCTAACCCTAACCCTAACCCTTGAATTAAGGCTCCTCAGCGACAAGGGCTGAAGCTAGACCCACCAGTCCCATGCAAGGCTCAAAACGCAAAGGTGTCCTGCGAGCAATCTTGCAGCTGCTGCACATTTGCCCTGCCATGCTCTCCTCAGCCCCACACCACCTGTGGCTCCACGCTTCATCCCTTTCCTAACCCTAACCCTAACCCTAACCCTAACCCTAACCCTAACCCTAACAGTAACCCTAACCCTAACCCTAACCCTTGAATTCAGGCTCCTCAGCGACAGGGGCTGAAGCTAGCCCCACCTGTCCCATGAAAAGCTGCAAATGTAAAGGTGTCCTGCGAGCAATCTTGCAGCTGATGCACATTTGCCCTGCCATGCTCTCCTCAGCCCCACACCACCTGTGCCTCCACGCTTCATCCCTTTCCTAACCATAACCCTAACCCTAACCCTTGAAGTCAGGGTCTTCAGCGACAGAGGCTGAAGCTAGCCCCACCTGTCCCTTGCAAGGCTCCAAACGCAAAGGTGTCCTGCGAGCAATCTTGCAGCTGCTGCACATTTGCCCTGCCATGCTCTCCTCAGCCCCACACCACCTGTGCCTCCACGCTTCATCCCTTTCCTAACCCTAACCCTAACCCTAACCCTAGAAGTAATGGTCCTGTGCGACAGGGGCTGAACCTAGACCCACCTGTCCCATTAAAAGCTTCAAACGCAAAGGTGTCCAGAGAGAAATCTTGCAGCTGCTGCACATTTGCCCTGCCATGCTCTCCTCAGCCCCACACCACCTGTGCCTCCACGCTTCATCCCTTTCCTAACCCTAACCCTAACCCTAACCCTAACCCTTGAATTAAGGCTCCTCAGCGACAAGGGCTGAAGCTAGCCCCACCAGTCCCATGCAAGGCTCAAAATGCAAAGGTGTCCAGCGAGCAATCTTGCAGCTGCTGCACATTTGCCCTGCCATGCTCTCCTCAGCCCCACACCACCTGTGGCTCCACGCTTCATCCCTTTCCTAACCCTAACCCTAACCCTAACCCTAACCCTAACCCTAACCCTAACAGTAACCCTAACCCTAACCCTAACCCTTGAATTCAGGCTCCTCAGCGACAGGGGCTGAAGCTAGCCCCACCTGTCCCATGAAAAGCTGCAAATGCAAAGGTGTCCTGCGAGCAATCTTGCAGCTGCTGCACATTTGCCCTGCCATGCTCTCCTCAGCCCCACACCACCTGTGCCTCCACGCTTCATCCCTTTCCTAACCCTAACCCTAACCCTAACCTTTGAATTCAGGCTCCTCAGCGACAAGGGCTGAAGCTAGCCCCACCAGTCCCATGCAAGGCTCAAAACGCAAAGGTGTCCTGCGAGCAATATTGCAGCTGCTGCACATTTGCCCTGCCATGCTCTCCTCAGTACCACACCACCTGTGGCTCCACGCTTCATCCCTTTCCTAACCGTAACCCTAACCCTAACCCTTGAATTCAGGCTCCTCAGCGAAAATTGCTAAATCTAGCCCCACCTGTCCCATGAAAAGCTCGAAAAGCAAAGGTGTCCTGCGAGCAATCTTGCAGATGCTGCACATTTTTCCTTCCATGCTCTCCTCAGCCCCACACCACCTGTGGCTCCACGCTTCATCCCTTTCCTAACCCTAACCCTAACCCTAGAAGCCAGGCTCCTCAGCGACAAGGGCTGAAGCTAGCCCCACCTGTCCCATGCAAGGCTCCAAATGCAAAGGTGTCCTGCGAGCAATCTTGCAGCTGCTGCACATTTGCCCTGCCATGCTCTCCTCAGCCCCACACCACCTGTGCCTCCACGCTTCATCCCTTTCTTAACCCTAACCGTAACCCTAGAAGCCAGGCTCCTCAGCGACAAGGGCTGAAGCTAGCCCCACCTGTCCCATGCAAGGCTCCAAACGCAAAGGTGTCCTGCGAGCAATCTTGCAGCTGCTGCACATTTGCCCTGCCATGCTCTCCTCAGCCCCACACCACCTGTGCCTCCACGCTTCATCCCTTTCCTAACTCTAACCCTAACCCTAACCCTAACCCTAACCCTAACCCTAACAGTAACCCTAACCCTAACCCTAACCCTTGAATTCAGGCTCCTCAGCGACAGGGGCTGAAGCTAGCCCCACCTGTCCCATGAAAAGCTGCAAATGCAAAGGTGTCCTGCGAGCAATCTTGCAGCTGATGCACATTTGCCCTGCCATGCTCTCCTCAGCCCCACACCACCTGTGCCTCCACGCTTCATCCCTTTCCTAACCATAACCCTAACCCTAACCCTTGAAGTAAGGGTCTTCAGCGACAGAGGCTGAAGCTAGCCCCACCTGTCCCTTGCAAGGCTCCAAACGCAAAGGTGTCCTGCGAGCAATCTTGCAGCTGCTGCACATTTGCCCTGCCATGCTCTCCTCAGCCCCACACCACCTGTGCCTCCACGCTTCATCCCTTTCCTAACCCTAACCCTAACCCTAGGAGCCAGGGGCCTCAGCGACAAGGGCTGAAGCTAGACCCACCTGTCCCATGCAAGGCTCCAAATGCAAAGGTGTCCTGCGAGCAATCTTGCAGCTGCTGCACATTTGCCCTGCCATGCTCTCCTCAGCCCCACACCACCTGTGCCTCCACGCTTCATCCCTTCCCTAACCCTAACGCTAACCCTAACCCTAGAAGTAATGGTCATGAGCGACAGGGGCTGAACCTAGACCCACCTGTCCCATGAAAAGCTGCAAATGCAAAGGTGTCCTGCGAGCAATCTTGCAGCTGCTGCACATTTGCCCTGCCATGCTCTCCTCAGCCCCACACCACCTGTGGCTCCACGCTTCATCCCTTCCCTAACCCTAACCCTAACCCGAACCCTAACCCTTGAATTCAGGCTCCTCAGTTACAAGCGCTGAAGCTAGCCCCACCTGTCCCATGCAAGGCTCCAAATGCAAAGGTGTCCTGCGAGCAATCTTGCAGCTGCTGCACATTTGCCCTGCCATGCTCCCCTCAGCCCCACACCACCTGTGCCTCCACACTTCATCCCTTTCCTAACCCTAACCCTAACCCTAGAAGCCAGGCTCCTCAGCGACAAGGGCTGAAGCTAGCCCCACCTGTCCCATGCAAGGCTCCAAACACAAAGGTGTCCTGCGAGCAATCTTGCAGCTGCTGCACATTTGCCCTGCCATGCTCTCCTCAGCCCCACACCACCTGTGCCTCCACGCTTCATCCCTTTCCTAACCCTAACCCTAACCCTAACCCTAGAAGTAATGGTCCTCAGCGACAGGGGCTGAACCTAGACCCACCTGTCCCATGCAAGGCTCCAAACGCAAAGGTGTCCTGCGAGCAATCTTGCAGCTGCTGCACATTTGCCCTGCCATGCTCTCCTCAGCCCTACACCACCTGTGCCTCCACGCTTCATCCCTTTCCTAACCCTAACCCTAACCCTAACCCTAAACCTAGAAGTAAGGGTCCTAAGCGACAGGGGCTGAAGCTAATCCCAACAGTCCCATGCAAGGCTCCAAACGCAAAGGTGTCCTGCGAGCAATCTTGCAGCTGCTGCACATTTGCCCTGCCATGCTCTCCTCAGCCCCACACCACCTGTGCCTCCAAGCTTCATACCTTTCCTAACCCTAACCCTAACCCTAACCCTAGAAGTAATGGTCCTGTGCGACAGGGGCTGAACCTAGACCCACCTGTCCCATTAAAAGCTTCAAACGCAAAGGTGTCCAGAGAGAAATCTTGCAGCTGCTGCACATTTGCTCTGGCATGCTCCCCTCAGCCCCACACCACCTGTGCCTCCACGCTTCATCCCTTTCTTAACCCTAACCCTAACCCTAGAAGCCAGGCTCCTCAGCGACAAGGGCTGAAGCTAGCCCCACCTGTCCCATGCAAGGCTCCAAATGCAAAGGTGTCCTGCGAGCAATCTTGCAGCTGCTGCACATTTGCCCTGCCATGCTCTCCTCAGCCCCACACCACCTGTGGCTCCACGCTTCATCCCTTTCCTAACCCTAACCCTAACCCTAGGAGCCAGGGGCCTCAGCGACAAGGGCTGAAGCTAGACCCACCTGTCCCATGCAAGGCTCCAAATGCAAAGGTGTCCTGCGAGCAATCTTGCAGCTGCTGCACATTTGCCCTGCCATGCTCTCCTCAGCCCCACACCACCTGTGCCTCCACGCTTCATCCCTTCCCTAACCCTAACGCTAACCCTAACCCTAGAAGTAATGGTCATGAGCGACAGGGGCTGAACCTAGACCCACCTGTCCCATGAAAAGCTGCAAATGCAAAGGTGTCCTGCGAGCAATCTTGCAGCTGCTGCACATTTGCCCTGCCATGCTCTCCTCAGCCCCACACCACCTGTGGCTCCACACTTCATCCCTTTCCTAACCCTAACCCTAACCCGAACCCTAACCCTTGAATTCAGGCTCCTCAGCGATAAGGGCTGAAGCTAGCCCCACCTGTCCCATGCAAGGCTCCAAATGCAAAGGTGTCCTGCGAGCAATCTTGCAGCTGCTGCACATTTGCCCTGCCATGCTCCCCTCAGCCCCACACCACCTGTGCCTCCACACTTCATCCCTTTCCTAACCCTAACCCTAACCCTAGAAGCCAGGCTCCTCAGCGACAAGGGCTGAAGCTAGCCCCACCTGTCCCATGCAAGGCTCCAAACACAAAGGTGTCCTGCGAGCAATCTTGCAGCTGCTGCACATTTGCCCTGCCATGCTCTCCTCAGCCCCACACCACCTGTGGCTCCACGCTTCATCCCTTTCCTAACCCTAACCCTAACCCTAACCCTAGAAGTAATGGTCCTCAGCGACAGGGGCTGAACCTAGACCCACCTGTCCCATGCAAGGCTCCAAACGCAAAGGTGTCCTGCGAGCAATCTTGCAGCTGCTGCACATTTGCCCTGCCATGCTCTCCTCAGCCCCACACCACCTGTGCCTCCACGCTTCATCCCTTTCCTAACCCTAACCCTAACCCTAACCCTAACCCTAGAAGTAAGGGTCCTAAGCGACAGGGGCTGAAGCTAATCCCAACAGTCCCATGCAAGGCTCCAAACGCAAAGGTGTCCTGCGAGCAATCTTGCAGCTGCTGCACATTTGCCCTGCCATGCTCTCCTCAGCCCCACACCACCTGTGCCTCCACGCTTCATCCCTTTCCTAACCCTAACCCTAACCCTAACCCTAGAAGTAATGGTCCTGTGCGACAGGGGCTGAACCTAGACCCACCTGTCCCATTAAAAGCTTCAAACGCAAAGGTGTCCAGAGAGAAATCTTGCAGCTGCTGCACATTTGCTCTGGCATGCTCCCCTCAGCCCCACACCACCTGTGCCTCCACGCTTCATCCCTTTCTTAACCCTAACCCTAACCCTAGAAGCCAGGCTCCTCAGCGACAAGGGCTGAAGCTAGCCCCACCTGTCCCATGCAAGGCTCCAAATGCAAAGGTGTCCTGCGAGCAATCTTGCAGCTGCTGCACATTTGCCCTGCCATGCTCTCCTCAGCCCCACACCACCTGTGCCTCCACGCTTCATCCCTTTCCTAACCCTAACCCTAACCCTAACCCTAACCCTAACACTAACCCTAGAAGTAAGGGTCCTCAGCGACAGGGGCTGAAGCTAGCCCCACCTGTCCCATGCAAGGCTCCAAACGCAAAGGTGTCCTGCGAGTAATCTTGCAGCTGCTGCACATTTGCCCTGCCATGCTCCCCTCAGCCCCACACCACCTGTGCCTCCACGCTTCATCCCTTTCCTAACCCTAACCTTAACCCTAACCCTAACCCTTGAATTCAGGCTCCTCAGTGACAAGGGCTGAAGCTAACCCCACCTGTCCCATGCAAGGCTCCAAACGCAAAGGTGTCCTGCGAGCAATCTTGCAGCTGCTGCACATTTGCCCTGCCATGCTCTCCTCAGCCCCACACCACCTGTGCCTCCACGCTTCATCCCTTTCCTAACCCTAACCCTAACCCTAACCCTTGAAGTCAGGGTCTTCAGCGACAGAGGCTGAAGCTAGCCCCACCTGTCCCATGCAAGGCTCCAAACGCAAAGGTGTCCTGCGAGCAATCTTGCAGCTGCTGCACATTTGCCCTGCCATGCTCTCCTCAGCCCCACACCACCTGTGCCTCCACGCTTCATCCCTTTCCTAACCCTAACCCTAACCCTAGAATCCAGGCTCCTCAGCGACAAGGGCTGAAGCTAGCCCCACCTGTCCCATGCAAGGCTCCAAATGCAAAGGTGTCCTGCGAGCAATCTTGCAGCTGCTGCACATTTGCCCTGCCATGCTCTCCTCAGCCCCACACCACCTGTGCCTCCACGCTTCATCCCTTCCCTAACCCTAACCCTAACCCTAACCCTAGAAGTAATGGTCATGAGCGACAGGGGCTGAACCTAGCCCCACCTGTCCCATGCAAGGCTCCAAACGCAAAGGTGTCCTGCGAGCAATCTTGCAGCTGCTGCACATTTGCCCTGGCATGCTCCCCTCAGCCCCACACCACCTGTGCCTCCACGCTTCATCCCTTTCCTAACCAAAACCCTAACCCTAACCTTTCAATTAAGGCTCCTCAGCGACAAGGGCTGAAGCTAGCCCCACCTGTCCCATGCAAGGCTCCAAATGCAAAGGTGTCCTGCGAGCAATCTTGCAGCTGCTGCACATTTGCCCTGCCATGCTCTCCTCAGCCCCACACCACCTGTGGCTCCACACTTCATCCCTTTCCTAACCCTAACCCTAACCCTAGAAGCCAGGCTCCTCAGCGACAGAGGCTGAAGCTAACCCCACCTGTCCCATGCAAGGCTCCAAACGCAAAGGTGTCCAGAGAGAAATCTTGCAGCTGCTGCACATTTGCTCTGGCATGCTCTCCTCAGCATCACACTACCTATGCCTCCACGCTTCATCCCTTTCCTAACCCTAACCCTAACCCTAACCCTAACCCTTGAATTCAGGCTCCTCAGCGACAAGGGCTGAAGCTAAGCCCACCTGTCCCATGCAAGGCTCCAAACGCAAAGGTGTCCTGCGAGCAATCTTGCAGTTGCTGCACATTTGCCCTGCCATGCTCTCATCAGCCCCACACCACCTGTGCCTCCACGCTTCATCCCTTTCCTAACCCTAACCCTAACCCTAACCCTAACCCTAACCATAGAAGTCAGCGTCTTAAGCGACAAAGGCTGAAGCTAGCCCCACCTGTCCCACGCAAGGCTCCAAACGCAAAGGTGTCCTGCGAGCAATCTTGCAGCTGCTGCACATTTGCCCTGGCATGCTCTCCTCAGCCCCACACCACCTGTGCCTCCACGCTTCATCCCTTTCCTAACCCTAACGCTAACCCTAACCCTAGAAGCCAGGGTCTTCAGCGACAGAGGCTGAAGCTAGACCCACCTGTCCCATGCAAGGCTCCAAACGCAAAGGTGTCCTGCGAGCAATCTTGCAGCTGCTGCACATTTGCCCTGCCATGCTCTCCTCAGCCCCACACTACCTGTGCCTCCACGCATCATCCCTTTCCTAACCCTAACCCTAACCCTAACCCTAACCCTTGAATTCAGGCTCCTCAGCGACAAGGGCTGAAGCTAGCCCCACCTGTCCCATGAAAAGCTGCAAACGCAAAGGTGTCCTGCGAGCAATCTTGCAGCTGCTGCACATTTGCCCTGGCATGCTCTCCTCAGCCCCACACCACCTGTGCCTCCACGCTTCATCCCTTTCCAAACCCTAACCCTAACCCTAACCCTAGAAGTAATGGTCCTCAGCAACAGGGGCTGAAGCTTGCCCCACCTGTCCCATGAAAAGCTCCAAATGCAAAGGTGTCCTGCGAGCAATCTTGCAGCTGCTGCACATTTGCCCTGCCATGCTCTCCTCAGCCCCACACCACCTGTGCCTCCACGCTTCATCCCTTCCCTAACCATAACCCTAACCCTAACCCTAGAAGTAATGGTCATGAGCGACAGGGGCTGAACCTAGACCCACCTGTCCCATGAAAAGCTGCAAATGCAAAGGTGTCCTGCGAGCAATCTTGCAGCTGCTGCACATTTGCCCTGCCATGCTCTCCTCAGCCCCACACCACCTGTGGCTCCACGCTTCATCCCTTTCCTAACCCTAACCCTAACCCGAACCCTAACCCTTGAATTCAGGCTCCTCAGCGATAAGGGCTGAAGCTAGCCCCACCTGTCCCATGCAAGGCTCCAAATGCAAAGGTGTCCTGCGAGCAATCTTGCAGCTGCTGCACATTTGCCCTGCCATGCTCTCCTCAGCCCCACACTACCTGTGCCTCCACGCTTCATCCCTTTCCTAACCCTAACCCTAACCCTAACCCTAACCCTTGAATTCAGGCTCCTCAGCGACAAGGGCTGAAGCTAGCCCCACCTGTCCCATGAAAAGCTGCAAACGCAAAGGTGTCCTGCGAGCAATCTTGCAGCTGCTGCACATTTGCCCTGGCATGCTCTCCTCAGCCCCACACCACCTGTGCCTCCACGCTTCATCCCTTTCCTAACCCTAACCCTAACCCTAACCCTAGAAGTAATGGTCCTCAGCAACAGGGGCTGAAGCTTGCCCCACCTGTCCCATGAAAAGCTCCAAATGCAAAGGTGTCCTGCGAGCAATCTTGCAGCTGCTGCACATTTGCCCTGCCATGCTCTCCTCAGCCCCACACCACCTGTGCCTCCACGCTTCATCCCTTCCCTAACCCTAACCCTAACCCTAACCCTAGAAGTAATGGTCATGAGCGACAGGGGCTGAACCTAGACCCACCTGTCCCATGAAAAGCTGCAAATGCAAAGGTGTCCTGCGAGCAATCTTGCAGCTGCTGCACATTTGCCCTGCCATGCTCTCCTCAGCCCCACACCACCTGTGCCTCCACGCTTCATCCCTTTCCTAACCCTAACCCTAACCCGAACCCTAACCCTTGAATTCAGGCTCCTCAGCGATAAGGGCTGAAGCTAGCCCCACCTGTCCCATGCAAGGCTCCAAATGCAAAGGTGTCCTGCGAGCAATCTTGCAGCTGCTGCACATTTGCCCTGCCATGCTCCCCTCAGCCCCACACCACCTGTGCCTCCACACTTCATCCCTTTCCTAACCCTAACCCTAACCCTAGAAGCCAGGCTCCTCAGCGACAAGGGCTGAAGCTAGCCCCACCTGTCCCATGCAAGGCTCCAAACACAAAGGTGTCCTGCGAGCAATCTTGCAGCTGCTGCACATTTGCCCTGCCATGCTCTCCTCAGCCCCACACCACCTGTGCCTCCACGCTTCATCCCTTTCCTAACCCTAACCCTAACCCTAACCCTAGAAGTAATGGTCCTCAGCGACAGGGGCTGAACCTAGACCCACCTGTCCCATGCAAGGCTCCAAACGCAAAGGTGTCCTGCGAGCAATCTTGCAGCTGCTGCACATTTGCCCTGCCATGCTCTCCTCAGCCCCACACCACCTGTGCCTCCACGCTTCATCCCTTTCCTAACCCTAACCCTAACCCTAACCCTAAACCTAGAAGTAAGGGTCCTAAGCGACAGGGGCTGAAGCTAATCCCAACAGTCCCATGCAAGGCTCCAAACGCAAAGGTGTCCTGCGAGCAATCTTGCAGCTGCTGCACATTTGCCCTGCCATGCTCTCCTCAGCCCCACACCACCTGTGCCTCCAAGCTTCATCCCTTTCCTAACCCTAACCCTAACCCTAGAAGTAATGGTCCTGTGCGACAGGGGCTGAACCTAGACCCACCTGTCCCATTAAAAGCTTCAAACGCAAAGGTGTCCAGAGAGAAATCTTGCAGCTGCTGCACATTTGCTCTGGCATGCTCCCCTCAGCCCCACACCACCTGTGCCTCCACGCTTCATCCCTTTCTTAACCCTAACCCTAACCCTAGAAGCCAGGCTCCTCAGCGACAAGGGCTGAAGCTAGCCCCACCTGTCCCATGCAAGGCTCCAAATGCAAAGGTGTCCTGCGAGCAATCTTGCAGCTGCTGCACATTTGCCCTGCCATGCTCTCCTCAGCCCCACACCACCTGTGCCTCCACGCTTCATCCCTTTCCTAACCCTAACCCTAACCCTAACCCTAACACTAACCCTAACCCTAGAAGTAAGGGTCCTCAGCGACAGGGGCTGAAGCTAGCCCCACCTGTCCCATGCAAGGCTCCAAACGCAAAGGTGTCCTGCGAGTAATCTTGCAGCTGCTGCACATTTGCCCTGCCATGCTCCCCTCAGCCCCACACCACCTGTGCCTCCACGCTTCATCCCTTTCCTAACCCTAACCTTAACCCTAACCCTAACCCTTGAATTCAGGCTCCTCAGCGACAAGGGCTGAAGCTAACCCCACCTGTCCCATGCAAGGCTCCAAACGCAAAGGTGTCCTGCGAGCAATCTTGCAGCTGCTGCACATTTGCCCTGCCATGCTCTCCTCAGCCCCACACCACCTGTGCCTCCACGCTTCATCCCTTTCCTAACCCTAACCCTAACCCTAACCCTTGAAGTCAGGGTCTTCAGCGACAGAGGCTGAAGCTAGCCCCACCTGTCCCATGCAAGGCTCCAAACGCAAAGGTGTCCTGCGAGCAATCTTGCAGCTGCTGCACATTTGCCCTGCCATGCTCTCCTCAGCCCCACACCACCTGTGCCTCCACGCTTCATCCCTTTCCTAACCCTAACCCTAACCCTAGAATCCAGGCTCCTCAGCGACAAGGGCTGAAGCTAGCCCCACCTGTCCCATGCAAGGCTCCAAATGCAAAGGTGTCCTGCGAGCAATCTTGCAGCTGCTGCACATTTGCCCTGCCATGCTCTCCTCAGCCCCACACCACCTGTGCCTCCACGCTTCATCCCTTCCCTAACCCTAACCCTAACCCTAACCCTAGAAGTAATGGTCATGAGCGACAGGGGCTGAACCTAGCCCCACCTGTCCCATGAAAAGCTGCAAATGCAAAGGTGTCCTGCGAGCAATCTTGCAGCTGCTGCACATTTGCCCTGGCATGCTCCCCTCAGCCCCACACCACCTGTGCCTCCACGCTTCATCCCTTTCCTTACCAAAACCCTAACCCTAACCTTTGAATTAAGGCTCCTCAGCGACAAGGGCTGAAGCTAGCCCCACCTGTCCCATGCAAGGCTCCAAATGCAAAGGTGTCCTGCGAGCAATCTTGCAGCTGCTGCACATTTGCCCTGCCATGCTCTCCTCAGCCCCACACCACCTGTGGCTCCACACTTCATCCCTTTCCTAACCCTAACCCTAACCCTAGAAGCCAGGCTCCTCAGCGACAGAGGCTGAAGCTAACCCCACCTGTCCCATGCAAGGCTCCAAACGCAAAGGTGTCCAGAGAGAAATCTTGCAGCTGCTGCACATTTGCTCTGGCATGCTCTCCTCAGCATCACACTACCTATGCCTCCACGCTTCATCCCTTTCCTAACCCTAACCCTAACCCTAACCCTAACCCTTGAATTCAGGCTCCTCAGCGACAAGGGCTGAAGCTAAGCCCACCTGTCCCTTGCAAGGCTCCAAACGCAAAGGTGTCCTGCGAGCAATCTTGCAGCTGCTGCACATTTGCCATGCCATGCTCTCCTCAGCCCCACACCACCTGTGCCTCCACGCTTCATCCCTTTCCTAACCCTAACCCTAACCCTAACCCTAGAAGTCAGGCGCCTCAGCGACAAGGGCTGAAGCTTGCCCCACCTGTCCCATGAAAAGCTCCAAACGCAAACGTGTCCTGCGAGCAATCTTGCAGCTGCTGCACATTTGCCCTGCCATGCTCTCATCAGCCCCACACCACCTGTGCCTCCACGCTTCATCCCTTTCCTAACCCTAACCCTAACCCTAACCCTACAAGTCAGGCACCTCAGCGACAAGGGCTGAAGCTAGTCCAACCTGTCCCATGAAAAGCTCCAAACGCAAAGGTGTCCTGCGAGCAATCTTGCAGTTGCTGCACATTTGCCCTGCCATGCTCTCCTCAGCCCCACACCACCTGTGCCTCCACGCTTCATCCCTTTCCTAACCCTAACCCTAACCCTAACCCTAACCCTAACCCTAACCATAGAAGTCAGCGTCTTAAGCGACAAAGGCTGAAGCTAGCCCCACCTGTCCCACGCAAGGCTCCAAACGCAAAGGTGTCCTGCGAGCAATCTTGCAGCTGCTGCACATTTGCCCTGGCATGCTCTCCTCAGCCCCACACCACCTGTGCCTCCACGCTTCATCCCTTTCCTAACCCTAACGCTAACCCTAACCCTAGAAGCCAGGGTCTTCAGAGACAGAGGCTGAAGCTAGACCCACCTGTCCCATGCAAGGCTCCAAACGCAAAGGTGTCCTGCGAGCAATCTTGCAGCTGCTGCACATTTGCCCTGCCATGCTCTCCTCAGCCCCACACTACCTGTGCCTCCACGCTTCATCCCTTTCCTAACCCTAACCCTAACCCTAACCCTAACCCTTGAATTCAGGCTCCTCAGCGACAAGGGCTGAAGCTAGCCCCACCTGTCCCATGAAAAGCTGCAAACGCAAAGGTGTCCTGCGAGCAATCTTGCAGCTGCTGCACATTTGCCCTGCCATGCTCTCCTCAGCCCCACACCACCTGTGCCTCCACGCTTCATCCCTTTCCTAACCCTAACCCTAACCCTAACCCTAGAAGTAATGGTCCTCAGCAACAGGGGCTGAAGCTTGCCCCACCTGTCCCATGAAAAGCTCCAAACGCAAAGGTGTCCTGTAAGCAATCTTGCAGCTGCTGCACATTTGCCCTGGCATGCACTCCTCAGCCCCACACCACCTGTGCCTCCACGCTTCATCCCTTTCCTAACCCTAACCCTAACCCTAACCCTAGAAGTCACGGTCCTCAGCGACAGGGGCTGAAGCTTGCCCCACCTATCACATGAAAAGCTCCAAACGCAAAGGTGTCCTGTGAGCAATCTTGCAGCTGCTGCACATTTGCCCTGCCATGCTCTCCTCAGCCCCACACCACCTGTGCCTCCACGCTTCATCCCTTTCCTAACCCTAACGCTAACCCTAACCCTAACCCTAGAAGTCAGGCTCCTCAGCGACAAGGGCTGAAGCTAGCCCCACCTGTCCCATGCAAGGCTCCAAACGCAAAGGTGTCCTGCGAGCAATCTTGCAGCTGCTGCACATTTGCCCTGCCATGCTCTCATCAGCCCCACACCACCTGTGCCTCCACGCTTCATCCCTTTCCTAACCCTAACCCTAACCCTAGAAGCCAGGGGCCTCAGCGACAAGGGCTGAACCTAGACCCACCTGTCCCATGCCAGGCTCCAAACGCAAAGGTGTCCTGCGGGCAATCTTGCATCTGCTGCACATTTACCCTGCCATGCTCTCCTCAGCCCCACACCACCTGTGCCTCCACGCTTCATCCCTTTCCTAACCCTAACCCTAACCCTAACCCTAACCCTTGAATTCAGGCTCCTCAGCGACAAGGGCTGAAGCTAAGCCCACCTGTCCCTTGCAAGGCTCCAAACGCAAAGGTGTCCTGCGAGCAATCTTGCAGCTGCTGCACATTTGCCCTGCCATGCTCCCCTCAGCCCCACACCACCTGTGGCTCCACACTTCATCCCTTTCCTAACCCTAACCCTAACCCTAACCTTTGAATTAAGGCTCCTCAGCGACAAGGGCTGAAGCTAGCCCCACCTGTACCATGCAAGGCTCCAAATGCAAAGGTGTCCTGCGAGCAATCTTGCAGCTGCTGCACATTTGCCCTGCCATGCTCTCCTCAGCCCCACACCACCTGTGGCTCCACACTTCATCCCTTTCCTAACCCTAACCCTAACCCTAGAAGCCAGGCTCCTCAGCGACAAGGGCTGAAGCTAGCCCCACCTGTCCCATGAAAAGCTGCAAACGCAAAGGTGTCCTGCAAGCAATCTTGCAGCTGCTGCACATTTGCCCTGCCATGCTCTCCTCAGCCCCACACCACCTGTGGCTCCACGCTTCATCCCTTTCCTAACCCTAACCCTAACCCTAACCTTTGAATTAAGGCTCCTCAGCGACAAGGGCTGAAGCTAGCCCCACCTGTCCCATGCAAGGCTCCAAATGCAAAGGTGTCCTGCGAGCAATCTTGCAGCTGCTGCACATTTGCCCTGCCATGCTCTCCTCAGCCCCACACCACCTGTGGCTCCACACTTCATCCCTTTCCTAACCCTAACCCTAACCCTAGAAGCCAGGCTCCTCAGCGACAGAGGCTGAAGCTAACCCCACCTGTCCCATGCAAGGCTCCAAACGCAAAGGTGTCCAGAGAGAAATCTTGCAGCTGCTGCACATTTGCTCTGGCATGCTCTCCTCAGCATTACACTACCTATGCCTCCACGCTTCATCCCTTTCCTAACCCTAACCCTAACCCTAACCCTAACCCTTGAATTCAGGCTCCTCAGCGACAAGGGCTGAAGCTAAGCCCACCTGTCCCTTGCAAGGCTCCAAACGCAAAGGTGTCCTGCGAGCAATCTTGCAGCTGCTGCACATTTGCCCTGCCATGCTCTCCTCAGCCCCACACCACCTGTGCCTCCACGCTTCATCCCTTTCCTAACCCTAACCCTAACCCTAACCCTAGAAGTCAGGCGCCTCAGCGACAAGGTCTGAAGCTAGACCCACCTGTCCCATGAAAAGCTCCAAACGCAAAGGTGTCCTGCGAGCAATCTTGCAGCTGCTGCACATTTGCCCTGCCATGCTCTCATCAGCCCCACACCACCTGTGCCTCCACGCTTCATCCCTTTCCTAACCCTAACCCTAACCCTAACCCTACAAGTCAGGCACCTCAGCGACAAGGGCTGAAGCTAGTCCAACCTGTCCCATGAAAAGCTCCAAACGCAAAGGTGTCCTGCGAGCAATCTTGCAGTTGCTGCACATTTGCCCTGCCATGCTCTCCTCAGCCCCACACCACCTGTGCCTCCACGCTTCATCCCTTTCCTAACCCTAACCCTAACCGTAACCCTAACCCTAACCCTAACCATAGAAGTCAGCGTCTTAAGCGACAAAGGCTGAAGCTAGCCCCACCTGTCCCACGCAAGGCTCCAAACGCAAAGGTGTCCTGCGAGCAATCTTGCAGCTGCTGCACATTTGCCCTGGCATGCTCTCCTCAGCCCCACACCACCTGTGCCTCCACGCTTCATCCCTTTCCTAACCCTAACGCTAACCCTAACCCTAGAAGCCAGGGTCTTCAGCGACAGAGGCTGAAGCTAGACCCACCTGTCCCATGCAAGGCTCCAAACGCAAAGGTGTCCTGCGAGCAATCTTGCAGCTGCTGCACATTTGCCCTGCCATGCTCTCCTCAGCCCCACACTACCTGTGCCTCCACGCTTCATCCCTTTCCTAACCCTAACCCTAACCCTAACCCTAACCCTTGAATTCAGGCTCCTCAGCGACAAGGGCTGAAGCTAGCCCCACCTGTCCCATGAAAAGCTGCAAACGCAAAGGTGTCCTGCGAGCAATCTTGCAGCTGCTGCACATTTGCCCTGGCATGCTCTCCTCAGCCCCACACCACCTGTGCCTCCACGCTTCATCCCTTTCCTAACCCTAACCCTAACCCTAACCCTAGAAGTAATGGTCCTCAGCAACAGGGGCTGAAGCTTGCCCCACCTGTCCCATGAAAAGCTCCAAACGCAAAGGTGTCCTGTAAGCAATCTTGCAGCTGCTGCACATTTGCCCTGCCATGCTCTCCTCAGCCCCACACCACCTGTGGCTCCATGCTTCATCCCTTTCCTAACCCTAACCCTAACGCTAACCCTAACCCTTGAATTCAGGCTCCTCAGCGACAAGGGCTGAAGCTAGCTCCACCTGTCCCATGAAAAGCTCCAAACGCAAAGGTGTCCTGTGAGCAATCTTGCAGCTGCTGCACATTTGCCCTGCCATGCTCTCCTCAGCCCCACACCACCTGTGCCTCCACGCTTCATCCCTTTCCTAACCCTAACCCTAACCCTATCCCTAACCCTTGAATTCAGGCTCCTCAGCGACAGGGGTAGAAGCTAGCCCCACCTGTCCCATGCAAGGCTCCAAACGCAAAGGTGTCCTGCGAGCAATCTTGCAGCTGCTGCACATTTGCCCTGCCATGCTCTCCTCAGCCCCACACCACCTGTGCCTCCACGCTTCATCCCTTTCCTAACCCTAACCCTAACCCTAGAAGCCAGGGGCCTCAGCGACAAGGGCTGAACCTAGACCCACCTGTCCCATGCCAGGCTCCAAACGCAAAGGTGTCCTGCGGGCAATCTTGCATCTGCTGCACATTTACCCTGCCATGCTCTCCTCAGCCCCACACCACCTGTGCCTCCACGCTTCATCCCTTTCCTAACCCTAACCCTAACCCTAACCCTTGAATTCAGGCTCCTCAGCGACAAGGGCTGAAGCTTGCCCCACCTGTCCCATGCACGGCTCCAAACGCAAAGGTGTCCTGCGAGCAATCTTGCAGCTGCTGCACATTTGCCCTGCCATGCTCTCCTCAGCCCCACACCACCTATGCCTCCACGCTTCATCCCTTTCCTAACCCTAACCCTAACGCTAACCCTAACCCTTGAATTCACTCTCCTCAGTGACAAGGGATGAAGCTAGCCCCACCTGTCCCATGCCAGGCTCCAAACGCAAAGGTGTCCTGCGAGCAATCTTGCAGCTGCTGCACATTTGCCCTGCCATGCTCTCCTCAGCCCCACACCACCTGTGCCTCCACGCTTCATCCCTTTCCTAACCCTAACCCTAACCCTAACCCTAACCCTAGAAGTCAGGGTCTTCAGCAACAGAGGCTGAAGCTAGCCCCACCTGTCCCATGCAAGGCTCCAAACACAAAGGTGTCCTGCGAGCAATCTTGCAGCTGCTGCACATTTGCCCTGCCATGCTCTCCTCAGCCCCACACCACCTGTGCCTCCACGCTTCATCCCTTTCCTAACCCTAACCCTAACCCTAACCCTAGAAGTCAGGCGCCTCAGCGACAAGGTCTGAAGCTAGACCCACCTGTCCCATGAAAAGCTCCAAACGCAAAGGTGTCCTGCGAGCAATCTTGCAGCTGCTGCACATTTGCCCTGCCATGCTCTCCTCAGCCCCACACCACCTGTGCCTCCACGCTTCATCCCTTTCCTAACCCTAACCCTAACCCTAACCCTACAAGTCAGCCACCTCAGCGACAAGGGCTGAAGCTAGTCCAACCTGTCCCATGAAAAGCTCCAAACGCAAAGGTGTCCTGCGAGCAATCTTGCAGTTGCTGCACATTTGCCCTGCCATGCTCTCCTCAGCCCCACACCACCTGTGCCTCCACGCTTCATCCCTTTCCTAACCCTAACCCTAACCCTAACCCTAACCATAGAAGTCAGCGTCTTAAGCGACAAAGGCTGAAGCTAGCCCCACCTGTCCCACGCAAGGCTCCAAACGCAAAGGTGTCCTGCGAGCAATCTTGCAGCTGCTGCACATTTGCCCTGGCATGCTCTCCTCAGCCCCACACCACCTGTGCCTCCACGCTTCATCCCTTTCCTAACCCTAACGCTAACCCTAACCCTAGAAGCCAGGGTCTTCAGCGACAGAGGCTGAAGCTAGACCCACCTGTCCCATGCAAGGCTCCAAACGCAAAGGTGTCCTGTGAGCAATCTTGCAGCTGCTGCACATTTGCCCTGCCATGCTCTCCTCAGCCCCACACCACCTGTGCCTCCACGCTTCATCCCTTTCCTAACCCTAACCCTAACCCTAACCCTAACCCTAGAAGTCAGGCTCCTCAGCGACAAGGGCTGAAGCTAGCCCCACCTGTCCCATGCAAGGCTCCAAACGCAAAGGTGTCCTGCGAGCAATCTTGCAGCTGCTGCACATTTGCCCTGCCATGCTCTCCTCAGCCCCACACCACCTGTGCCTCCACGCTTCATCCCTTTCCTAACCCTAACCCTAACCCTAGAAGCCAGGGGCCTCAGCGACAAGGGCTGAACCTAGACCCACCTGTCCCATGCCAGGCTCCAAACGCAAAGGTGTCCTGCGGGCAATCTTGCATCTGCTGCACATTTACCCTGCCATGCTCTCCTCAGCCCCACACCACCTGTGCCTCCACGCTTCATCCCTTTCCTAACCCTAACCCTAACCCTAACCCTTGAATTCAGGCTCCTCAGCGACAAGGGCTGAAGCTTGCCCCACCTGTCCCATGCACGGCTCCAAACACAAAGGTGTCCTGCGAGCAATCTTGCAGCTGCTGCACATTTGCCCTGCCATGCTCTCCTCAGCCCCACACCACCTATGCCTCCACGCTTCATCCCTTTCCTAACCCTAACCCTAACGCTAACCCTAACCCTTGAATTCACTCTCCTCAGTGACAAGGGCTGAAGCTAGCCCCACCTGTCCCATGAAAAGCTGCAAACGCAAAGGTGTCCTGCGAGCAATCTTGCAGCTGCTGCACATTTGCCCTGGCATGCTCTCCTCAGCCCCACACCACCTGTGCCTCCACGCTTCATCCCTTTCCTAACCCTAACCCTAACCCTAACCCTAGAAGTAATGGTCCTCAGCAACAGGGGCTGAAGCTTGCCCCACCTGTCCCATGAAAAGCTCCAAACGCAAAGGTGTCCTGTAAGCAATCCTGCAGCTGCTGCACATTTGCCCTGGCATGCACTCCTCAGCCCCACACCACCTGTGCCTCCACGCTTCATCCCTTTCCTAACCCTAACCCTAACCCTAACCCTAGAAGTCACGGTCCTCAGCGACAGGGGCTGAAGCTAGCCCCACCTATCACATGAAAAGCTCCAAACGCAAAGGTGTCCTGTGAGCAATCTTGCAGCTGCTGCACATTTGCCCTGGCATGCTCTCCTCAGCCCCACACCACCTGTGCCTCCACGCTTCATCCCTTTCCTAACCCTAACGCTAACCCTAACCCTAACCCTAGAAGTCAGGCTCCTCAGCGACAAGGGCTGAGACTACCCAACATGTACCATTAAATGCTCCAAAGAGAGAGGTGTTCTGCGAGCAATCTTGCAGCTGCTGCACATTTGCCCTGCCATGCTCTCCTCAGCCCCACACCACCTGTGCCTCCACGCTTCATCCCTTTCCTAACCCTAACCCTAACCCTAACCCTACAAGTCAGGCACCTCAGCGACAGGGGCTGAAGCTAGCCCCACCTGTCACATGAAAAGCTCCAAACGCAAAGGTGTCCAGCAAGCAATCTTGCAGCTGCTGCACATTTGCCCTGCCATGCTCTCCTCAGCCCCACACCACCTGTGCCTCCACGCTTCATCCCTTTCCTAACCCTAACCCTAACCCTAACCCTAACCCTAGAAGTCAGGCTCCTCAGCGACAAAGGCTGAGACTACCCAACATGTACCATCAAATGCTCCAAAGAGAGAGGTGTTCTGCGAGCAATCTTGCAGCTGCTGCACATTTGCCCTGCCATGCTCTCATCAGCCCCACACCACCTGTGCCTCCACGCTTCATCCCTTTCCTAACCCTAACCCTAACCCTAACACTACAAGTCAGGCACCTCAGCGACAAAGGCTGAAGCTAGCCCCACCTGTCACATGAAAAGCTCCAAACGCAAAGGTGTCCAGCAAGCAATCTTGCAGCTGCTGCACATTTGCCCTGCCATGCTCTCCTCAGCCCCACACTACCTGTGGCTCCACGCTTCATCCCTTTCCTAACCCTAACCCTAACCCTAACCGTAACCCTTGAATTCAGGCTCCTCAGCGACAAGGGCTGAAGCTAGCCCCACCTGTCCCATGAAAAGCTCCAAACGCAAAGGTGTCCTGCGAGCAATCTTGCAGCTGCTGCACATTTGCCCTGGCATGCTCTCCTCAGCCCCACACCACCTGTGCCTCCACGCTTCATCCCTTTCCTAACCCTAACCCTAACCCTAACCCTAGAAGCCAGGCTCCTCAGTGACAAGGGCTGAAGCTAGCCCCACCTGTCCCATGAAAAGCTCCAAACGCAAAGGTGTCCTGCGAGCAAACTTGCAGCTGCTGCACATTTGCCCTGCCATGCTCTCCTCAGCCCCACACCACCTGTGGCTCCACGCTTCATCCCTTTCCTAACCCTAACCCTAACCCTAACCCTAGAAGCCAGGGTCTTCAGCGACAGACGCTGAAGCTAGACCCACCTGTCCCATGCAAGGCTCCAAACGCAAAGGTGTCCTGCGAGCAATCTTGCAGCTGCTGCACATTTGCCCTGCCATGCTCTCCTCAGCCCCACACTACCTGTGCCTCCACGCTTCATCCCTTTCCTAACCCTAACCCTAACCCTAACCCTAACCCTTGAATTCAGGCTCCTCAGCGACAAGGGCTGAAGCTAGACCCACCTGTCCCATGAAAAGCTCCAAACGCAAAGGTGTCCTGCGAGCAATCTTGCAGCTGCTGCACATTTGCCCTGCCATGCTCTCATCAGCCCCACACCACCTGTGCCTCTACGCTTCATCCCTTTCCTAACCCTAACCCTAACCCTAACCCTACAAGTCAGGCACCTCAGCGACAGGGCCTGAAGCTAGCCCCACCTGTCCCATGAAAAGCTGCAAACGCAAAGGTGTCCTGCGAGCAATCTTGCAGCTGCTGCACATTTGCCCTGCCATGCTCTCCTCAGCCCCACACCACCTGTGGCTCCACGCTTCATCCCTTTCCTAACCCTAACCCTAACCCTAACCCTAACCCTAGAAGCCAGGCTCCTCAGTTACAAGCGCTGAAGCTAGCCCCACCTGTCCCATGAAAAGCTGCAAACGCAAAGGTGTCCTGAGAGCAATCTTGCAGCTGCAGCACATTTCCCCTGCCATGCTCTCCTCAGCCCCACACCACCTGTGCCTCCACGCTTCATCCCTTTCCTAACCCTAACCCTAACCCTAGAAGCCAGGCTCCTCAGCGACAAGGGCTGAAGCTAGCCCCACCTGTCCCATGAAAAGCTCCAAACGCAAAGGTGTCCTGCGAGCAATCTTGCAGCTGCTGCACATTTGCCCTGCCATGCTCCCCTCAGCCCCACACCACCTGTGCCTCCACGCTTCATCCCTTTCCTAACCCTAACCCTAACCCTAACCCTAACCCTAACCCTTGAATTCAGGCTCCTCAGGGACAGGGTCTGAAGCTAGCCCCACCTGTCCCATGAAAAGCTCCAAACGCAAAGGTGTCCTGCGAGCAATCTTGCAGCTGCAGCACATTTGCCCTGCCATGCTCTCCTCAGCCCCACACCACCTGTGGCTCCACGCTTCATCTCTTTCCTAACCCTAACCCTAACCCTAACCCTAACCCTAGAAGCCAGGCACCTCAGTGACAAGGGCTGAAGCTAGCCCCACCTGTCCCATGAAAAGCTCCAAACGCAAAGGTGTCCTGCGAGCAAACTTGCAGCTGCTGCACATTTGCCCTGCCATGCTCTCCTCAGCCCCACACTACCTGTGCCTCCACGCTTCATCCCTTTCCTAACCCTAACCCTAACCCTAACCCTAACCCTTGAATTCAGGCTCCTCAGCGACAAGGGCTGAAGCTAGCCCCACCTGTCCCATGAAAAGCTGCAAACGCAAAGGTGTCCTGCGAGCAATCTTGCAGCTGCTGCACATTTGCCCTGGCATGCTCTCCTCAGCCCCACAACACCTGTGCCTCCACGCTTCATCCCTTTCCTAACCCTAACCCTAACCCTAACCCTAGAAGTAATGGTCCTCAGCAACAGGGGCTGAAGCTTGCCCCACCTGTCCCATGAAAAGCTCCAAACGCAAAGGTGTCCTGTAAGCAATCTTGCAGCTGCTGCACATTTGCCCTGGCATGCACTCCTCAGCCCCACACCACCTGTGCCTCCACGCTTCATCCCTTTCCTAACCCTAACCCTAACCCTAACCCTAGAAGTCACGGTCCTCAGCGACAGGGGCTGAAGCTAGCCCCACCTATCACATGAAAAGCTCCAAATGCAAAGGTGTCCTGTGAGCAATCTTGCAGCTGCTGCACATTTGCCCTGCCATGCTCTCCTCAGCCCCACACCACCTGTGCCTCCACGCTTCATCCCTTTCCTAACCCTAACCCTAACCCTAACCCTACAAGTCAGGCACCTCAGCGACAGGGGCTGAAGCTAGCCCCACCTGTCACATGAAAAGCTCCAAACGCAAAGGTGTCCAGCAAGCAATCTTGCAGCTGCTGCACATTTGCCCTGCCATGCTCTCCTCAGCCCCACACCACCTGTGCCTCCACGCTTCATCCCTTTCCTAACCCTAACCCTAACCCTAACCCTAACCCTAGAAGTCAGGCTCCTCAGCGACAAAGGCTGAGACTACCCAACATGTACCATCAAATGCTCCAAAGAGAGAGGTGTTCTGCGAGCAATCTTGCAGCTGCTGCACATTTGCCCTGCCATGCTCTCATCAGCCCCACACCACCTGTGCCTCCACGCTTCATCCCTTTCCTAACCCTAACCCTAACCCTAACCCTACAAGTCAGGCACCTCAGCGACAAAGGCTGAAGCTAGCCCCACCTGTCACATGAAAAGCTCCAAACGCAAAGGTGTCCAGCAAGCAATCTTGCAGCTGCTGCACATTTGCCCTGCCATGCTCTCCTCAGCCCCACACCACCTGTGGCTCCAAGCTTCATCCCTTTCCTAACCCTAACCCTAACCCTAACCCTAACCCTAGAAGTCAGGCTCCTCAGCGACAAAGGCTGAGACTACCCAACATGTACCATCAAATGCTCCAAACAGAGAGGTGTTTTGCGAGCAATCTTGCAGCTGCTGCACATTTGCCCTGCCATGCTCTCCTCAGCCCCACACTACCTGTGGCTCCACGCTTCATCCCTTTCCTAACCCTAACCCTAACCCTAACCGTAACCCTTGAATTCAGGCTCCTCAGCGACAAGGGCTGAAGCTAGCCCCACCTGTCCCATGAAAAGCTCCAAACGCAAACGTGTCCTGCGAGCAATCTTGCAGCTGCTGCACATTTGCCCTGGCATGCTCTCCTCAGCCCCACACCACCTGTGCCTCCATGCTTCATCCCTTTCCTAACCCTAACCCTAACCCTAACCCTAGAAGTAACGGTCCTCAGCAACAGGGGCTGAAGCTTGCCCCACCTGTCCCATGAAAAGCTCCAAACGCAAAGGTGTCCTGTAAGCAATCTTGCAGCTGCTGCACATTTGCCCTGCCATGCACTCCTCAACCCCACATCACCTGTGCCTCCACGCTTCATCCCTTTCCTAACCCTAACCCTAACCCTAACCCTAGAAGTCACGGTCCTCAGCGACAAGGGCTGAAGCTAGCCCCACCTATCACATGAAAAGCTCCAAACGCAAAGGTGTCCTGTGAGCAATCTTGCAGCTGCTGCACATTTGCCCTGCCATGCTCTCCTCAGCCCCACACCACCTGTGCCTCCACGCTTCATCCCTTTCCTAACCCTAACCCTAACCCTAACCCTAACCCTAGAAGTCAGGCTCCTCAGCGACAAAGGCTGAGACTACCCAACATGTACCATCAAATGCTCCAGAGAGGTGTTCTGCGAGCAATCTTGCAGCTGCTGCACATTTGCCCTGCCATGCTCTCCTCAGCCCCACACCACCTGTGCCTCCACGCTTCATCCCTTTCCTAACCCTAACCCTAACCCTAACCCTAGAAGCCAGGGTCTTCAGCGACAGGGGCTGAAGGTAGCCCCACCTGTCCCATGCAAGGCTCCAAACGCAAAGGTGTCCTGCGAGCAATCTTGCAGCTGCTGCACATTTGCCCTGCCATGCTCTCCTCAGCCCCACACCACCTGTGCCTCCACGCTTCATCCCTTTCCTAACCCTAACCCTAACCCTAACCCTAACCCTAGAAGTCAGGCTCCTCAGCGACAAAGGCTGAGACTACCCAACATGTACCATCAAATGCTCCAAAGAGAGAGGTGTTCTGCGAGCAATCTTGCAGCTGCTGCACATTTGCCCTGCCATGCTCTCATCAGCCCCACACCACCTGTGCCTCCACGCTTCATCCCTTTCCTAACCCTAACCCTAACCCTAACGCTACAAGTCAGGCACCTCAGCGACAAAGGCTGAAGCTAGCCCCACCTGTCACATGAAAAGCTCCAAACGCAAAGGTGTCCAGCAAGCAATCTTGCAGCTGCTGCACATTTGCCCTGCCATGCTCTCCTCAGCCCCACACCACCTGTGGCTCCAAGCTTCATCCCTTTCCTAACCCTAACCCTAACCCTAACCCTAACCCTAGAAGTCAGGCTCCTCAGCGACAAAGGCTGAGACTACCCAACATGTACCATCAAATGCTCCAAAGAGAGAGGTGTTTTGCGAGCAATCTTGCAGCTGCTGCACATTTGCCCTGCCATGCTCTCCTCAGCCCCACACTACCTGTGGCTCCACGCTTCATCCCTTTCCTAACCCTAACCCTAACCCTAACCGTAACCCTTGAATTCAGGCTCCTCAGCGACAAGGGCTGAAGCTAGCCCCACCTGTCCCATGAAAAGCTCCAAACGCAAAGGTGTCCTGCGAGCAATCTTGCAGCTGCTGCACATTTGCCCTGGCATGCTCTCCTCAGCCCCACACCACCTGTGCCTCCACGCTTCATCCCTTTCCTAACCCTAACCCTAACCCTAACCCTAGAAGTCACGGTCCTCAGCGACAAGGGCTGAAGCTAGCCCCACCTGTCCCATGAAAAGCTGCAAACGCAAAGGTGTCCTGCGAGCAATCTTGCAGCTGCTGCACATTTGCCCTGCCATGCTCTCCTCAGCCCCACACCACCTGTGGCTCCACGCTTCATCCCTTTCCTAACCCTAACCCTAACCCTAACCCTAACCCTAGAAGTCAGGCTCCTCAGCGACAAAGGCTGAGACTACCCAACATGTACCATCAAATGCTCCAAAGAGAGAGGTGTTCTGCGAGCAATCTTGCAGCTGCTGCACATTTGCCCTGCCGTGCTCTCCTCAGCCCCACACCACATGTGCATCCACGCTTCATCCTTTTCCTAACCCTAACCCTAACCCTAACCCTAGAAGTCATGGTCCTCAGCGGAAAGGGCGGAAGCTAGCCCCACCTCTCCCATGAAAAGCTCCGAACGCAAAGGTGTCCTGCGAGCAATCTTGCAGCTGCTGCACATTTGCCCTGCCATGCTCTCCTCAGCCCCACACTACCTGTGGCTCCAGGCTTCATCCCTTTCCTAACCCTAACTCTAACCCTAACCCTAACCCTTGAATTCAGGCTCCTCAGCGGCAAGGGCTGAAGCTAGCCCCACCTGTCCCATGCAAGGCTCCAAACGCAAAGGTGTCCTGCGAGCAATCTTGCAGCTGCTGCACATTTGCCCTGGCATGCTATCCTCAGCCCCACACCACCTGTGCCTCCACGCTTCATCCCTTTCCTAACCCTAACCCTAACCCTAACCCTAACCCTAACCCTTGAATTCAGGCTCCTCAGCGACAGGGGCAGAAGCTAGCCCCACCTGTCTCATGAAAAGCTCCAAACGCAAAGGTGTCCTGCGAACAATCTTGCAGCTGCAGCACATTTGCCCTGCCATGCTCTCCTCAGCCCCACACCACCTGTGCCTCCACGCTTCATCTCTTTCCTAACCCTAACCCTAACCCTAACCCTAACCCTACAAGTCAGGCACCTCAGCGACAGGGGCTGAAGCTAGCCCCACCTGTCCCATGAAAAGCTCCAAACGCAAAGGTGTCCAGCAAGCAATCTTGCAGCTGCTGCACATTTGCCCTGCCATGCTCTCCTCAGCCCCACACCACCTGTGGCTCCAAGCTTCATCCCTTTCCTAACCCTAACCCTAACCCTAACCCTAACCCTAGAAGTCAGGCTCCTCAGCGACAAAGGCTGAGACTACCCAACATGTACCATCAAATGCTCCAAAGAGAGAGGTGTTCTGCGAGCAATCTTGCAGCTGCTGCACATTTGCCCTGCCATGCTCTCCTCAGCCCCACACCACCTGTGCCTCCACGCTTCATCCCTTTCCTAACCCTAACCCTAACCCTAACCCTAACCCTAACCCTAGAAGCCAGGCTCCTCAGTGACAAGGGCTGAAGCTAGCCCCACCTGTCCCATGAAAAGCTTCGAACGCAAAGGTGTCCTGCGAGCAATCTTGCAGCTGCTGCACATTTCCCTGGCATGCTCTCCTCAGCCCCACACCACCTGTGGCTCCACACTTCATCCCTTTCCTAACCCTAACCCTAACCCTAACCCTAGAAGCCAGGCTCCTCAGTGACAAGGGCTGAAGCTAGCCCCACCTGTCCCATGAAAAGCTCCAAACGCAAAGGTGTCCTGCGAGAAAACTTGCAGCTGCTGCACATTTGCCCTGCCATGCTCTCCTCAGCCCCACACCACCTGTGGCTCCACGCTTCATCCCTTTCCTAACCCTAACCCTAACCCTAACCCTAACCCTAGAAGTCAGGCTCCTCAGCGACAAAGGCTGAGACTACCCAACATGTACCATCAAATGCTCCAAAGAGAGAGGTGTTCTGCGAGCAATCTTGCAGCTGCTGCACATTTGCCCTGCCATGCTCTCCTCAGCCCCACACCACCTGTGCCTCCACGCTTCATCCCTTTCCTAACCCTAACCCTAACCCTAACCCTAGAAGTCAGGCGCCTCAGCGACAAGGTCTGAAGCTAGACCCACCTGTCCCATGAAAAGCTCCAAACGCAAAGGTGTCCTGCGAGCAATCTTGCAGCTGCTGCACATTTCCCTGGCATGCTCTCCTCAGCCCCAAACCACCTGTGGCTCCACGCTTCATCCCTTTCCTAACCCTAACCCTAACCCTAACCCTAACCCTAACCCTAACCCTAACCCTAACCCTATCCCTAACCCTAGAAGCCAGGCTCCTCAGTTACAAGCGCTGAAGCTAGCCCCACCTGTCCCATGAAAAGCTGCAAACGCAAAGGTGTCCTGAGAGCAATCTTGCAGCTGCTGCACATTTCCCCTGCCATGCTCTCCTCAGCCCCACACTACCTGTGGCTCCATGCTTCATCCCTTTCCTAACCCTAACCCTAACCCTAACCCTAACCCTTGAATTCAGGTTCCTCAGCGACAAGGGCTGAAGCTAGCCCCACCTGTCCAATGAAAAGCTCCAAACGCAAAGGTGTCCTGCGAGCAATCTTGCAGCTGCTGCACATTTGCCCTGGCATGCTCTCCTCAGCCCCACACCACCTGTGCCTCCACGCTTCATCCCTTTCCTAACCCTAACCCTAACCCTAACCCTAACCCTAACCCTAGAAGCCAGGCTCCTCAGTGACAAGGGCTGAAGCTAGCCCCACCTGTCCCATGAAAAGCTCCATACGGAAAGGTGTCCTGCGAGCAATCTTGCAGCTGCTGCACATTTGCCCTGCCATGCTCTCATCAGCCCCACACTACCTGTGGCTCCATGCTTCATCCCTTTCCTAACCCTAACCCTAACGCTAACCCTAACCCTTGAATTCAGGCTCCTCAGCGACAAGGGCTGAAGCTAGCTCCACCTGTCCCATGAAAAGCTCCAAACGCAAAGGTGTCCTGCGAGCAATCTTGCAGCTGCAGCACATTTGCCCTGCCATGCTCTGCTCAGCCCCACACCACCTGTGCCTCCACGCTTCATCCCTTTCCTAACCCTAACCCTAACCCTAACCCTATCCCTAACCCTTGAATTCAGGCTCCTCAGCGAAAGGGGTAGAAGCTAGCCCCACCTGTCCCATGCAAGGCTCCAAACGCAAAGGTGTCCTGCGAGCAATCTTGCAGCTGCTGCACATTTGCCCTGCCATGCTCTCCTCAGCCCCACACCACCTGTGCCTCCACGCTTCATCCCTTTCCTAACCCTAACCCTAACCCTAACCCTAACCCTAACCCTTGAATTCAGGCTCCTCAGCGACAGGGGCAGAAGCTAGCCCCACCTGTCCCATGAAAAGCTCCAAACGCAAAGGTGTCCTGCGAGCAATCTTGCAGCTGCAGCACATTTGCCCTGCCATGCTCTCCTCAGCCCCACACCACCTGTGGCTCCACGCTTCATCTCTTTCCTAACCCTAACCCTAACCCTAACCCTAGAAGCCAGGCTCCTCAGTGACAAGGGCTGAAGCTAGCCCCACCTGTCCCATGAAAAGCTCCAAACGCAAAGGTGTCCTGCGAGAAAACTTGCAGCTGCTGCACATTTGCCCTGCCATGCTCTCCTCAGCCCCACACCACCTGTGGCTCCACGCTTCATCCCTTTCCTAACCCTAACCCTAACCCTAACCCTAACCCTAGAAGTCAGGCTCCTCAGCGACAAAGGCTGAGACTACCCAACATGTACCATCAAATGCTCCAAAGAGAGAGGTGTTCTGCGAGCAATCTTGCAGCTGCTGCACATTTGCCCTGCCATGCTCTCCTCAGCCCCACACCACCTGTGCCTCCACGCTTCATCCCTTTCCTAACCCTAACCCTAACCCTAACCCTAGAAGTCAGGCGCCTCAGCGACAAGGTCTGAAGCTAGACCCACCTGTCCCATGAAAAGCTCCAAACGCAAAGGTGTCCTGCGAGCAATCTTGCAGCTGCTGCACATTTCCCTGGCATGCTCTCCTCAGCCCCAAACCACCTGTGGCTCCACGCTTCATCCCTTTCCTAACCCTAACCCTAACCCTAACCCTAACCCTAACCCTAACCCTAACCCTAACCCTATCCCTAACCCTAGAAGCCAGGCTCCTCAGTTACAAGCGCTGAAGCTAGCCCCACCTGTCCCATGAAAAGCTGCAAACGCAAAGGTGTCCTGAGAGCAATCTTGCAGCTGCTGCACATTTCCCCTGCCATGCTCTCCTCAGCCCCACACTACCTGTGGCTCCATGCTTCATCCCTTTCCTAACCCTAACCCTAACCCTAACCCTAACCCTTGAATTCAGGTTCCTCAGCGACAAGGGCTGAAGCTAGCCCCACCTGTCCAATGAAAAGCTCCAAACGCAAAGGTGTCCTGCGAGCAATCTTGCAGCTGCTGCACATTTGCCCTGGCATGCTCTCCTCAGCCCCACACCACCTGTGCCTCCACGCTTCATCCCTTTCCTAACCCTAACCCTAACCCTAACCCTAGAAGCCAGGCTCCTCAGTGACAAGGGCTGAAGCTAGCCCCACCTGTCCCATGAAAAGCTCCATACGGAAAGGTGTCCTGCGAGCAATCTTGCAGCTGCTGCACATTTGCCCTGCCATGCTCTCATCAGCCCCACACTACCTGTGGCTCCATGCTTCATCCCTTTCCTAACCCTAACCCTAACGCTAACCCTAACCCTTGAATTCAGGCTCCTCAGCGACAAGGGCTGAAGCTAGCTCCACCTGTCCCATGAAAAGCTCCAAACGCAAAGGTGTCCTGCGAGCAATCTTGCAGCTGCAGCACATTTGCCCTGCCATGCTCTGCTCAGCCCCACACCACCTGTGCCTCCACGCTTCATCCCTTTCCTAACCCTAACCCTAACCCTAACCCTATCCCTAACCCTTGAATTCAGGCTCCTCAGCGAAAGGGGTAGAAGCTAGCCCCACCTGTCCCATGCAAGGCTCCAAACGCAAAGGTGTCCTGCGAGCAATCTTGCAGCTGCTGCACATTTGCCCTGCCATGCTCTCCTCAGCCCCACACCACCTGTGCCTCCACGCTTCATCCCTTTCCTAACCCTAACCCTAACCCTAACCCTAACCCTAACCCTTGAATTCAGGCTCCTCAGCGACAGGGGCAGAAGCTAGCCCCACCTGTCCCATGAAAAGCTCCAAACGCAAAGGTGTCCTGCGAGCAATCTTGCAGCTGCAGCACATTTGCCCTGCCATGCTCTCCTCAGCCCCACACCACCTGTGGCTCCACGCTTCATCTCTTTCCTAACCCTAACCCTAACCCTAACCCTAACCCTAGAAGCCAGGCTCCTCAGTGACAAGGGCTGAAGCTAGCCCCACCTGTCCCATGAAAAGCTCCAAACGCAAAGGTGTCCTGCGAGCAAACTTGCAGCTGCTGCACATTTGCCCTGCCATGCTCTCATCAGCCCCACACCACCTGTGGCTCCACGCTTCATCCCTTTCCTAACCCTAACCCTAACCCTAACCCTAGAAGTAATGGTCCTCAGCGACAAGGGCTGAAGCTAGCCCCACCTGTCCCATGAAAAGCTCCAAACGCAAAAGTGTCCTGCGAGCAAACTTGCAGCTGCTGCACATTTGCCCTGCCATGCTCTCCTCAGCCCCACACCACCTGTGCCTCCACGCTTCATCTCTTTCCTAACCCTAACCCTAACCCTAACCCTAACCCTAGAAGTCAGGCTCCTCAGCGACAAAGGCTGAGACTACCCAACATGTACCATCAAATGCTCCAAAGAGAGAGGTGTTCTGCGAGCAATCTTGCAGCTGCTGCACATTTGCCCTGCCATGCTCTCCTCAGCCCCACACCACCTGTGCCTCCAAGCTTCATCCCTTTCCTAACCCTAACCCTAACCCTAACCCTAGAAGTCAGGGTCTTCAGCGACAGGGGCTGAAGGTAGCCCCACCTGTCCCATGCAAGGCTCCAAACGCAAAGGTGTCCTGCGAGCAATCTTGCAGCTGCTGCACATTTGCCCTGCCATGCTCTCCTCAGCCCCACACCACCTGTGCCTCCACGCTTCATCCCTTTCCTAACCCTAACCCTAACCCTAACCCTAGAAGTCAGGCGCCTCAGCGACAAGGTCTGAAGCTAGACCCACCTGTCCCATGAAAAGCTCCAAACGCAAAGGTGTCCTGCGAGCAATCTTGCAGCTGCTGCACATTTGCCCTGGCATGCTCTCCTCAGCCCCACACCACCTGTGCCTCCACGCTTCATCCCTTTCCTAACCCTAACCCTAACCCTAACCCTAACCCTAACCCTAGAAGCCAGGCTCCTCAGTGACAAGGGCTGAAGCTAGCCCCACCTGTCCCATGAAAAGCTCCAAACGCAAAGGTGTCCTGCGAGCAATCTTGCAGCTGCTGCACATTTGCCCTGCCATGCTCTCCTCAGCCCCACACCACCTGTGGCTCCACGCTTCATCCCTTTCCTAACCCTAACCCTAACCCTAACCCTAACCCTAACCCTAACCCTAACCCTTGAATTCAGGCTCCTCAGTGACAAGGGCTGAAGCTAGCCCCACCTGTCCCATTAAAAGCTGCAAACGCAAAGGTGTCCTGAGAGCAATCTTGCAGCTGCAGCACATTTGCCCTGCCATGCTCTCCTCAGCCCCACACCACCTGTGCCTCCACGCTTCATCCCTTTCCTAACCCTAACCCTAACCCTAGAAGCCAGCCTCCTCAGCAACAAGGGCTGAAGCTAGCCCCACCTGTCCCATGAAAAGCTCCATACGCAAAGGTGTCCTGCGAGCAATCTTGCAGCTGCTGCACATTTCCCCTGCCATGCTCTCCTCAGCCCCACACTACCTGTGGCTCCATGCTTCATCCCTTTCCTAACCCTAACCCTAACCCTAACCCTAACCCTTGAATTCAGGTTCCTCAGCGACAAGGGCTGAAGCTAGCTCCACCTGTCCAATGAAAAGCTGCAAACGCAAAGGTGTCCTGAGAGCAATCTTGCAGCTGCTGCACATTTGCCCTGCCATGCTCTCCTCAGCCCCACACCACCTGTGCCTCCACGCTTCATCCCTTTCCTAACCCTAACCCTAACCCTAACCCTAACCCTAACCCTAGAAGCCAGGCTCCTCAGTGACAAGGGCTGAAGCTAGCCCCACCTGTCCCATGAAAAGCTCCAAACGCAAAGGTGTCCTGCGAGCAATCTTGCAGCTGCTGCACATTTCCCTGGCATGCTCTCCTCAGCCCCAAACCACCTGTGGCTCCACGCTTCATCCCTTTCCTAACCCTAACCCTAACCCTAACCCTAACCCTAACCCTAGAAGCCAGGCTCCTCAGCGACAAGGGCTGAAGCTAGCCCCACCTGTCCCATGAAAAGCTCCATACGGAAAGGTGTCCTGCGAGCAATCTTGCAGCTGCTGCACATTTGCCCTGCCATGCTCTCATCAGCCCCACACTACCTGTGGCTCCATGCTTCATCCCTTTCCTAACCCTAACCCTAACGCTAACCCTAACCCTTGAATTCAGGCTCCTCAGCGACAAGGGCTGAAGCTAGCTCCACCTGTCCCATGAAAAGCTCCAAACGCAAAGGTGTCCTGCGAGCAATCTTGCAGCTGCAGCACATTTGCCCTGCCATGCTCTGCTCAGCCCCACACCACCTGTGCCTCCACGCTTCATCCCTTTCCTAACCCTAACCCTAACCCTAACCCTATCCCTAACCCTTGAATTCAGGCTCCTCAGCGAAAGGGGTAGAAGCTAGCCCCACCTGTCCCATGCAAGGCTCCAAACGCAAAGGTGTCCTGCGAGCAATCTTGCAGCTGCTGCACATTTGCCCTGCCATGCTCTCCTCAGCCCCACACCACCTGTGCCTCCACGCTTCATCCCTTTCCTAACCCTAACCCTAACCCTAACCCTAACCCTAACCCTTGAATTCAGGCTCCTCAGCGACAGGGGCAGAAGCTAGCCCCACCTGTCCCATGAAAAGCTCCAAACGCAAAGGTGTCCTGCGAGCAATCTTGCAGCTGCAGCACATTTGCCCTGCCATGCTCTCCTCAGCCCCACACCACCTGTGGCTCCACGCTTCATCTCTTTCCTAACCCTAACCCTAACCCTAACCCTAACCCTAGAAGCCAGGCTCCTCAGTGACAAGGGCTGAAGCTAGCCCCACCTGTCCCATGAAAAGCTCCAAACGCAAAGGTGTCCTGCGAGAAAACTTGCAGCTGCTGCACATTTGCCCTGCCATGCTCTCCTCAGCCCCACACCACCTGTGGCTCCACGCTTCATCCCTTTCCTAACCCTAACCCTAACCCTAACCCTAACCCTAGAAGTCAGGCTCCTCAGCGACAAAGGCTGAGACTACCCAACATGTACCATCAAATGCTCCAAAGAGAGAGGTGTTCTGCGAGCAATCTTGCAGCTGCTGCACATTTGCCCTGCCATGCTCTCCTCAGCCCCACACCACCTGTGCCTCCACGCTTCATCCCTTTCCTAACCCTAACCCTAACCCTAACCCTAGAAGTCAGGCGCCTCAGCGACAAGGTCTGAAGCTAGACCCACCTGTCCCATGAAAAGCTCCAAACGCAAAGGTGTCCTGCGAGCAATCTTGCAGCTGCTGCACATTTCCCTGGCATGCTCTCCTCAGCCCCAAACCACCTGTGGCTCCACGCTTCATCCCTTTCCTAACCCTAACCCTAACCCTAACCCTAACCCTAACCCTAACCCTAACCCTAACCCTATCCCTAACCCTAGAAGCCAGGCTCCTCAGTTACAAGCGCTGAAGCTAGCCCCACCTGTCCCATGAAAAGCTGCAAACGCAAAGGTGTCCTGAGAGCAATCTTGCAGCTGCTGCACATTTCCCCTGCCATGCTCTCCTCAGCCCCACACTACCTGTGGCTCCATGCTTCATCCCTTTCCTAACCCTAACCCTAACCCTAACCCTAACCCTTGAATTCAGGTTCCTCAGCGACAAGGGCTGAAGCTAGCCCCACCTGTCCAATGAAAAGCTCCAAACGCAAAGGTGTCCTGCGAGCAATCTTGCAGCTGCTGCACATTTGCCCTGGCATGCTCTCCTCAGCCCCACACCACCTGTGCCTCCACGCTTCATCCCTTTCCTAACCCTAACCCTAACCCTAACCCTAGAAGCCAGGCTCCTCAGTGACAAGGGCTGAAGCTAGCCCCACCTGTCCCATGAAAAGCTCCATACGGAAAGGTGTCCTGCGAGCAATCTTGCAGCTGCTGCACATTTGCCCTGCCATGCTCTCATCAGCCCCACACTACCTGTGGCTCCATGCTTCATCCCTTTCCTAACCCTAACCCTAACGCTAACCCTAACCCTTGAATTCAGGCTCCTCAGCGACAAGGGCTGAAGCTAGCTCCACCTGTCCCATGAAAAGCTCCAAACGCAAAGGTGTCCTGCGAGCAATCTTGCAGCTGCAGCACATTTGCCCTGCCATGCTCTGCTCAGCCCCACACCACCTGTGCCTCCACGCTTCATCCCTTTCCTAACCCTAACCCTAACCCTAACCCTATCCCTAACCCTTGAATTCAGGCTCCTCAGCGAAAGGGGTAGAAGCTAGCCCCACCTGTCCCATGCAAGGCTCCAAACGCAAAGGTGTCCTGCGAGCAATCTTGCAGCTGCTGCACATTTGCCCTGCCATGCTCTCCTCAGCCCCACACCACCTGTGCCTCCACGCTTCATCCCTTTCCTAACCCTAACCCTAACCCTAACCCTAACCCTAACCCTTGAATTCAGGCTCCTCAGCGACAGGGGCAGAAGCTAGCCCCACCTGTCCCATGAAAAGCTCCAAACGCAAAGGTGTCCTGCGAGCAATCTTGCAGCTGCAGCACATTTGCCCTGCCATGCTCTCCTCAGCCCCACACCACCTGTGGCTCCACGCTTCATCTCTTTCCTAACCCTAACCCTAACCCTAACCCTAACCCTAGAAGCCAGGCTCCTCAGTGACAAGGGCTGAAGCTAGCCCCACCTGTCCCATGAAAAGCTCCAAACGCAAAGGTGTCCTGCGAGCAAACTTGCAGCTGCTGCACATTTGCCCTGCCATGCTCTCATCAGCCCCACACCACCTGTGGCTCCACGCTTCATCCCTTTCCTAACCCTAACCCTAACCCTAACCCTAGAAGTAATGGTCCTCAGCGACAAGGGCTGAAGCTAGCCCCACCTGTCCCATGAAAAGCTCCAAACGCAAAAGTGTCCTGCGAGCAAACTTGCAGCTGCTGCACATTTGCCCTGCCATGCTCTCCTCAGCCCCACACCACCTGTGCCTCCACGCTTCATCTCTTTCCTAACCCTAACCCTAACCCTAACCCTAACCCTAGAAGTCAGGCTCCTCAGCGACAAAGGCTGAGACTACCCAACATGTACCATCAAATGCTCCAAAGAGAGAGGTGTTCTGCGAGCAATCTTGCAGCTGCTGCACATTTGCCCTGCCATGCTCTCCTCAGCCCCACACCACCTGTGCCTCCAAGCTTCATCCCTTTCCTAACCCTAACCCTAACCCTAACCCTAGAAGTCAGGGTCTTCAGCGACAGGGGCTGAAGGTAGCCCCACCTGTCCCATGCAAGGCTCCAAACGCAAAGGTGTCCTGCGAGCAATCTTGCAGCTGCTGCACATTTGCCCTGCCATGCTCTCCTCAGCCCCACACCACCTGTGCCTCCACGCTTCATCCCTTTCCTAACCCTAACCCTAACCCTAACCCTAGAAGTCAGGCGCCTCAGCGACAAGGTCTGAAGCTAGACCCACCTGTCCCATGAAAAGCTCCAAACGCAAAGGTGTCCTGCGAGCAATCTTGCAGCTGCTGCACATTTGCCCTGGCATGCTCTCCTCAGCCCCACACCACCTGTGCCTCCACGCTTCATCCCTTTCCTAACCCTAACCCTAACCCTAACCCTAACCCTAACCCTAGAAGCCAGGCTCCTCAGTGACAAGGGCTGAAGCTAGCCCCACCTGTCCCATGAAAAGCTCCAAACGCAAAGGTGTCCTGCGAGCAATCTTGCAGCTGCTGCACATTTGCCCTGCCATGCTCTCCTCAGCCCCACACCACCTGTGGCTCCACGCTTCATCCCTTTCCTAACCCTAACCCTAACCCTAACCCTAACCCTAACCCTAACCCTAACCCTTGAATTCAGGCTCCTCAGTGACAAGGGCTGAAGCTAGCCCCACCTGTCCCATTAAAAGCTGCAAACGCAAAGGTGTCCTGAGAGCAATCTTGCAGCTGCAGCACATTTGCCCTGCCATGCTCTCCTCAGCCCCACACCACCTGTGCCTCCACGCTTCATCCCTTTCCTAACCCTAACCCTAACCCTAGAAGCCAGCCTCCTCAGCAACAAGGGCTGAAGCTAGCCCCACCTGTCCCATGAAAAGCTCCATACGCAAAGGTGTCCTGCGAGCAATCTTGCAGCTGCTGCACATTTCCCCTGCCATGCTCTCCTCAGCCCCACACTACCTGTGGCTCCATGCTTCATCCCTTTCCTAACCCTAACCCTAACCCTAACCCTAACCCTTGAATTCAGGTTCCTCAGCGACAAGGGCTGAAGCTAGCTCCACCTGTCCAATGAAAAGCTGCAAACGCAAAGGTGTCCTGAGAGCAATCTTGCAGCTGCTGCACATTTGCCCTGCCATGCTCTCCTCAGCCCCACACCACCTGTGCCTCCACGCTTCATCCCTTTCCTAACCCTAACCCTAACCCTAACCCTAACCCTAACCCTAGAAGCCAGGCTCCTCAGTGACAAGGGCTGAAGCTAGCCCCACCTGTCCCATGAAAAGCTCCAAACGCAAAGGTGTCCTGCGAGCAATCTTGCAGCTGCTGCACATTTCCCTGGCATGCTCTCCTCAGCCCCAAACCACCTGTGGCTCCACGCTTCATCCCTTTCCTAACCCTAACCCTAACCCTAACCCTAACCCTAACCCTAGAAGCCAGGCTCCTCAGCGACAAGGGCTGAAGCTAGCCCCACCTGTCCCATGAAAAGCTCCATACGGAAAGGTGTCCTGCGAGCAATCTTGCAGCTGCTGCACATTTGCCCTGCCATGCTCTCATCAGCCCCACACTACCTGTGGCTCCATGCTTCATCCCTTTCCTAACCCTAACCCTAACGCTAACCCTAACCCTTGAATTCAGGCTCCTCAGCGACAAGGGCTGAAGCTAGCTCCACCTGTCCCATGAAAAGCTCCAAACGCAAAGGTGTCCTGCGAGCAATCTTGCAGCTGCAGCACATTTGCCCTGCCATGCTCTGCTCAGCCCCACACCACCTGTGCCTCCACGCTTCATCCCTTTCCTAACCCTAACCCTAACCCTAACCCTATCCCTAACCCTTGAATTCAGGCTCCTCAGCGAAAGGGGTAGAAGCTAGCCCCACCTGTCCCATGCAAGGCTCCAAACGCAAAGGTGTCCTGCGAGCAATCTTGCAGCTGCTGCACATTTGCCCTGCCATGCTCTCCTCAGCCCCACACCACCTGTGCCTCCACGCTTCATCCCTTTCCTAACCCTAACCCTAACCCTAACCCTAACCCTAACCCTTGAATTCAGGCTCCTCAGCGACAGGGGCAGAAGCTAGCCCCACCTGTCCCATGAAAAGCTCCAAACGCAAAGGTGTCCTGCGAGCAATCTTGCAGCTGCAGCACATTTGCCCTGCCATGCTCTCCTCAGCCCCACACCACCTGTGGCTCCACGCTTCATCTCTTTCCTAACCCTAACCCTAACCCTAACCCTAACCCTAGAAGCCAGGCTCCTCAGTGACAAGGGCTGAAGCTAGCCCCACCTGTCCCATGAAAAGCTCCAAACGCAAAGGTGTCCTGCGAGCAAACTTGCAGCTGCTGCACATTTGCCCTGCCATGCTCTCATCAGCCCCACACCACCTGTGGCTCCACGCTTCATCCCTTTCCTAACCCTAACCCTAACCCTAACCCTAGAAGTCATGGTCCTCAGCGACAAGGGCTGAAGCTAGCCCCACCTGTCCCATGAAAAGCTCCAAACGCAAAGGTGTCCTGCGAGCAAACTTGCAGCTGCTGCACATTTGCCCTGCCATGCTCTCCTCAGCCCCACACCACCTGTGGCTCCACGCTTCATCTCTTTCCTAACCCTAACCCTAACCCTAACCCTAACCCTAGAAGTCAGGCTCCTCAGCGACAAAGGCTGAGACTACCCAACATGTACCATCAAATGCTCCAAAGAGAGAGGTGTTCTGCGAGCAATCTTGCAGCTGCTGCACATTTGCCCTGCCATGCTCTCCTCAGCCCCACACCACCTGTGGCTCTACGCTTCATCCCTTTCCTAACCCTAACCCTAACCCTAACCCTAGAAGTCAGGGTCTTCAGCGACAGGGGCTGAAGGTAGCCCCACCTGTCCCATGCAAGGCTTGAAACGCAAAGGTGTCCTGCGAGCAATCTTGCAGCTGCTGCACATTTGCCCTGCCATGCTCTCCTCAGCCCCACACCACCTGTGCCTCCACGCTTCATCCCTTTCCTAACCCTAACCCTAACCCTAACCCTAGAAGTCAGGCGCCTCAGCGACAAGGTCTGAAGCTAGACCCACCTGTCCCATGAAAAGCTCCAAACGCAAAGGTGTCCTGCGAGCAATCTTGCAGCTGCTGCACATTTGCCCTGGCATGCTCTCCTCAGCCCCACACCACCTGTGCCTCCACGCTTCATCCCTTTCCTAACCCTAACCCTAACCCTAACCCTAACCCTAACCCTAACCCTAGAAGCCAGGCTCCTCAGTGACAAGGGCTGAAGCTAGCCCCACCTGTCCCATGAAAAGCTCAAAACGCAAAGGTGTCCTGCGAGCAATCTTGCAGCTGCTGCACATTTGCCCTGGCATGCTCTCCTCAGCCCCAAACCACCTGTGGCTCCACGCTTCATCCCTTTCCTAACCCTAACCCTAACCCTAACCCTAACCCTAACCCTAACCCTAACCCTAGAAACCAGGCTCCTCAGTGACAAGGGCTGAAGCTAGCCCCACCTGTCCCATGAAAAGCTACAAACGCAAAGGTGTCCTGAGAGCAATCTTGCAGCTGCAGCACATTTGCCCTGCCATGCTCTCCTCAGCCCCACACCACCTGTGGCTCTACGCTTCATCCCTTTCCTAACCCTAACCCTAACCCTAACCCTAGAAATCAGGGTCTTCAGCGACAGGGGCTGAAGGTAGCCCCACCTGTCCCATGCAAGGCTCCAAACGCAAAGGTGTCCTGCGAACAATCTTGCAGCTGCTGCACATTTGCCCTGCCATGCTCTCCTCAGCCCCACACCACCTGTGGCTCTACGCTTCATCCCTTTCCTAACCCTAACCCTAACCCTAACCCTAGAAGTCAGGCGCCTCAGCGACAAGGTCTGAAGCTAGACCCACCTGTCCCATGAAAAGCTCCAAACGCAAAGGTGTCCTGCGAGCAATCTTGCAGCTGCTGCACATTTGCCCTGGCATGCTCTCCTCAGCCCCACACCACCTGTGCCTCCACGCTTCATCCCTTTCCTAACCCTAACCCTAACCCTAACCCTAACCCTAACCCTAGAAGCCAGGCTCCTCAGTGACAAGGGCTGAAGCTAGCCCCACCTGTCCCATGAAAAGCTCCGAACGCAAAGGTGTCCTGCGAGCAATCTTGCAGCTGCTGCACATTTTCCTGGCATGCTCTCCTCAGCCCCAAACCACCTATGGCTCCACGCTTCATCCCTTTCCTAACCCTAACCCTAACCCTAACCCTAACCCTAACCCTAACCCTAACCCTAGAAGCCAGGCTCCTCAGTTACAAGCGCTGAAGCTAGCCCCACCTGTCCCATGAAATGCTGCAAACGCAAAGGTGTCCTGAGAGCAATCTTGCAGCTGCAGCACATTAGCCCTGCCATGCTCTCCTCAGCCCCACACCACCTGTGCCTCCACGCTTCATCCCTTTCCTAACCCTAACCCTAACTCTAACCCTAACCCTAACCCTAACCCTAACCCTAGAAGCCAGGCTCCTCAGTTACAAGCGCTGAAGCTAGCCCCACCTGTCCCATGAAAAGCTGCAAACGCAAAGGTGTCCTGAGAGCAATCTTGCAGCTGCAGCACATTTGCCCTGCCATGCTCTCCTCAGCCCCACACCACCTGTGCCTCCACGCTTCATCCCTTTCCTAACCCTAACCCTAACCCTAGAAGCCAGGCTCCTCAGCAACAAGGGCTGAAGCTAGCCCCACCAGTCCCATGAAAAGCTCCATACGCAAAGGTGTCCTGCGAGCAATCTTGCAGCTGCTGCACATTTCCCCTGCCATGCTCTCCTCAGCCCCACACTACCTGGGGCTCCATGCTTCATCCCTTTCCTAACCCTAACCCTAACCCTAACCCTAACCCTTGAATTCAGGCGCCTCAGCGACAAGGGCTGAAGCTAGACCCACCTGTCCCATGAAAAGCTCCAAACGCAAAGGTGTACTGCGAGCAAACTTGCAGCTGCTGCACATTTGCCCTGCCATGCTCTCCTCAGCCCCACACCACCTGTGCCTCCACGCTTCATCCCTTTCCTAACCCTAACCCTAACCCTAACCCTAACCCTAACCCTTGAATTCAAGCTCCTCAGCGACAGGGGCAGAAGCTAGCCCCACCTGTCCAATGAAAAGCTCCAAACGCAAAGGTGTCCTGCGAGCAATCTTGCAGCTGCTGCACATTTGCCCTGCCATGCTCTCCTCAGCCCCACACCACCTGTGCCTCCACGCTCCATCTCTTTCCTAACCCTAACCCTAACCCTAACCCTAACCCTAGAAGCCAGGCTCCTCAGTGACAAGGGCTGAAGCTAGCCCCACCTGTCCCATGAAAAGCTCCAAACGCAAAGGTGTCCTGCGAGCAAACTTGCAGCTGCTGCACATTTGCCCTGCCATGCTCTCCTCAGCTCCACACCACCTGTGCCTCCACACTTCATCCCTTTCCTAACCCTAACCCTAACCCTAACCCTAGAAGTCATGGTCCTCAGCGACAAGGGCTGAAGCTAGCCCCACCTGTCACATGAAAAGCTCCAAACGCAAAGGTGTCCTGCGAGCAATCTTGCAGCTGCTGCACATTTGCCCTGCCATGCTCTCCTCAGCCCCACACCACCTGTGCCTCCACGCTTCATCCCTTTCCTAACCCTAACCCTAACCCTAACCCTAACCCTAGAAGTCAGGCTCCTCAGCGACAAAGGCTGAGACTACCCAACATGTACCATCAAATGCTCCAAAGAGAGAGGTGTCCTGCGAGCAATCTTGCAGCTGCTGCACATTTGCCCTGGCATGCTCTCCTCAGCCCCACAACACCTGTGCCTCCACGCTTCATCCCTTTCCTAACCCTAACCCTAACCCTAACCCTAGAAGTCAGGGTCTTCAGCAACAGGGGCTGAAGGTAGCCCCACCTGTCCCATGCAAGGCTCCAAACACAAAGGTGTCCTGCGAACAATCTTGCAGCTGCTGCACATTTGCCCTGCCATGCTCTCCTCAGCCCCACACCACCTGTGGCTCTACGCTTCATCCCTTTCCTAACCCTAACCCTAACCCTAACCCTAGAAGTCAGGGTCTTCAGCAACAGGGGCTGAAGGTAGCCCCACCTGTCCCATGCAAGGCTCCAAACGCAAAGGTGTCCTGCGAACAATCTTGCAGCTGCTGCACATTTGCCCTGCCATGCTCTCCTCAGCCCCACACCACCTGTGGCTCTACGCTTCATCCCTTTCCTAACCCTAACCCTAACCCTAACCCTAGAAGTCAGGCGCCTCAGCGACAAGGTCTGAAGCTAGACCCACCTGTCCCATGAAAAGCTCCAAACGCAAAGGTGTCCTGCGAGCAATCTTGCAGCTGCTGCACATTTGCCCTGCCATGCTCTCCTCAGCCCCACACCACCTGTGCCTCCACGCTTCATCCCTTTCCTAACCCTAACCCTAACCCTAACCCTAACCCTAACCCTAGAAGCCAGGCTCCTCAGTGACAAGGGCTGAAGCTAGCCCCACCTGTCCCATGAAAAGCTCCGAACACAAAGGTGTCCTGCGAGCAATCTTGCAGCTGCTGCACATTTCCCTGGCATGCTCTCCTCAGCCCCAAACCACCTATGGCTCCACGCTTCATCCCTTTCCTAACCCTAACCCTAACCCTAACCCTAACCCTAACCCTGACCCTAACCCTAGAAGCCAGGCTCCTCAGTGACAAGGGCTGAAGCTAGCCCCACCTGTCCCATGAAAAGCTGCAAACGCAAAGGTGTCCTGAGAGCAATCTTGCAGCTGCAGCACATTTGCCCTGCCATGCTCTCCTCAGCCCCACACCACCTGTGCCTCCACGCTTCATCCCTTTCCTAACCCTAACCCTAACCCTAACCCTAACCCTAACCCTAACCCTAACCCTAGAAGCCATGCTCCTCAGTTACAAGCGCTGAAGCTAGCCCCACCTGTCCCATGAAAAGCTGCAAACGCAAAGGTGTCCTGAGAGCAATCTTGCAGCTGCAGCACATTTCCCCTGCCATGCTCTCCTCAGCCCCACACCACCTGTGCCTCCACGCTTCATCCCTTTCCTAACCCTAACCCTAACCCTAGAAGCCAGGCTCCTCAGCAACAAGGGCTGAAGCTAGCCCCACCAGTCCCATGAAAAGCTCCATACGCAAAGGTGTCCTGCGAGCAATCTTGCAGCTGCTGCACATTTCCCCTGCCATGCTCTCCTCAGCCCCACACTACCTGTGGCTCCATGCTTCATCCCTTTCCTAACCCTAACCCTAACCCTAACCCTAACCCTTGAATTCAGGCGCCTCAGCGACAAGGGCTGAAGCTAGCTCCACCTGTCCCATGAAAAGCTCCAAACGCAAAGGTGTACTGCGAGCAAACTTGCAGCTGCTGCACATTTGCCCTGCCATGCTCTCCTCAGCCCCACACCACCTGTGCCTCCACGCTTCATCCCTTTCCTAACCCTAACCCTAACCCTAACCCTAGAAGTCATGGTCCTCAGCGACAAGGGCTGAAGCTAGCCCCACCTGTCACATGAAAAGCTCCAAACGCAAAGGTGTCCTGCGAGCAATCTTGCAGCTGCTGCACATTTGCCCTGCCATGCTCTCCTCAGCCCCACACCACCTGTGCCTCCACGCTTCATCCCTTTCCTAACCCTAACCCTAACCCTAACCCTAACCCTAGAAGTCAGGCTCCTCAGCGACAAAGGCTGAGACTACCCAACATGTACCATCAAATGCTCCAAAGAGAGAGGTGTCCTGCGAGCAATCTTGCAGCTGCTGCACATTTGCCCTGCCATGCTCTCATCAGCCACACACCACCTGTGCCTCTACGCTTTATCCCTTTCCTAACTCTAACCCTAACCCTAACCCTAGAAGTAATGGTCCTCAGCGACAGGGTCTGAAGCTAGCCCCACCTGTCCCATGAAAAGCTCCATACGCAAAGGTGTCCTGAGAGCAATCTTGCAGCTGCTGCACATTTGCCCTGGCATGCTCTCCTCAGCCCCACACCACCTGTGCCTCCACGCTTCATCCCTTTCCTAACCCTAACCCTAACCCTAACCCTAACCCTAACCCCTAGAAGCCAGGCTCCTCAGTGACAAGGGCTGAAGCTAGCCCCACCTGTCCCATGAAAAGCTCCAAACGCAAAGGTGTCCTGCGAGCAATCTTGCAGCTGCTGCACATTTCCCTGGCATGCTCTCCTCAGCCCCAAACCACCTGTGGCTCCACGCTTCATCCCTTTCCTAACCCTAACCCTAACCCTAACCCTAACCCTAACCCTAACCCTAACCCTAGAAGCCAGGCTCCTCAGCAACAAGGGCTGAAGCTAGCCCCACCTGTCCCATGAAAAGCTCCATACGCAAAGGTGTCCTGCGAGCAATCTTGCAGCTGCTGCACATTTCCCCTGCCATGCTCTCCTCAGCCCCACACTACCTGTGGCTCCATGCTTCATCCCTTTCCTAACCCTAACCCTAACCCTAACCCTAACCCTTGAATTCAGGCTCCTCAGCGACAGGGGCAGAAGTTAGCCCCACCTGTCTCATGAAAAGCTCCAAACGCAAAGGTGTCCTGCGAGCAATCTTGCAGCTGCTGCACATTTGCCCTGCCATGCTCTCCTCAGCCCCACACCACCTGTGGCTCCACGCTTCATCCCTTTCCTAACCCTAACCCTAACCCTAACCCTAACCCTAACCCTAACCCTAACCCTAACCCTAACCCTAACCCTAGAAGCCAGGCTCCTCAGTTACAAGCGCTGAAGCTAGCCCCACCTGTCCCATGAAAAGCTCCAAACGCAAAGGTGTCCTGCGAGCAATCTTGCAGCTGCAGCACATTTGCCCTGCCATGCTCTCCTCAGCCCCACACCACCTGTGCCTCCACGCTTCATCCCTTTCCTAACCCTAACCCTAACCCTAGAAGCCAGGCTCCTCAGCAACAAGGGCTGAAGCTAGCCCCACCTGTCCCATGAAAAGCTCCATACGCAAAGGTGTCCTGCGAGCAATCTTGCAGCTGCTGCACATTTCCCCTGCCATGCTCTCCTCAGCCCCACACTACCTGTGGCTCCATGCTTCATCCCTTTCCTAACCCTAACCCTAACGCTAACCCTAACCCTTGAATTCAGGCGCCTCAGCGACAAGGGCTGAAGCTAGCTCCACCTGTCCCATGAAAAGCTCCAAACGCAAAGGTGTCCTGCGAGCAATCTTGCAGCTGCTGCACATTTGCCCTGCCATGCTCTCCTCAGCCCCACACCACCTGTGGCTCCACGCTTCATCTCTTTCCTAACCCTAACCCTAACCCTAACCCTAACCCTAGAAGCCAGGCTCCTCAGTGACAAGGGCTGAAGCTAGCCCCACCTGTCCCATGAAAAGCTCCAAACGCAAAGGTGTCCTGCGAGCAAACTTGCAGCTGCTGCACATTTGCCCTGCCATGCTCTCATCAGCCCCACACCACCTGTGGCTCCACGCTTCATCCCTTTCCTAACCCTAACCCTAACCCTAACCCTTGAATTCAGGCTCCTCAGTGACAAGGGCTGAAGCTAGAGCCACCGGCCCCTGAAAAGCTCCAAACGCAAAGGTGTCCTGCGAGCAATCTTGCCGCTGCTGCACATTTGCCCTGCCATGCTCTCCTCAGCCCCACACCACCTGTGCCTCCACGCTTCATCCCTTTCCTAACCCTAACCCTAACCCTAACCCTAACCCTAGAAGTCAGGCTCCTCAGCGACAAAGGCTGAGACTACCCAACATGTACCATCAAATGCTCCAAAGAGAGAGGTGTCCTGCGAGCAATCTTGCAGCTGCTGCACATTTGCCCTGCCATGCTCTCCTCAGCCCCACACCACCTGTGGCTCTACGCTTCATCCCTTTCCTAACCCTAACCCTAACCCTAACCCTAGAAGTCAGGGTCTTCAACAACAGGGGCCGAAGGTAGCCCCACCTGTCCCATGCAAGGCTCCAAACGCAAAGGTGTCCTGCGAGCAATCTTGCAGCTGCTGCACATTTGCCCTGCCATGCTCTCATCAGCCACACACCACCTGTGCCTCTACGCTTCATCCCTTTCCTAACTCTAACCCTAACCCTAACCCTAGAAGTAATGGTCCTCAGCGACAGGGTCTGAAGCTAGCCCCACCTGTCCCATGAAAAGCTCCATACGCAAAGGTGTCCTGCGAGCAATCTTGCAGCTGCTGCACATTTGCCCTGCCATGCTCTCCTCAGCCCCACACCACCTGTGCCTCCACGCTTCATCCCTTTCCTAACCCTAACCCTAACCCTAACCCTAACCCTAACCCTAACCCTAACCCTAACCCTAGAAGCCAGGCTCCTCAGTGACAAGGGCTGAAGCTAGCCCCACCTGTCCCATGAAAAGCTCCAAACGCAAAGGTGTCCTGCGAGCAAACTTGCAGCTGCTGCACATTTGCCCTGCCATGCTCTCATCAGCCCCACACCACCTGTGGCTCCACGCTTCATCCCTTTCCTAACCCTAACCCTAACCCTAACCCTTGAATTCAGGCTCCTCAGTGACAAGGGCTGAAGCTAGAGCCACCTGTCCCATGAAAAGCTCCAAACGCAAAGGTGTCCTGCGAGCAATCTTGCCGCTGCTGCACATTTGCCCTGCCATGCTCTCCTCAGCCCCACACCACCTGTGCCTCCACGCTTCATCCCTTTCCTAACCCTAACCCTAACCCTAACCCTAACCCTAGAAGTCAGGCTCCTCAGCGACAAAGGCTGAGACTACCCAACATGTACCATCAAATGCTCCAAAGAGAGAGGTGTTCTGCGAGCAATCTTGCAGCTGCTGCACATTTGCCCTGCCATGCTCTCCTCAGCCCCACACCACCTGTGCCTCCATGCTTCATCCCTTTCCTAACCCTAACCCTAACCCTAACCCTAGAAGTCATGGTCCTCAGCGACAAGGGCTGAAGCTAGCCCCACCTGTCCCATGAAAAGCTCCAAACGCAAAGGTGTCCTGCGAGCAATCTTGCAGCTGCTGCACATTTGCCCTGCCATGCTCTCCTCAGCCCCACACCACCTGTGCCTCCACGCTTCATCCCTTTCCTAACCCTAACCCTAACCCTAACCCTAACCCTAACCCTTGAATTCAGGCTCCTCAGCGACAGGGGCAGAATCTAGCCCCACCTGTCTCATGAAAAGCTCCAAACGCAAAGGTGTCCTGCAAGCAATCTTGCAGCTGCAGCACATTTGCCCTGCCATGCTCTCCTCAGCCCCACACCACCTGTGGCTCCACGCTTCATCCCTTTCCTAACCCTAACCCTAACCCTAACCCTAACCCTAACCCTAACCCTAGAAGCCAGGCTCCTCAGTTACAAGCGCTGAAGCTAGCCCCACCTGTCCCATGAAAAGCTGCAAACGCAAAGGTGTCCTGAGAGCAATCTTGCAGCTGCAGCACATTTCCCCTGCCATGCTCTCCTCAGCCCCACACCACCTGTGCCTCCACGCTTCATCCCTTTCCTAACCCTAACCCTAACCCTAACCCTAACCCTTGAATTCAGGCTCCTCAGTGACAAGGGCTGAAGCTAGAGCCACCTGTCCCATGAAAAGCTGCAAACGCAAAGGTGTCCTGCGAGCAATCTTGCCGCTGCTGCACATTTGCCCTGCCATGCTCTCCTCAGCCCCACACCACCTGTGCCTCCACGCTTCATCCCTTTCCTAACCCTAACCCTAACCCTAACCCTAACCCTAGAAGTCAGGTTCCTCAGCGACAAAGGCTGAGACTACCCAACATGTACCATCAAATGCTCCAAAGAGAGAGGTGTTCTGCGAGCAATCTTGCAGCTGCTGCACATTTGCCCTGCCATGCTCTCCTCAGCCCCACACCACCTGTGCCTCCATGCTTCATCCCTTTCCTAACCCTAACCCTAACCCTAACCCTAGAAGTCATGGTCCTCAGCGACAAGGGCTGAAGCTAGCCCCACCTGTCACATGAAAAGCTCCATACGCAAAGGTGTCCTGCGAGCAATCTTGCAGCTGCTGCACATTTGCCCTGCCATGCTCTCCTCAGCCCCACACCACCTGTGCCTCCACGCTTCATCCCTTTCCTAACCCTAACCCTAACCCTAACCCTAACCCTAACCCTAGAAGTCAGGCTCCTCAGCGACAAAGGCTGAGACTACCCAACATGTACCATCAAATGCTCCAAAGAGAGAGGTGTTCTGCGAGCAATCTTGCAGCTGCTGCACATTTGCCCTGCCATGCTCTCCTCAGCCCCACACCACCTGTGCCTCCACGCTTCATCCCTTTCCTAACCCTAACCCTAACCCTAACCCTAGAAGTCAGGGTCTTCAGCAACAGGGGCTGAAGGTAGCCCCACCTGTCCCATGCAAGGCTCCAAACGCAAAGGTGTCCTGCGAGCAATCTTGCAGCTGCTGCACATTTGCCCTGCCATGCTCTCATCAGCCACACACCACCTGTGCCTCTACGCTTCATCCCTTTCCTAACTCTAACCCTAACCCTAACCCTAGAAGTAATGGTCCTCAGCGACAGGGTCTGAAGCTAGCCCCACCTGTCCCATGAAAAGCTCCATACGCAAAGGTGTCCTGCGAGCAATCTTGCAGCTGCTGCACATTTGCCCTGGCATGCTCTCCTCAGCCCCACACCACCTGTGCCTCCACGCTTCATCCCTTTCCTAACCCTAACCCTAACCCTAACCCTAACCCTAACCCTAGAAGCCAGGCTCCTCAGTGACAAGGGCTGAAGCTAGCCCCACCTGTCCCATGAAAAGCTCCAAACGCAAAGGTGTCCTGCGAGCAAACTTGCAGCTGCTGCACATTTGCCCTGCCATGCTCTCATCAGCCCCACACCACCTGTGGCTCCACGCTTCATCCCTTTCCTAACCCTAACCCTAACCCTAACCCTTGAATTCAGGCTCCTCAGTGACAAGGGCTGAAGCTAGAGCCACCTGTCCCATGAAAAGCTCCAAACGCAAAGGTGTCCTGCGAGCAATATTGCTGCTGCTGCACATTTGCCCTGCCATGCTCTCCTCAGCCCCACACCACCTGTGCCTCCACGCTTCATCCCTTTCCTAACCCTAACCCTAACCCTAACCCTAACCCTAGAAGTCAGGCTCCTCAGCGACAAAGGCTGAGACTACCCAACATGTACCATCAAATGCTCCAAAGAGAGAGGTGTTCTGCGAGCAATCTTGCAGCTGCTGCACATTTGCCCTGCCATGCTCTCCTCAGCCCCACACCACCTGTGCCTCCATGCTTCATCCCTTTCCTAACCCTAACCCTAACCCTAACCCTAGAAGTCATGGTCCTCAGCGACAAGGGCTGAACCTAGACCCACCTGTCACATGAAAAGCTCCAAACGCAAAGGTGTCCTGCGAGCAATCTTGCAGCTGCTGCACATTTGCCCTGCCATGCTCTCCTCAGCCCCACACCACCTGTGCCTCCACGCTTCATCCCTTTCCTAACCCTAACCCTAACCCTAACCCTAACCCTAGAAGTCAGGCTCCTCAGCGACAAAGGCTGAGACTACCCAACATGTACCATCAAATGCTCCAAAGAGAGAGGTGTTCTGCGAGCAATCTTGCAGCTGCTGCACATTTGCCCTGCCATGCTCTCCTCAGCCCCACACCACCTGTGGCTCTATGCTTCATCCCTTTCCTAACCCTAACCCTAACCCTAACCCTAGAAGTCAGGGTCTTCAGCAACAGGGGCTGAAGGTAGCCCCACCTGTCCCATGCAAGGCTCCAAACGCAAAGGTGTCCTGCGAGCAATCTTGCAGCTGCTGCACATTTGCCCTGCCATGCTCTCATCAGCCACACACCACCTGTGCCTCTACGCTTCATCCCTTTCCTAACTCTAACCCTAACCCTAACCCTAGAAGTAATGGTCCTCAGCGACAGGGTCTGAAGCTAGCCCCACCTGTCCCATGAAAAGCTCCATACGCAAAGGTGTCCTGCGAGCAATCTTGCAGCTGCTGCACATTTGCCCTGGCATGCTCTCCTCAGCCCCACACCACCTGTGCCTCCACGCTTCATCCCTTTCCTAACCCTAACCCTAACCCTAACCCTAGAAGCCAGGCTCCTCAGTGACAAGGGCTGAAGCTAGCCCCACCTGTCCCATGAAAAGCTCCGAACGCAAAGGTGTCCTGCGAGCAATCTTGCAGCTGCTGCACATTTCCCTGGCATGCTCTCCTCAGCCCCAAACCACCTGTGGCTCCACGCTTCATCCCTTTAATAACCCTAACCCTAACCCTAACCCTAACCCTAACCCTAACCCTAACCCTAACCCTAGAAGCCAGGCTCCTCAGCAACAAGGGCTGAAGGTAGCCCCACCTGTCCCATGAAAAGCTCCATACGCAAAGGTGTCCTGCGAGCAATCTTGCAGCTGCTGCACATTTCCCCTGCCATGCTCTCCTCAGCCCCACACTACCTGTGGCTCCATGCTTCATCCCTTTCCTAACCCTAACCCTAACGCTAACCCTAACCCTTGAATTCAGGCTCCTCAGCGACAAGGGCTGAAGCTAGATCCACCTGTCCCATGAAAAGCTCCAAACGCAAAGGTGTCCTGCGAGCAATCTTGCAGCTGCTGCACATTTGCCCTGCCATGCTCTCCTCAGCCCCACACCACCTGTGCCTCCACACTTCATCCCTTTCCTAACCCTAACCCTAACCCTAACCCTATCCCTAACCCTTGAATTCAGGCTCCTCAGCGACAGGGGTAGAAGCTAGCCCCACCTGTCCCATGCAAGGCTCCAAACGCAAAGGTGTCCTGCGAGCAATCTTGCAGCTGCTGCACATTTGCCCTGCCATGCTCTCCTCAGCCCCACACCACCTGTGCCTCCACGCTTCATCCCTTTCCTAACCCTAACCCTAACCCTAACCCTAACCCTAACCCTTGAATTCAGGCTCCTCAGCGACAGGGGCAGAAGCTAGCCCCACCTGTCCCATGAAAAGCTCCAAATGCAAAGGTGTCCTGCGAGCAATCTTGCAGCTGCTGCACATTTGCCCTGCCATGCTCTCCTCAGCCCCACACCACCTGTGGCTCCACGCTTCATCTCTTTCCTAACCCTAACCCTAACCCTAACCCTAGAAGCCAGGCTCCTCAGTGACAAGGGCTGAAGCTAGCCCCACCTGTCCCATGAAAAGCTCCAAACGCAAAGGTGTCCTGCGAGCAAACTTGCAGCTGCTGCACATTTGCCCTGCCATGCTCTCCTCAGCCCCACACCACCTGTGCCTCCAAGCTTCATCCCTTTCCTAACCCTAACCCTAACCCTAACCCTAGAAGTCAGGGTCTCCAGCGACAGGGGCTGAAGGTAGCCCCACCTGTCCCATGCAAGGCTCCAAACGCAAAGGTGTCCTGCGAGCAATCTTGCAGCTGCTGCACATTTGCCCTGCCATGCTCTCCTCAGCCCCACACCACCTGTGCCTCCACGCTTCATCCCTTTCCTAACCCTAACCCTAACCCTAACCCTAGAAGTCAGGCGCCTCAGCGACAAGGTCTGAAGCTAGACCCACCTGTCCCATGAAAAGCTCCAAACGCAAAGGTGTCCTGCGAGCAATCTTGCAGCTGCTGCACATTTGCCCTGGCATGCTCTCCTCAGCCCCACACCACCTGTGCCTCCACGCTTCATCCCTTTCCTAACCCTAACCCTAACCCTAACCCTAACCCTAACCCTAGAAGCCAGGCTCCTCAGTGACAAGGGCTGAAGCTAGCCCCACCTGTCCCATGAAAAGCTCCAAACGCAAAGGTGTCCTGCGAGCAATCTTGCAGCTGCTGCACATTTGCCCTGCCATGCTCTCCTCAGCCCCACACCACCTGTGGCTCCACGCTTCATCCCTTTCCTAACCCTAACCCTAACCCTACCCTAACCCTAACCCTAACCCTAACCCTAGAAGCCAGGCTCCTCAGTGACAAGGGCTGAAGCTAGCCCCACCTGTCCCATTAAAAGCTGCAAACGCAAAGGTGTCCTGAGAGCAATCTTGCAGCTGCAGCACATTTGCCCTGCCATGCTCTCCTCAGCCCCACACCACCTGTGCCTCCACGCTTCATCCCTTTCCTAACCCTAACCCTAACCCTAGAAGCCAGCCTCCTCAGCAACAAGGGCTGAAGCTAGCCCCACCTGTCCCATGAAAAGCTCCATACGCAAAGGTGTCCTGCGAGCAATCTTGCAGCTGCTGCACATTTCCCCTGCCATGCTCTCCTCAGCCCCACACTACCTGTGGCTCCATGCTTCATCCCTTTCCTAACCCTAACCCTAACCCTAACCCTAACCCTTGAATTCAGGTTCCTCAGCGACAAGGGCTGAAGCTAGCTCCACCTGTCCAATGAAAAGCTCCAAACGCAAAGGTGTCCTGAGAGCAATCTTGCAGCTGCTGCACATTTGCCCTGCCATGCTCTCCTCAGCCCCACACCACCTGTGCCTCCACGCTTCATCCCTTTCCTAACCCTAACCCTAACCCTAACCCTAACCCTAACCCTAGAAGCCAGGCTCCTCAGTGACAAGGGCTGAAGCTAGCCCCACCTGTCCCATGAAAAGCTACGAACGCAAAGGTGTCCTGCGAGCAATCTTGCAGCTGCTGCACATTTCCCTGGCATGCTCTCCTCAGCCCCAAACCACCTGTGGCTCCACGCTTCATCCCTTTCCTAACCCTAACCCTAACCCTAACCCTAACCCTAACCCTTGAATTCAGGCTCCTCAGCGACAAGGGCTGAAGCTAGCCCCACCTGTCCCATGAAAAGCTCCATACGGAAAGGTGTCCTGCGAGCAATCTTGCAGCTGCTGCACATTTGCCCTGCCATGCTCTCATCAGCCCCACACTACCTGTGGCTCCATGCTTCATCCCTTTCCTAACCCTAACCCTAACGCTAACCCTAACCCTTGAATTCAGGCTCCTCAGCGACAAGGGCTGAAGCTAGCTCCACCTGTCCCATGAAAAGCTCCAAACGCAAAGGTGTCCTGCGAGCAATCTTGCAGCTGCAGCACATTTGCCCTGCCATGCTCTGCTCAGCCCCACACCACCTGTGCCTCCACGCTTCATCCCTTTCCTAACCCTAACCCTAACCCTAACCCTATCCCTAACCCTTGAATTCAGGCTCCTCAGCGAAAGGGGTAGAAGCTAGCCCCACCTGTCCCATGCAAGGCTCCAAACGCAAAGGTGTCCTGCGAGCAATCTTGCAGCTGCTGCACATTTGCCCTGCCATGCTCTCCTCAGCCCCACACCACCTGTGCCTCCACGCTTCATCCCTTTCCTAACCCTAACCCTAACCCTAACCCTAACCCTAACCCTTGAATTCAGGCTCCTCAGCGACAGGGGCAGAAGCTAGCCCCACCTGTCCCATGAAAAGCTCCAAACGCAAAGGTGTCCTGCGAGCAATCTTGCAGCTGCAGCACATTTGCCCTGCCATGCTCTCCTCAGCCCCACACCACCTGTGGCTCCACGCTTCATCTCTTTCCTAACCCTAACCCTAACCCTAACCCTAACCCTAGAAGCCAGGCTCCTCAGTGACAAGGGCTGAAGCTAGCCCCACCTGTCCCATGAAAAGCTCCAAACGCAAAGGTGTCCTGCGAGCAAACTTGCAGCTGCTGCACATTTGCCCTGCCATGCTCTCATCAGCCCCACACCACCTGTGGCTCCACGCTTCATCCCTTTCCTAACCCTAACCCTAACCCTAACCCTAGAAGTAATGGTCCTCAGCGACAAGGGCTGAAGCTAGCCCCACCTGTCCCATGAAAAGCTCCAAACGCAAAGGTGTCCTGCGAGCAAACTTGCAGCTGCTGCACATTTGCCCTGCCATGCTCTCCTCAGCCCCACACCACCTGTGGCTCCACGCTTCATCTCTTTCCTAACCCTAACCCTAACCCTAACCCTAACCCTAGAAGTCAGGCTCCTCAGCGACAAAGGCTGAGACTACCCAACATGTACCATCAAATGCTCCAAAGAGAGAGGTGTTCTGCGAGCAATCTTGCAGCTGCTGCACATTTGCCCTGCCATGCTCTCCTCAGCCCCACACCACCTGTGGCTCTACGCTTCATCCCTTTCCTAACCCTAACCCTAACCCTAACCCTAGAAGTCAGGGTCTTCAGCGACAGGGGCTGAAGGTAGCCCCACCTGTCCCATGCAAGGCTTGAAACGCAAAGGTGTCCTGCGAGCAATCTTGCAGCTGCTGCACATTTGCCCTGCCATGCTCTCCTCAGCCCCACACCACCTGTGCCTCCACGCTTCATCCCTTTCCTAACCCTAACCCTAACCCTAACCCTAGAAGTCAGGCGCCTCAGCGACAAGGTCTGAAGCTAGACCCACCTGTCCCATGAAAAGCTCCAAACGCAAAGGTGTCCTGCGAGCAATCTTGCAGCTGCTGCACATTTGCCCTGGCATGCTCTCCTCAGCCCCACACCACCTGTGCCTCCACGCTTCATCCCTTTCCTAACCCTAACCCTAACCCTAACCCTAACCCTAACCCTAGAAGCCAGGCTCCTCAGTGACAAGGGCTGAAGCTAGCCCCACCTGTCCCATGAAAAGCTCCAAACGCAAAGGTGTCCTGCGAGCAATCTTGCAGCTGCTGCACATTTGCCCTGGCATGCTCTCCTCAGCCCCAAACCACCTGTGGCTCCACGCTTCATCCCTTTCCTAACCCTAACCCTAACCCTAACCCTAACCCTAACCCTAACCCTAACCCTAGAAACCAGGCTCCTCAGTGACAAGGGCTGAAGCTAGCCCCACCTGTCCCATGAAAAGCTACAAACGCAAAGGTGTCCTGAGAGCAATCTTGCAGCTGCAGCACATTTGCCCTGCCATGCTCTCCTCAGCCCCACACCACCTGTGGCTCTACGCTTCATCCCTTTCCTAACCCTAACCCTAACCCTAACCCTAGAAATCAGGGTCTTCAGCGACAGGGGCTGAAGGTAGCCCCACCTGTCCCATGCAAGGCTCCAAACGCAAAGGTGTCCTGCGAACAATCTTGCAGCTGCTGCACATTTGCCCTGCCATGCTCTCCTCAGCCCCACACCACCTGTGGCTCTACGCTTCATCCCTTTCCTAACCCTAACCCTAACCCTAACCCTAGAAGTCAGGCGCCTCAGCGACAAGGTCTGAAGCTAGACCCACCTGTCCCATGAAAAGCTCCAAACGCAAAGGTGTCCTGCGAGCAATCTTGCAGCTGCTGCACATTTGCCCTGGCATGCTCTCCTCAGCCCCACACCACCTGTGCCTCCACGCTTCATCCCTTTCCTAACCCTAACCCTAACCCTAACCCTAACCCTAACCCTAGAAGCCAGGCTCCTCAGTGACAAGGGCTGAAGCTAGCCCCACCTGTCCCATGAAAAGCTCCGAACGCAAAGGTGTCCTGCGAGCAATCTTGCAGCTGCTGCACATTTTCCTGGCATGCTCTCCTCAGCCCCAAACCACCTATGGCTCCACGCTTCATCCCTTTCCTAACCCTAACCCTAACCCTAACCCTAACCCTAACCCTAACCCTAACCCTAGAAGCCAGGCTCCTCAGTTACAAGCGCTGAAGCTAGCCCCACCTGTCCCATGAAATGCTGCAAACGCAAAGGTGTCCTGAGAGCAATCTTGCAGCTGCAGCACATTTGCCCTGCCATGCTCTCCTCAGCCCCACACCACCTGTGCCTCCACGCTTCATCCCTTTCCTAACCCTAACCCTAACTCTAACCCTAACCCTAACCCTAACCCTAACCCTAGAAGCCAGGCTCCTCAGTTACAAGCGCTGAAGCTAGCCCCACCTGTCCCATGAAAAGCTGCAAACGCAAAGGTGTCCTGAGAGCAATCTTGCAGCTGCAGCACATTTGCCCTGCCATGCTCTCCTCAGCCCCACACCACCTGTGCCTCCACGCTTCATCCCTTTCCTAACCCTAACCCTAACCCTAGAAGCCAGGCTCCTCAGCAACAAGGGCTGAAGCTAGCCCCACCAGTCCCATGAAAAGCTCCATACGCAAAGGTGTCCTGCGAGCAATCTTGCAGCTGCTGCACATTTCCCCTGCCATGCTCTCCTCAGCCCCACACTACCTGTGGCTCCATGCTTCATCCCTTTCCTAACCCTAACCCTAACCCTAACCCTAACCCTTGAATTCAGGCGCCTCAGCGACAAGGGCTGAAGCTAGACCCACCTGTCCCATGAAAAGCTCCAAACGCAAAGGTGTACTGCGAGCAAACTTGCAGCTGCTGCACATTTGCCCTGCCATGCTCTCCTCAGCCCCACACCACCTGTGCCTCCACGCTTCATCCCTTTCCTAACCCTAACCCTAACCCTAACCCTAACCCTAACCCTTGAATTCAAGCTCCTCAGCGACAGGGGCAGAAGCTAGCCCCACCTGTCCAATGAAAAGCTCCAAACGCAAAGGTGTCCTGCGAGCAATCTTGCAGCTGCTGCACATTTGCCCTGCCATGCTCTCCTCAGCCCCACACCACCTGTGGCTCCACGCTCCATCTCTTTCCTAACCCTAACCCTAACCCTAACCCTAACCCTAGAAGCCAGGCTCCTCAGTGACAAGGGCTGAAGCTAGCCCCACCTGTCCCATGAAAAGCTCCAAACGCAAAGGTGTCCTGCGAGCAAACTTGCAGCTGCTGCACATTTGCCCTGCCATGCTCTCCTCAGCTCCACACCACCTGTGCCTCCACACTTCATCCCTTTCCTAACCCTAACCCTAACCCTAACCCTAGAAGTCATGGTCCTCAGCGACAAGGGCTGAAGCTAGCCCCACCTGTCACATGAAAAGCTCCAAACGCAAAGGTGTCCTGCGAGCAATCTTGCAGCTGCTGCACATTTGCCCTGCCATGCTCTCCTCAGCCCCACACCACCTGTGCCTCCACGCTTCATCCCTTTCCTAACCCTAACCCTAACCCTAACCCTAACCCTAGAAGTCAGGCTCCTCAGCGACAAAGGCTGAGACTACCCAACATGTACCATCAAATGCTCCAAAGAGAGAGGTGTTCTGCGAGCAATCTTGCAGCTGCTGCACATTTGCCCTGCCATGCTCTCCTCAGCCCCACACCACCTGTGCCTCCACGCTTCATCCCTTTCCTAACCCTAACCCTAACCCTAACCCTAGAAGTCAGGGTCTTCAGCAACAGGGGCTGAAGGTAGCCCCACCTGTCCCATGCAAGGCTCCAAACACAAAGGTGTCCTGCGAACAATCTTGCAGCTGCTGCACATTTGCCCTGCCATGCTCTCCTCAGCCCCACACCACCTGTGGCTCTACGCTTCATCCCTTTCCTAACCCTAACCCTAACCCTAACCCTAGAAGTCAGGGTCTTCAGCAACAGGGGCTGAAGGTAGCCCCACCTGTCCCATGCAAGGCTCCAAACGCAAAGGTGTCCTGCGAACAATCTTGCAGCTGCTGCACATTTGCCCTGCCATGCTCTCCTCAGCCCCACACCACCTGTGGCTCTACGCTTCATCCCTTTCCTAACCCTAACCCTAACCCTAACCCTAGAAGTCAGGCGCCTCAGCGACAAGGTCTGAAGCTAGACCCACCTGTCCCATGAAAAGCTCCAAACGCAAAGGTGTCCTGCGAGCAATCTTGCAGCTGCTGCACATTTGCCCTGGCATGCTCTCCTCAGCCCCACACCACCTGTGCCTCCACGCTTCATCCCTTTCCTAACCCTAACCCTAACCCTAACCCTAACCCTAACCCTAGAAGCCAGGCTCCTCAGTGACAAGGGCTGAAGCTAGCCCCACCTGTCCCATGAAAAGCTCCGAACACAAAGGTGTCCTGCGAGCAATCTTGCAGCTGCTGCACATTTCCCTGGCATGCTCTCCTCAGCCCCAAACCACCTATGGCTCCACGCTTCATCCCTTTCCTAACCCTAACCCTAACCCTAACCCTAACCCTAACCCTGACCCTAACCCTAGAAGCCAGGCTCCTCAGTTACAAGCGCTGAAGCTAGCCCCACCTGTCCCATGAAAAGCTGCAAACGCAAAGGTGTCCTGAGAGCAATCTTGCAGCTGCAGCACATTTGCCCTGCCATGCTCTCCTCAGCCCCACACCACCTGTGCCTCCACGCTTCATCCCTTTCCTAACCCTAACCCTAACCCTAACCCTAACCCTAACCCTAACCCTAACCCTAGAAGCCAGGCTCCTCAGTTACAAGCGCTGAAGCTAGCCCCACCTGTCCCATGAAAAGCTGCAAACGCAAAGGTGTCCTGAGAGCAATCTTGCAGCTGCAGCACATTTCCCCTGCCATGCTCTCCTCAGCCCCACACCACCTGTGCCTCCACGCTTCATCCCTTTCCTAACCCTAACCCTAACCCTAGAAGCCAGGCTCCTCAGCAACAAGGGCTGAAGCTAGCCCCACCAGTCCCATGAAAAGCTCCATACGCAAAGGTGTCCTGCGAGCAATCTTGCAGCTGCTGCACATTTCCCCTGCCATGCTCTCCTCAGCCCCACACTACCTGTGGCTCCATGCTTCATCCCTTTCCTAACCCTAACCCTAACCCTAACCCTAACCCTTGAATTCAGGCGCCTCAGCGACAAGGGCTGAAGCTAGCTCCACCTGTCCCATGAAAAGCTCCAAACGCAAAGGTGTACTGCGAGCAAACTTGCAGCTGCTGCACATTTGCCCTGCCATGCTCTCCTCAGCCCCACACCACCTGTGCCTCCACGCTTCATCCCTTTCCTAACCCTAACCCTAACCCTAACCCTAGAAGTCATGGTCCTCAGCGACAAGGGCTGAAGCTAGCCCCACCTGTCACATGAAAAGCTCCAAACGCAAAGGTGTCCTGCGAGCAATCTTGCAGCTGCTGCACATTTGCCCTGCCATGCTCTCCTCAGCCCCACACCACCTGTGCCTCCACGCTTCATCCCTTTCCTAACCCTAACCCTAACCCTAACCCTAACCCTAGAAGTCAGGCTCCTCAGCGACAAAGGCTGAGACTACCCAACATGTACCATCAAATGCTCCAAAGAGAGAGGTGTCCTGCGAGCAATCTTGCAGCTGCTGCACATTTGCCCTGCCATGCTCTCATCAGCCACACACCACCTGTGCCTCTACGCTTTATCCCTTTCCTAACTCTAACCCTAACCCTAACCCTAGAAGTAATGGTCCTCAGCGACAGGGTCTGAAGCTAGCCCCACCTGTCCCATGAAAAGCTCCATACGCAAAGGTGTCCTGAGAGCAATCTTGCAGCTGCTGCACATTTGCCCTGGCATGCTCTCCTCAGCCCCACACCACCTGTGCCTCCACGCTTCATCCCTTTCCTAACCCTAACCCTAACCCTAACCCTAACCCTAACCCCTAGAAGCCAGGCTCCTCAGTGACAAGGGCTGAAGCTAGCCCCACCTGTCCCATGAAAAGCTCCAAACGCAAAGGTGTCCTGCGAGCAATCTTGCAGCTGCTGCACATTTCCCTGGCATGCTCTCCTCAGCCCCAAACCACCTGTGGCTCCACGCTTCATCCCTTTCCTAACCCTAACCCTAACCCTAACCCTAACCCTAACCCTAACCCTAGAAGCCAGGCTCCTCAGCAACAAGGGCTGAAGCTAGCCCCACCTGTCCCATGAAAAGCTCCATACGCAAAGGTGTCCTGCGAGCAATCTTGCAGCTGCTGCACATTTCCCCTGCCATGCTCTCCTCAGCCCCACACTACCTGTGGCTCCATGCTTCATCCCTTTCCTAACCCTAACCCTAACCCTAACCCTAACCCTTGAATTCAAGCTCCTCAGCGACAGGGGCAGAAGTTAGCCCCACCTGTCCCATGAAAAGCTCCAAACGCAAAGGTGTCCTGCGAGCAATCTTGCAGCTGCAGCACATTTGCCCTGCCATGCTCTCCTCAGCCCCACACCACCTGTGCCTCCACGCTTCATCCCTTTCCTAACTCTAACCCTAACCCTAGAAGCCAGGCTCCTCAGCAACAAGGGCTGAAGCTAGCCCCACCTGTCCCATGAAAAGCTCCATACGCAAAGGTGTCCTGCGAGCAATCTTGCAGCTGCTGCACATTTCCCCTGCCATGCTCTCCTCAGCCCCACACTACCTGTGGCTCCATGCTTCATCCCTTTCCTAACCCTAACCCTAACGCTAACCCTAACCCTTGAATTCAGGCGCCTCAGCGACAAGGGCTGAAGCTAGCTCCACCTGTCCCATGAAAAGCTCCAAACGCAAAGGTGTCCTGCGAGCAAACTTGCAGCTGCTGCACATTTGCCCTGCCATGCTCTCCTCAGCCCCACACCACCTGTGGCTCCACGCTTCATCTCTTTCCTAACCCTAACCCTAACCCTAACCCTAACCCTAGAAGCCAGGCTCCTCAGTGACAAGGGCTGAAGCTAGCCCCACCTGTCCCATGAAAAGCTCCAAACGCAAAGGTGTCCTGCGAGCAAACTTGCAGCTGCTGCACATTTGCCCTGCCATGCTCTCATCAGCCCCACACCACCTGTGGCTCCACGCTTCATCCCTTTCCTAACCCTAACCCTAACCCTAACCCTTGAATTCAGGCTCCTCAGTGACAAGGGCTGAAGCTAGAGCCACCTGTCCCATGAAAAGCTCCAAACGCAAAGGTGTCCTGCGAGCAATCTTGCCGCTGCTGCACATTTGCCCTGCCATGCTCTCCTCAGCCCCACACCACCTGTGCCTCCACGCTTCATCCCTTTCCTAACCCTAACCCTAACCCTAACCCTAACCCTAGAAGTCAGGCTCCTCAGCGACAAAGGCTGAGACTACCCAACATGTACCATCAAATGCTCCAAAGAGAGAGGTGTTCTGCGAGCAATCTTGCAGCTGCTGCACATTTGCCCTGCCATGCTCTCCTCAGCCCCACACCACCTGTGCCTCCATGCTTCATCCCTTTCCTAACCCTAACCCTAACCCTAACCCTAGAAGTCATGGTCCTCAGCGACAAGGGCTGAAGCTAGCCCCACCTGTCCCATGAAAAGCTCCAAACGCAAAGGTGTCCTGCGAGCAATCTTGCAGCTGCTGCACATTTGCCCTGCCATGCTCTCCTCAGCCCCACACCACCTGTGCCTCCACGCTTCATCCCTTTCCTAACCCTAACCCTAACCCTAACCCTAACCCTAACCCTTGAATTCAGGCTCCTCAGCGACAGGGGCAGAATCTAGCCCCACCTGTCTCATGAAAAGCTCCAAACGCAAAGGTGTCCTGCAAGCAATCTTGCAGCTGCTGCACATTTGCCCTGCCATGCTCTCCTCAGCCCCACACCACCTGTGGCTCCACGCTTCATCCCTTTCCTAACCCTAACCCTAACCCTAACCCTAACCCTAACCCTAACCCTAGAAGCCAGGCTCCTCAGTTACAAGCGCTGAAGCTAGCCCCACCTGTCCCATGAAAAGCTGCAAACGCAAAGGTGTCCTGAGAGCAATCTTGCAGCTGCAGCACATTTCCCCTGCCATGCTCTCCTCAGCCCCACACCACCTGTGCCTCCACGCTTCATCCCTTTCCTAACCCTAACCCTAACCCTAGAAGCCAGGCTCCTCAGCAACAAGGGCTGAAGCTAGCCCCACCTGTCCCATGAAAAGCTCCATACGCAAAGGTGTCCTGCGAGCAATCTTGCAGCTGCTGCACATTTCCCCTGCCATGCTCTCCTCAGCCCCACACTACCTGTGGCTCCATGCTTCATCCCTTTCCTAACCCTAACCCTAACGCTAACCCTAACCCTTGAATTCAGGCTCCTCAGCGACAAGGGCTGAAGCTAGCTCCACCTGTCCCATGAAAAGCTCCAAACGCAAAGGTGTCCTGCGAGCAAACTTGCAGCTGCTGCACATTTGCCCTGCCATGCTCTCCTCAGCCCCACACCACCTGTGCCTCCACGCTTCATCCCTTTCCTAACCCTAACCCTAACCCTAACCCTAACCCTAACCCTTGAATTCAAGCTCCTCAGCGACAGGGGCAGAAGCTAGCCCCACCTGTCCCATGAAAAGCTCCATACGGAAAGGTGTCCTACGAGCAATCTTGCAGCTGCTGCACATTTGCCCTGCCATGCTCTCCTCAGCCCCACACCACCTGTGGCTCCACGCTTCATCTCTTTCCTAACCCTAACCCTAACCCTAACCCTAACCCTAGAAGCCAGGCTCCTCAGCGACAAGGGCTGAAGCTAGCCCCACCTGTCCCATGAAAAGCTCCAAACGCAAAGGTGTCCTGCGAGCAATCTTGCAGCTGCTGCACATTTGCCCTGCCATGCTCTCCTCAGCCCCACACCACCTGTGCCTCCACGCTTCATCCCTTTCCTAACCCTAACCCTAACCCTAACCCTAACCCTAGAAGTCAGGCTCCTCAGCGACAAAGGCTGAGACTACCCAACATGTACCATCAAATGCTCCAAAGAGAGAGGTGTTCTGCGAGCAATCTTGCAGCTGCTGCACATTTGCCCTGCCATGCTCTCCTCAGCCCCACACCACCTGTGGCTCTACGCTTCATCCCTTTCCTAACCCTAACCCTAACCCTAACCCTAGAAGTCAGGGTCTTCAGCAACAGGGGCTGAAGGTAGCCCCACCTGTCCCATGCAAGGCTCCAAATGCAAAGGTGTCCTGCGAGCAATCTTGCAGCTGCTGCACATTTGCCCTGCCATGCTCTCATCAGCCACACACCACCTGTGCCTCTACGCTTCATCCCTTTCCTAACTCTAACCCTAACCCTAACCCTAGAAGTAATGGTCCTCAGCGACAGGGTCTGAAGCTAGCCCCACCTGTCCCATGAAAAGCTCCACACGCAAAGGTGTCCTGCGAGCAATCTTGCAGCTGCTGCACATTTGCCCTGCCATGCTCTCCTCAGCCCGACACCACCTGTGCCTCCACGCTTCATCCCTTTCCTAACCCTAACCCTAACCCTAACCCTAACCCTAACCCTAACCCTTGAATTCAGGCTCCTCAGTGACAAGGGCTGAAGCTAGAGCCACCTGTCCCATGAAAAGCTGCAAACGCAAAGGTGTCCTGCGAGCAATCTTGCAGCTGCTGCACATTTGCCCTGCCATGCTCTCCTCAGCCCCACACCACCTGTGCCTCCACGCTTCATCCCTTTCCTAACCCTAACCCTAACCCTAACCCTAACCCTAGAAGTCAGGTTCCTCAGCGACAAAGGCTGAGACTACCCAACATGTACCATCAAATGCTCCAAAGAGAGAGGTGTTCTGCGAGCAATCTTGCAGCTGCTGCACATTTGCCCTGCCATGCTCTCCTCAGCCCCACACCACCTGTGCCTCCATGCTTCATCCCTTTCCTAACCCTAACCCTAACCCTAACCCTAGAAGTCATGGTCCTCAGCGACAAGGGCTGAAGCTAGCCCCACCTGTCACATGAAAAGCTCCATACGCAAAGGTGTCCTGCGAGCAATCTTGCAGCTGCTGCACATTTGCCCTGCCATGCTCTCCTCAGCCCCACACCACCTGTGCCTCCACGCTTCATCCCTTTCCTAACCCTAACCCTAACCCTAACCCTAACCCTAGAAGTCAGGCTCCTCAGCGACAAAGGCTGAGACTACCCAACATGTACCATCAAATGCTCCAAAGAGAGAGGTGTTCTGCGAGCAATCTTGCAGCTGCTGCACATTTGCCCTGCCATGCTCTCCTCAGCCCCACACCACCTGTGGCTCTACGCTTCATCCCTTTCCTAACCCTAACCCTAACCCTAACCCTAGAAGTCAGGGTCTTCAGCAACAGGGGCTGAAGGTAGCCCCACCTGTCCCATGCAAGGCTCCAAACGCAAAGGTGTCCTGCGAGCAATCTTGCAGCTGCTGCACATTTGCCCTGCCATGCTCTCATCAGCCACACACCACCTGTGCCTCTACGCTTCATCCCTTTCCTAACTCTAACCCTAACCCTAACCCTAGAAGTAATGGTCCTCAGCGACAGGGTCTGAAGCTAGCCCCACCTGTCCCATGAAAAGCTCCATACGCAAAGGTGTCCTGCGAGCAATCTTGCAGCTGCTGCACATTTGCCCTGGCATGCTCTCCTCAGCCCCACACCACCTGTGCCTCCACGCTTCATCCCTTTCCTAACCCTAACCCTAACCCTAACCCTAACCCTAACCCTAGAAGCCAGGCTCCTCAGTGACAAGGGCTGAAGCTACCCCACCTGTCCCATGAAAAGCTCCAAACGCAAAGGTGTCCTGCGAGCAAACTTGCAGCTGCTGCACATTTGCCCTGCCATGCTCTCATCAGCCCCACACCACCTGTGGCTCCACGCTTCATCCCTTTCCTAACCCTAACCCTAACCCTAACCCTTGAATTCAGGCTCCTCAGTGACAAGGGCTGAAGCTAGAGCCACCTGTCCCATGAAAAGCTCCAAACGCAAAGGTGTCCTGCGAGCAATCTTGCTGCTGCTGCACATTTGCCCTGCCATGCTCTCCTCAGCCCCACACCACCTGTGCCTCCACGCTTCATCCCTTTCCTAACCCTAACCCTAACCCTAACCCTAACCCTAGAAGTCAGGCTCCTCAGCGACAAAGGCTGAGACTACCCAACATGTACCATCAAATGCTCCAAAGAGAGAGGTGTTCTGCGAGCAATCTTGCAGCTGCTGCACATTTGCCCTGCCATGCTCTCATCAGCCACACACCACCTGTGCCTCCATGCTTCATCCCTTTCCTAACCCTAACCCTAACCCTAACCCTAGAAGTCATGGTCCTCAGCGACAAGGGCTGAACCTAGACCCACCTGTCACATGAAAAGCTCCAAACGCAAAGGTGTCCTGCGAGCAATCTTGCAGCTGCTGCACATTTGCCCTGCCATGCTCTCCTCAGCCCCACACCACCTGTGCCTCCACGCTTCATCCCTTTCCTAACCCTAACCCTAACCCTAACCCTAACCCTAGAAGTCAGGCTCCTCAGCGACAAAGGCTGAGACTACCCAACATGTACCATCAAATGCTCCAAAGAGAGAGGTGTTCTGCGAGCAATCTTGCAGCTGCTGCACATTTGCCCTGCCATGCTCTCCTCAGCCCCACACCACCTGTGGCTCTACGCTTCATCCCTTTCCTAACCCTAACCCTAACCCTAACCCTAGAAGTCAGGGTCTTCAGCAACAGGGGCTGAAGGTAGCCCCACCTGTCCCATGCAAGGCTCCAAACGCAAAGGTGTCCTGCGAGCAATCTTGCAGCTGCTGCACATTTGCCCTGCCATGCTCTCATCAGCCACACACCACCTGTGCCTCTACGCTTCATCCCTTTCCTAACTCTAACCCTAACCCTAACCCTAGAAGTAATGGTCCTCAGCGACAGGGTCTGAAGCTAGCCCCACCTGTCCCATGAAAAGCTCCATACGCAAAGGTGTCCTGCGAGCAATCTTGCAGCTGCTGCACATTTGCCCTGGCATGCTCTCCTCAGCCCCACACCACCTGTGCCTCCACGCTTCATCCCTTTCCTAACCCTAACCCTAACCCTAACCCTAGAAGCCAGGCTCCTCAGTGACAAGGGCTGAAGCTAGCCCCACCTGTCCCATGAAAAGCTCCGAACGCAAAGGTGTCCTGCGAGCAATCTTGCAGCTGCTGCACATTTCCCTGGCATGCTCTCCTCAGCCCCAAACCACCTGTGGCTCCACGCTTCATCCCTTTAATAACCCTAACCCTAACCCTAACCCTAACCCTAACCCTAACCCTAACCCTAGAAGCCAGGCTCCTCAGCAACAAGGGCTGAAGGTAGCCCCACCTGTCCCATGAAAAGCTCCATACGCAAAGGTGTCCTGCGAGCAATCTTGCAGCTGCTGCACATTTCCCCTGCCATGCTCTCCTCAGCCCCACACTACCTGTGGCTCCATGCTTCATCCCTTTCCTAACCCTAACCCTAACGCTAACCCTAACCCTTGAATTCAGGCTCCTCAGCGACAAGGGCTGAAGCTAGATCCACCTGTCCCATGAAAAGCTCCAAACGCAAAGGTGTCCTGCGAGCAATCTTGCAGCTGCTGCACATTTGCCCTGCCATGCTCTCCTCAGCCCCACACCACCTGTGCCTCCACACTTCATCCCTTTCCTAACCCTAACCCTAACCCTAACCCTATCCCTAACCCTTGAATTCAGGCTCCTCAGCGACAGGGGTAGAAGCTAGCCCCACCTGTCCCATGCAAGGCTCCAAACGCAAAGGTGTCCTGCGAGCAATCTTGCAGCTGCTGCACATTTGCCCTGCCATGCTCTCCTCAGCCCCACACCACCTGTGCCTCCACGCTTCATCCCTTTCCTAACCCTAACCCTAACCCTAACCCTAACCCTAACCCTTGAATTCAGGCTCCTCAGCGACAGGGGCAGAAGCTAGCCCCACCTGTCCCATGAAAAGCTCCATACGCAAAGGTGTCCTGCGAGCAATCTTGCAGCTGCTGCACATTTGCCCTGCCATGCTCTCCTCAGCCCCACACCACCTGTGGCTCCACGCTTCATCTCTTTCCTAACCCTAACCCTAACCCTAACCCTAGAAGCCAGGCTCCTCAGTGACAAGGGCTGAAGCTAGCCCCACCTGTCCCATGAAAAGCTCCAAACGCAAAGGTGTCCTGCGAGCAAACTTGCAGCTGCTGCACATTTGCCCTGCCATGCTCTCCTCAGCCCCACACCACCTGTGCCTCCACGCTTCATCCCTTTCCTAACCCTAACCCTAACCCTAACCCTTGAATTCAGGCTCCTCAGCGACAAGGGCTGAAGCTAGCCCCACCTGTCCCATGAAAAGCTCCAAACGCAAAGGTGTCCTGCGAGCAATCTTGCAGCTGCTGCACATTTGCCCTGCCATGCTCTCCTCAGCCCCACACCACCTGTGCCTCCACGCTTCATCCCTTTCCTAACCCTAACCCTAACCCTAACCCTAACCCTAGAAGTCAGGCTCCTCAGCGACAAAGGCTGAGACTACCCAACATGTACCATCAAATGCTCCAAAGAGAGAGGTGTTCTGCGAGCAATCTTGCAGCTGCTGCACATTTGCCCTGCCATGCTCTCCTCAGCCCCACACCACCTGTGGCTCTACGCTTCATCCCTTTCCTAACCCTAACCCTAACCCTAACCCTAGAAGTCAGGGTCTTCAGCAACAGGGGCTGAAGGTAGCCCCACCTGTCCCATGCAAGGCTCCAAACGCAAAGGTGTCCTGCGAGCAATCTTGCAGCTGCTGCACATTTGCCCTGCCATGCTCTCATCAGCCACACACCACCTGTGCCTCTACGCTTCATCCCTTTCCTAACTCTAACCCTAACCCTAACCCTAGAAGTAATGGTCCTCAGCGACAGGGTCTGAAGCTAGCCCCACCTGTCCCATGAAAAGCTCCATACGCAAAGGTGTCCTGCGAGCAATCTTGCAGCTGCTGCACATTTGCCCTGGCATGCTCTCCTCAGCCCCACACCACCTGTGCCTCCACGCTTCATCCCTTTCCTAACCCTAACCCTAACCCTAACCCTAGAAGCCAGGCTCCTCAGTGACAAGGGCTGAAGCTAGCCCCACCTGTCCCATGAAAAGCTCCGAACGCAAAGGTGTCCTGCGAGCAATCTTGCAGCTGCTGCACATTTCCCTGGCATGCTCTCCTCAGCCCCAAACCACCTGTGGCTCCACGCTTCCTCCCTTTAATAACCCTAACCCTAACCCTAACCCTAACCCTAACCCTAACCCTAGAAGCCAGGCTCCTCAGCAACAAGGGCTGAAGGTAGCCCCACCTGTCCCATGAAAAGCTCCATACGCAAAAGTGTCCTGCGAGCAATCTTGCAGCTGCTGCACATTTCCCCTGCCATGCTCTCCTCAGCCCCACACTACCTGTGGCTCCATGCTTCATCCCTTTCCTAACCCTAACCCTAACGCTGACCCTAACCCTTGAATTCAGGCTCCTCAGCGACAAGGGCTGAAGCTAGCTCCACCTGTCCCATGCAAGGCTCCAAACGCAAAGGTGTCCTGCGAGCAATCTTGCAGCTGCTGCACATTTGCCCTGCCATGCTCTCCTCAGCCCCACACCACCTGTGCCTCCACGCTTCATCCCTTTCCTAACCCTAACCCTAACCCTAACCCTAACCCTAACCCTTGAATTCAGGCTCCTCAGCGACAGGGGCAGAAGCTAGCCCCACCTGTCCCATGAAAAGCTCCAAATGCAAAGGTGTCCTGCGAGCAATCTTGCAGCTGCTGCACATTTGCCCTGCCATGCTCTCCTCAGCCCCACACCACCTGTGGCTCCACGCTTCATCTCTTTCCTAACCCTAACCCTAACCCTAACCCTAGAAGCCAGGCTCCTCAGTGACAAGGGCTGAAGCTAGCCCCACCTGTCCCATGAAAAGCTCCAAACGCAAAGGTGTCCTGCGAGCAAACTTGCAGCTGCTGCACATTTGCCCTGCCATGCTCTCATCAGCCCCACACCACCTGTGCCTCCACGCTTCATCCCTTTCCTAACCCTAACCCTAACCCTAACCCTTGAATTCAGGCTCCTCAGCGACAAGGGCTGAAGCTAGCCCCACCTGTCCCATGAAAAGCTCCAAACGCAAAGGTGTCCTGCGAGCAATCTTGCAGCTGCTGCACATTTGCCCTGCCATGCTCTCCTCAGCCCCACACCACCTGTGCCTCCACGCTTCATCCCTTTCCTAACCCTAACCCTAACCCTAACCCTTGAATTCAGGCTCCTCAGTGACAAGGGCTGAAGCTAGAGCCACCTGTCCCATGAAAAGCTCCAAACGCAAAGGTGTCCTGCGAGCAATCTTGCCGCTGCTGCACATTTGCCCTGCCATGCTCTCCTCAGCCCCACACCACCTGTGCCTCCACGCTTCATCCCTTTCCTAACCCTAACTCTAACCCTAACCCTAACCCTAGAAGTCAGGCTCCTCAGCGACAAAGGCTGAGACTACCCAACATGTACCATCAAATGCTGCAAAGAGAGAGGTGTTCTGCGAGCAATCTTGCAGCTGCTGCACATTTGCCCTGCCATGCTCTCCTCAGCCCCACACCACCTGTGCCTCCATGCTTCATCCCTTTCCTAACCCTAACCCTAACCCTAACCCTAGAAGTCAGGGTCTTCAGCAACAGGGGCTGAAGGTAGCCCCACCTGTCCCATGCAAGGCTCCAAACGCAAAGGTGTCCTGCGAGCAATCTTGCAGCTGCTGCACATTTGCCCTGCCATGCTCTCATCAGCCACACACCACCTGTGCCTCTACGCTTCATCCCTTTCCTAACTCTAACCCTAACCCTAACCCTAGAAGTAATGGTCCTCAGCGACAGGGTCTGAAGCTAGCCCCACCTGTCCCATGAAAAGCTCCATACGCAAAGGTGTCCTGCGAGCAATCTTGCAGCTGCTGCACATTTGCCCTGGCATGCTCTCCTCAGCCCCACACCACCTGTGCCTCCACGCTTCATCCCTTTCCTAACCCTAACCCTAACCCTAACCCTAGAAGCCAGGCTCCTCAGTGACAAGGGCTGAAGCTAGCCCCACCTGTCCCATGAAAAGCTCCGAACGCAAAGGTGTCCTGCGAGCAATCTTGCAGCTGCTGCACATTTCCCTGGCATGCTCTCCTCAGCCCCAAACCACCTGTGGCTCCACGCTTCATCCCTTTAATAACCCTAACCCTAACCCTAACCCTAACCCTAACCCTAACCCTAACCCTAGAAGTCAGGCTCCTCAGCAACAAGGGCTGAAGGTAGCCCCACCTGTCCCATGAAAAGCTCCATACGCAAAAGTGTCCTGCGAGCAATCTTGCAGCTGCTGCACATTTCCCCTGCCATGCTCTCCTCAGCCCCACACTACCTGTGGCTCCATGCTTCATCCCTTTCCTAACCCTAACCCTAACGCTGACCCTAACCCTTGAATTCAGGCTCCTCAGCGACAAGGGCTGAAGCTAGCTCCACCTGTCCCATGCAAGGCTCCAAACGCAAAGGTGTCCTGCGAGCAATCTTGCAGCTGCTGCACATTTGCCCTGCCATGCTCTCCTCAGCCCCACACCACCTGTGCCTCCACGCTTCATCCCTTTCCTAACCCTAACCCTAACCCTAACCCTAACCCTAACCCTTGAATTCAGGCTCCTCAGCGACAGGGGCAGAAGCTAGCCCCACCTGTCCCATGAAAAGCTCCAAATGCAAAGGTGTCCTGCGAGCAATCTTGCAGCTGCTGCACATTTGCCCTGCCATGCTCTCCTCAGCCCCACACCACCTGTGGCTCCACGCTTCATCTCTTTCCTAACCCTAACCCTAACCCTAACCCTAGAAGCCAGGCTCCTCAGTGACAAGGGCTGAAGCTAGCCCCACCTGTCCCATGAAAAGCTCCAAACGCAAAGGTGTCCTGCGAGCAAACTTGCAGCTGCTGCACATTTGCCCTGCCATGCTCTCATCAGCCCCACACCACCTGTGCCTCCACGCTTCATCCCTTTCCTAACCCTAACCCTAACCCTAACCCTTGAATTCAGGCTCCTCAGCGACAAGGGCTGAAGCTAGCCCCACCTGTCCCATGAAAAGCTCCAAACGCAAAGGTGTCCTGCGAGCAATCTTGCAGCTGCTGCACATTTGCCCTGCCATGCTCTCCTCAGCCCCACACCACCTGTGCCTCCACGCTTCATCCCTTTCCTAACCCTAACCCTAACCCTAACCCTAACCCTAGAAGTCAGGCTCCTCAGCGACAAAGGCTGAGACTACCCAACATGTACCATCAAATGCTCCAAAGAGAGAGGTGTTCTGCGAGCAATCTTGCAGCTGCTGCACATTTGCCCTGCCATGCTCTCCTCAGCCCCACACCACCTGTGGCTCTACGCTTCATCCCTTTCCTAACCCTAACCCTAACCCTAACCCTAGAAGTCAGGGTCTTCAGCAACAGGGGCTGAAGGTAGCCCCACCTGTCCCATGCAAGGCTCCAAACGCAAAGGTGTCCTGCGAGCAATCTTGCAGCTGCTGCACATTTGCCCTGCCATGCTCTCATCAGCCACACACCACCTGTGCCTCTACGCTTCATCCCTTTCCTAACTCTAACCCTAACCCTAACCCTAGAAGTAATGGTCCTCAGCGACAGGGTCTGAAGCTAGCCCCACCTGTCCCATGAAAAGCTCCATACGCAAAGGTGTCCTGCGAGCAATCTTGCAGCTGCTGCACATTTGCCCTGGCATGCTCTCCTCAGCCCCACACCACCTGTGCCTCCACGTTTCATCCCTTTCCTAACCCTAACCCTAACCCTAACCCTAGAAGCCAGGCTCCTCAGTGACAAGGGCTGAAGCTAGCCCCACCTGTCCCATGAAAAGCTCCGAACGCAAAGGTGTCCTGCGAGCAATCTTGCAGCTGCTGCACATTTCCCTGGCATGCTCTCCTCAGCCCCAAACCACCTGTGGCTCCACGCTTCATCCCTTTAATAACCCTAACCCTAACCCTAACCCTAACCCTAACCCTAGAAGCCAGGCTCCTCAGCAACAAGGGCTGAAGGTAGCCCCACCTGTCCCATGAAAAGCTCCATACGCAAAGGTGTCCTGCGAGCAATCTTGCAGCTGCTGCACATTTCCCCTGCCATGCTCTCCTCAGCCCCACACTACCTGTGGCTCCATGCTTCATCCCTTTCCTAACCCTAACCCTAACGCTAACCCTAACCCTTGAATTCAGGCTCCTCAGCGACAAGGGCTGAAGCTAGCTCCACCTGTCCCATGCAAGGCTCCAAACGCAAAGGTGTCCTGCGAGCAATCTTGCAGCTGCTGCACATTTGCCCTGCCATGCTCTCCTCAGCCCCACACCACCTGTGGCTCCACGCTTCATCTCTTTCCTAACCCTAACCCTAACCCTAACCCTAGAAGCCAGGCTCCTCAGTGACAAGGGCTGAAGCTAGCCCCACCTGTCCCATGAAAAGCTCCAAACGCAAAGGTGTCCTGCGAGCAAACTTGCAGCTGCTGCACATTTGCCCTGCCATGCTCTCATCAGCCCCACACCACCTGTGGCTCCACGCTTCATCCCTTTCCTAACCCTAACCCTAACCCTAACCCTTGAATTCAGGCTCCTCAGCGACAAGGGCTGAAGCTAGCCCCACCTGTCCCATGAAAAGCTCCAAACGCAAAGGTGTCCTGCGAGCAATCTTGCAGCTGCTGCACATTTGCCCTGCCATGCTCTCCTCAGCCCCACACCACCTGTGCCTCCACGCTTCATCCCTTTCCTAACCCTAACCCTAACCCTAACCCTAACCCTAGAAGTCAGGCTCCTCAGCGACAAAGGCTGAGACTACCCAACATGTACCATCAAATGCTCCAAAGAGAGAGGTGTTCTGCGAGCAATCTTGCAGCTGCTGCACATTTGCCCTGCCATGCTCTCCTCAGCCCCACACCACCTGTGGCTCTACGCTTCATCCCTTTCCTAACCCTAACCCTAACCCTAACCCTAGAAGTCAGGGTCTTCAGCAACAGGGGCTGAAGGTAGCCCCACCTGTCCCATGCAAGGCTCCAAACGCAAAGGTGTCCTGCGAGCAATCTTGCAGCTGCTGCACATTTGCCCTGCCATGCTCTCATCAGCCACACACCACCTGTGCCTCTACGCTTCATCCCTTTCCTAACTCTAACCCTAGCCCTAACCCTAGAAGTAATGGTCCTCAGCGACAGGGTCTGAAGCTAGCCCCACCTGTCCCATGAAAAGCTCCATACGCAAAGGTGTCCTGCGAGCAATCTTGCAGCTGCTGCACATTTGCCCTGGCATGCTCTCCTCAGCCCCACACCACCTGTGCCTCCACGTTTCATCCCTTTCCTAACCCTAACCCTAACCCTAACCCTAGAAGCCAGGCTCCTCAGTGACAAGGGCTGAAGCTAGCCCCACCTGTCCCATGAAAAGCTCCGAACGCAAAGGTGTCCTGCGAGCAATCTTGCAGCTGCTGCACATTTCCCTGGCATGCTCTCCTCAGCCCCAAACCACCTGTGGCTCCACGCTTCATCCCTTTAATAACCCTAACCCTAACCCTAACCCTAACCCTAACCCTAACCCTAACCCTAGAAGCCAGGCTCCTCAGCAACAAGGGCTGAAGGTAGCCCCACCTGTCCCATGAAAAGCTCCATACGCAAAGGTGTCCTGCGAGCAATCTTGCAGCTGCTGCACATTTCCCCTGCCATGCTCTCCTCAGCCCCACACTACCTGTGGCTCCATGCTTCATCCCTTTCCTAACCCTAACCCTAACGCTAACCCTAACCCTTGAATTCAGGCTCCTCAGCGACAAGGGCTGAAGCTAGCTCCACCTGTCCCATGCAAGGCTCCAAACGCAAAGGTGTCCTGCGAGCAATCTTGCAGCTGCTGCACATTTGCCCTGCCATGCTCTCCTCAGCCCCACACCACCTGTGCCTCCACGCTTCATCCCTTTCCTAACCCTAACCCTAACCCTAACCCTAACCCTTGAATTCAGGCTCCTCAGCGACAGGGGCAGAAGCTAGCCCCACCTGTCCCATGAAAAGCTCCAAATGCAAAGGTGTCCTGCGAGCAATCTTGCAGCTGCTGCACATTTGCCCTGCCATGCTCTCCTCAGCCCCACACCACCTGTGGCTCCACGCTTCATCTCTTTCCTAACCCTAACCCTAACCCTAACCCTAGAAGCCAGGCTCCTCAGTGACAAGGGCTGAAGCTAGCCCCACCTGTCCCATGAAAAGCTCCAAACGCAAAGGTGTCCTGCGAGCAAACTTGCAGCTGCTGCACATTTGCCCTGCCATGCTCTCATCAGCCCCACACCACCTGTGGCTCCACGCTTCATCCCTTTCCTAACCCTAACCCTAACCCTAACCCTTGAATTCAGGCTCCTCAGCGACAAGGGCTGAAGCTAGCCCCACCTGTCCCATGAAAAGCTCCAAACGCAAAGGTGTCCTGCGAGCAATCTTGCAGCTGCTGCACATTTGCCCTGCCATGCTCTCCTCAGCCCCACACCACCTGTGCCTCCACGCTTCATCCCTTTCCTAACCCTAACCCTAACCCTAACCCTAACCCTAGAAGTCAGGCTCCTCAGCGACAAAGGCTGAGACTACCCAACATGTACCATCAAATGCTCCAAAGAGAGAGGTGTTCTGCGAGCAATCTTGCAGCTGCTGCACATTTGCCCTGCCATGCTCTCCTCAGCCCCACACTACCTGTGGCTCTACGCTTCATCCCTTTCCTAACCCTAACCCTAACCCTAACCCTAGAAGTCAGGGTCTTCAGCAACAGGGGCTGAAGGTAGCCCCACCTGTCCCATGCAAGGCTCCAAACGCAAAGGTGTCCTGCGAGCAATCTTGCAGCTGCTGCACATTTGCCCTGCCATGCTCTCATCAGCCACACACCACCTGTGCCTCTACGCTTCATCCCTTTCCTAACTCTAACCCTAACCCTAACCCTAGAAGTAATGGTCCTCAGCGACAGGGTCTGAAGCTAGCCCCACCTGTCCCATGAAAAGCTCCATACGCAAAGGTGTCCTGAGAGCAATCTTGCAGCTGCTGCACATTTGCCCTGCCATGCTCTCCTCAGCCCCAAACCACCTGTGCCTCCACGCTTCATCCCTTTCCTAACCCTAACCCTAACCCTAACCCTAGAAGCCAGGCTCCTCAGTGACAAGGGCTGAAGCTAGCCCCACCTGTCCCATGAAAAGCTCCAAACGCAAAGGTGTCCTGCGAGCAATCTTGCAGCTGCTGCACATTTCCCTGGCATGCTCTCCTCAGCCCCACACCACCTGTGCCTCCACGCTTCATCCCTTTCCTAACCCTAACCCTAACCCTAACCCTAACCCTAGAAGTCAGGCTCCTCAGCGACAAAGGCTGAGACTACCCAACATGTACCATCAAATGCTCCAAAGAGAGAGGTGTTCTGCGAGCAATCTTGCAGCTGCTGCACATTTGCCCTGCCATGCTCTCCTCAGCCCCACACCACCTGTGGCTCTACGCTTCATCCCTTTCCTAACCCTAACCCTAACCCTAACCCTAGAAGTCAGGGTCTTCAGCAACAGGGGCTGAAGGTAGCCCCACCTGTCCCATGCAAGGCTCCAAACGCAAAGGTGTCCTGCGAGCAATCTTGCAGCTGCTGCACATTTGCCCTGCCATGCTCTCATCAGCCACACACCACCTGTGCCTCTACGCTTCATCCCTTTCCTAACTCTAACCCTAGCCCTAACCCTAGAAGTAATGGTCCTCAGCGACAGGGTCTGAAGCTAGCCCCACCTGTCCCATGAAAAGCTCCATACGCAAAGGTGTCCTGCGAGCAATCTTGCAGCTGCTGCACATTTGCCCTGCCATGCTCTCCTCAGCCCCACACCACCTGTGCCTCCACGCTTCATCCCTTTCCTAACCCTAACCCTAACCCTAACCCTAACCCTTGAATTCAGGCTCCTCAGCGACAGGGGCAGAAGCTAGCCCCACCTGTCCCATGAAAAGCTCCAAATGCAAAGGTGTCCTGCGAGCAATCTTGCAGCTGCTGCACATTTGCCCTGCCATGCTCTCCTCAGCCCCACACCACCTGTGGCTCCACGCTTCATCTCTTTCCTAACCCTAACCCTAACCCTAACCCTAGAAGCCAGGCTCCTCAGTGACAAGGGCTGAAGCTAGCCCCACCTGTCCCATGAAAAGCTCCAAACGCAAAGGTGTCCTGCGAGCAATCTTGCAGCTGCTGCACATTTGCCCTGCCATGCTCTCCTCAGCCCCACACCACCTGTGCCTCCACGCTTCATCCCTTTCCTAACCCTAACCCTAACCCTAACCCTAACCCTAGAAGTCAGGCTCCTCAGCGACAAAGGCTGAGACTACCCAACATGTACCATCAAATGCTCCAAAGAGAGAGGTGTTCTGCGAGCAATCTTGCAGCTGCTGCACATTTGCCCTGCCATGCTCTCCTCAGCCCCACACCACCTGTGGCTCTACGCTTCATCCCTTTCCTAACCCTAACCCTAACCCTAACCCTAGAAGTCAGGGTCTTCAGCAACAGGGGCTGAAGGTAGCCCCACCTGTCCCATGCAAGGCTCCAAACGCAAAGGTGTCCTGCGAGCAATCTTGCAGCTGCTGCACATTTGCCCTGCCATGCTCTCATCAGCCACACACCACCTGTGCCTCTACGCTTCATCCCTTTCCTAACTCTAACCCTAACCCTAACCCTAGAAGTAATGGTCCTCAGCGACAGGGTCTGAAGCTAGCCCCACCTGTCACATGAAAAGCTCCAAACGCAAAGGTGTCCTGCGAGCAATCTTGCAGCTGCTGCACATTTGCCCTGCCATGCTCTCCTCAGTCCCACACCACCTGTGCCTCCACGCTTCATCCCTTTCCTAACCCTAACCCTAACCCTAACCCTAACCCTAGAAGTCAGGCTCCTCAGCGACAAAGGCTGAGACTACCCAACATGTACCATCAAATGCTCCAAAGAGAGAGGTGTTCTGCGAGCAATCTTGCAGCTGCTGCACATTTGCCCTGCCATGCTCTCCTCAGCCACACACCACCTGTGCCTCTACGCTTCATCCCTTTCCTAACCCTAACCCTAACCCTAACCCTAGAAGTCAGGGTCTTCAGCAACAGGGTCTGAAGCTAGCCCCACCTGTCCCATGAAAAGCTCCATACGCAAAGGTGTCCTGAGAGCAATCTTGCAGCTGCTGCACATTTGCCCTGCCATGCTCTCCTCAGCCCCAAACCACCTGTGCCTCCACGCTTCATCCCTTTCCTAACCCTAACCCTAACCCTAACCCTAACCCTAACCCTAGAAGCCAGGCTCCTCAGTGACAAGGGCTGAAGCTAGCCCCACCTGTCCCATGAAAAGCTCCAAACGCAAAGGTGTCCTGCGAGCAATCTTGCAGCTGCTGCACATTTCCCTGGCATGCTCTCCTCAGCCCCACACCACCTGTGCCTCCACGCTTCATCCCTTTCCTAACCCTAACCCTAACCCTAACCCTAACCCTAGAAGTCAGGCTCCTCAGCGACAAAGGCTGAGACTACCCAACATGTACCATCAAATGCTCCAAAGAGAGAGGTGTCCTGCGAGCAAACTTGCAGCTGCTGCACATTTGCCCTGGCATGCTCTCCTCAGCCCCACACCACCTGTGGCTCTACGCTTCATCCCTTTCCTAACCCTAACCCTAACCCTAACCCTAGAAGTCAGGGTCTTCAGCAACAGGGGCTGAAGGTAGCCCCACCTGTCCCATGCAAGGCTCCAAACGCAAAGGTGTCCTGCGAGCAATCTTGCAGCTGCTGCACATTTGCCCTGCCATGCTCTCATCAGCCACACACCACCTGTGCCTCTACGCTTCATCCCTTTCCTAACTCTAACCCTAGCCCTAACCCTAGAAGTAATGGTCCTCAGCGACAGGGTCTGAAGCTAGCCCCACCTGTCCCATGAAAAGCTCCATACGCAAAGGTGTCCTGCGAGCAATCTTGCAGCTGCTGCACATTTGCCCTGCCATGCTCTCCTCAGCCCCACACCACCTGTGGCTCCATGCTTCATCCCTTTCCTAACCCTAACCCTAACGCTAACCCTAACCCTTGAATTCAGGCTCCTCAGCGACAAGGGCTGAAGCTAGCTCCACCTGTCCCATGAAAAGCTCCAAACGCAAAGGTGTCCTGCGAGCAATCTTGCAGCTGCTGCACATTTGGCCTGCCATGCTCTCCTCAGCCCCACACCACCTGTGCCTCCACGCTTCATCCCTTTCCTAACCCTAACCCTAACCCTAACCCTATCCCTAACCCTTGAATTCAGGCTCCTCAGCGACAGGGGTAGAAGCTAGCCCCACCTGTCCCATGCAAGGCTCCAAACGCAAAGGTGTCCTGCGAGCAATCTTGCAGCTGCTGCACATTTGCCCTGCCATGCTCTCCTCAGCCCCACACCACCTGTGCCTCCACGCTTCATCCCTTTCCTAACCCTAACCCTAACCCTAACCCTAACCCTAACCCTTGAATTCAGGCTCCTCAGCGACAGGGGCAGAAGCTAGCCCCACCTGTCCCATGAAAAGCTCCAAACGCAAAGGTGTCCTGCGAGCAAACTTGCAGCTGCTGCACATTTGCCCTGCCATGCTCTCATCAGCCCCACACCACCTGTGGCTCCACGCTTCATCCCTTTCCTAACCCTAACCCTAACCCTAACCCTTGAATTCAGGCTCCTCAGCGACAAGGGCTGAAGCTAGCCCCACCTGTCCCATGAAAAGCTCCAAACGCAAAGGTGTCCTGCGAGCAATCTTGCAGCTGCTGCACATTTGCCCTGCCATGCTCTCCTCAGCCCCACACCACCTGTGCCTCCACGCTTCATCCCTTTCCTAACCCTAACCCTAACCCTAACCCTAACCCTAGAAGTCAGGCTCCTCAGCGACAAAGGCTGAGACTACCCAACATGTACCATCAAATGCTCCAAAGAGAGAGGTGTTCTGCGAGCAATCTTGCAGCTGCTGCACATTTGCCCTGCCATGCTCTCCTCAGCCCCACACCACCTGTGGCTCTACGCTTCATCCCTTTCCTAACCCTAACCCTAACCCTAACCCTAGAAGTCAGGGTCTTCAGCAACAGGGGCTGAAGGTAGCCCCACCTGTCCCATGCAAGGCTCCAAACGCAAAGGTGTCCTGCGAGCAATCTTGCAGCTGCTGCACATTTGCCCTGCCATGCTCTCATCAGCCACACACCACCTGTGCCTCTACGCTTCATCCCTTTCCTAACTCTAACCCTAACCCTAACCCTAGAAGTAATGGTCCTCAGCGACAGGGTCTGAAGCTAGCCCCACCTGTCCCATGAAAAGCTCCATACGCAAAGGTGTCCTGAGAGCAATCTTGCAGCTGCTGCACATTTGCCCTGCCATGCTCTCCTCAGCCCCAAACCACCTGTGCCTCCACGCTTCATCCCTTTCCTAACCCTAACCCTAACCCTAACCCTAGAAGCCAGGCTCCTCAGTGACAAGGGCTGAAGCTAGCCCCACCTGTCCCATGAAAAGCTCCAAACGCAAAGGTGTCCTGCGAGCAATCTTGCAGCTGCTGCACATTTCCCTGGCATGCTCTCCTCAGCCCCACACCACCTGTGCCTCCACGCTTCATCCCTTTCCTAACCCTAACCCTAACCCTAACCCTAACCCTAGAAGTCAGGCTCCTCAGCGACAAAGGCTGAGACTACCCAACATGTACCATCAAATGCTCCAAAGAGAGAGGTGTTCTGCGAGCAATCTTGCAGCTGCTGCACATTTGCCCTGCCATGCTCTCCTCAGCCCCACACCACCTGTGGCTCTACGCTTCATCCCTTTCCTAACCCTAACCCTAACCCTAACCCTAGAAGTCAGGGTCTTCAGCAACAGGGGCTGAAGGTAGCCCCACCTGTCCCATGCAAGGCTCCAAACGCAAAGGTGTCCTGCGAGCAATCTTGCAGCTGCTGCACATTTGCCCTGCCATGCTCTCATCAGCCACACACCACCTGTGCCTCTACGCTTCATCCCTTTCCTAACTCTAACCCTAGCCCTAACCCTAGAAGTAATGGTCCTCAGCGACAGGGTCTGAAGCTAGCCCCACCTGTCCCATGAAAAGCTCCATACGCAAAGGTGTCCTGCGAGCAATCTTGCAGCTGCTGCACATTTGCCCTGCCATGCTCTCCTCAGCCCCACACCACCTGTGCCTCCACGCTTCATCCCTTTCCTAACCCTAACCCTAACCCTAACCCTAACCCTTGAATTCAGGCTCCTCAGCGACAGGGGCAGAAGCTAGCCCCACCTGTCCCATGAAAAGCTCCAAATGCAAAGGTGTCCTGCGAGCAATCTTGCAGCTGCTGCACATTTGCCCTGCCATGCTCTCCTCAGCCCCACACCACCTGTGGCTCCACGCTTCATCTCTTTCCTAACCCTAACCCTAACCCTAACCCTAGAAGCCAGGCTCCTCAGTGACAAGGGCTGAAGCTAGCCCCACCTGTCCCATGAAAAGCTCCAAACGCAAAGGTGTCCTGCGAGCAATCTTGCAGCTGCTGCACATTTGCCCTGCCATGCTCTCCTCAGCCCCACACCACCTGTGCCTCCACGCTTCATCCCTTTCCTAACCCTAACCCTAACCCTAACCCTAACCCTAGAAGTCAGGCTCCTCAGCGACAAAGGCTGAGACTACCCAACATGTACCATCAAATGCTCCAAAGAGAGAGGTGTTCTGCGAGCAATCTTGCAGCTGCTGCACATTTGCCCTGCCATGCTCTCCTCAGCCCCACACCACCTGTGGCTCTACGCTTCATCCCTTTCCTAACCCTAACCCTAACCCTAACCCTAGAAGTCAGGGTCTTCAGCAACAGGGGCTGAAGGTAGCCCCACCTGTCCCATGCAAGGCTCCAAACGCAAAGGTGTCCTGCGAGCAATCTTGCAGCTGCTGCACATTTGCCCTGCCATGCTCTCATCAGCCACACACCACCTGTGCCTCTACGCTTCATCCCTTTCCTAACTCTAACCCTAACCCTAACCCTAGAAGTAATGGTCCTCAGCGACAGGGTCTGAAGCTAGCCCCACCTGTCACATGAAAAGCTCCAAACGCAAAGGTGTCCTGCGAGCAATCTTGCAGCTGCTGCACATTTGCCCTGCCATGCTCTCCTCAGTCCCACACCACCTGTGCCTCCACGCTTCATCCCTTTCCTAACCCTAACCCTAACCCTAACCCTAACCCTAGAAGTCAGGCTCCTCAGCGACAAAGGCTGAGACTACCCAACATGTACCATCAAATGCTCCAAAGAGAGAGGTGTTCTGCGAGCAATCTTGCAGCTGCTGCACATTTGCCCTGCCATGCTCTCCTCAGCCACACACCACCTGTGCCTCTACGCTTCATCCCTTTCCTAACCCTAACCCTAACCCTAACCCTAGAAGTCAGGGTCTTCAGCAACAGGGTCTGAAGCTAGCCCCACCTGTCCCATGAAAAGCTCCATACGCAAAGGTGTCCTGAGAGCAATCTTGCAGCTGCTGCACATTTGCCCTGCCATGCTCTCCTCAGCCCCAAACCACCTGTGCCTCCACGCTTCATCCCTTTCCTAACCCTAACCCTAACCCTAACCCTAACCCTAACCCTAGAAGCCAGGCTCCTCAGTGACAAGGGCTGAAGCTAGCCCCACCTGTCCCATGAAAAGCTCCAAACGCAAAGGTGTCCTGCGAGCAATCTTGCAGCTGCTGCACATTTCCCTGGCATGCTCTCCTCAGCCCCACACCACCTGTGCCTCCACGCTTCATCCCTTTCCTAACCCTAACCCTAACCCTAACCCTAACCCTAGAAGTCAGGCTCCTCAGCGACAAAGGCTGAGACTACCCAACATGTACCATCAAATGCTCCAAAGAGAGAGGTGTCCTGCGAGCAAACTTGCAGCTGCTGCACATTTGCCCTGGCATGCTCTCCTCAGCCCCACACCACCTGTGGCTCTACGCTTCATCCCTTTCCTAACCCTAACCCTAACCCTAACCCTAGAAGTCAGGGTCTTCAGCAACAGGGGCTGAAGGTAGCCCCACCTGTCCCATGCAAGGCTCCAAACGCAAAGGTGTCCTGCGAGCAATCTTGCAGCTGCTGCACATTTGCCCTGCCATGCTCTCATCAGCCACACACCACCTGTGCCTCTACGCTTCATCCCTTTCCTAACTCTAACCCTAGCCCTAACCCTAGAAGTAATGGTCCTCAGCGACAGGGTCTGAAGCTAGCCCCACCTGTCCCATGAAAAGCTCCATACGCAAAGGTGTCCTGCGAGCAATCTTGCAGCTGCTGCACATTTGCCCTGCCATGCTCTCCTCAGCCCCACACCACCTGTGGCTCCATGCTTCATCCCTTTCCTAACCCTAACCCTAACGCTAACCCTAACCCTTGAATTCAGGCTCCTCAGCGACAAGGGCTGAAGCTAGCTCCACCTGTCCCATGAAAAGCTCCAAACGCAAAGGTGTCCTGCGAGCAATCTTGCAGCTGCTGCACATTTGGCCTGCCATGCTCTCCTCAGCCCCACACCACCTGTGCCTCCACGCTTCATCCCTTTCCTAACCCTAACCCTAACCCTAACCCTATCCCTAACCCTTGAATTCAGGCTCCTCAGCGACAGGGGTAGAAGCTAGCCCCACCTGTCCCATGCAAGGCTCCAAACGCAAAGGTGTCCTGCGAGCAATCTTGCAGCTGCTGCACATTTGCCCTGCCATGCTCTCCTCAGCCCCACACCACCTGTGCCTCCACGCTTCATCCCTTTCCTAACCCTAACCCTAACCCTAACCCTAACCCTAACCCTTGAATTCAGGCTCCTCAGCGACAGGGGCAGAAGCTAGCCCCACCTGTCCCATGAAAAGCTCCAAACGCAAAGGTGTCCTGCGAGCAAACTTGCAGCTGCTGCACATTTGCCCTGCCATGCTCTCATCAGCCACACAACACCTGTGGCTCCACGCTTCATCCCTTTCCTAACCCTAACCCTAACCCTAACCCTTGAATTCAGGCTCCTCAGTGACAAGGGCTGAAGCTAGAGCCACCTGTCACATGAAAAGCTCCAAACGCAAAAGTGTCCTGCGAGCAATCTTGCCGCTGCTGCACATTTGCCCTGCCATGCTCTCCTCAGCCCCACACCACCTGTGCCTCCACGCTTCATCCCTTTCCTAACCCTAACCCTAACCCTAACCCTAGAAGTCAGGCTCCTCAGCGACAAAGGCTGAGACTACCCAACATGTACCATCAAATGCTCCAAAGAGAGAGGTGTTCTGCGAGCAATCTTGCAGCTGCTGCACATTTGCCCTGCCATGCTCTCCTCAGCCCCACACCACCTGTGCCTCTACGCTTCATCCCTTTCCTAACTCTAACCCTAACCCTAACCCTAGAAGTAATGGTCCTCAGCGACAGGGTCTGAAGCTAGCCCCACCTGTCCCATGAAAAGCTCCATACGCAAAGGTGTCCTGAGAGCAATCTTGCAGCTGCTGCACATTTGCCCTGCCATGCTCTCCTCAGCCCCAAACCACCTGTGCCTCCACGCTTCATCCCTTTCCTAACCCTAACCCTAACCCTAACCCTAACCCTAACCCTAGAAGCCAGGCTCCTCAGTGACAAGGGCTGAAGCTAGCCCCACCTGTCCCATGAAAAGCTCCGAACGCAAAGGTGTCCTGCGAGCAATCTTGCAGCTGCTGCACATTTCCCTGGCATGCTCTCCTCAGCCCCACACCACCTGTGCCTCCACGCTTCATCCCTTTCCTAACCCTAACCCTAACCCTAACCCTAACCCTAGAAGTCAGGCTCCTCAGCGACAAAGGCTGAGACTACCCAACATGTACCATCAAATGCTCCAAAGAGAGAGGTGTTCTGCGAGCAATCTTGCAGCTGCTGCACATTTGCCCTGCCATGCTCTCCTCAGCCCCACACCACCTGTGGCTCTACGCTTCATCCCTTTCCTAACCCTAACCCTAACCCTAACCCTAGAAGTCAGGGTCTTCAGCAACAGGGGCTGAAGGTAGCCCCACCTGTCCCATGCAAGGCTCCAAACGCAAAGGTGTCCTGCGAGCAATCTTGCAGCTGCTGCACATTTGCCCTGCCATGCTCTCATCAGCCACACACCACCTGTGCCTCTACGCTTCATCCCTTTCCTAACTCTAACCCTAACCCTAACCCTAGAAGTAATGGTCCTCAGCGACAGGGTCTGAAGCTAGCCCCACCTGTCCCATGAAAAGCTCCAAACGCAAAGGTGTCCTGCGAGCAATCTTGCAGCTGCAGCACATTTGCCCTGCCATGCTCTCCTCAGCCCCACACCACCTGTGCCTCCACGCTTCATCCCTTTCCTAACCCTAACCCTAACCCTAACCCTAACCCTAACCCTAGAAGCCAGGCTCCTCAGTGACAAGGGCTGAAGCTAGCCCCACCTGTCCCATGAAAAGCTCCAAACGCAAAGGTGTCCTGCGAGCAAACTTGCAGCTGCTGCACATTTGCCCTGCCATGCTCTCATCAGCCCCACACCACCTGTGGCTCCACGCTTCATCCCTTTCCTAACCCTAACCCTAACCCTAACCCTTGAATTCAGGCTCCTCAGTGACAAGGGCTGAAGCTAGAGCCACCTGTCCCATGAAAAGCTCCAAACGCAAAGGTGTCCTGCGAGCAATCTTGCTGCTGCTGCACATTTGCCCTGCCATGCTCTCCTCAGCCCCACACCACCTGTGCCTCTACGCTTCATCCCTTTCCTAACCCTAACCCTAACCCTAACCCTAGAAGTCAGGGTCTTCAGCAACAGGGGCTGAAGGTAGCCCCACCTGTCCCATGCAAGGCTCCAAACGCAAAGGTGTCCTGCGAGCAATCTTGCAGCTGCTGCACATTTGCCCTGCCATGCTCTCCTCAGCCACACACCACCTGTGCCTCTACGCTTCATCCCTTTCCTAACTCTAACCCTAACCCTAACCCTAGAAGTAATGGTCCTCAGCGACAGGGTCTGAAGCTAGCCCCACCTGTCCCATGCAAAGCTCCATACGCAAAGGTGTCCTGAGAGCAATCTTGCAGCTGCTGCACATTTGCCCTGCCATGCTCTCCTCAGCCCCAAACCACCTGTGCCTCCACGCTTCATCCCTTTCCTAACCCTAACCCTAACCCTAACCCTAACCCTAACCCTAACCCTAGAAGCCAGGCTCCTCAGTGACAAGGGCTGAAGCTAGCCCCACCTGTCCCATGAAAAGCTCCGAACGCAAAGGTGTCCTGCGAGCAATCTTGCAGCTGCTGCACATTTCCCTGGCATGCTCTCCTCAGCCCCACACCACCTGTGCCTCCACGCTTCATCCCTTTCCTAACCCTAACCCTAACCCTAACCCTAACCCTAGAAGTCAGGCTCCTCAGCGACAAAGGCTGAGACTACCCAACATGTACCATCAAATGCTCCAAAGAGAGAGGTGTTCTGCGAGCAATCTTGCAGCTGCTGCACATTTGCCCTGCCATGCTCTCCTCAGCCCCACACCACCTGTGCCTCTACGCTTCATCCCTTTCCTAACCCTAACCCTAACCCTAACCCTAGAAGTCAGGGTCTTCAGCAACAGGGGCTGAAGGTAGCCCCACCTGTCCCATGCAAGGCTCCAAACGCAAAGGTGTCCTGCGAGCAATCTTGCAGCTGCTGCACATTTGCCCTGCCATGCTCTCATCAGCCACACACCACCTGTGCCTCTACGCTTCATCCCTTTCCTAACTCTAACCCTAACCCTAACCCTAGAAGTCAGGGTCTTCAGCAACAGGGGCTGAAGGTAGCCCCACCTGTCCCATGCAAGGCTCGAAACGCAAAGGTGTCCTGCGAGCAATCTTGCAGCTGCTGCACATTTGCCCTGCCATGCTCTCCTCAGCCCCACACCACCTGTGCCTCCACGCTTCATCCCTTTCCTAACCCTAACCCTAACCCTAACCCTAGAAGTCAGGCTCCTCAGCGACAAAGGCTGAGACTACCCAACATGTACCATCAAATGCTCCAAAGAGAGAGGTGTTCTGCGAGCAATCTTGCAGCTGCTGCACATTTGCCCTGCCATGCTCTCCTCAGCCCCACACCACCTGTGCCTCCATGCTTCATCCCTTTCCTAACCCTAACCCTAACCCTAACCCTAACCCTAGAAGTCATGGTCCTCAGCGACAAGGGCTGAAGCTAGCCCCACCTGTCACATGAAAAGCTCCAAACGCAAAGGTGTCCTGCGAGCAATCTTGCAGCTGCTGCACATTTGCCCTGCCATGCTCTCCTCAGCCCCACACCACCTGTGCCTCCACGCTTCATCCCTTTCCTAACCCTAACCCTAACCCTAACCCTAGAAGTCAGGGTCTTCAGCAACAGGGGCTGAAGGTAGCCCCACCTGTCCCATGCAAGGCTCCAAACGCAAAGGTGTCCTGCGAGCAATCTTGCAGCTGCTGCACATTTGCCCTGCCATGCTCTCCTCAGCCACACACCACCTGTGCCTCTACGCTTCATCCCTTTCCTAACCCTAACCCTAACCCTAACCCTAGAAGTCAGGGTCTTCAGCAACAGGGGCTGAAGGTAGCCCCACCTGTCCCATGCAAGGCTCCAAACACAAAGGTGTCCTGCGAGCAATCTTGCAGCTGCTGCACATTTGCCCTGCCATGCTCTCCTCAGCCACACACCACCTGTGCCTCTACGCTTCATCCCTTTCCTAACTCTAACCCTAACCCTAACCCTAGAAGTAATGGTCCTCAGCGACAGGGTCTGAAGCTAGCCCCACCTGTCCCATGAAAAGCTCCATACGCAAAGGTGTCCTGAGAGCAATCTTGCAGCTGCTGCACATTTGCCCTGCCATGCTCTCCTCAGCCCCAAACCACCTGTGCCTCCACGCTTCATCCCTTTCCTAACCCTAAGCCTAACCCTAACCCTAACCCTAACCCTAGAAGCCAGGCTCCTCAGTGACAAGGGCTGAAGCTAGCCCCACCTGTCCCATGAAAAGCTCCGAACGCAAAGGTGTCCTGCGAGCAATCTTGCAGCTGCTGCACATTTCCCTGGCATGCTCTCCTCAGCCCCAAACCACCTGTGGCTCCACGCTTCATCCCTTTAATAACCCTAACCCTAACCCTAACCCTAACCCTAACCCTAACCCTTGAATTCAGGCTCCTCAGCGACAGGGGCAGAAGCTAGCCCCACCTGTCCCATGAAAAGCTCCATACGCAAAGATGTCCTGCGAGCAATCTTGCAGCTGCTGCACATTTCCCCTGCCATGCTCTCCTCAGCCCCACACTACCTGTGGCTCCATGCTTCATCCCTTTCCTAACCCTAACCCTAACGCTAACCCTAACCCTTGAATTCAGGCTCCTCAGCGACAAGGGCTGAAGCTAGCTCCACCTGTCCCATGAAAAGCTCCAAACGCAAAGGTGTCCTGCGAGCAATCTTGCAGCTGCTGCACATTTGCCCTGCCATGCTCTCCTCAGCCCCACACCACCTGTGGCTCCACGCTTCATCCCTTTCCTAACCCTAACCCTAACCCTAACCCTTGAATTCAGGCTCCTCAGTGACAAGGGCTGAAGCTAGAGCCACCTGTCCCATGAAAAGCTCCAAACGCAAAGGTGTCCTGCGAGCAATCTTGCCGCTGCTGCACATTTGCCCTGCCATGCTCTCCTCAGCCCCACACCACCTGTGCCTCCACGCTTCATCCCTTTCCTAACCCTAACCCTAACCCTAACCCTAGAAGTCAGGCTCCTCAGCGACAAAGGCTGAGACTACCCAACATGTACCATCAAATGCTCCAAAGAGAGAGGTGTTCTGCGAGCAATCTTGCAGCTGCTGCACATTTGCCCTGCCATGCTCTCCTCAGCCCCACACCACCTGTGCCTCCATGCTTCATCCCTTTCCTAACCCTAACCCTAACCCTAACCCTAACCCTAGAAGTCATGGTCCTCAGCGACAAGGGCTGAAGCTAGCCCCACCTGTCACATGAAAAGCTCCAAACGCAAAGGTGTCCTGCGAGCAATCTTGCAGCTGCTGCACATTTGCCCTGCCATGCTCTCCTCAGCCCCACACCACCTGTGCCTCCACGCTTCATCCCTTTCCTAACCCTAACCCTAACCCTAACCCTAGAAGTCAGGGTCTTCAGCAACAGGGGCTGAAGGTAGCCCCACCTGTCCCATGCAAGGCTCCAAACGCAAAGGTGTCCTGCGAGCAATCTTGCAGCTGCTGCACATTTGCCCTGCCATGCTCTCCTCAGCCACACACCACCTGTGCCTCTACGCTTCATCCCTTTCCTAACCCTAACCCTAACCCTAACCCTAGAAGTCAGGGTCTTCAGCAACAGGGGCTGAAGGTAGCCCCACCTGTCCCATGCAAGGCTCCAAACGCAAAGGTGTCCTGCGAGCAATCTTGCAGCTGCTGCACATTTGCCCTGCCATGCTCTCATCAGCCACACACCACCTGTGCCTCTACGCTTCATCCCTTTCCTAACTCTAACCCTAACCCTAACCCTAGAAGTAATGGTCCTCAGCGACAGGGTCTGAAGCTAGCCCCACCTGTCCCATGAAAAGCTCCATACGCAAAGGTGTCCTGCGAGCAATCTTGCAGCTGCTGCACATTTGCCCTGCCATGCTCTCCTCAGCCCCACACCACCTGTGCCTCCACGCTTCATCCCTTTCCTAACCCTAACCCTAACCCTAACCCTAACCCTAACCCTAGAAGCCAGGCTCCTCAGTGACAAGGGCTGAAGCTAGCCCCACCTGTCCCATGAAAAGCTCCAAACGCAAAGGTGTCCTGCGAGCAAACTTGCAGCTGCTGCACATTTGCCCTGCCATGCTCTCATCAGCCCCACACCACCTGTGGCTCCACGCTTCATCCCTTTCCTAACCCTAACCCTAACCCTAACCCTTGAATTCAGGCTCCTCAGTGACAAGGGCTGAAGCTAGCCCCACCTGTCACATGAAAAGCTCCAAACGCAAAGGTGTCCTGCGAGCAATCTTGCAGCTGCTGCACATTTGCCCTGCCATGCTCTCATCAGCCACACACCACCTGTGCCTCTACGCTTCATCCCTTTCCTAACTCTAACCCTAACCCTAACCCTAGAAGTAATGGTCCTCAGCGACAGGGTCTGAAGCTAGCCCCACCTGTCCCATGAAAAGCTCCATACGCAAAGGTGTCCTGCGAGCAATCTTGCAGCTGCTGCACATTTGCCCTGCCATGCTCTCCTCAGCCCCACACCACCTGTGGCTCCATGCTTCATCCCTTTCCTAACCCTAACCCTAACCCTAACCCTAGAAGCCAGGCTCCTCAGTGACAAGGGCTGAAGCTAGCCCCACCTGTCCCATGAAAAGCTCCGAACGCAAAAGTGTCCTGCGAGCAATCTTGCAGCTGCTGCACATTTCCCTGGCATGCTCTCCTCAGCCCCAAACCACCTGTGGCTCCACGCTTCATCCCTTTAATAACCCTAACCCTAACCCTAACCCTAACCCTAACCCTAACCCTAACCCTAACCCTAACCCTAGCAGCCAGGCTCCTCAGCAACAAGGGCTGAAGGTAGCCCCACCTGTCCCATGAAAAGCTCCAAACGCAAAGGTGTCCTGCGAGCAATCTTGCAGCTGCTGCACATTTGCCCTGCCATGCTCTCCTCAGCCCCACACCACCTGTGCCTCCACGCTTCATCCCTTTCCTAACCCTAACCCTAACGCTAACCCTAACCCTAGAATTCAGGCTCCTCAGCGACAAGGGCTGAAGCTAGCTCCACCTGTCCCATGAAAAGCTCCAAACGCAAAGGTGTCCTGCGAGCAATCTTGCAGCTGCTGCACATTTGCCCTGCCATGCTCTGCTCAGCCCCACACCACCTGTGCCTCCACACTTCATCCCTTTCCTAACCCTAACCCTAACCCTAACCCTATCCCTAACCCTTGAATTCAGGCTCCTCAGCGACAGGGGTAGAAGCTAGCCCCACCTGTCCCATGCAAGGCTCCAAACGCAAAGGTGTCCTGCGAGCAATCTTGCAGCTGCTGCACATTTGCCCTGCCATGCTCTCCTCAGCCCCACACCACCTGTGCCTCCACGCTTCATCCCTTTCCTAACCCTAACCCTAACCCTAACCCTAACCCTAACCCTAACCCTTGAATTCAGGCTCCTCAGCGACAGGGGCAGAAGCTAGCCCCACCTGTCCCATGAAAAGCTTCAAATGCAAAGGTGTCCTGCGAGCAAACTTGCAGCTGCTGCACATTTGCCCTGCCATGCTCTCCTCAGCCCCACACCACCTGTGGCTCCACGCTTCATCTCTTTCCTAACCCTAACCCTAACCCTAACCCTAACCCTAGAAGCCAGGCTCCTCAGTGACAAGGGCTGAAGCTAGCCCCACCTGTCCCATGAAAAGCTCCAAACGCAAAGGTGTCCTGCGAGCAAACTTGCAGCTGCTGCACATTTGCCCTGCCATGCTCTCATCAGCCCCACACCACCTGTGGCTCCACGCTTCATCCCTTTCCTAACCCTAACCCTAACCCTAACCCTTGAATTCAGGCTCCTCAGTGACAAGGGCTGAAGCTAGAGCCACCTGTCCCATGAAAAGCTCCAAACGCAAAGGTGTCCTGCGAGCAATCTTGCCGCTGCTGCACATTTGCCCTGCCATGCTCTCCTCAGCCCCACACCACCTGTGCCTCCACGCTTCATCCCTTTCCTAACCCTAACCCTAACCCTAACCCTAGAAGTCAGGCTCCTCAGCGACAAAGGCTGAGACTACCCAACATGTACCATCAAATGCTCCAAAGAGAGAGGTGTTCTGCGAGCAATCTTGCAGCTGCTGCACATTTGCCCTGCCATGCTCTCCTCAGCCCCACACCACCTGTGCCTCCATGCTTCATCCCTTTCCTAACCCTAACCCTAACCCTAACCCTAGAAGTCATGGTCCTCAGCGACAAGGGCTGAAGCTAGCCCCACCTGTCCCATGAAAAGCTCCAAACGCAAAGGTGTCCTGCGAGCAATCTTGCAGCTGCTGCACATTTGCCCTGCCATGCTCTCCTCAGCCCCACACCACCTGTGGCTCTACGCTTCATCCCTTTCCTAACCCTAACCCTAACCCTAACCCTAGAAGTCAGGGTCTTCAGCAACAGGGGCTGAAGGTAGCCCCACCTGTCCCATGCAAGGCTCCAAACGCAAAGGTGTCCTGCGAGCAATCTTGCAGCTGCTGCACATTTGCCCTGCCATGCTCTCATCAGCCACACACCACCTGTGCCTCTACGCTTCATCCCTTTCCTAACTCTAACCCTAACCCTAACCCTAGAAGTAATGGTCCTCAGCGACAGGGTCTGAAGCTAGCCCCACCTGTCCCATGAAAAGCTCCATACGCAAAGGTGTCCTGCGAGCAATCTTGCAGCTGCTGCACATTTGCCCTGCCATGCTCTCCTCAGCCCCACACCACCTGTGCCTCCACGCTTCATCCCTTTCCTAACCCTAACCCTAACCCTAACCCTAACCCTAACCCTAGAAGCCAGGCTCCTCAGTGACAAGGGCTGAAGCTAGCCCCACCTGTCCCATGAAAAGCTCCAAACGCAAAGGTGTCCTGCGAGCAAACTTGCAGCTGCTGCACATTTGCCCTGCCATGCTCTCATCAGCCCCACACCACCTGTGGCTCCACGCTTCATCCCTTTCCTAACCCTAACCCTAACCCTAACCCTTGAATTCAGGCTCCTCAGTGACAAGGGCTGAAGCTAGAGCCACCTGTCCCATGAAAAGCTCCAAACGCAAAGGTGTCCTGCGAGCAATCTTGCAGCTGCTGCACATTTGCCCTGCCATGCTCTCCTCAGCCCCACACCACCTGTGCCTCCACGCTTCATCCCTTTCCTAACCCTAACCCTAACCCTAACCCTAACCCTAGAAGTCAGGCTCCTCAGCGACAAAGGCTGAGACTACCCAACATGTACCATCAAATGCTCCAAAGAGAGAGGTGTTCTGCGAGCAATCTTGCAGCTGCTGCACATTTGCCCTGCCATGCTCTCCTCAGCCCCACACCACCTGTGGCTCTACGCTTCATCCCTTTCCTAACCCTAACCCTAACCCTAACCCTAGAAGTCAGGGTCTTCAGCAACAGGGGCTGAAGGTAGCCCCACCTGTCCCATGCAAGGCTCCAAACGCAAAGGTGTCCTGCGAGCAATCTTGCAGCTGCTGCACATTTGCCCTGCCATGCTCTCCTCAGCCCCACACCACCTGTGCCTCCACGCTTCATCCCTTTCCTAACCCTAAGCCTAACCCTAACCCTAACCCTAACCCTAGAAGCCAGGCTCCTCAGCGACAAGGGCTGAAGCTAGCCCCACCTGTCCCATGAAAAGCTCCGAACGCAAAGGTGTCCTGCGAGCAATCTTGCAGCTGCTGCACATTTCCCTGGCATGCTCTCCTCAGCCCCAAACCACCTGTGCCTCCACGCTTCATCCCTTTCCTAACCCTAACCCTAACCCTAGAAGCCAGGCTCCTCAGCGAAAAGGGCTGAAGGTAGCCCCACCTGTCCCATGAAAAGCTCCATACGCAAAGGTGTCCTGCGAGCAATCTTGCAGCTGCTGCACATTTGCCCTGCCATGCTCTCCTCAGCCCCACACCACCTGTGCCTCCACGCTTCATCCCTTTCCTAACCCTAACCCTAACCCTAAAACTAACCCTATAAGCCAGGCTCCTCAGCGACAAGGGCTGAAGCTAGCCCCACCTGTCGCATGCAAGGCTCCAAACGCAAATGTGTCCTGCGAGCAATCTTGCAGCTGCTGCACATTTGCCCTGCCATGCTCTCCTCAGCTCCACACCACCTGTGCCTTTATGCTTCATCCCTTTCCTAACCCTAACCCTAACCCTAACCCTAGAAGTAACGGTCCTCAGCGACAGGGGCTGAAACTAGCCCCACCTGTCCCATGAAAAGCTCCAAACGCAAAGGTGTCCTGCGAGCAATCTTGCAGCTGCTGCACATTTGCCCTGCCATGCTCTCCTCAGCCCCATACCACCTGTGGCTCCATGCTTCATCTTTTTCCTAACCCTAACCCTAACCCTAGAAGCCAGGGTCCTCAGCGACAAGAGCTGAAGCTAGAGCCACCTGTCCCATGAAAAGCTCCAAACGCAAAGGTGTCCTGCGAGCAATCTTGCCGCTGCTGCACATTTGCCCTGGCATGCTCTCCTCAGCCCCACACCACCTGTAGCTCCACGCTTCATCCTTCTCCTAACACTAACCTTAACCCTTGAATTCAGGCTCCTCAGCGACAAGAGCTGAAGCTAGCCCCACCTATCCCATGAAAAGCTCCATACGCAAAGGTGTCCTGCGAGCAATCTTGCAGCTGCTGCACATTTCCCCTGCCATGCTCTCCTCAGCCCCAAACCACCTGTGGCTCCACGCTTCCTCCCTTTCCTAACCCTAACCCTAACGCTAACCCTAACCCTAGAAGCCAGGCTCCTCAGCGACAAGGGCTGAAGCTAGCCCGACCTGTCACATGAAAAGCTCCAAACGCAAAGGTGTCCTGCAAGCAATCTTGTAGCTGCTGCACATTTGCCCTGCCATGCTCTCCTCAGCCCCACACCACCTGTGCCTCCACGCTTCATCCCTTTCCTAACCCTAACCCTAACCCTGACAGTAGAAGCCAGGCTCCTCAGTGACAAGGGCTGAAGCTAGCCCCACCTGTCCCATGCAAGGCTCCAAATGCAAAGGTGTCCTGCGAGCAATCTTGCAGCTGCTGCACATTTGCCCTGCCATGCTCTCCTCAGCCCCACACCACCTGTGCCTCCACGCTTCATCCCTTTCCTAACCCTAACCCTAACCCTAACCCTAGAAGCCAGGCTGCTCAGCAACAAGGGGTGAAGCTAGCCCCACCAGTCCCATGCAAATCTCCAAACACAAAGGTGTCCTGCGAGCAATCTTGCAGCTGCTGAACATTTGCCATCAAATGTTGCCATCAAATCTCCATCAAAATTCCAAATACAAAGGTGTCTTGGGAGCAATGTGGATGAAGCCCTACATTTCCTTTGGCATCCTGTTTGCAGCCCCAGTCGACCTGTGGCTCCAGTCTTTGTCTCCTAGCCCTTACCCTACATCATAACCACTTCATAGGTGGGTCCTGTGACTCACTCCACCAGTCCCATTCAAGGCTCCAAAGCCAAAGGTGTTCTGGAAGCAAGGTCACACAACCCTGTATTTGTTTTGTCATGCCTTTTTATGCCCCACTCCCCCCTGTGGCTCTGTGATTTAGCCCTTTGCCTAAGCCAAACCCTAATGCTAAAAGTTGGCCTCATCAGAGGCAGGACATGAAGCTAACACCACTTGTCCTATTCAAGGCTCCATAGCCAAAAGTGTCCTGGCAGTAATGTGGCAACAGCCCTGCATTTCCTTTGTCATGCCCTTTGCAGCCCCTCTCCACCTGCAGCTTCATTCTTTATCCCTCTCCTATCCCTAACTGATCCTAAAAGTGGGTCTCATCAGAAACAGAATGTGAAGTTGACCCCACTACCTCCATTCAATGCTTCAAAGATAAAGTTGTCTGAGAAACAAAGTGGACAGAGCCACCCATTTCCTTTGGCATGCCCTTTGTAGCCCCAATCTGTTAGCAGCTCCATATATTATTTCTTTCCTAACGCTAACCCTAACTCTAACTCTAAATGTGACACTCATCAGAGGCAGACCTAAAACTGACTTTGCCTTCCTCATTCATGCTGCGAGATCAAAGGTGTCCCCAGAAGAAAGTTGGCTCAGCCCCCTCATTTCCTTTGACATGCTCTTTGCCTTCTCTTTGCACTTGCAGCTCCACACTTTATCCCTCTCCTAACCTTAACCCTAACCCTAACTTTAACCCTAACTTTATGTATAAGTGTGAGATTATTGTGAAGTAGGACCTGCCAGCCCCATTCAAGCTCCTACACCAAAGGTGTTCTTAGAGCAATATTCGTGCAGTCCCACATGGCAAGCCCTCACTCCACTGTTAACTCCATGCTTTATCCTTCTCTTAGCCCTAGCCCTATCCTCCATGGCTGTAACATCTTTGCTCCCAGAAATTCTCTTTCCATAGGCCATGAATGGGTTTATGGGACTCCGGTTCAGGCCCCTCCTGAGATCAGATTTATATTGGGGTTATCTTTAGAAGAGAGAGAAAGCCTCTGTTAGATGGTTTTGTGGTGCAATAGGCATGCTAAAGGAAATACAGGGCTTCCCAAATAATTCTCCTACAGCTATTTTGCATCTGATACTTACATGGGGTGGCAGTTTCATGGTCAAGACTCTTTTGAGATATCCACATTTATCAGTAGGAGTCTATTCTGATAGTATCAATACCTATTGCCATCTATTGATATGGATCTCCTTCGCTTAGCTTAGATACTTCTTGATCTCAATTGTCATTTATAGCTTTCGTTCTCAGACCAGATTAACTCTTGTATGTACCAACATCTACAACATCTGTTGTTCTCAGTATTGGGAGGCCTCAATGAATATTGATTTCAAAAGTTATCACTTCAGAATGACATTTGTAGATATCCAGCTTTATCATAAGTATTTATACCTCTGTCTCACCTGGCATCTATAGCTTTTGCTCTTGTACCTGATTTGCTCTCAACAGGCACCAAAGACTATTGATATCAATCCCTCTATATTGACAGATATTGATGCCTATCAATTTCCACACCTATTGATAAGGATTAGTTACAATAGCTGTTGATAGGGATCAATTCCTTTTAGTCTTGATAAGCATCTATAGTTCATTTTCAGAGCTTTTTTGCTCTTGGTTGGCTTCAACAGCTATCAACATCAATTCCTTTCTATATCGACAGCCGTTGGTGCCTATCAATTTCTACACCTATCAAAAGGGATCAATAATGATAGAGATCAATACCTATTGATATCTATCAATACTTATCCCTATCAATGTGCATTGATACATTTTGTTCTCAACAGGCATCTATATCTTTTGCTCTTGGAGCAAATATTTCTTGGTAGGCAACAACCACCATCAACATTGACCATTCTTGATATCAAGAGGTATCAATGAGTATTGATTTCCAGATGTATCATGAGGGAACTGCATGTATAGATATCCAGCCCTATCCAGAATCATCAATATCTCTTGATCTCAACAGATATTGCTTCCTATTGATTTCCACCCTTATCTATAGGGGTTAACACTGATGGATGTAGAAAGTTAAGGATGACTATTGACATAAAGCCCTAACCATAGACATCGATACTTCTCAGTTTTGACTGGCATCTATAGCATTTGTTCTCTGACCAATTTTGTTCTCAGTACATGCTGATGACTATCAACATTGACTATTTTTAATATTTAGAGGCCTCAGTGCGTATCTGTTTCCAGACGTATCATGAGGACATCTACAGATACCCAGCTCTATCCAGAGGCATCAATGCCTCTCAACAGTGGGAGGCATCTCTAACTTTCATTCTTGGACTGGATTTGTTCTCTGTAGGCATCAACAGCTATTAACATCAATACCTCTCAATATTGATAGGAATCAATGCCTATCAATTTCCATATCTCTCAGTAGAGATTGATATCAATAGGTATGGATACCTATCAGTTTTGATACCTATCAAAAGGCATTGACACCTCTTGATCTCGATAGACATTAATTCTTATCTATGCCCATATCTACCAATAAGGATCAATATCAATAGGTATCAATAGTGATGGATGGGTATCAATATCAATCCCTACTGACAGCTGTTGATACTTCTTGATCTACTGACTTCTATAATATTTGTTCTTATATCAGTTTTGCTCTCAGCACTTGTAAAAGTAGACAACACAACAGCATCATTATGCAGTAAAAAATACATCTTTCAAGTGTCTATTGCTAGTTTTATTTGTGAGAGACACTCTTATAACTCTACAGTTAACAGATGAAACTTCATGCAGCAGGAAATCATGCCAGTGATGTATGGACATGTGCATTTTTAGTATAATCTGTAGTTATGAAAACAGCTTTGCTCTGTTTACATAATCATCTGTTTTTCTCCAAACAACAGAAGGAAAGTATAGGAAAGCATTTTCTTTTAAATTTATAAATACAGTTTATGCTTTTTATCTCTAATTTGTTGTAACCTTTCTCTCTTCTCACACCTACTCCCTTACCTTCTTCTTTCCTCAAAAAGGTATTTAGCATTTTTGGAGCTTTAAACATCTTAAAGGTACTAAAATAATGTGGAAAAAGAATAAGGAATGCACAAAGAAAACCCAAGGTGTTCTTTACTTAAAACATGCTAAGAGTGTATAGAGAAAGATGCCCTTTTAATACATGCATATTAGAATTCATATCAGACACCATGCAGGGCATCAGAAAATATGAATCAAAGTATGTGTATTCAGACTAAAAAGACTGAATTTCTCACTAGGAATCCTGCATATATTATTTAAACCACTGAAGCCTTCAGTTCCTTTATTTATAGACAGAAGTGTACTAGTAGAAGTCCAGTTTTGTGACATTCACTACATATGATCATTTTCTCCATTAACAGAAGTACAAATTTCCTAACTTCAAGCAAATTTGTTCTCCCTAGTCTTGTCTCTAGTTTTAGCAAATTACTATATTTTATTCAGAATACTCTTTTCAGGAGGACGTCTTTTGGACAACATTTGTTTTTGTTTTGTTCAGGTACAAGTCTACCATAGTGGTCTAGACAACAATGGTCCAAATACAAGACCATTTATACCTGTAAAGTCCTGAGAGCTTTCTTTATCAGCAAACACTTTTGACATTTGAAATAAATACAAATGGCATTTGTATTTATATAGCTATCTTCAATACAGAGTAAAATCTGACAATAGATACAAAGGAAAAACTGAGGAATGTGCTCTTCCAGGGAATATGGTAGAAGATAGAACCTGACTAGTGACCTCACTAAACTTTAGAAGTCATGAAAAAGTCGTTCCTGAACATAAAGTAAAATTGAACTCTTCACAAAGAAGCCAAATAGAAGGGGATGTAATATGAGAAAGTGGCAAATCAGGAGAGAAAGCAGATCAATGAATCTCATCTACTCAATAAAGTACAAAGAAAGGAAAGCACTAGCTGCTATTTAATGCTACAGCCAATAAAGAATAGCAGTTATAGTGACCTGCTTCTCCATATTCAATCACACAAATCTTACTGTAGGAAAGTCATTTATTTCCCTCCCCACTACCACCATACTGTCCATACAAGATCATTTATATCTGTAAAATTCTGAAAGCTTTCTTTATGACCAAACACTTCTGACATTTGAAATAAATACAAGCCATTTCCCATAGCTATCTTCAACATAGAGTAAAACACGAATCATACTGTAGAAAAGTCATCTATTCCCCTCCCCACCACCATACTGTCCACATGGGAAAAAAAAGCTCAGAAGTTTCAATTGAAATTCTAAAACAAAATACATAATGGAATTTAACCAACCAAACAAAACAATCATGCTTACTTTAAGAACAAAAACGAAAAATTTAAGTTCAAGAAACAAAAGGTCACAGACACTTCTAAAAGGTGCTCTAGAAGAGCAATACGTTGATAAGTTTATTTAGAGGTGATATTATGCTTTCATATACATTAAAGTATAAGCCTTCTATGCAAGGACTGTCCACATCAAATATATATGTATAATGTTGTTTGCATCTTGGTTGTGCACCCCTAGCTGCAAATTCCTTGTTAGCCCATACCATGGCAGATGCCTAGCTGGAAATGAGGTAAAAACCTACAGGCTTCTCACAGGATACAGCACCTTCCAGTACTGGAAGGTTTCTGAGGAATAGCCTAGTTCTACCTCCGGCTCTTTGGCAGATTTGGCTCGCTGAACAACCATAATTTCAGTATTTGGCTGGCAATGTAAAGAAGAAACCCAAGACTTCCATGTAGCTGGTCTGTCCCCCTCATTTCTCTGTCCTAACACTTCTAAGTTCCCCCTTCTCTTTATACACACTCTGTCATTCTATCCTCATGGGGTCAGCTCACTTGCCTGTGTCTAACAGATGAATACTTCGAGGAAATCATTAAATCTTGAAAGGGCTTCAGAAATTTCTGGAAGTTGTATTCCTTGTGCTTGTAGTCTGGGTGAGGGACTGACTACAGTAATTGCTTATTATCTTCAACACGGACATCATTCTGAGATAATGTCTGCTGAGAACAGCCTTGGCCCATCTTCAAAGATAGCTCCAATAATAACATGTCCTGTGGAAGTCCAGAAGTTTAAGAGCAGAGAATTGTGCTGGCAAAGGTCATAAAAATTCCCTGTCTTTTGTAGCACACCAGAAACTGAAGTGCATTTTACAGAATCAGTGGGAGTCACTATTATTTAACCAATATTATAAACAATGCAGAACTGAGTCAGAAAAGTTGTCAGGGAGGGTAAAGTAAGGAAAAAAGGTCCTTCTAATATGAAACAAGTCATTTGCATTTAACGTAACTCAATGATAGCAAAAACTACACTGGCACAGTTTGAAGGCTTCAGTAAGCAGGAGACATGAGGAGCATCAAGGCTGGCTTCCCTACAGGGAAAGGGAAGCTGAGGGGGTCAGCAGGCCAGTGCCCTTGCTGACAAAGGTGCTGTTCCAGGTGCCCAGATAAGATGAGACAAACAGGTCTGGTGACACTAATTGGGGTCAGCCCCAGCCCAGTGACTGCCAGACTAGTCTGCAGTGATGTGTCTGCTTGGACAAATCCACGATCAATATGGGAAGCCCAGGCTGAGGTAGATCTGTAGCCCAGTGGAGCCCCAGAAGCTGCACATCCCAGGTAGAGACCAGGCGCTGTGGCCTTCTGAGCCTTGTAAGGGAGTTTTTGCCTTTTACATTTCATCCATGTCTTCTGCATGACTGAGATTTGAAGGTTTCAGGAACATATTTTTTTGAAGCTGAATATTGAAGGTCTTTTTTTCCTCACAACCTCTGAGTGAGAAAAGCAAACTTTTTTTTTTCTGTGACACTTGATGATATACATCTCACCATTTCAACAAAGAGTATGAGCTCCCAGTTTTACTTAACTCCCAGCAGATACAGCCAAGGCCTCTGCTTCTCATAAACTGAGCAAATAAAAGCCCTGAAAGCTCAGATATTCTCTCAGGCCTGCAGGTTTGTGTATTCTTACCGTCCTTGTTGTTGCAAATCACACCGTGTCCCTGGTGAAATAGGACTACAAACCTCTTCTGCAGTCTCAATAGCATCTAACTTATTGATCACATATCAAGCAGATGATGATTTCTTTTCAATAAAGAAATATTTCACTATCTATTTAGTTACTTTTAAAAAATCTTTCTTAGAGTTTTGTTTCTTCAAGCTTATTCGAAATTGCAGCGGATGCAATTCAGTCTGAGGTCTGGTCTTTTTTGGCCACTGTAATTCAAGTACTATATTCAACTAAATATGCATGATTTGGTAATATTTCCATTATATGTCTTTTTTGGAGAGGAGAGGGGACTACAAATTAACCTTAGAATTCATTCCCACATGTGCAGACAGGATTTTCAGCCAAAGGGCATTTTTTTAAAAAACAGTACTGAAATGCATTTATTTTTAACTGCTCCCCTTGAGGGCCAGTAAGGTTATATCCTATAGTGTTGCTTAGAATTACAGACCTGAAACTTCAGTAAAGAAAGTGAGAAAGTAATTCTTCACTCCTGAAGATATAGGCTCGTCACTGGAAAAGATTCAACCTCAGAATGAAGCATCAAGAAGCGAGGGTAGAAGTACCTAGATATAAATAATGACACAATTTGAGACTGAAATTTCAGGAGTCTGGAGAGAAGATGACAAACACAGATGTTGGGATGGCTGAAAGAACAGAAAGAAAGAATTTATGCAGGTAAATTCTTGCTGGAGGGTCTTGGTGGAGCTTTGATTTTTTTTTAGGGCAGCCAGGAGGGAGACTGAAACAAGGCCAAACTGTTCAGAACTCTGCTCTTCTGAAATGTTATCTAGATTCTAAACCTTTCAAAGAGGAGATTAGCTCTTTATTATTAATCTCTAGTGGTGGCCTTGAGGTATACCAGCACCTATACAAAATAATAGCATGTTTGTTCTCCTGAGCAGCAGCAAAGTACTAGGCATTTAATTGAAGAAGATTTTTAGTATATGTATACTTTGAGCTAACAAAGTAAAATATGATATGAAGAGATTGTGACAATGGACTTTTCATTCACCTTTTAATTATACAAGGCTAAAGTGTTTAAACTTTGGCATTCATCACTATAGAATGAGAATATTTCACAGTACTAATGGATTTTCCTCAAGATATGCACAGGAAAAGAATAATAATCTGAGCACTGAATACAGGAGTTAAAAAAGAAAAGAGAGATCAGCAGCTAGCTCTTATCTGAGTCTACTCTAGCCAAACTCATACCACACACTTGCAAAATTCAATTACAAAAGTCTGTCAACCCTGATACAAAAAATCAATCAAAAATCAAATTTCTCTAGTACTACTGATACTAAATGAGGAAAATGCACAATCAAAACAACAGCTCATTATAATACCATGCCTTGTGAGTTACCAAGTGCCTTCTGGAGTGAAATGAATGTTTTCAAGTCCCTCCAAGACATTAAAAAAAAAAAAAAAAAAAAAAAAAAAGGCAATTACAAAAGACGCTAAGGAGCCCTCCTTTTAGTTACTGTATTCTCTTAGGAAACACTGAATAGCATCTACTGCAATTTCAAATAAACTATGAGGAAGCCTAATGCCTTACATTCACTTTCTGTCCAGTTGGACAGAATTTAAGATTACTTTTAATTCAGATATGTCAAGTGGCTAGGGGTACTGTGTGTTGTGTATCTCTGCCACCTTCATTGCTCAGTAAAACCACAAGTAACTGGAGAGAGATTAGAACTAATACCAGGTAGTTTGCTTGTCTCTTTTCATATAAAAGTGCTCATTTAATGATGACAAATGTCTTCAAAAATTCATACAAACATCATCTGTATATTCAGTTCTTGACAGCTGGTTACATTCCCTGAGATTTCTTCACTTCGTTTACTGCTCCTTATGGCTTTGTTTTTGTTTCCATTTTGAACGTGAAAATCAAGGTAGCATGAAAGCAAATAGACTGTCTCATGAAAAACATATCACGTATTTCTATTAAGTACTATTCATACTAGTTCTAAAAAAGTTGTTTTGCTCATAGATCTAATGTTTAACGAAAGAAGGATTCAGAGAGGTTTACTTACTGCCAAACTGAAAATTAATTCACAATGTTTAGTGCACTCCTAGTTTTATGTTCACATCTATTATTTTATTATTGTTATGCTAGGTAGTGACTTTTTATGACTATGCCACTCAGAGAATATAAATTTTAATCTATAATTGCAGAAGTGCAACAGAACAGGATGGCAAAGAACTGCAATTAGACTTGACATGACCTTCTGAAAGAAGAGACGAATTCTTGTATTTCACCCAACAGGAGTCATACTATCATACCAAAATAAAAATTATCTGGTCGTTTTTAGGACTTTTTATATGTAATTTTTATCTGTAGAGGGCTAGATTATGACTTGGATTTCATAAGAAAGTGGAGGTCATGGGGATAGCCCTATAACATTTTGACTGTATCTCATATGCTTTATGTTCAGACCAGGCCCTTTGTATTTGTAGAAAAGCAAAGCAGAAGCACAGAGACTATATTCTTATGAATATACTCACATTTTCCTAAAGTGAATACCTTGCCAGTCATATTATTATTACCTCCATTTATTCCTTTTGTTCTTCTTTGAAACTATTCTCTGGTGAACTCTGATTTCATAAAATTAAAACCATCTGTTCAACAATAGTATAAATTTTTCAAATGAATGTTCCTAATCAATATAGAAAACACATAGTAAATGTTTCTTTACAAGAAACCACTGAAAGACACATGAAAGACACTTGGCTACAAGTTTAGTTATCTGTAAGTCAGGCAATACTTATTACAAAGAACAGTAGAGCAGCCAGTTCAAGACAAAGATCCACCTTCCCTGATATCATGTCTGCAGCAGTAGTCAAGAATGGATATATTGTGATAAGCACAAAAACAGCAAAAATTATGAAATGATACATTCCTTGCATGCTCTTCCAGCCATCAGTAATTTGCAACTCAAAGACATCTTTTCTACAATGCACGCCACTGACACTTCTTTGATTCCTCTTTTCTGAAGTTAGAGGAATAAACTAGGAAATACAAAAGGATTTAAGATAGTTTTATATTAGTAACAAGGTTTATATAGCTTATATAGCTTACAAAGTATATGTAGCTTTATATAATAACAAGTTGCCTAGCAATTTTTATGTAATTTTGACAACATTTATAGTTCTATAATTTAACTTCAAACATCAGATGACTAGTTGAAGTCACTGAAATCTCAGAATGAAAACCATGCCAGTTACACTGTTACATAGTTACACTGTTAGACCTATGAATTTTCCAAGTCAATTCAAAACAAATTATTTAATAATATATCAACAGATTTGACCTTTCTGTCTTCCCACAACCCTGTAACTTTTCTAAATTATCTTTTTCCAAAATATATTGAACTCAGTACTGCTCATAAAAGCCTTGTCGACTGTATTAAGGAGTATGTTAAAGCATTTATTGTTTAAAGTATTTAGAATTAGTTACTTCTTTCCCTTTTTTCCAAACAAACCTTGAAAATGCCGTTATTACATGACTGGCACTTGTTTTTTACTCAGAAACATTGAAGTCAGATGCATTTCTGAGGTATTTGCAAAGGCAATTTTTTTTAACAGTGTCTGTGACTCTGATAAAACTGTAATGTTAAAAATGGTATGCCTTTACAGAAAAAAATATGTGATAGAATACAGCACATGACCAATAGTAACCATTTAAAAATGGTTCTGTGATTTAGATAGCATATAAATTGTTGTTGGGAGCAGAAGCTACTTTCCAAAGAGAACTCTAATGGCTCATATTCATCTTTATTTCTAAATCAAATGATTTAAAGTACAAAAACAAAGTAAATTTAATTGTTAGGATATTATGATTCTAATGAAGAACATTCTGTTTGTAAATGGTTGCTTTTATTCCTCAGAAATATTATTCTCCATTTCTATTATTTTCTATGAGCCATAATGTTCTTAAGTGTCTGTTGAGAAGAATGAACCTAATTAAAAAACAGACCTGGATTTATTAAAAGGAGCTACATGAAAACTATGATTATGTCATTTTCTGTTGTTTTGCTTATTTTGATAGGATTACTAGTCTATTATCATATGCAGACAAATAGAAAACACAAAGTATATCTAAAAATCATATCTGTTTTATTGTTTTTTATGCCTTTTCTAATGGTGTATGAATACTTGTTTTACATTATTATATTTTTCACATGTTAAGGATCAAAGGCATACTGCCTTAGAAAGTGCAACATTCCTGCAATGTATCCATACAGTCTTTTACAGGCAGAAATATAACCTCACTTTTCCTGCATTCCTAGTTAAGAGAAGCTGTGTGCAACATCAGCAGGATGTAAAGTTTGACCTTACCTACCCTGTTCCTTAGCAAATTTTACTATCATTGTTCATAATCTCTGTAGTCTTGAACTTATTACAATTGAATATATATATATATATATATATATACACACACACACATATATAGACAGACATAACCATATACATCTTAGTTAAGAGAATTAGAGATGACTATGATGGCAGTAATCACTTTTAAAAAGTAGCAAACTAGGTCAGTTTCAAATTTCAAAACAGCTTTACTAGGTTGACGTCCAGTAATACTAAACATTGTTAATGGTAATAGTTCTTACTCATTACCAATTAATATTACTGTGTATTTTCAAACAATGAGTACTTAGCAAGCTTACCCTAAATTAGCTCTGAGTATACAATATCATAAAGCTGATGCTAGCTACTATCCTTGATAGGCTTAGTCCCTGAGGTCAAAGTGGCCAGTGCTTAGAGGTCTTGGAGGAGGAAAGATCACATTGAGGCAGATGACTTCTTTTATTATCTTTTCCTTGCTCATTATTCCTATGCTACTTGTTCTCCTTCCCTCCAAAAAGGAGTAATAGCTCATGTACTCTTGATATAGTTCAACTTATTTTTCAGATTAGGACATGTCCTGGTTTTGCCAGGCAATTATTTTGTTTCCACCAAACACATTTCCTGCCTGCTCTGCAAGATTATTTCAGCTTTACTAAATATCTTTCATATCTGTTCTATATCTCTAGTTTACTACTTGCACATGTTTTCCTGCACTTTATTTGTGCAATTACATCACAAGTTTCCATAGGCCCTTTTGCAGCTAGGACTCTGATTTATAGATTTGCATTTAGCTGTGAAGCAAAATACTATTAGTAGTGTTACAATGTTTTAAACTGCTTACTTACTGCCACTGGTTATATTATTTTAGTATGATTAAGTTTGGGTTCAAGACAAGCAAAAACTAATTATATCTTGCTTAGTCTACTTCTACTTTATGAATGCAGCAGGCATCTGCTCCAGCTACAAATCCAGTGACTTCCAGTTTCGAGTCATCTTATATCCAACTGTACATGAAAGTAAGTCATTTGCAATGGCACAGAACAAACCAAACAATTCTTAATCTAGCATACAGTACTTTAGAGTGCTGTTTTAAAATGTCAAATCAGAAATATCTATCATTTGCATAGTAAAGTAGTTTTCCATACTAGGTTGGTAGATTGAGAACTGCCTCGAGGTATTGGAACTGTACAGGCAGGATTCAGTTAACTGTAGTCATAGAAAAGAAGAGGGGGTGAAAGAAGAGGTGGGGACTATGACTCATTTTTGAAGAACTGTTGTGGGGCTCTGAAAGGGATTAAGAAGATCTACAGCAAGAAAAGTAGGTAACAGGAACCAGCATGGTGACACAGGTACTGAGGAGAGGTGCTGAAAAGAATCAGAGGTCCTGGGGGATGAGTTTATCTGGGGGCTCTAGCCAGAAAAAATGTTTTTATTCCCTCCTCTGGTCTTCTCTTATTCACTCTGTTTATGTAGAATAGTTTCCTTTTGGGATGACCATCTCTAGTACAGGAGTGCCTTTATTTTTTAATAACATATTAATGAGGCTTAAAAAAAAATAAAATAAAGAACAGTGGGAAACTGTACCATAGAATCATTGAATCGGTAAGGTTGGAAGGGACCTGTGGAGATCATCTAGTCCATCCTCCCCGCTCAGCAGGGTCACCTACAGCATGGTAGACACGGTTGCATCCAGGCAGGCCTTAAATATCTCCAGAGAAGGAGACTCCACAACCTCTCTGGGCAACCTGTTCCAGTGCTCTGTCACTCTCACAGGGAAGAAATTCCCCCTCACGTATGATATTGGTAATAAAAATATAGCTCATGGAACGTACATAACTTTGTAGCCTTGCTGTGTGTAGAATTGACTCAGAAGTTTTGTACAGAATTGCTTTAGAATGATGAGATGTTTGATCAGTATATTTGTGGATAAGTTGGCTAAGAGAAACAAGTTATTCCTGCAGCCTAATTCAGTCACGCTGTCTTCTTCAAGCAGTATTACCACGCATGGCCTTTTAAAAAATGTATAATATCAGTGGTAAGCTTGCAAAAAGAAGAGACTCAACAGAATCAAGTTTTCTTTCACTTGCAAGAAAATATAGTAGGACTATTTGTGAATCATCCCTATAAGGCCTACACAGGCCACCTTCTGCTTCAGCAAGAATCTTAATGTCATAAATGTTTATTCCATATGCTTCCTCCATGATTCATCCCTGAGCATCTCCATTTGTCAGCACTAGTCAAACAAATCCATTGCAATGTACATGAGCAAATTGATGACTAGCCATCAAATATGTGTCAATCCCACAAATTGTTATTTTCTGTTTATAAACTCATTCAACTTCACTACAGAATAACTGGGAAGAGAACTGCTAAAGAGATCCTTAGTGACATAAACTTGGACAATTTAAAGTTTATTTAGAACCTTAATAATTTCTAAATACTCTGTCGCTGCACTTCTGTTGCCAGGTTAGGTATGCCTAGTCCTTTCCCGCTAGAACTTTTTTTTTTTTTTTTTTTTTTTTTTTTTTGCACTGCTCAACCTGCAGCAACTGGAGTGCTCAGCCTCTCACTGAGAATATTTCAGGCTGGAAGGGATCTTCAGCATGCTTTTCTCCGGGGGGTGGTTAACAAACTGGGATTTAAAAGTTTCTTGCAGCATGGACCTCCATACAATCTAAACATTCTGACATCAGTAATCTCGAGTGGAAAAAAGATTTTTTTCTTCTGAAAATTCCAAGTACATGGACCTTGTCACCATAGCATCTGGTATGGTACAGTATTACAAACACTCAGTGCTGTGAAACTCTTATGAAGAGCAAGGCAAGAAACAATCGTTCTCACTTTATAAAAAAAAGCAATGAAGCATGCAGAGAGAAGATAAAGCAGCTTCACAGTTCCTCCTGGCCTGATTAGTCAGGAACATCTATTTTCCAAAAAACATGAATAATTTCCCTCCCTTGATCTCCACAAAGCAGTTTTTATAAGACTGCATCATGCATGAATGAAGCAAAATGTTTCTTGAGGCCAGGTAAGGTAGTATTTATTTACAGTATTTCCCAAAAGGAGATAAGGCTTAATATTGTGATCAAACCCAGTATTCTTGGCTTTATTTGTAGGTATGGATACACAAGTATTGGGCTTCAAAAACATGTGTTAGCTTAACACATACACAGAATCCAATACTGGCATAGGGGACAGATAGGGCATATGGGTCAGATACTGACTCCAGGCAGATGAATATAAAGAAAATTTAGGTCTGGGTGCAAAGCTTGCAGCAGCAATCGCAATATTTCCCAGTTTTCAGCTAACGTATAAGCTTATATGGTATGAAGACTGAACTGTGTCTCACGAAGATTGAACTGCGTCTCATTAATGTTTATATTTGAAAGAAATCTGACCTAAAACACATATAACTTCACACTTTCCCCAAAATTCTGTGAACAACAGGAAATCTCAGATGCTTGGGGCATGGGTAAGCAAAAAAGAAAAAAAAACTGTTACTTTATTACTATCATTAAAGGCACCATACGTATTCTATTTATTACAATAGATATTTTTCAATCCTTATCCTAAACCATGTATACAACACTTTTCAGCATATACAGAACTGTGATGAGCTACAACCTGAAAATCTGAAGATTTGCAGCATAGCAATTAAGTGTATTTCTGCAAGTTAACATTTTTTTATTGGAGTTCCCCTTTAATAAAATAAATTAATAGCTTTCAAATTCATTACATTTGAATAGAGAAATATTAAAATCTGAGCCTTTTAAAGTTTAAAAGTAACTGTTCAATTGTCAAGCATCCCATTTTGTAAATTTTATATTGAAGATCCCTTTCATCTACATATCAAAACACTTAAAATAGAAGAAAAATTCTTGCATACTACGTAAGACTAGAATAAAAATAATTTATTGTTGAATAGATTGACAACTATTTTCCTGACTGAATCATTTTATCTGGTTGAATACTATTTTTCAAGTTATTCAAGAGATAACAGTAACTTTGATGACTTGACAATTCATTTTAAGTCAGTGTTCAATCAAGTCTTAAAAATAAGCGGAGAATCTACTTTTCCAACGTGAGAGGCATTTCACAAATAGTGTCTGGCCTGATTCAAAGTTATATTATAATTCTTTTATCACAGAAGTCTTAGAAACCATCCATTCATGACTTAAAGCATGGGTCACCTTTTATAACTACATTAAAAATGAACAAAAAGCATACTGCACCATGTATAGTTTTTAGGAGAGTTTATGAATATTGATGAATAATTTATGAATATTAATCTTAAAAATTCATGTTAGATTTCATTTTTCTAAATAAAAAACATTAATTTAGCATCCACAGTAAGGAAAAAAGTATTTCTGAGACTGGCCGCCTTAACTGTTATAGCCTCCAGTATAGCCTGAAGGCAAACACAATTATAGATCCTCAGGTGGGAGATCCCAATTCAGTTGCATATTTTTGCTTCTAAATGAAGCATTGCAAAGAGTACTTGCAATCTTTTGCTAAGAAAAGATGGGAGAAGGGGAGAGTTATAGAGTGAAAACTGAACAAAACAGGGCTGAAGAGGGGGTACTTCAAGCAAACAAACAGACAAGGAAGTACCTACAAGACACTGCAGCTAAACACAGATCTCTAATTCCTCCTGTTTTATTCTTCATGCTACATGCATTTGTCTACAGAAACTGCAGGGAGGTATCTGAGCATGCTAATTCCCCAGAAGGGATGCAAGAGGTTTCCACATAGAAGTGCCGCAAGTAAGCACTTCCTTGTCTGCTTGCTTGCTTGAAGTCCATCTATAATTGTGTTTTAATTTTAAAGTCAGATTGGACTTTTATAGGTTCTGCAGTGGAAAACTTAAAAAGAAAACACAGTTTATGAAGAAATGTTTAATATCTCCTCTCTTTGTATTGATATTTCACTTTTATGCTTTGACTGTTTACTTCTTTGTGACATTTAAAGGGAAGCCAACATGTCTTAACCAGAATTTAAGATATGTATATATTATTGGAACACATGATGAGTTAAACCTAGAACACAGCTTCACCTTGAGGTATCTTTTGAAAGTGAGTTAAGTAGGTGAGCTTATTTACTTTAGGACATTCTGCCCTCACCTATTGCAGCACTATACAAATGGTTTCTACATAGAATTTAATCAGTAGTGATGAAGTCAAAAAGGTGACATAGATGCTTGTGCAAAGATAAGCATAGCTATAGACGCTTACTTCGGTCTGGTTAAATTAGCGTCCAGATTTCTGTTTTGTTTACCATAAATTTGTTTTATATTTCCTTTTAGTCCTTCTACATATTTACCAGTTAAAATCTGGGATGTTAGGACAGATGCATTATCATTAAAACTTCCTGTTGTTATAAAAAGAGTACTTTTCAGTGACAGGGATGCTATGAAAAATATGCAAGTATCAGAGAATTACAAAATGATTGAGGTTGGAACAGCTGGAGATCATCTAGTCCAATCCCCTTGCTCAAGCAGGGTCACCTAGAGCTCATCGTACAGGGTTGCATCCAGGCATGTTTTGAATATCTCCAGAGGAGAAGGTTCCACAGCCTCTCTGGTCAAGCTGGTCCAGGTTCAGTCACCCTCACAGTAAAGAAGTTTTTCCTCATGTTCATATGGAACTTCCTGTGCTTCTGTCTGTGCCCATTGCTTCTCACCCTGTTACTGGGCACCACTGAACAGAGTGTGGCCCCATCCTCTTGACACCCTCCCTTAAGATATTAGTATACATCGAAAATATCCTCTATGAGCATTCTTTACTCCAGACTGAACAGTCTCAGCTCTCTCAGCCTTTCTTTGTATGAGAGATGTTCCAGTCTGTTAATCGTCTTAGTAGCCCACTGTTGGACTCACACCAGTAGTTCCATGTCTCTTGTCTGCAGGAGAACCCAGCACTGGACACAGTACTCTAGATGCAGCCTCATCAGATCTGAGCAGAGGAAGGATCACCTCCCTCAGCCTGCTTGCAACACTCTTCCTAAGGTAGCTTATGATATCACTGGCCTTCTTGGCCACAAGGGCACATTGCTGGCTCATGGTCAGCTTGTCCACCAGGACTCCTGGAGTTTAGTAACACCTAACGAAGTACCAAAAACTCTTTGCTAGGATGTTCTAAGATTATTTCTTAATATTTTACTCTAAAAGAAATGTGTCTCATAAATTACACTAGATTGTCACACCACAGGAAATATTACCCAATAACTGGTTTTACAGAAGAGAGTAGAATTGTTTTATGCTTGAGTCTAATGCAATGTGTACGCGCTTTGTGTTTTATCATTGTGACAAGGCAGACATGTGGGATTCTATATTTGAGGATGAACCTAGAAGGGAACAGATTGCTGTTTTAAGGCAAAGGAATCACCATGGACTTGCATTAAGTACATCTAGGGTCTTTTCAATGTCACTAAAACCCACAGCAGAAGGATAGACTTGATGTTCTAAAATAAATTTCAAAATGCGTATATTTTATTTAGCGTGCTTTGACTGATCAACTGCTGTCACTGCCAGCTGAGGCCTTCACATTTTCAAGGCAATAAAAATAGTTATAACAACTATATTGTTGTTTATTATATTTGTATAAAAATTAAATATAAAACTCTTTGTCTGTTCTAATTAACAACTTTGTGACTAGGGTTGTTAAAGTAAAATATTAGGCCCAACGTCTCCATACATTTCTTTGTAATTTGAATGCTTGCCTTATTTAGGTAGACTTTAAGCAATTCCAGCATGAGGTGGACTAAGCCCCACCAAAAAGACAAATACCCCACACACACTCCACTCTCCAAAACTCTGAAATCCAACCCTTGCATTTCCACATATTCGTTTAAAATTTTAGATAGATCATTGTGAATTTTACGGGATCCCAGAGATGACAAAATTAGCAAATACCCCAATGACCCCAATGGTTTATTCTGTTGTTGAGTACTTTGCAAAGGCATTTGTTCAGTTACATAGGATGCAGAAAAATACTGCTACACTCTGTATTCTGTTTACTTTAATGAAAATAAACTCAGTCATATAATGATCAAATATGGGTCTCCAGAATGGATGAAAATCTTGTACCACTTTTGCAAAATACCAATTTATGAACAAAATATCTTTTTTATAATTAAAGTTTTGGGTTTAAACGTCATGTAAAATGCTATAGGAGTTATCTTCAAGTCTGACATTGGATAATTATAATAGAAATGTTGAACCAGTTTATGTATGCTGAAATGATTCTTATCAATAAAAATTATCAGGAATAGCTCACAGTCTATATATATACATGAGTGCATTTGACAAGTTAAAAGGACATTCTTAAGGGAAAAGGTATTATATACTTATGAAAAATATCACACTGACAGTCTTGGGAAATGTGGTTCTATCTCTATGCAGCATTAATTTGATTGTTGGTCTCTTTGAAAGTAAAAGGGAAACTAACTGAAAAAACAATTTCACCATATTTTGTATGTGCCATCAACTCCAGAACACTAATAAATAGAAAAAAGCTTTGGATTTCAAGCAGAAATAAGATACTCCTCTTACAGTTAATGTTCTTATATACAAAGACTGGGTATGGTCCTCTCTAAGTGCAACAGATCTGGTAAAGCTTTCACAAGATGTTGGGACTCTGATGGCAGGTCCAGTATTTGGATTCATCTTGTTCTCCTCGTTAACAGTCTGAATAGAGTCCAGGTATTATATCTCAATACACGGGTTCTTTGTATAGTCTCCCTGCTCACAATTTTCTCTATTGCCCATGCTGGTCCCTTGATGCCTCAAGAGAGTGCAGAACTTCAGTTGTTCATTTCTGTCTCTTTGCAAAGAAGAAGAAAACGCTGAGTGTGAAGATGCATAGATCGTGCCCAATATTTATGAAAACAATATTAATTTTTAAATGGAAGATAAAAACTGAGAGCAATTAGAACATCAGAGAAACAAATATGTACACAACTTTCCTCCGTAGCTCATCTTTGGGGTTTGATTCCATGAGTTTCTGTAGACAAAACTTTCTCCTACCAAGTTGTTGAAGTATTTTCCCTTATCACGAGCAGAGAGAAGGTCCACTCAATAATTACAGCAAAAGCCTTCCTTATTAACAATGTTATTTGCCAAGTTAGGCTGACATAGTTTCCTCAGGCAGTCAAAGATTTGAGCAAATTATTTGTTTTCTAAGAACTTTTCTGATCAATCACCTTTTGCCCAGGATACTTACATGCAAATAAAAGCCCTTCTACATTTAATGACATTATGAGACATCTCCAGGATAACTCTTTGAGGAAAAGTATAACCATATGGGTAAAGGAGGGCATATTTTTGAGTGAGGTGAAAGTTGAAACTGATAGGCCATTCACAGTACCTCATTCAGGACTCAAAAGCTCTATGGACAAAACTGCCACAGTCTAGAGGAGATGCTCTGTTGTTATTGTGAAAAAAAGAGTAGTTCTGAAGCTAAGCAAAATCACTTTGTAGAATGCAGGGAGGCACTTTGATAACCGCAGTGGCAAAACAGTGTCTACAGAGCCAAGCATAGAGGAAATAAAATATAACCGCTATTTGAATTAAAACCATTACAAAGCATCTATTCAACACAGAGGACTGTTAAGGAGGCCAAACCTACTCCCTTCCCCTTCCTCCCTGCCAGGAGGATTTCCTACACCACCCACTCCTTGTGCCACCTATTCGTATTGTATTCTCCTTGCTCAATTACAGCCTCTGGCACACTGTGGCTACTTCTGGAGCCTTAACCAACAGCCCAAATCCCTCCGGTCCACGCTGGTATGAGGGTGTGATTTCCCAGTGCATCAGTAGATATTCTGGCCCACCCAGGTCGCTGGGGTCTGTGAAGCCTCTTGCCACAATGCTTCACATTTATTGCAATGCTCGTGAGCAACACTGTAAAATACAGTAAGAAGCTTTATAAAAAGGGGCTATTTTATACCTCGATAAATTCACTGAGCTAGAAGGGGAATGAGTGACAGGAGGTAAGAGCAGTTCTTCAACCAGTGCCACTGCCAAAGCCAGAGTATCTTGTAAATACTCTCCAAAGGCATAATATTTGAGTCTGGTTGAGAGGAGAACTTACCTGAGAAGTCTACCTTCCATTTTCCTCCCAAAATTAGAAAGTTTTTTTTTAAAAAGTTTGAAATTAATTTTAAAAACATTTTCTATGGAGAATGTTGTAATAAATGTACATTTTTCACATAAAAGAGGAAACTGCCCTGCTCATGCACAAATTTTTATTTTTCCTTCCATGAAAAATTACTTCTCTATGAAGTGAAAGCAAGTTTGAAATTAAATATTTTTTGTTCACAATTCCTCACTCTCTAATTTCTTCAGTCTGCTTCATTATGTTAGACTGACTGTGCTACTATATACCATGGGCTTCTCATGTGAGAACTTGGTCTTTGTGACTTGAAACAGTGAGAGTTTCTCTTCTGAGCCTTAAAATAACAGAGCAGGAAAAGTTTATTACTTTTTAATTTCTGCAAAAGATTATCTTTAAAATATATGATTATCTGCACTCTTATTTATCTTTTTGAGCAAATATATGAAAGTAAACATGAAATATAAGATTTTATGGCATAATATTTACCAAAAAGAAAATGACTGGAAGCAAAAAAATGTTCTGGATTGGACTGATTCAAACATAATGAATTCAACTTTGCAAAACAAAGTTATGTATTGAGGAATAGAGGTCATAATTGACAGAATTAAGATTGTACTCTGAAAAGAAAACATGCATAGCATATAAGTGATTTGACAAGAATTCTCAATGCAATGTTGTAGAAAAAAAAGGAAAAAAATGGCTGCTTTGGCTGTATAAAGAAGAGGATAGCAGTTAAGTGTATGTTATATTAATGAGAATATCAGAATAATATACAAAGTTCTATAGCCCATATTTTTAAAAAGAGATTGAAAAACTGGAGAGAAAGCACAAAGGGCTCACAAATATTACCTAAGAGATAGAGAAATGCATTTCTGTAGAAGACTTCTACAGCTCAGTCCACTTAGCTTATCAAAAAGGATATTGAGAGGTGGCTTGACTGCAGTGTATAAATATTTTAGGTACTAAAAAACATCATGTACTAAATAGCCCTTTAATCTAGTAAAAAAAAGCACAATAAGAATGAATGTCTAGAAGTTGATGGTAAATTCAAATACCAAATGACACACACATTTCTAACAAAAAAATATGGACATGTATCAAAACAAAGTACCAGTAATACCAGAATTCTGAATTTTTCTGCTCTTGATGCTTATAAGCCAACACTAGATGCTTCCTAGAATAAATATTTCAGACACACAGAAGTTATTTGGCCTGGTACAGTGAAAACATCAGATATGCAAGTACAGAGAAGACCCTATTTTAAAACTCTCAAAATCTTTGGAATTCCTACTAAGAGCCAGGAGACTTCATTCTTTGAATTTCTGTAAAATAAGTAACATTTTTAGAGTGTTATTGTGATTCTGGACTATAACTTATCTTCTGCATGTTCTACTAAAGTTAAGAATGCTATCAAATTTATAGGAGTTTGGATAATGTTTTGGATATTCAGTTATATCCATATACTTGTGCACTTCTGAAACAGAACTGAAAACTCCCATGAAAACTCCAACCTATACATACATGCATACATATATATATATATATAAAGTAAATACTCTGTAAAAAACATTATAAATCAGATATATGTCAATTCAATGATTTTAGAATAGTCATTGCACAATAATTATTCCAAAATAATTCTATTTTGAATCAACAGGCTATTTCATTTTGATAATGAAAAAAATACTTTGCTTTGATGACATAAAAATATAGTAAAGATGAGATACTACATACACATTAACCACTCAATAACATACACACAGTTTTAAATCCAATTTTTAAGATGAGCATATTGTTTGGGTAAATGCTTATTACTTGTAAATGAAATCTGCCCAACCACAATAAAACACAGAACATCTGCATCTTCAGCTTCTTATTTTTTTTACTAAGTCCTCCACCATGTGAAAGCACACGCTTCAGAAAAGTACTAAAAATGATTGACACTGTAACCATTACAGCACCAGATTTAGGGGATTATTTCAAATGTGCGAAGATTATGACCACCTTAAATCTTCATTTTCAAATAATATCTGACATATTCTACTTGCAAAGAGAAGAGCCTTACAAGCAAGAGATAATGCAAAGCTTTGGTAACTTGTCAAATTCACCTAGTTTAATAAATATTTTTAAAAATAACATTCAAAGTCCAACTGTTATGTAACAGCCTAATCTGTGCAATCAGGAGCGCCAAATGCACTGTTCTAAATTTACATTTTTGATGAACATTTTTCTTCATATCATATCTCATAAGTAAAATTTCTTGAAGTGATGAGGATACATCTGTCCCTGTAAAAAATACTAAGAGTCTAAGTAAGCAAAAAAACTCTTACACATTTCAAGGAAGTCTGTGAGATTATAATTTTGACAGATTATACCTGCTCAAAGTTGTTGAAAATAAAGAACATTTGTTGTATAAGTAATATATGACCACCTAAAGAAAATTCAACCTATATATGGTTGAAAAAGAGGGGGAAATACAACCAGGAAATGCATAAATAGTCTAATACATTTTAAATGGTTGAATTCTAAATTGATTTAGCTAATTAACAGTAAATCCAGCAATAACAAAACAAGAGTATTTACATGATTGGCAATTTTTTCATTAATACCTCTGAGTTGTCTTTAAATAATTACCTAAAAAATTAAGCAAGATATTTATTCTATAAAATAGACTGTATATCGTTGTGCATGTGATCTGTTCTGGTAAACCACACACATTTACTGGCAAAGAAAGGTATAAGCAAAAAAAGCTACAAGGTACTCCAAGGTGACAAAGAACCATCCCCTGCCCCATTACTTTTTTTTGGTTATATGCATTATTAGTCCCAGCATCCCTGAGTACAATCATTTTTGCTTCCTCTGAAGACATGGCTCTGTAAGACAACAAAAAGTGGAGTAAACTACTTCCTCTCTTCTTATTATCCACTAATCTAAAAAAATGATGGAAATTATTCAAAGGCTAACTAGATGAAGGTAAGAATGGCAAAGAGCCTAAACTCCATGCTTTGCAAGCTTGTTAGAGGTTTCTGAAGAAGTTAATGATGGATGAGGATCCAGCTGATGTGGCCTACTTGAATTTCCATTCAAGTAATATTATTTGTGCCAAATAATATTTAATATGAAGAGGCTACAACATAGAGGGATAAGTCTTCAAATACTCCATGTTATATATTTTTTAAAAAATAATAGGCAATTTTCATCCAGAAAAACACAAGTGGACACAGGCGCTACTATTCAATGCATTCATAAATCATCTTGAAAAGGAGAGGAGGGAACAGTGAAGGGATGATACTAGTGATACTCAGTTGTTCAAGGTAATAAGAACAAGGACAACCAAACTGCAGAAGAAATAAAGTGATAATGAAATGGTAGATGGAGTCAATGTGGGTAAATGTACAGTGATATACAAGAGAAAAAACAATCCTAATTTTATTTGTAAAGAGCTCTGCAATTGTATTTGCCACTTAGGAATGAAATCTTTAGAATGGTCTTATAATAAACAGTTCAATGAAAATGTCAGCTTAATACTCAGGAGCAGTAAAAAAAGAAAATCAAAGATTATAAAAGGTAGGAGGGAAGAGTAAACAGAAAATACTATTATATTGTATGATATTATATAAAGCCATCTTGAGTGTTCAGTGCAGTTTGCATCACCCCTATCTCCAACTCAGAAAGGAAGCAGGTAAGAAAAGCAGGAAGAATAATCAAGGACAGTCATAAGGACTATTCAGTTTTGGAAAAAAAAAAAACTAACGAGGATTAAGGAAAAGTCTATAAAATAATGGGTGGCACTGAGAAGGTGAAAAAGGAAGGAGTAGTCCAGTCAAAGGAAAGACTTAGGACATCATGTGAAACTACCTGTTGGTTATGCGTAAAAAGCCACAAAATAAAACAGAAATATTTCTTCACATAGCTTTTAGCTAATCTGTGGATCTCTTTGACACAAAGCGTACATAAAGTGATTGATATACTTATCAGATAAACTTTCCTTCTATACAAGTATTTTACAAAGGGAGTTCTGAAAAATATTCAGAATTGTTTTATTCTAAGGAAAGTAAAGCAAACTAAAGAATTTGGACTTTGAAGCTAAGTCTATTAAAAGCCATGATGTATCTCCTCACTACAAAACATATCTTCTATGCAGAATTTTACTGTATCAGTTGTGTTGATCAGTGGATTTTCATGCTATAAAACTTCCTGAATATCATGGAAACAAACAAACAAAAACAGACAGAGTGCCAGTTTGGAAGAGGGCAACGTAATTATGAGCTGTTAGTGTGGCCTGCTGAGGGAGATGCTGAATTTTTGCCAGACACTGCGTTTTTAAAAGAAGTCAAACAATAGCAGAAGTCTTTAATATGCCTCGCCAGAATTACAAGGCCCATATTCCCCCAAGTGGCAGATGACCTGAAAAGTTTCAGAAAGGAAATAAAGAGTTATCACAGTTCAGTTATTTGAAGAAAAGAATGCACAATAATTTTCTAGGAAGCACTTAAAAATGTTTTACTGAGATAAACCAGATACTTCTCTATCGGACTATTTCAGATATTCTATAAAATACATAAGGAAAACTGTTCTCTATTCTAAATGTGTTTAAGAGGGCAATACGGAGTATAACAGAAATTATCCTTGATCTTCAGAACCCTAATCATTTCAGATGTTCCAGACACTAACCTTTCATCAGGGTGATGATCAATGAGTGATAACTTCTAAGAAGAGTTGTCTGTATCTAGTCAGCCTGTGAGGGCTGCCGTCCTACCTCTTAATTTGGATAATTGGAATTGCTAAAACACACTAGATGCATCCAAATCTTGCTGAGATTTAGAATCAGGAAATATCTGGATCAAGTCACTGGGAATTCCCCTTGCACTAGTACACATATAGCTACTACACTTGCCTAGAACCCACAGGAATCCAAACCTGTTTCCCCAACACTGATGTTGTCCAGGGGATGTTTGAACATCCAAAGCTTTCTAATCCTATATGAGGCTAGAAAGTAGTAAGAACTGATGTAAAGAAAGAGGAATGTTTTAAAATATAAAGATAAAAAAAGTGAAAATTTAATGCTACATCATATTTGCTACTGTGGAGAAATCAGCACAGCTCCTTTAGTAATTTTTTTCCAAGAAATTTAGGAAATTCAAGAAGTTAAGGCTAATGTGTGAATTATTAGTTAAATAAGGGATTTTGAAATCATTATAAAGGTCAATCCCTTTGTACATTTTAAAATTTTAAGGATGGTTTGCCATAAAATACTAAGAAAATATCTATGAATTTTGGAACACCAAGTTGTGTACTTACCTAACTATAGAATCACACATCTCATCAGCAGCCCATCACTGCCATGCAAGTTGTTTCCTCTGTGGGCTGCTATACATGCTTTTCTGTTCTGTTCTTTATGATTTAAACCCTTTGGGATAAACAGAATCTTCTCATGTTTGTACTGCCCCTGAGTTTGACCAAAAGCATAGTTCAATTACATAGTAAACTCAGCCTTAAGTCTCCTCGTACTAGATCAAAAATATTGAATCTTGTGACACAAAGCACTGATTTAGCTTCAGTCCTCTAAGCTGCTTTAAACTTGTTAAAAATGATTGAACATTTAACTTTTCCCCGTCATGCTTAATGCTGGCTTATTATCTTTGCCACTCTAAATTCGCATCAAATTACTGTTGAGCTCTCATCCCTGAAATTAAGCCTCCATGAACTCTGCATCAAGTGCTCCGACAGATTCGACAGACATTTGACTGTTTGTCCTTTGGGGAGTTCTGGTTGTGTATGCAGAGATCGGCATTAATAAAGCCGTAGCCCTAGAACGCTACGCACGTTATCATATTAGCTCACTAACAAGTTATACAAGATATCCACCAATCTTTGTTGATGTTGTTGTTGCTGCTGCTGTTATTCTCTTCTTCTAAATGTTTCAATCGTCAACATCAGTATAGAATTAATATCTATCAATTACATATCAAACTATCGTAAATATCCAAAAAAACAAACACTTCTAGATACCCCATAGGTTGCTAGTTGTCTGTATAAACTAGTCAAAAGTATTAATGGACAAAATACATATAGGTCATATTCACTTGCTAGCAATTTTAGTAGCAAAAATGAACCTTTGTTGTTTATTAAATAAGTAATACTAGAGCATAATTTGATCATTTTACTTGATCCATAGGTCCATAGCTCAAGAAAAATCAGAATTTTGAATGTTGCTGAAGATGACACCATTGCTTTATTTTCATGGTATGACTAAACATTTCAAACAGATATCATTATAAGCAGTACTCAGTAAAAATAATTTAGATTTTGAAGAAAAAGAAATGCAGGAGACCATATCTCCAAACTATAAGCTGTTCAAGCTCAGTTGCATCTAACAAATTTGTTACAAAGCTAGTACGCAGGCAAAAGTGTGCCTTTTCTGAACTTTATTTGCAGTGTTTGCATTGCCTGGCTTCCATGATGGAGCGCAAAGGTGGGATTCTCTGTTTTGATCAGATTTAACCAGGCACACATTTTTATTATAATTTGCAGTGCTGTCTGATACAGGCCTGAAGTCAACAAAAAAATATCAAACATATTTAAGATAAATGTAGGATTTAATATAGTAGGGGAAATAACCTGTGAAACCCATCAAAATAGTTGAGGAAAAAAGTAAATTCTCTTGACAACATTGAATTACAAAGATTCACGGGTAATAAGAGGGAGTTAGTTAAAAAGCTCTACCTGAAGCTGATGTTTTTAGTTGTCCTGTGTAATAAAGGAGGCATCTAAAGGCCTATAAGGGAAGATATATAAACTGGACCAACAACTCTTGCCTATTATAGGCGGACCTAAATGCCTAGATCAATTCCACTCCAAACCTTTCTCTTCCAGCTTTTTGATTATCTCAGTTACAATCATCTCCCCATGCACCACATTTGATTTCACCATCCTACAGCTGGGGGGCTAGGTGTTTCTCCAGATCGCTTAGAGAAGGCAGCGGTGGAGTGGTGGCAGCTATGCAAGGACCCACCGGCAGCAACTGGTGCCACCTTTGCACTCTGAGCAGAGCTCTGTCCTGGTGACTCCGCAGCCACCTCACGGCAGCAACAGCAGCTCTCCACAGCCTTGGCTCCAACGTGAATCTCCAACTGCCAGACCTACTGAAACCCAGATAGTTTCCATACCACCTTTCATCATCCATACAGCACCTAAGAAAGCCACACCTAGCCAGAATATAAGGCTTAAATGTATTTTGGATTAAATAGAACTCTAAACAGTATTTCTGCAGTTGTATTCAACTCTCGAGCTGCATTATTGTCTTCAATGACTTCAGAAAAATTAGTCAGAGGCAAAAGTTACTTATGAGCTAGTTCAAATATTTCTTAGCAGAAGTAAATGTGATTTAGTTAAGCCACTTTCCATCAACTTGCTGACGGAAAACAGCCTACAGCTAGTAAAATCAGCCTAAGAGTTTCCACCTGAGTCACTTTGGCAAAGTTCCTATATTGGCCTGGCTTTTATATTGCTGTACAGAGAAAGAGCTGGTATTTAGTGAGATCATGAATGAGGCAGCCCCACATATTGAGATGATCATCTGAGATGACTGGCAGCCCATAATCAACTCTGATTCATATCCCAAGAGATATCATATAAAAGAAGCCCAGGAAGCCCACAGTGATCTTTTCAATCTTACTTGGCAGCTGCACAGCACATATCCCGGAGAAAAGATGAGAATTAGGGCTATACTTTCAATGTGGATTCATGTAAAAATGTGACTTTTTGAACGGCTGGACTGCAAAAACCTGAAACATATTTTGGCATAATTGAAACTAATACCTGCCATCATTATCTATAGGCATAACATTTTTATAAACTCACATAATCCTACACTAGTAAACAGTCAAACAAACTATGAAGTTTGTTCTTCTAAAGACACCATAAAGGGATATGAGAAAACAAACAGAGAAGAAAAAATAAATACAGTGTGACTGGAGTTTATCTGAGGAGGGAGGTGTAAAGACACTAAACTACTGAACTTCTAGTGAAATTCAGACTTCTTTGAAAATCCAAATCAGAGTGTGTACTGAGAGACTTAAAAGCAGAGTTAATGATTAAACCTGTAGAGATTAAAACAGAAAGTATCTTTCCAAATTTTGAATCTCCTACAAGACCAAAAGTGAGCAGCAGGTAGTCTGAAACCACTCATCATTGTAATCAAAAGTCTTACTAGTATTCCCAGAAACTACAAGAAAATATGTAAAAAAGAAAAAAAAAAGTGGAAGTAGTGAGACTGCAGGTGATTTTTGGAGTGATTGGAGATAATGACTGAGAATTTCTTTTAGTAAAAAGACATAACGGATAAAAACAGGCTAAAACTGGAAAAAAAAGCCTCCTGTTCTCAGGCAATTTCATGGTTAAAAAAGACTATGGTTGTGAAATAATAACAGCAAAAGGCCTCCAATATATTTTTGTTAATTGGCAATATTTCATTAAATATGAAGCTTTCATTAGACTTGGAGCAAAGCTTTAGTAAAAACATTTTTTAGATTTACAAAGAGAAAAAATATTGTTGAGATGGGCACAGCATATGCAACTGTAGAAGTTATTAAATCTACCAGTATAAAAAATAAATTCATTTCTAGTATAATTCTTTTGCAATGAACTGAGACAGTGTTTCAAACATTGGGACAGCTATATTGCACAGAAATATTGTTAGGTTAAATAGTACAAGGGCTCTCTATGATAAATCTAACAATTTATTTTTCTCCTAGAGAGAACTATTATTTTCTATTGATTTGCGTGGGTGTCAGAATTTGCTATGTTCTTTCCACCACAAAACTTCAAAAGAAATGCAAGAGCCATAATTTGAAAAATTTTACTTTTTCCAAAGAAATTTAAAGAAAGTCTCTATGAAAAAAACAGCTGCTGATTTTCCACTGACCTTCTGCAGTACTTTTATAATCATTGTAACCACAATTTATTCAATTTAATATAATTATGACTCTTTAGTCAATCAGTATTTGAAATTTTCAGAATTAATTTCAGAGTCCTTACGAAAGCACGTTTAGAGGGTATTCAAATCATAGCAAAATTAAGTTAGTAAAAATGCATTTATAATTTAATACTCTCTTTATCTGCTTTTTACACACGTATTTCACCACTGTCTTCAGACAGCAGAAATAAAGAAATAGCCTGGGCCAATATTTTGCTCCGTAGAATTATTAACTTAGTTAACCGTGGTGGAAAAAAAAAAAAAAAAAAAAACTCTACTGCAAGATAAGGAAAACATGTCCATCCAGTATGCTGTTCAGAAACAAAATACTGCCCCACACTACGACGTGCAGCCTGTCTACACTAGATATTGGAAAAGGGCACTTCCCACTTCCAGAAAGTTTAGTATTTCCATAGCATAGCAGCTGCTGAAGCTGTTTGATAATTTTCACCTCCCTGCACCACCACAGACAGGCTGGGCCTTGACATTTGGAAACATAATTACCATGAATAATACCATCAATGTCTTAACTAGTTATCTTGGAGTATGTGGAAGTCTGATCCTTTGACATGTAAGCGCAGAAGGAAGGCATAATCTCTCTGACAGGTGTTATAAGCAATAATAGGTCAGGAAGAAAAATCTATAATCTTTCTTAAAAATAAATTATATATCTCTCTTTTACAGATGATGAGATATTCTTGTTAGTAACACTAAAGAATTCACAAATATTAAGTATAGTAATTAACAAGTTTTTTGTATGTGTGTGTGTGAGTAAGAGAGAGGGAGAGAGAGAGAGAAGGAAGAGAAATCTGTGAATGTTAAAATACAGCAGTGCCTTTTTGTCAGACATGTCTTATCTCAATTCCCTACTGAGAGACAAAATTAAAAAGACAGTTTGCCTGTTTGATGATGACCTCTGTAGTTTCCCTATCACTGATTATACGTTTCCAATTTTCCGATGTTTGACAATATTGCCCAAGAAACCTGGTGTAAACTGGGAAAGGGCTGTGTTCAGTTCTCGTGGGAGCACTCCCTGGTTCTACTCCCTCGCTCTGCCACTTGTATCAGGGATACTAATTTCACCTTTATTTAATATGTAGCTAGGAGGATCACATGAGCTGGTGCCTCTAGTTATTCATAATTCATTAAAAGACAGTATGCCAAATCTGAAATGTTCCTCCAGTGTACTAGTCTCTGCCATGCGGTAACTCACTTTAGCAATCGGCAACTAGCAGCCAAATGTTGTTGCTAACCTGCATGCTGTACTCCTGGTAACATTGCTTCACTTTTTCCTCTCCCAAATTGCAAGAATGCATATGAATCTTAAGTATCTTGATGCAGGTCCCACACAATTCTTGCCATAGGATCATTCATTTTGCCTATAATTACAGCTCCAACAAAGCCAGCAACCGGAAAACATCAGTATTCCTATTGACACATCATCTGGTTTTTTGCCATTAGAGAAGATTGTTCTAGAAAAATGCTCTTAAGGTATCTCCTTTGAAACTAAAACTGATTTTTGTTAGATGAACCACAATTTTGATCTTGTTTAGGTAACAATTCTGCACTTCCCATTAGCTTTTCAGAGAAAAATATCGAGCATAACAGGTAGGTTCAATATTAAAAAAAAAATGACCTTCAAATTTTTAGTTGTAGCAGGGTATATAGGACAAACGGAAAAGCATTCCTTTGTAATGCTGACAGTTTTAGCCAATTTAAATACTACATTTATGTATATTTTCTTGAATATGCTGTCAGATATCATAGTTATCTATTATCCAGTTTCAATGCGTGCAAATGTTAACTTAATCATTTTACAAATGTTAACTTAATCATTTGGCCATCTTATGTGATCAGTCACAAGTTAGCAACAGCAAAAGTTCTAATGTGCAATTCCATAAAAATTCAATATATTTGCAATGTGAAGTCATACAGTTACAGGTGGTTTTCTAACCACTACCTGGTGGAGCCCAAGAACTAAATTAACCAAAACTACCCTTGCAGTAACAACTATAATATTGATATGCATATGTATTTGAAGAACAGGACAACCTATTTTCCTGTTTTCATGACTGAGGATCTGAATAGTTTTTTTGTTTTGTTTTGATTTTTTTTCTGTAAACTGGTTGTAGCCTCTGCAGATTAAAAGCCATGCAAGCATCAGAACATAACATACATTCCATTTCAGAGTTAGAAATTAATGAGACAAATCAGTTATATAATTTCAGACAAATGCTAGTGATCCCCATGAACACATCACCTTTTGCTAGTACAAAATGCACTTGGCTAATTTCTAAAAGATCCTCAGATGTTATTCAGGTGACTAATACTGATTTACATCCAATAATCTTGCCCATAAATTTTTAAGTTCAGAATCTGATTTTGTGAAATGAGTCTGCTTGATTAATAAACTTTCAATTTCTAGTTTCTTCTGTGGCATTCAATTCCTTAATATCATTAGATGTGGTTTAGAATCTTTCTAAATCAATAGGAGCTATATAGGAGCTCCAAGTAACTCAGACTGACATGCTATATACAAGTCTGTCATACATAAATGAAGAGACATTTTTCCACTTGAAAGGGTCATCAGATAAAAATCTGAAAACTTTGGCACAAAGCTTTTTGGTTTGAGTTTTGAAAAATTTGAGATATCAGAACAAATTTTGAAGTGGAAAAAGACAAAAGAAAGAAATGGAAAAAAAGGAAAAGAATAAAATCAAAGGAGAAATGTTACATTTCAAAGAACCACTCTTTTAAAGACACAAAAATTAAAAGCCTATATGACCCAGAGAACAGAGAACGCACAGGAGGTTTTACTTTTCTTTCAGTAATGGGCATTAACAATGTTATCCCTTCAGAGCAAACCACCAAGGTGCTCAGACCTCTTTCTGAATTCAGGAAGCTGAGGTCCATAGCACCTGGCAGGATTTGGCCCTTTGAAAAATATTATTTATTAGACTTCGCTTTCATTTGTGAAATTTGACAGAGAAATATGGTGATATGCCCTCAGGTGCTTCTTCCTAGCCATTTCAGCTACCACATGAAAACCCCCATCATTAGCTTTGTAGCTCAAAGTAGCCATGAAACACCTTTATGCTATCCTGAGATTTTATTGAACATCAGCCTTTCTAACAAAGGACAGTTACAATTAATTCCTAAAAAAGAGCATTATATGACAAAGTTTTGAAAGGATACAAGTCATTGAAGAATGTGAGTGCTAATTCAGGATTTGCAGGTTCTTGATCATTGCAAATCCTCAGAGATTACTTATTAGGTTACCTGTTCTGCAATTGGCATCCCAGTTTGCTTTCAATATGCACTGTTACAAGATGAGTCACACACTGCTGAAAAGAGCACTAAGACTCAGGCCTAAAATTCACTGAGTTATTAAAGTTTCTGGACTCCTTCGGCAAACAAGCTTTCTGATTAAGCGACCCTGTTCCTTATTTAATCTCCCACAAATCTCAAAGTTTGTTGGATTTTTAAATCTAGACATTCACCTTAATGAATAGATTCAACTAATGCCTGAGGCTACACACGACTCTTTAGCAGTACTAATTTGTTCAAATTCTCTGCATGCTCTCCATTAGCATTAGTGCCTCTCATTGAAATCAAATAAAATACCAGTGTTTCTTAGGAGAGTAACTTGTACAGCTTAAGTGATAAAATCAGTTATCACTGAAAAGCAATTCTGTAAGTTGCCCCCCTTGCATTAATCTGTAGCGACTCCTGGGTACAAAGAAGATCCACCAGTGCACGCAAGCAGTGCTGGTGATCACAGATTGCCCATTGCCGTCTTAGACGAGAGGCAACAGCAATCCTCTCAGGAGACCACCATGTGCTTTTGTTCCTTGCCTTTCTATTTTTCTCTTCTCTTCTTTCCCGTGCTCCCAATTTCCTTGCCATGAGTTTTTCCTTATGCTGATCAATCTTCTAGGGCAGGGGAAGGGAGTGAAAAATAGGGTATTAAAAGCAAATATATTTCCATTGATCCTGTTCTTAAAGCATTTCAACTTCTGGTGTATCCTTCTATGTACAACAGCCAGTCCTAAGCAACTTTTCACTTACTGGTGAAACAAAACATATATGGTCCAAAAATGTTAATGTCACTGAGGGGCAAGGGGAAGAATTTGAATTAAAAATGACTTAACAAAAGAGCAAATAGTTTCATAATATATCCTTAGAACACTGGTGTGAATTAAGACTTCCTCCTCTCCAATATATATCATTTTTCTTGCTTTAACCAGTGTGCAATTTCTTCCTTTGCGTATAAAGAACATATCACTCTCTTCTTGCACATAGAAGGACTACATATCACACAATAAAAATATTCTATTCTAGAATTTAAAATAAATATCAAATACACTCACACTTATTTTTAAGACTCTCTCTTTTTTTTTTTTCCTTTGAAGATCTTATTTATCCTTTATCACTACCAAAAACCTAAAGATACAGGTATATACTCCTATATAAACAATAATTATTAGCTAATTATTTAATTGATGTAGTTTGACACACTTCAACTTGAGGCTGTGCTCTTTCTTGATTTTCAGGCTGACAAAAGTTCAGCCAAAAATTCCAAATTATACATTATGCATGTTGGATAATGAGGATACTAATTATTTGTCAGCACCAGGCAAATGAGAAAGGCAAAGAGAGTCACAGGGTAGCTCCAAGCGGGTACTTCTGTACAGAACAGCATAACATGAAAAATAATGGTTTGTTTTAAACCATACAAAAGGAAACTTCTCAAAGAAGAACTTAATTCTACAGTTCAATTCTGAAAAGTAATTATGTGAAGAAAGCACCAAAAAAGCATAATCGCAGGGGATACAGAAAGATATCTACTTCACATAAGGTCACAGACAAAATCCTGTACTGCTATGGCGAAGTGAGAACAGGCACATTGGGCAACAGTTATTGAATCTACTTTTGAAAGCAAAGCCACTTTGCCTTCTTCAAATTTATCACTGCAGTTAGTTGCAAGATAGAGGCACTTTACTAGCATAAAAGACATTTTACATTTCAAGAATCAGCATAATGGAAATAATAAAATTAATGTTTAACTTTTCTGCATCTTTTCTTACTTTCATTCTAACGCATTCCTCTCTAGGTTCATTTATGCTGAATTTTGGATTTCAAAAAAATGAAGTCACTTTTGTTTCAGTGTTGGCATATATTCAGTGATGAGTGCATGATTAAGCAGTTTGCTGATGGAAAGTTTTGGAACTTAAGCTTCTCAAAATGGGCTAGTTTTTCACTTGCTTGGAAAGCACCTGGGTAAACTTTGGTATTTGACATCAACAGAAAAGATCTTTCAAAAAACAGCACTTTAATTAAGTTGATTGGTTCTCATCCTTTGATCCTGACCTAAAAATAACTCAGGTTCTCCTCATGGCCAGGGGCCCCACTTCCCTCTGAGCCTGTCTGATGGTTACTCACCGTCTACCCTCATTAGCCACTGCTCCTTTCCGAAATCTTGTGCTCCTCAGACACATCAGGTGGAGATAGTCCCATTACCCAAAAAATACCGAGAAATGACACAAGAACGAAGGAACATTTATCTTCCTACAGACTAAAGTCGGAGCATAACTATTAGTTACTTTACCTTGTGTCTAGCAAGAAATTATAAGGACAGCAGCTATGTCTCTCTCATCAATTTAAATATCAATAGAGAAAAGAAAATAGCATCTCTGATATAAAGCTTTAAAGAAAGCACATGCAGTTTTTAAGATGGGTTTGCAATTACAAGGACTAGAATTTCAGAGTTGACTAAAAGCTGTGATGTCAGCAGAGTCACCCTAAAAGAAGCCTAGTGAAAAAATACTTTGACTATGTGCAGAGGGAAAGGGGACAGGTGTGCCAAGAAAAAAAAATCAACATCCACACTTTACACATACACATTTTTATCTTGTATACTATTGGAAATGAGGACTAGACTGTTTAACCCTATAGAAGTAGCAGAAAAAACAGACAGAACTGTAACTGCTCTGTGCCTTTTGTTCAGCCGATTTTTAGTTCAGAAAATTAAGAGTTAAAGTGTCTACAGTAACTTATACTGCAGGACTTACAGGTTATTGCACTTATTTTAAAAGTGGTAATATAATACAAAAACTTAAACTAAGTCATGTTCTGTACACGCACTGAAGTTGACTTTTTCCTAGTAAAAGGATCTTATCTGAGCTTTTTCCCTGAATATTTTAAACAATTTTTCTTTATTGAACATTTTAGGGTTTTTAAAACTTATTTGAATAAATAAATACACGGACATATTAATGTAATAAAAAAATAACAACATTCTCTAAAAAATAAATACTCTGAGTGAAAAATGTCATGCATTAATTCTTGTCAATAAAGCAAGTTATCAAGGAACTTATGTACAAATGTGATTAGTGTGACTAGTATGTTGGCCTCATCTTGCTGTAAAGTATTCATTTTAATTCTCATGGTCTAGGTCTCTTAACACTTCAAGTAGTTCACATGGCTCACTTTAATGAATTCTTTTTTTTAACTTACATTCATAAGTGCTCTGAGATTTAACCTTGCTTTCCTACATTTTATTCCCCAAATATTGATAGAAACACTTTCACATATGAGAAAAAACAAGAATGTGTGGAAATAGTGAATGAAAGCAAAATGCAGAGATACAACTTTTTTTCCATATTACTATAAGCCAAGCAAACCTTCCTTCCATGGGTTTGCCTCTCTCTCTACTTCATTTTCTGTGTTCTGCTCTCCTACTGTTCAGTCTGGAATCTACTAACAGACTGAATTTTAGATAAGGAATTTAGTCAACATCATCCTGCTTATAATCAGTACATGCATGAACAGATCAGAGAATTGTTAAAATTTGACCCTAAAAATTGGTGGAAAGGAGAATTCTCTAAATTCTCTAAAGAGAAAGAAAATGGACAAGATTTTTTAATAAAACAGGCAAGAGCTTAACATGGTGTGGAGAAGCAGAGGAAGAGATCAGTTGTTTTTGCATGCTCTGTCGATTCTCAAGTCTGGCATTTAAGTGACACACTGTAATAAAACATACTTCCCCTCCCTCTCTGTTTTCCAAAGATGACACTTTTTAACAGTGAGGAGTCATTCCAATGTAGCTGAGCCATGGATATGTTTATGAATTTTTCTGTTGAAAGTATTTCCTTTTTGATAATGGATTTTCAGTCCTCAGCTCTCAGCACTGTACTTTTAAATACTACTCAACAGAATCCAAGATGTTGCAAGAATCCAGGGTAACCTGGACACTTCTCACACATGTGTTCAGGTCACTAAATAACCAAAACAGTGAGATAGTGGACTGATTCTGCTGGAGTACTCTGTTCATGCGTAATAAGGCTTATTAACTGCACATACAGTTTCAAGGAGACATGCAGTCTAGTGTTAGACCAACTGCTGTGTCCATAGCTGACTGAAGATTCACAGAAAATTTAGAGCTTGGGCATCCCTGGCCTCAAATCACTGGAGCACTCACACACAAGAGATGATGCAGTTAGACCTAAGAACTGCTAATAGATATCTAAGTATGCTACAGTATCAGAATTTCTCCTTTTATATCCTGAATCCACATCAGCTGAAAATCCAGGTTGTATTAAGTGTTTTCCACAATATTGAACCCCTGATTCCATTCCTTACAAACACTGTAGGGCTTACTTCGAAAGAAACCCTCCTAAATTACATACAGTTTTCCAGTTAACTTATCTTATTCTTCCAGGATAATTACATGATAGTAATGTTCAAGAAGCTTAAACAAAATTTACATACAGTCTCTATCAGAAGGTCTTAAGCACAGAAAAAGACTGTCCCTAGTCACAAGGGCTTATAATGTCCATGGCATTTTAGGGAATACAGTACAGTGTTTAACAGAACCACTGAGAAACTTTCCTTGAGACCCCCAGAATCTACTGGGAGCTGCAATTCATAACTGAATTGCTAATAAATCCTTTTTTATTATGGGCCTATCTAAAAATCCCTTTCTATAAGAAGTAGTGTCCAGAGAGATGCTTAAGAAAGAAGTTACGGAAAAATTAGGTTAATGAAAGACTTTATTGGCAGTGAGAAGACAAGAGCAGCCAAAGCCTTTTCATAGACAAAATTCACTGAACTCCTTGAAAAGAGTCAAGCACGGATGTATTGGGATGTGGAAAAGAGCAGCAGAAAGACAAACTACAGAGTTATTGTTGGACATAAAGCACTCAAAACAGCTTGAAACTAAGCTGAACTGATAGAAAAGTTGAGTAAGTACATTTTTCCAAAAACTTGAAACTTCTGAAAGATAGAGATTTCCTATCATTGCAGAAGAGATTTTCCTTTGCAGAAGTTATGATTTACCTAAAGTTCCTGAATCTTATCTGTAATTACCATACTTATTGCAACAGACATGGATTTGAACCCAAAATACTGAGACCTCAAAGATGAAGATTTAGATCAAAAGGGAAAAAAAAATAAAAAAACTCAATAACTTCAGATTGTGTAATGCTGCAGCAATAGTAAGGGACAGAATAAAAGACTTTATAAGGAAACATGAAACCCCACTAGCTGTAACAGTGAAGAGAAAGTAGTAGAAGAAAAACTGGGGAAGGAGGGGAAGGGAGGGAAGGCATAGCAAAGTCAAAGGTGTTCCCAGAAGATACTGTGGAGTAAATATCTCAAAATTCTAAATAAAGACAGTGCACACCTGTTCAGTAGTTTCCCCTAAATGATCAAACAAAATGCACTGAGTCATACGCACACTGTTTTTCTTCCACTTCATATAAATTATTTCTCAAGTCAAAGAAAGATTGCAATGGATTGAAGTGAGATGGACAACAGGCTGAACTTCTGGCACTATGAGCATTGTTGGGAATGAAAGAATAGGAAAAGCAAGTACTCAGATGGCTCATGAACAGAAACAAGCCATAAGCAGGAGTCCCTGAAGGGGGAAACCATCTTCTTCAGGTCTTCTTTAAACTTCTGTACTGTGATAACAATACTTTTTTGGGTTGTTGTTTTAGTATCTTTTTGTTTTGTTTTCTTATTGGAAAGAGGTAAATGAAAATGCAAGGCTGAACAGCATCTTTTCTTGGTGTATGAAATGACTGTCTACCTCCTCTAAGAACTTCTAGCAATGCTCAGATGGAACTATGTCCTTTCATTTCTTCTCCTATTTCTTTTGGAAGGAATAAAAAGCAAAGTTCAATATTTTAGAAATCCAAGTGCTAAGAGATGCAGTTGACAACTAGTTATTCTTAGGTCTAATGAGCTGCTGTATGTCTATTGTGAATCAAAGCAACAGGAAACACTTTTAAAAATAAATAGCATAACATGGTAGGAGCAAAAGAATTCCAGCTAAAGTAGTTTCCAAAATACATTGTTTCAGTCTCTCAAGAAAATGCTAAGTGATATGATGGCAATTCTGAGATATATCAGATTTATATTCTGCACTAAAACTATATATTATAAGAGCAGGTATAAGAATTATTTGCAGTTAGTTCCAACTAAATGATTATTACCTGCTGTTCTGTACAAGCATAGAGTAGTTTAAATTTAGGACAACTAACTCAAATGAAGTGAGAATGAAAACAAAATAAACACACAATACAGAGAATTGGCCAGCTTGAGGAAACTTCACTGTAAAATGGACAGTCAAAACCAAATTCACACGTAACAGTACAGTCCTTGAACAAAATCCCAAACCTACAAGCCATTTGTGAACCCAGATTTTGAGACTGAAGATAGATGTTCCACAAACTGTGTAGATAGGCAAATATACATACATGTGTGTGTATATATGTGGATGGATGGATTGATGGGTGGATGGATGGATGGCAAGATAGATAGATGGATAGATGGATGGATGGATGGATAGATGTAATATTTTGTGTTGGGAGGAGTTTTTACACAATGGAAACTGGAACTGAAACTTATTTTTACAATTCATATATTTTTTCTGCTGAAGATGTCCATATATGTTATATTTGCAACAGTCATTGCATCCAATCACTGGTTGGATTGTAGATGCCTATTAAGTAGGTGCCAAACAAGATTTTTCTTTTGTTGGGACATTCACTGTGTCAGACTTATTAGTCATGAATAAAAATGTATTGGACTAGAGTCTAAGAGAGCATACTAATTCCTTTGGGCACACCAGTGTTATCAACATCAGCAACTCTATCCTGAGGCAGAGCTTATCTGATACTCCTGAATGTGCTGTGCAACAGATTAGCACAAAGCAATTCTGTCCAGATGTCAGTTGGAGCTGAAAGCATTCTCTGTGCATAGCTAGTTTGTGTGTACAAAAACCTGACCTGCTTGAATTTTACATAATAAACAAGCTAGAACCAATGACCTAATTGATTGAAGACAGTAAGGATGTGGCCATGAAATCACCTGAATTTTTGCCTATTGAATTTCTGTCTATACTTTGTTTCTTTTTTTTTCTATTTTCATGTGAAAACATTGGTACAAAATGGTAAAAGTTTAACTCATATGTGACTGTATATAGATTACCTTCTCACTACAAAAATGTTCCTTTTCCTAAAGCAAATGAAAGAGCACTGGACCAGCAGGCAGTGGAGCAGCTACTGTGCTTTTGTTTAAAATCCTGTGTAAACACTTAGCACCATTCATTAGATACTGGTAAATTTAGACTTTTAAATAAATTTCTTCAAAACAACAGAATGTAACATATAGTTAAATTATCTTCTATATAATGCTTTAACAAACAATATCAAGCCATATAGACAGAACAATATAGACAGAATAATAACATGGGATTATTATTAAAAATTTTTGCGTTATTTCAAAAAGCCATTCAGATTAGGTTATGAGATTTGAAATGAGTTCAGCTTTTGAAAGTCACTTTTTGGTTGCTTTGAATTGTACCATATTCAGATGTCTTAACATTTTGATGTATTCGTCAACATTGATAAAATAATACACACTTTTGAAGAATTTTAGCATTTTCAAGATCCCTGACATTCTTTAACTGTCAGCTGTTGTGCTCAAAATCACCTCCTGCAATTCCAAATCAGGTGTTGACATGAATTCTTGAAATATTTTCAAGAGAGTTTAAATCATCTCTCTGCATCAGAATAAGACAGCATGGCACATAAATGATAAAAATGTTATTAACTGTTAAAGGTTTAAAAAACAATTCAATTTTAGAGGAACCAGAGGAACATTGCAGCACTAAGTGTTTCACATTAAAAGCCAGTAGGAAATAAAAACAAGCAAATTAAAGAATTTAACTATTAGTTTTCCCAAAGATAATTAACAAGTATACAATATCTCCCATAGACATGTTAGGAGATATGGGAAAGGATGCAATTAGACACATCTCTGAACATGAAGAGGACCTAAACTTACATTAAAGGTTTGTGACTGAACTATGTAGAGGATTATCTATTTGATTTAATTGTGGAAACAAGTGAAAAAAAGTGCCTTTGTCAAAACAACAACAGCAAACAACATAAGCTAGTAGGTGTCACCAGTAGGTGTTATTTGTTAGACTGCTCGATTCAGCTGAGACAGAAACAGGAACACAGACATGAGTAAAACAGGTATAAGTTAATACAATTCCACAAATTCCACCTCTGGAGATCACCTAGTCCAACACCCCCCGCTCAGCAGGGTCACCTACAGCATGGTAGACAGAGTTGCATCCAGGCAGGCCTTGAAGATCTCCAGAGAAGGAGACTCCACAACCTCTCTGGGCAACCTGTTTCAGTGCTTCGTCACTCTCACAGCGAAGAAATCCCCCCTCACGGTCAGGCGGAACTTCCTGTGCTTCAATTTCTGCCCATTGCCTCTTGTCCTGTCACACAGGGTAACTGAAAAGAGTTTGTCCCTATCCCCTGGACACCCTCCCTTCAGGTACTTGTACACATTGATAAGATCCCCCCTCAGGCTTCTCTTCCCCAGGCTGAAGAGGCCCAGCTCCTGCAGCCGTTCCTCATAGGGCAGATGCTCCAGCCCTCTGATCATCTTTGTAGCCCTATGCTGGACTCTCTCCAGTAGCTCCATGTCTGTGTTGTCCTGGGGAGCCCAGAACTGGACACAGGACTCAAGGTGAGGCCTCCCCAGGGCTGAGTAGAGGGGCAGGATCACCTCCCTCGACCTGCTGGCAACATGCTTCCTAATGCACCCCAGGAGACCACTGGCCTTCTTGGCCACAAGGGCACATTGCTGGTCATGGTCAACTTGTCATCCACCTGCACTCCCAGGTCCTTCTCTGCAGGCCTGCTCTCCAGAAGGTCAGCCCCCAGCTTGTACTGGTGCCTCCCATTTCTCCCTACGTGCAGGACTCCGCACTTGCCCTTGTGGAACCTCAGGAGGTTCCTCTCCGCCCAACTCTCCAGCCTGACCAGGTCTCTCTGAATGGCAGCACAGTGCTCAGGTGTGTAAGTCACTCCTCCCAGCTTGGTAGCATCAGCAAACTTGCTGAGGAGGCACTCTGTCCCCTCATCCAGGTTGTTGATGAAGTTGAAGAGGATGGGACCCGGTACTGAGCCCTGGGTGGTGTCACTAGCCACAGGCCTCCAACTAGACTCCACATCACTGATGATGACCCTCTGAGCTCTGCCTTTCAGCCAGTTCTCAATCCACCTCACTGTCCGCTCGTCTAACCCACACTTCCTGAGCTTCTCTGGGAGGATGTTATGGGAGACAGTGTCAAAAGCCTTGCTGAAGTGAAGGTACACTATGGTGTCCACTGCTCTCCCCTCATTTACGCAGCCAGTCTTACCCAGAAGAAAGAATTGTACTTGAAACACAATTTATTTTCACATATATGCAGGCTTGAAGCAGCTTATTGATGCTGCTTTCTCTAAGTTTTTAGCTCTAGCTCAATATAAATTTTAATAATTCTCATTTTCCATACATCAAATGAAGACCATAGTGCTAATAACATATCTCTAGGATTTCACTTGTAAATGTCTTTGTAGTCCTCATTTGGAATTTACTAGGTATAATTTGGAGTCAAATCCAATAAAGAAAGAAAGTATGAATTTTTTTTGTCATCTATCTTCCAAACCTGTATTTCGTAGGCATGAAATGCATCAGACATAGTTTCTCAATAGACTTTTTTTCCCCTCCTCTTCTAATCTTTGCCTAAGCATTAACTCTGTCTCCCATCTGTGTGACATATGTGACATATTTATCAGCCTAGGAAATGCTGAGAGGAGGAGGAAAAAAAATCTAAACATACTTTATGTCACAACTGATACAAACAAATTTGTTTCATTGGCATGAAGGACAAGAGAGAGCAAAGCCTGCTTCAGATTAAAATCTGGAGATTTAATTTTTAATTAAAAATACAATTTTTAATAAAAATAAAAGATTTTAATTTTAAAAATTAAAATTAAAATCCACACAGATTTTTGTGACCTTGCACTGTTCATAGAACATCTTGCTATTTTCCACACAGGTTTTTGTTGCGTTTTCGTAAAGCCATGAGGAGAACTCTCTCGGAACCTTGCACAAGGTCTCTTCAGCTTAGATTTCATGCCGAATACCAGTACCAGACACCTGCTGGACGTCAAGTGACGCTTACAAAACCTTTCAGGGTTTTGCTAATGAACAAGTGAATTGTGAACAAAAATGTTTAACAAACATTTGTGTAAATTCAGTTGCATTGTAATGTTCAATTACTTCATAAGGTATGAGCCCTCTTAAATAACAGCTGGACTTGGTTCAAGCTGCAGTGCATTTGAAACTAGCATAAGTAGTAGCAGAGAAGAAATAGAGAGACACAGCTCATAGGTCTTTTAAGGCTTAGGTCTCAATCCAAGAGGTGAAGTTGAGAAAAAAAAAATAAATTCACAGGACTTACAGATTTGCAGATGGATGATGAAGACTTTGATCTTCTCAGTTATATTTATTTCATGAAGGCAGAGTTTTGTAAACAAAGCAGAGAGCAACACCACTATCATTACCTCCCTCCAAATTCAACGTTAAAAAAAATCCTGAATAAAAATTTTCAGCAAATTCATCTGAAAGTTAAAGTTGATTTTGACACGTAAGTAATCTCAGAAAGAGAAAGGCTGCTCAGGCAGACATTGTGCTGCAAGGGTGAAAATAAATAGAGGTAGAAGAGAGAGGAAAGAGAGAACCAGGAGAAAGAAATAATAGATTCTTGAATGTTTCTGAAGCCTGATTGCAAGGATTCATCTGATACTGCTCAAAGAGGATGGTAAGCAAAAATGAAAGCGCTATATACTGTCCTGTAATGGGAGGAGGCAGTATAGAAAATGGAGAGGCAGGGGGACAAGACCAAAAAAAAAAAAAATTAATAGCAATGGGAAACCACTCTTCCCCTCCACACAAAATTCAGAAAAAAGAATAAATTATCAGAGAAAATGAATTACCTTTCTTTCAGGGGTAACAGAGTAGTTTTAGCAATGTTGTCTAAGTATAACATAGCTAGCTTTAGTCCATACTTGCAGGACAGATGACTGATTCTATAAGTTTCAGGTGCAGCTCCAGAATAACTTTAGAAAATGAGTGGAATTTACTAATGTGTGACAGTTGTCAGCAGGAGAAAAAGAAATTAAAGTCTGATCTCTAATTGCTGATGGATCTCTGGACATGATCAGTATATCACAAATTTTTGCCGGCATTTGACCTTGGATTATTCAGAGCCTATACTTCTTCATACTTGTCAGAAAACTTAAAGTAACCACTGAAAACAGCTTCTCTGATCATTGTTATTTCAACAAAGCAGGTCAGCGGCCTGTCAACTCTTTCGTGTAACCTTCTCCTTATTATAAGACCAGTCCATCAAGGTAACTTCAGGGATGCTTCTGAATTATTTTTTAATAAGGCAGCATTATGATGACACAACAAAAGCTCAGTATTCCTCAGTCCTTCCTGTCCTTTGTCACGAACCCATGGCACAACGAAAAGCAACCCTCTCCTTCTCAAACCTTTGAGGAAGAGGAATTTGTTAGAAAAAACAAAAATGAAAAGGATATTGGAAATGTTTCCGAAGCTATTTACTATTTAGTCCTCCAATTTGTATACATATAGGTGCAATATCCTTCTCGATTTCTGACACTATTGTCATTATTACATGACTGACAGTTAAAAGCAAAAGAAAAAGAACATGAAAGATCATATATAAAGGTTATGTACTTTGGCTTGATTTTCATCCCCTTTTACCCCAACTTGAAACCTTCAGATTTCCTTTCTTAACTGTCTGAGAGTCCTAACAAGTCCCAATGGCCTTTTCACCACCTTTCCAACTGGGCAAAAGAACAGTTGAAATATGGGTAGTTGATTAGCTTTGGAGAGTCAGACTAGATAATAACAGTCTCATCATGATTGGTGTAAATTAGAGTTTATTAAAAGCTAAAACACTCTCAATTCCTTCCAGGATGGGTTTTAAGTTACACAATCATTTTCATATTTGTAAGGAACACTTCTCAGCTAGAGTAGCACAATGCTACTGTGCACCCTGCTCTGCACTGAATTTGTTAGGAGATGGCCAGAGCAAGAATTAAGGCTTAGCAAGGCCTAAATCCAGATTGCCTAGAAGACTCCTCAGTGCTCCAGGCTAAAGGTTATTAGCCTCTATACTTCTCGGGCACAGTGGGACTTTTCACAATAAGAATGTGTTATCAGTATGCAAAATAAGAATTTCTTGGCCAAATGCAAGACCAATTAATTAGCCTTGCTGGAAATTAAAGACCACAAAAACCTTACTACTTCCGGGGCAGAGCACCTCTGTCACCTCCTTCCTTCTCCCACCTAACTATACGGACCGAAACATCTATAAAGGAAACTCTCACTTCCAGAACCAAACATAGTACTTACATGCATTTTTTCTACAGAAGAGTGTAAAGGAATAATCATGTAGACAATATACTTTTACAGAGCTTAACATATTACTGGAAAGAGATCAGAGATTAATGTCATACAGTATACAGGCAAGAATTTCTCTCCATCTAGTTCCTGAGACACCTCAGTACTCAACTTTTGCTGAGACAGGGACCTTAAGAAAAAAAGCACATAGAAAATATTTTTCTGACTGTCTGACAGGAGAATGACTAAACAATTGTACTGGCTATAGGATAAAACTAATAAAAAGGGCTGAGCTGATTAAAGAAAATTTTCTGCCAATCAATCTACATTAAAAAGTCTTCTAACTTACACAGTGCAAAATCCAGACACATAAGAAGAATATGCTTACACTGTGCAACCTGGTCATTATGCAGTGCTTTATTGATGTGCTCAGTTTTCTTTTGTAATTAAAATTTCCTTTTCATACATTGAGCTGGGGTAAAGGGGAGAACAGAGACAAGAAACAAAAAAAAAGCACAGCTACCATGTAAGAAAGAATAGTAACTAGATGGAGGGAATCTTTTTATTCTGTCTCTCAATAGCATTAAAAACTACAAGTAAATAATTCAAAATATCAAAATCATCATATTTGATATTTTTGAAGCAATGGATACTAAAATTAGATTTAAAATACTAGTCAGCTTTATGATGGAGAACAGTACCAAAAACTCTCAAAGTCATGCTTACTAGGAGAAAAATAATCCATGTTAATTAAGCATATTTTCTAACTTTGCATTTAAAAGAAAGATTACAACATATTTTATATTGATGTTTTTACAGAAAATATTCTTCCATAGAGAATTACTTCTATATTAATATTTATGATATGCATATTGGCAGTTTCGATTCGCTACACTTTGCTCTCATTCAAAATACTTTAGAAATGCTAGATATCTGCAATTGCCCTGTAATTCCATCCATGATATTAAAATAGCTTTAGGGGTTAGCTCAAATCTTAGTGGCTTGAGGGTAGTCTTTGATTTTAATAAAGAAGCCTATGGAAAGAGCAAGCTGTCAATTTAATTACAAGTAGGTCAGAGCTAAACTAGGCCATTTCTTCTCTGGGCCAAATCACATGCCAGAGGAAAAAAAGCTGGGATAAAAGGGTTTTGCTGCAAATGCCAATCAATTGTTACAGAACCAAGCAAATGAATCAGACAGTGACTTTTACAGAGCAAAGTAGCAGCTGCCAAGATCACCTATGGAAATAGAGCAATGCAATGGCAAGTGTAGCAGTCCCTCGTCATGGGAGGGAATCCTTAGGTTAAAATTTCCATAGGTGGAACTGAAAAGATTTGCTTTTTCTGTAGATTACACTAAGATTACACTATGTAAAGAGAAGGAGAAGGGAGCCAAGTGGCAAATTTAAGAAGTGTCATTAATTTATCCAGTGTTGTGTCACTCATCTCTGACAGTGATCTTCGCACCAAAAAAAAAAAAAAAAAAAAAAAAAGGATTGAATGTTGAAAATATATCTAATAGCAAATTACATCAGAAATCTTCTCCCCCTTCTCCTACCCTCAAATGTCATATCATAGCATAGCTTGAAACAGGAACCTGAATTTTCTTTATTTTTTTGTGAGGCCATCATTGTGTAAATAAGCACAATTCTGGACATGATATTGCATCTGCTCCCCATTTCTTTGACAAATGGTCATTTTCTTTGAGGCAAGTCATCATTCTTTGGTCTGTCCTCCACACTGCATTATTTAACATGCACATGACTGCCTTAAAATCTTCCTCAAATCAGACTCTTACAATAATAGACACTTCATGTGAAGAAATCAGGGAGACACATTGCCAAAAATGCATATAGCATAACCAGAGAAAGAGTGAAGAGACAAAAAAGTCACAGAGAATCAGATGAATTAGCACAAAGCACAAAATCACAAATCAAATCGGAAACAGAGTAGGAAAAAACAGTCAGTACAGTTTCCCTGTTGTCTGAAGGAAATAATAAAATATAATAAATAATAAATAAATAAATAATAAAATATAAAATAAAATAAACACTTCAATAATATTTTTAAAGATAGTAATCATCTGTTTGATTTTGGCATCAGATGTCTCATAAAACTAATGACATCGTGTGAGATTCTCAGCACCCTCATTTCCCCAGAATCAGAAGACCACCAGCACACCAGAGACAGTAACTCTGGTACGGTATGGCTCTCACATTTGCTATGACCTGGTGATGCAGTCTCTGCTTGTTCTCAGTGCCTTTTAGTTATGGTCTCACTAAAAACACTGAAAAATATATAGTTGGTCTCAAATACAGGTGCATAAGAGGGAATGATCTTACGCAATTTTTACCATTCAATGCATCTACAGTCTAACACTCTGTCTGTGTTAACACTTTGTCTATGTTAGTAAATCAACATTTCTAGAGAACTTTTATAGGCAGTGGGGCTCAATCGCCTCTACCATTAAGTTGCTAGAGTTGCCACAGACACAGTTTTGACCACAATTAACTTACCCTCTTCTAACAATTCCTGTACATGATTTGGGAGTTAGCAGGAATAAGTTTAGAAGCACTCATCCTGTTTGGAAAGGTAAAGCAGTTTAACGTGATGGAGCCGGGCCATTCTATGCCAGTTGGCTCTAGGGCCACATTTAGTCTGTGTCTGCATGAGTATGTAAAGAGGCAGAATAGAAACTTATCTATAGACAGAAATATTTGGTGACAACCCAACATTCACACAAACCCCATAAATACACATAGTAAAGACAAGCTCTAGTTGCAATGACGGAACTGCCCAGCCTCAGCTCTTGAAGTGTCACATGCATTCCTGGAGCACATCTTCTAGATTAGTTTAACTTTAACAGAATATCATTTGCACACGCCACAACTACTTCTCAGTGCAAACCAAAGCATGGTATATGAGATGACTAGGCGATTTTCTTGAAAAGCACACTCCTGAGCCAAACTAAAATATTATACAAGTACACCCTGATTCTACTGGTAGAAATTGAATACAGGTACTAACCGTAAGGAAAAAGGAAAAGAATCTCCTTTACATTATTTTATGACATCACCAGCAATATGTTATATAACAAAACAACTTATTTCTTCATTGAGGGTAATGTTTTAACTACAAACACAAATTCTAGAGGAGATGTTTTGATCTTGAAGCAAAATAAAAATGTTTCAGTCCCTAAGATTCATCTACTGTTGCACATGACTGTAAAATTAAAATATTTTAGCTGTTACATCAGATTGTTTCTACAGCAACATCTGTAACTTATTTAAAAAAAAATGAAGCAAAAATGCTAAAATATCTCAAAAAAATCTTTTGGAAAACAAACAACTGTTCCTTGGGACACCGATATTAACAGCTTCCAAATATTTAGGAAATTTATCTTCCTTCTCACGGCCACACACTCAGAGACATCCTAATCAACAGTCATAGAAATTATTTAAGAGAAAACAACTAGAAGAGGCAACTTTTACTAGCTCCAGTAACATTTGTCTTCAATATCTCTAACTAAACATCAGCCCTTCACCATCAACCTGATTGGATGCAGCCAGGAATGGTAAAAGCAGTGGAGGAGACAAACCCATATTATGTTCTATTTTCTGTTAATGAGTATTTCCTTAGTAGACATCATACCAGCAGGAGCAAAGATTACAGCCCTGATACGTTGATTGCTTTGTGATGGATGCCTAAAACTCAAGTACTCAAGCTTTATTCAAAAGCAAAAAACAAAAAGCCCAGCATCCTGCAGTCAGAGAATTTTAAAAGGCAGCTTCAATGAGATTTTTTTTAAAAAAGAACCTCAAACTAACCTACCAATGGGAACTACAGAGCCTACAATCAAAACAAATGATCAGGTCAAATAAGCCGAATCTTAACTTTGCAGTATGAAGCTATTACAAATGCCTGTTTTTCTGTTGTACAAGTGGAACAGATTGAAGCACTCCTGACAGCACTATGGAGCCCTACATGCAGAATAAGACACAATTAGATAGCATAAAAAAGAAAAAGTCCAGTTACACTGAAATATTAGAAGACATATTGTCAAAATTGTCAGACCGGATTACTTTGTATAGGACAAGCAAAAACATTTATATTAGGGAATATCAGGGCCCAAAGACTTATGCTATTAAGTGAGATAGTAAAAAGATATTACTAAGTTTTGGTAGGCCTTATTATTTTCTAAATACATATCTAATAGAGATGAGGCTAAGAACTTACATGAAACTTAAGAATATAAGGCACTATATGGTACTTTATTAGATTCATGCAAAAGGCATCATTACACTGAAGTTTTAAAGGCTACAGTTATTTCACTTTTATAGTAATTAAGTTACTTGTTTAAAGTTAAATGCTTTGAGGATGCTTATCCTCAAAACCCTCTTGAAATACTATTCGAGGATATTTCCTCTCTCACTCAAGACAAAATGTTAGTTAATTTTATGAATAGATAGTTGCCTTAACTCTGTCTTTCCCCATTTCTACTGAATTAATTGCATTCTTATGAAATAATTCCACAAAATTCTGATTCTTGCCTTCCCCATAAACTCTCTCAAGTCATTATAATCCATTTTCTTCTTGTTTGAAATCTTCACAAAGCTCTGTGATCAGTTACTAGAAATATGCACTGGTATATTCCAGCCATTCCATGTCTTGGATGTGATCCCCTTCTGTTGTACGTATAAAACACAAAACGTCTGGCCTTTTGATGATAAGAAGATGATTCTTCTCCAGTAGGAAAGAACATTATATGTCCAAGAACAAGCATACTTTTCCTTATTCTTACATTTCATATTCAGGTTGCACCCTTACTCACTCCAGTTACTGAACTAACTCCGTGTTATAAACTTGCCTCTAACTATGTTATTCGTTTTGACAAGACGGTCTAGAAGGTTACAGATTCAGGCTGTGCTTTATATTATGCATTAGATACAATATGCAAAGAAAGGATAACAGTACTATTTCCTACCAAATGATGACATAGTTCAAGATAGGAAAAATGCTCTAGATATTATTATGAAGTGTAATCTGTACCCTATCATTTCATCAAATCTAAATTAATTTCTCAAGTTACATATACAACTATAGATTTAGTGTAGTTTTTCCTGTATTGTTTTACATTTTTTGCTCCTCTATACCTTGGTTACTCTAGTAGTATTTTCATCACAGTGCTTTTTGAAAGTACTGATGAAGCAAGTGCTTCAGCAACAAGTAAAAACTGATACATTAAACATTTCTGATACATTTCTGATACATAAAAGTGGAATAATTTTTCATTACTCAAGATTTATTTTAGGGTATTTGCCATCCGATTCTGCCATACAGCCTTTAGCATTCATAAAAACCACCACAGGAAGTTGCCTGTTGTAGCTGAAGAAGAAAAATTTCTTCAGCACTGATATTCTGGACAGAACTGTCATAGCGGTTTGCTTGCGCTCGTGGAGATGTGTTTTAGTCAAGTGTTTGCAGTACCTTCCTGTTCTCACCAGGTCTGCTCAAGTCCTTCTTTTCTATGCACTGAGTGCTTTCCTAGTGTAAGAACTATTCATACTCACATCAGGTGCAGCAGCAGAGATCTCACTTCCAAAACTGTATTGTGACGCACATGAATGTAACTGTAAAGATGAACTGAAGATGTGTATCATTTATTGAAACTCTTTCCCTTTGTCGTCTGTTTCCTTCAACATTTATTTGCACAAAGAATTATGAATTGTTTTACAATTTCTGTCAAAAAAAATTCCTCACAAATTTTCTGGTGTTGTCCCTGTTTTGGAAGCAATATCTGATAGATGATAGATGATACACTTTAAATATTATTTGATTTATCTGAAATTTCATAGTTTGGATTTTGATTTCAGAAGTAATTTAATAGCTTATTAGTAGCTTATATAATTTTAAGGTTTGCTCAATACATTCTGGTCTTATGACTGTACAGTTCATTTATTTACACTAAAATCAGTCTCACTCTTATAATTCTTCACTTCAGCTGAATTCCTTTATCCTGAGCATGTATCTATTTTTTTCCTGTAGGCACCTAACTTCTTCTGTTTGGGTGCGATAATTTCCTCTAACACATGTAACTGCCCAAGGACCACGAGATTCAGAGAATTTAAGGTGCTTCTTGGCAGCCACTTAAATAAAAAAAGTTGTAGTCTAATTCCTATGGACATCTATGGTTGCGTATTCACACTATTGCCAGACAACTCATTTTGTTTTCATCATTGTTTTCCCACCTTCTCTCTAGTATTCAGATTTCCAGGATAACCTCCTCCTTTTCCTTCGAGCCTTTTAAGTCAGAAGGTGTAGAGGTTATCTGCTAATAATTCATGCAAGTCTTGTAAAGACAGAAAGATCATTTTGAGATAATTCCTTATTTTCACCACCCAAACAATCTAAACAAATAAAAAACCTCCCAAATAAACAAATATCATAGCCTCAAGATGCCTCACTGAAACATGATTTAGACAGTGTGCTGAACAAAAATTTTAGGCTACTTCCTAAGTACCATGAAGAGACTAATTTGATAGGATTGTCAGTTTTCAACCGCACTCTTCAAAAGTGCTTGAATTCTATCTTTTTTTTTTTTTTTTTTTTTTTTTTTTGTCAAATACTGTTTCTAACCTGTTTTTCTGTACGTTTTCCATTAAGGATGAAGTGTTGTTATCCTTACTTCACATGTAAGATAGAAAGTAATAGCATACTCTAATTTTAAGCAATTAAAAATGAAAATATTAAACATTAAATATTTAGCATTTGAAAAACAATTTTATTTAGGGAAACTTACAAGAAATACAATATCTGCAGGACACTGAGTCTAAATTGTTTTTAGCCTGCAAGAAATTTTTTTACAGGGCAGAAATCATTCTTACTTGGAAGCAACACAGGCAAAAAATTAGAGGTCAACTATGAGTGCAGTACTTAACCACAAGACCTTTGCCACCACATAATTATCCTGCTATTGCAAGAAAACAAATCTCTATTCTTTTTCTCAGGAGTTAACATCCAGGACATAGCATCCAGGACATAGCATCGTTATGTCACAGGACAGCTGAATTAGTTATTTTTTTCTCTAGAAAACTTTTACAATAATATCAGAAATGTATGGAATGTCTAACAGTCTTAAGAAAATAGTCACTATCATGTTTACAGATCCCTGATTTCAAAAACTGAAACCTGTAAGTCTATGCATGTAATGTTATATAGAGGAGATGATTTGCATACAAAGGAGTTTGCAAAAGGAGGAGATTACAATTTCTGATTCATTTTTCAAATTTTCTATCATAATCCTTTCCACACCATCAGTCACAATTAATTACAATTAAAATTGTAATTATTTTAAACTAAATTGACAATTACTCTCACATAAAAACATCATAATGTTAATACTTCATCTAAAAATGTACCTTAATTAATTCAATAATTTCTTCTTGCAATCCAAAAGAAAATTTTCCCTCTTTTCCTATAAAGATAAAGATAATAAAAGTTATTAAAGTGGCAAATTATAATCATCTTCCATGCCAGCATAGGTTGCACATTTTCTAAAAAATTAAATATTCTCCATTTGTCAAAACTTTTCTCTCCTATTAATAAGCCCTGAATGTGCTTTTGAATATAATCTTTGGGGTTGTCAGATATTCACAGAAGTTTCATTCCTAGCCTCAACATTTCCACTTATTGAAAACACACAGCTTTCTTCTCATGTGCTCAGAGCATCAGGCAGCCAAGGATAGGCCCTTCCAACACCATGTCCCTCTTTGTCCCTCCAGCAGGACAAATCAGCCTGGGCTTAGCTTTCAGTGCTGTACATGCCAATGAAACACTTTTCCTGAAATTATGAGACTGAATGAAAGCCAAACTGGTCATTAACTTTAAAGTGCTCTATTGCATATTTGGTGAGAATTAAATATAAATGCTAATTAGGGTCTTCCTTAACACTGTGCCTGGGAAATAAAAGAAAAGGCACAACTACATTCTTCCATTTAAACATTCCTCAATTATAGGTAGACATTCAACACACAGTCCTTCTCCAGCTACTGCAGAAATGCCTGAGCTGGTTCAGCAGTTTGGACTCAGAAGCAGCATATCTGCGGCTTTTTAAAATGTACTGCATGACTTTACTAGGCCTGATTGATGCTGGGAGATTCCAAGCACCAGTTATTCATCTTGCTTTTCTTCACACGTTAATTCAGGCAAATGCAAAGCTATATTTTGTATTAGCCAGGTTTTTACCCATTAAAGTTATTCCTTATCTCCACATTAACAATTTAATAGCAATTATTCCTAGTAACTCTTCAAAATGGTAGCTACTTCATAGCTGAAAATGAGTCATACTCTGCAAAACAGTGAAGTCGTTTCATGTTAGCTGAGAGTAGAGGACAAAATGCATTTCCAAAAATGACTCTGAGAGATGTGCCACTGGCATTCCATGTAATTGTGAGCTTTATTCAACTGAGTAAATGACTCACCTAGAATTACATGTTGTTTATACACAATATTTTTTTGATCATAAAAAAAACAAGCTGTTAAAGTATGCTACCAAGGAAAACTATTTTAATTCTAGAATAGTAATTAGGTGCAGATTGAGGCACAAATGTTGAATTCAAGGTGACTGACACTGCCAGAAAGATGAACTCCTTCAAGTGCAGATTAAGGATCTAGAATATAAGGAGGTGGAGGGTAAATGATATGAAAAAATACAATTTTCCTTCTCAGGTTGAGATCAGGATTCATTATCAGTATAATTCCTCCCCATAACCTAAAAAACATAACAGAAACACCATAATAGAAACCTTGCACATGGCCTTATTTTTCTATGCATGTCAGACAGATTTTTGACTAATAGTCAAATAAGCAGAGAAAGCGCTTACGTAAAGGGAAGTCTATCATCCCTTCCCCAGCTGCAGTGGACGATTGCAGCAGTCTTTCCAAAACACAAACCAATTTTACCCTTAAGTTAAGCCAGAGTTGTCATGGGGATGGTATAAGAGATTTCTTTAAGTCAAAGTTTCACAGATCATTAGCGATCAGCTGAAATCTGCATTTCCCTAGGTCACACTTAAGCTATTAAATCAAACTGCTGTCAACTGAAAAGACAATAAAAACAATGTTTCCAAAGAAGAATCATGTTCTCTCATTCTTATATTTTCATTAAATTACACCCTTATATTTAAACCTTCTAAACCAAAAGAAAAAACAGAATATCTCTAGAAGATTAAAATACATGCAAACAGTGCTAAGAAAAATTTGAAAGAAAAAGTACTTATAGAAAAGGTAGGGAGGGTGGAGTTATAACTTCAGCTTCTTTCTCTGCAAAGGAAGCTCTAACTGAGAATGCATGGCACTTAAATTTATTTATTTATTTATCCTCAAGGCTGGCGCATACAAATCCAGTACATGACCTATGTACTATAACCAATGGAAAAAAAAGAATAAAATAATAAGAAAGCCAAACTGAAAAAATGAAAACTCATTTTTACTGAATATTATACGAATCTTTTCAGATATATGCAATATGAAAATAGAAACTGATAGGGTATTTTGTCAGCTTGTTCATCTATACTTCAAAGGTTATAAAAAACTAAACATTGCAACTAAATATTGCAACAATTTCCCGGAGAGGAATTAAGTGACTTGTATTAGCAATCATTAAAAAAACTTTGTGTCATATTTCTATATACATGAAAAGATAAAATAGGGAATTAAGGCATAGTTTCCATATTTGTATTGAGTCACATACACATGCACATGCAGATAAATTTAGTAAGCTTTTCAATATATTAAAATCAGTTCAAATAATCCAGTATTTCAGTAATTAAACAGGCTATTTTTCTGCTCTTCTGTGTAGATGTATAGGACAAAAGCAATAATCTTTTTTTTTTTTTCCTTTGTGCTAGCGAAGCAGAAATGGGCAATTCATCAATACAGAAAATTAGGAAAGGAAACATCCTGATGGATGTTGAAGAAATGCATGAGTCAACCAATAAGACTGGCCTGGGAAGACTGGAAATATTGGCGATGACATGATATGCTATTTTATGCAAGCACATGGGGAAAAAAAGACAGGGAAGAGGAATTCAGTAGGTCACAAAATCTGCAAAACAATTTCAATCTTGAAATAATAGTAAGCACTTGAGAGAGATGTTAAGGTAAGATTTAGCAGGGTTTAGAGCCAGCATAATATAATAGCTAATATGCATATATGTACATATATGCAGATACATACATATATATATATGTGTGTGTGTGTGTGTGTGTAGTATTTCTAACCATTCATTCCCTCAGAATGAGATGCAAGTGGTTCATAGGTGACTCCCAGACCAAGGGCTCAAAAAGTATTGAATAGTTATCTCTCTTAAATTAGAAAAGATGAGTAGTAGCTACATCTGAACCCTTCACTACCACAGTGTTATGTAAATATACGATAACATCTCACTACATTAAAATACATCCCAAAAGTTTCTTACAGACAAGCTCTGATTTAGAAGAAGATGAACATAAAAGAACGACAAATGTTACAAACACCACAGTCAAAGAAAACAGTATCAAGCTAATATTTCATAATTGTGTTGATGACAACAAGGCTGGCATTATATTGAAATGTTTACATCTTTTCAAAAGAATGGACAGAAAAAATATATATTTCTCTTATAGCAAATGATTCTGAAATCCCACGAACAAATTCACAGTCACAAACATGATGCACTGACATACAAAGAATAGAAATAACAAAACACTTATGCTGAGACATGGAGCCCTTCTGTACATGTAGCAAGAAACTGTAACATAAAATTTAAGTGAGGAAATTTATAAAGTATTTTCACTTGCTGCAACAAACTGCTTCTGCAGTGCAAAACTGAATTGTATAGAGAATTTGTTGATTACATTAAGTAATAAGTATTGCAAAGAGATAACTTGTTTTCTATTCTTTGTGAACTTTGCAACACCTTCCAGCCATGGATTAAAGAATAAGTAGCGGCCTGTAACTGGCCATCACAGTCTTACTGGAATGATTTTCTGACATCTGACAACATGCTAACTGTAATATACTGTGCTAAAGAAATCAAGGTACAGGATCTCAAAAAAACAAATGTTTCTTTATTGAACTCTTTAATTGTTCATTTTTTCCCTTACAATATAACATAAGATGATGACAAAGGTCTTATTCATCTAATCTTGCTTCTCAGCTGTTCCATCTAATGACTTAGTTTTACAATGAATGTAATTCTACAGACCCCAAAGGAAAGCTGGATTGAAAAATGACTGTAGGGCAGAGCTCAGAGGGTTGTGATCAATGGCATGAAGTCCAGCTGGAGGCCTGTAGCTAGCTGTGTCCCCCAGGGCTCAGTACTGGGCCCAGTCTTGTTCAATTTATTCATCAGTGACCTGGATGAAGGGACAGAGTGCCTCCTCAGCAAGTCTGCTGGTGATACAGAAATGAGAGGAGAGGCTGATACACCTGAAGGCTGGGCTGCCGTTCTGGGGAACCTGGACAGGATGGGGAGAGATGCAGAAAGGAACCTCGTGAAGTTCAACAAAGGCAAGTGCAGGGTCCTGCACCTAGAGAAGAATAATCCCACGTGTAATCCCTAGAAAAAACAAAAAGAAAAAAAGAAAAGTGCTAAAGTAGGAGTCAAATTTTTCAGTCCTCAGGATTTTTATCTTTTGCTAGAAAAAAGTAATGTCCTGTCAGATCTTTGGAGGAAGACAAGAATTTGCTAGGTGAGGATCGCCAGACTTTCCTAAACTGTAGCCCACAGATAAGCATGCTGCAGGATTTTGTTAGGCGGCCCCACCAGGATAATCCTCTCATTTGGTAATATGGTATCTTCTTAAAACACAGCTAGGTTTAGATCAACTATATTTATAAAGAAAAGCAGTAAATACTTCCCTCATCCAGGCTCATCAGTTTAGGTAGCTGGAATAAGTTACAGATAAGGGCATACTTAGTTAGAAAATTTTCATTTTTGCCTGTTACCTGTGCATGCAGGTAGGCTTAAACAGCCTTTGAAGACCTGTAGGAGGACTTGGAAGTCCAAAAAACACTGACAAGAAAATGCACGTGAAAGAAATAATAAGCGGTTAAAAGAACACCCACAAAGTCTGAGTTTATGTTTAAAGACTCACTATATACTCTTCAAACAATATTGAAAAAGATATGTAAATAAAGCTCAAGACCAAGGGCGTGACTTGCGTTAAACTATAGCTACCCTGTTAGCATAAGGACAGTGTGTTATAATATTCACCCATGGAGTTCACAGAGTTCTTATTTAAGAAATTTTTACTAAATCTATTTGTCAAGCATTCTAAAATTTAGATCCTAAAATGATTAAAGTTGCATGTGATTTCTATCAAAAGAAAAAGCTAGGGCAATATAACCCTTACTAATTCTAGCACACCTTACAGAGTAAAAACGACAGTGTTCATATGTAGAGAGGAGAAGTGTTGGGGAGAAATTAATAGAAAATAGGTTAAAAATGTATGTATAATTACACATTCGCTTTACAAGCGCTCTATCTCACAAAAGATAAAATTTAGAAATGAGTATAAATTTGTTCCAAAATAATTTGCTTTTTTAAAAAAGAGCAGCAGCCATTTTGAAGTTAGGAACTAAAATGAGTTTGCAGAAGACATCTTATTTTGTCTGCTACGAATAAGTTACATTGCTTAGCTGCTAAAGACTAAATTTGTTATGAAGAATGAAAAGTACAAGAAATGTACAACAAATGAGTGATGCAACTGAAAATTGAGTAAGGCAGGCTACTGTATAATTTATGTAGCTAAACTTTTGGGGTTCTTGGTATTTTATATTAACCAGTAATTATTGAAAAATACATAGATTGTTATTCTTCTGCTAAACTGAAGATTGATACTCTACTAAGGGACAGTTTAGGTAGTTCATTATTACTTACATTCAGTATTTTTTTTTTTCACTCACCAGAATCATGGACAAGAAGTCACATCACGAACAAAAAGTGAGTTAGACTTTTAAAGAATTTTCTCTGATAAAAATAAAGGTGAATCAAATCAAATTAGGGCTGCCAAAAATGTGTATAAATAAAAATGTCACTTTTTAAACATGAAAAGCCATCTTATGAAGAACCACAAATGCACTTCCGTAAGCTATTATAATATATGGTCAAGTGTATTTACAACTGTTGTCATAATGTGATGAATTTTGTTTATGCCAAGAAACAGACGAAGAACTGGATGATAGCAGTAGACTTATGATCAAGCAAAGAGAAAGCAGGAAGACAACTCCAGCAGACCAAACTTCAAATATTATTTACTCCAGTTGCAAATCAGTATCTTCATAGTGTTATTCAACTATAAATCTTAATTTTATGATTATTTTATATATTTATGGTATACAAAAAGGGAGATGTTTTGTTATGATATTCATTTTAAAATCACAGAGCCAAGGAATGAAAACAAAATGCATTTTGCAAGACCTCATCCTTCTTTAATCCTTAGAAAACTGCCCCGATCGATACAGAAAAAAACTACTATCTTACAACTGCTGGTTACAGTCTCTTGGCTCAAAGCATTGGCAGAATTCTGAACGGCAGTTAAAGAAAAAATAAGAGGAGGTACCTTTAAAACTTTCAGATGATGTAGGTGACAGCTGGAACCATCTTCTCACCCCCCCCCCAACTTTTTTTGGCTTCATAATTATAGCACACAACAGCATCACATCAATAAATGATCAGCTATAATATGATATTTACCTACCATGTCATTTATGTGTTCTCATCTCCAGATAATCATCAAATTATTGAAGCAGTTATCTATATCAAAACATACCACTCAGTTGGTTAGAGCGTGATGCTGCTAGTGCCAAGGTCGCAGGTTCAATCCCCATATGGGCTATGCTGAGGGTTGGACTAGATGATCTCCAGAGGTCCTGTCCAACCTTGCCATTCTATGATTCCATATATTAGCTTCATATGAAGTGAAATTTAGTATTAGTATCCTTATTTTACAAATGAACTTGCTCACAGATCTTCAAAAGAGATCTAATCCAAATGATTTGAGTAAGTCCATAAGATATTTTTTGTGAGAAAACAATAAATTTCACATCCTAAATGACTGCTAGTCACCAGTTATCTGTTCTGAGGAAGGAAAAGTTGAAACAATTATATGACTCATTCCCCTACTTTTTGTATTTGCCATGTAATAAATAACAACAATAATGTGTTATAAAGCTGAAGGTACGAAATTTCCCACATGATTTTATGAAAATGTATGAAGCTCCTTTTACAGACTGTTAATGTCTTACAACACACGGGAAGCACTGAGCTGAGACAAAATCTCAGGACACTTGAGTAAAACTTCTCTGTCATACATAGAAACAAGGTCAGGCAAAAATCTTTCTTTTATTCCCCTATTTGAGACACCTTTCTCTGAAAGACACTAGCTCATCCAGGAGTGCTACAACATAACAGTTACAGCTTGTTAACTCAAGGAATAAGAATATGTTACACCTGAAATATTCATCAAATCTGAGATATCTGTCACCTCTAAAAGATTTCCATGGAAACCTCAATCAGTCCTTAATTTCCTATCCTGCCTAATGAGCAGAAACTCCATCCTTTTGAGGATCTCTGTGACATACCTGTGTGGCAGCCTTACTAGGGATCTCATAGATTTTGCCTTGAAAATAGTCCAGTATCCCTGTGTCCTCAGAGACATGCACTCAGGAATCACAAAGAACTCCTCAGTTAAACCTAAAACCATGTTTATTTCACAGAACAGTAACACTGTCTGGAGAACTTATTTTACTGGGATCTAATATTCCCCAAATTATTCTTGTTCATAATTGTTTTGTGTGGGAAGTTCAGAAAACTTTATTCTCATTCACACAAAAGCCCTTCTAATAGAATGGAAATTTGAAATAATTTGTTCATGAATTTTCAGCTTAATGGAAGCAATCTATAGACTCCCTTTCAGATCAATAAAAATTATTCACAAGTATTAGTGTACAGTTTGCTCATAAGCAACATTAGAAATTCATGTTTGTAGCCAAAAAATAACTTTACAAAAGATCTGACAGTGTCTAGCACAGATGTTAATTGTTTGCTGGTGCTAAATTTAAATGAGCAGTTAAAACTTTATGTATATTATTGTCATATGCCCACCTAATTGGCAGAATCCTGTGGCAGAATCCTTCTAGCTGTACATGTTGTTTTTACATAATGCTTTATTACAGTAATAAAATAGCATTCAAATATCCCTTAGAAGAACACTATAATAAAACTTCTTGAATAGCTTCCTGGAATCTTAATGTATAAATCTAAACCAATAATCTTAAATAATATTTATTACAGCTAACATCACTGTTTTGTACATTTTCTATAATGCATGCTACAAACATTGTATAACAAAGCAATTATGTCTACACCTGTTTATGATCAGCTTCTCTGCAATCAAGTTTTCTTTGAGTGACACAGTACTACTAGCAAGAGAAATTATAATTACGGATAGATTAGTTTCAGAGGATCTGAACAGTAACTTTCTTGAACAACCTTGCTGTAGTCATCGCAACATTGTGAATTTGGTTAGTGTTTACCAAAAATATTTTATCAGAATAAAAATTGCCCAAGATGGGATGGTTTTTTCCCTTTTCATCTCAGAATTTAGTGCACAGGAATATCCATACAGGAGACAGAAAATCTGCATTCAGTTCTCTCTACTTTGCAAGAGTACTTGAACACTGCTCTACAACTCTCGTTAAAGTAATAGTCCTGTTGAATACTCTGGAGCAGACTGCAAGGATACAGTCTCTTCTCTTGACCAGGTTATGTTATGTTTAAATAATTAGATATTATCTTAAGCAAGCATTATGTATTTGCCTACCAGACCGTAGGATCATTCCTTCTCTCATATGTTTTGGAGTAAAGTATTTATTCCAAAGCAGAATAGTTGCCAGAAGAAGGAATGAGAAAAAGTCATAGTAGTTCTACCTTGTTGTTCAAAATAATTTTTGAAGACTGAAATTTTAGAAGCCATTCTAGAAGACATTCACTACTGACCCTTAGTCAGTGTTTTCATTCTACCCGTATCTTTTCTGTATCTATATCTTTTCTGCGTCTCTATCTTTTGATAGGAAAAGAGGAAAAAGACATTTTTTTCAGATTAATTTGATGAAAGCAGAAGGTTCAACAGCCCAGCACCCTGTCACCAGCAGTGCCTGCCCTACGCAGCTGCTGCATCCTGGGATCATTGTTGTTATCTCTGAATCCACTATTCCATGCAGTACACACATGCACTAGATATTTCTAAACCTGCCTAATGAACTCCCCATATACCCCACATAGATGAGACTTGATATAAGATAGACTGTGTCTACTGATATGATGCACATTGGTCTCACCAGTGAAAAGAAATAAGAACTTGCAGTAAGAGGTTCCTATCTTTCTAAAATTAAGAGTAAAAATCATTCAACTCTTTTAGTGTACTCCTTTCTTTCCATTGAGTATAAAGGTAGTTTATATGATCGGTTTATTGCAGACATTCCAAATAAGACCAGATGGCTTCTTGACTTGTTCTCTGACCTTAATTTCTGTTAGTATGCATCCTAACATGTAGGATACATTATTTTACTTAATATATTTATTCTGTTATCACATATAGAGCTGTCCTTTCCCTTTGTCTGGTCCAAGGAAGTGCTTTACTTGGAAGAATCTAAGTTTTAAACAGTGACAAGCGTTATTGAACTTCCTCCGTACTGTGACAAAAAATCTATACTGTATAATAAGAGGACAGCAGTGTTCATAATATAACCAATTCTTTAACACAAACAGAAGAGTTAAGAAATGTGGGCACAATATAAAAAATTCAATATACTTCTTTCTATACAAGACAATTAAGGCTAGTGAAATTGTTGAAAAAAATGATGCAATTAAATTGAAATCACAGGAAAAGCCTACATACTGTAGAAAAATACAAAACCTTGCTAGTGATTTATAAATGCAAGGAAATTTACTTCTCAGTACTTCAGCAAGACGTTGTGAACCCTTTCTAGACATTTAGGGATGGGAGATATTGTGAGAAAGTTTGGAATTTCAAGGGTTTGTCATGACGGAAATAAATATCGATGATGAGCTTCACACATGATCTCATTTGTGGTAAGCATCAGGCTCATGGGAGCTGCTGAAATAGGTTCCACATAGCTGCCTTAGAAGAACAAAGACACAACTAGAGGAGATCCTGCCCTCTTTCTTGTTCACCTTGAGTTAGGAGGGAGAGAGAACACAGAAGTTGTGAAATGTCATTTAAGCTTTTATCCAGAAATGTGACTGCAAGGAAAGGTGGTCATGTAGGCTCCAAATAGAAAATATGACCACAAACAAATTCTTAGTCAAAAGAGGAAACTAACAAAGCTTGAATACCTCACACAGCTTTGGTTGTAGTCCAGCTTTAGCCTAAACGTTTCTTTCAGCAGGCTAGGCTGTAGAGAGAGTGCCCTCTTAGCTACGTGCAGCTTACTCAGCAATAAGACATAATAAGATTACTAATGGAAAAATTAGCAGGAAGAATGTACAAAGCTAGGCTGTTTAATATTTATCTTTGCACGGACAAAGACAAGTAGTTTATACATTTTTAATACCTATTTCCTTGCATATATATCTACCTTATGATTCATGCTTTCCAACCTCCTGCAGTACAAACTTTGTCTTTTCACACTGGTACAGTCAAGTGTTTTTCCTTATTTGTAGAGCTTTTTCTCCTTTTAGATCAGCTTTAGTTGCAGCTATAATTAGCTTTGATCTGTGAAAGAGAGTTGTAACTGTTGCCTGGATATCCCCTGGCAAACAGGGCATACTGAAGCAAATGGGGAAATTACAAAAGAATTTAAGAGGGCAAAGAACTTCCCTTTCAAGATGTTCTTCAGATAGGTAACAGTTCTTTAGCAGTGGGAATATGGAGGGAACCTTAATTACCAGGGTGAGATGACCTGCTGTTATTTTATTTTACTGCTAAAAGGAAGTCTCTTCAAAAAACATCACTTTGCCTATGCTAGCATGTGACTAAAGCTAGAACACAGTAGTTTAAATACACAGAACATTACCCACTAATAAGGAAAGCAGGAATCTGTTTAATGCTGCACCCAGCTGCGCCCACAGGAAAAAACATTAGCTAGGAAGAAAATGGATGGATTAAAATCTCCAAATTTTGTGGAGTCTCTGAATGCAAAAAAAAAAGGAGGGACAAACAAGAGTAAGATATGCATATTGATCATTAGTTAGATCTCATCTAAAGGGAATGAATTGATGACAACTGCATCCCACTGCACAGTGTACAAATTCCTTGGCTTAAGATTTTCGGAGCTCCTAGGTTTTAGTTAGGTTTCCTTTTTATAAAACATCAGAAACTAATCTTCTATAGTTTCTATCTCTGGGAGTATGATAGCAGAATAGCAGAATTGTATGCATTTTCAGTAATTCTGATTTTAGACACTTTGTTTCAAATATTTAATATAGTATATTAATACTACATTGTATAGTGACTTAATGTAATCTTTAGGTTAAAAATCAAATTATAGATTGATTAGATTATGGACAACCACAATAAATCTGAGGGATGCAGGATGGCCTAACAGATTCAAGCAAATTATGTGACTGATTAGATACTAGCCATTACACTGACAGTAGGTGGTCATTTTGCAACACTCCCATGATTGCATAGGATCTATGACTGCATTACCATTAAATTCTCAGAACTGTTGTTAACATACACACCAAATAATACATATCAAATCAGGCATTATTTTGCTGAGAGCTATTGCGACAATAATTTGTTCTGAAGCCAGCTATATTCTCACAGTAAAGTTACTTGCATAGTAGTAGTTTTCCCAGTAAGATTATGTTTTTTCTACACACCCAAGCCCTATGCAGTAAAAGCAGCTTTAATGTTTTCATGGTGTGTTATTCTTACTTGAAAGTGTGTAAGATTTCAGAGAGTACTCCATGCTCCCACGGCATCAGTATTATTTGCAACATTAATTAAGGTTCTGCACTTAGGTACCTCCCTCCCCTCCATCTCTATCCCCTGACTGGGAAAAAATAGACTCAGCCACAGAAACAGTGATGCAACAGTTGGCACATTTCAAAGGCCAACAGTGAAATCCAGCTGCGTCGTGAGAAGGCAGCTACTCTTTCTTGCTGATAGCCTGCCTGTGACATCTCATCCCTGGCCTCTCCACCTCCTGGGAATAATGTTTATGTATGTATCCTGTATATCTAGATTATCTGTTGAGATGGGACTCTAAGGAAAGGCAAGGAAAAATCAATTGTCTGATAATAATGAATTTGTTTTATAACGTTAGACTCCAAAAATTACTATTTTTATACTGTGCAACACTGAGAAACACGAATAAGACTCTTAAAGCACAAAAAAAGCTTTGCAAAAAGCTGTGCTTGCTCTGGAAACAGTCCTAACACAGGGACTTCCCAAGGGACCACGGTCTTCTAGATTTATAGTCACCATGATAAAACCTTGGAGCAGCCTCATCATAACAAGGCCTTTGATTTCCACTGAATGAGGGCTTTTAAAAGTAAGAACTAGAGGTGGCATCCAGGTGTGTAGTAAGGAGCCCACGGACTTAAGAAGTTCCCTTCAAAACTCTGCTTTTGAACGTCAAGGCTCTGGTTTTCTCCTCAGCAATGCAGGCATGCAAGAAACGCTACCACGCATATCCTGTTTATTAGGTTTCACTGGAGTTACAGACCCTGACAGCCTCAGCAGCCACATGAAATTAGCAGGAAAAAAATGAGGCTGTAGTTACATATTATGCTTTTTTTTTTCTTTTTTCCCCCCTCCTGCCCCAGAATGAGGGTGCTTCTTCCTCCACAGGAGGTTTTTCATGAACTCTGACCTAAGGAACACAAACTATACTGTATTTTGTAAAATGTCACAAGAATTCACATTCACAAGGGCTTCTCGACATGGAAATCCATTTCTGTGACAGAATTATTTTTGTCTTTTTTTTAATCACACCAGCTGACTACTCAGTGTATGCTAAATCTTTTATTATTTTTTCCCCCTTCATGGATAACTACTTTGGACTGAGAATAGCCTCAAAAATGTAATAACATGAAGTTTCTTATTTTAAATTGAAATGAGCTAAAACTGTGAAACAAAGTCAAATGCTCTTAGAAGTGAAGGTGCAGTAAGATAAATGGTATTGCCGATTCCTCACTACATGCAACATTGTAAATCACTTAAGATATTTTTCCCATAATGGAAAAATTTAATTCCAAATAGTATTTTCAGATGATTGATAATCTTTCTGTAGAATTTAATATAAATCTGTAGAATAGAGAAATTACAAAAAGGATTTAATTTTCTAACTGTAGAGGTCTATGCAAAAATTTATTTGGAAAACTATTAGCTTTTTCTTACCATATACTCTAGGATTCTTTCACAGTGGCTCTTTTTCTAAGTCACTTCTTCCTCTGAAATTCTTTTTAAGAACTGTTTGTGAGTATATATGCTTAATGGTCACTGTGTAAAAGCAAATGATGACTTAAGGAATATGCTAGTATATCAGCTGAGCTGAAGACTAACAAAGACTTCTAATCTAACATAGATGTCAGTGCATATATGCCTTTATATTGTACTTCTTGTATGGTTAAAATTATATAAATTTATTCTTTATTTTAGGTTAGAAATTCGTTGTTAAACCACATCAAAGCCTTACATGGACATTATGATTCAATATAGCTCATATCAATATTATTTAGTTTGATTTCAGTAAAATCAATATTGTAAATCTCTCTTAAATATAGGAGGGCTTTACAGATGTTTAACAAAATTCTTCTAAAATAACTTCCCGTCAAGCTTACATGACTTCTGAATACAGCTAGGGCTCAGGAAAGATGTTTGGAACTACTAAGGGTAACTCACAGGGTTTTAATGGGAGCTGTGAGAAGAATACCTAGTCAAAGTCGAGATTTGCAGCCACAGGCAATAAAAAAACAAAGGAGAAATAATTGATGGCCTAATAGCATCAGCTCTGATACCAGTGTGTGCTTCTTTCCATGCACAGCAGTTCAGCATATGACTTAGGGAGAGCAGGCTTAGCAAAGGAGCCTGTTGAGAGGGGGCATCACCTCTGGTTATCCTTGCACTGAAATGTCAGAATCCCCCTTCTGCTACCCCCTCCCCACACACACACATCACAAGAGGGGAATAAAAATCAAAGGTATACAAAAAGCTAGGCTACTACATTCACTGAGATACTGTGAAACTTAAAAAGCTTTTATTTGTTCAGAACCATCATTGAGAAAATCCATATGGCTCCATTTGAGGAAGGGTAGGGAGAACAAACTATATGCAGTGGTTGCAGTGATATTTGTAAAAAGATTGTGGTACTATGATTGCTGCTTGTGCTCAGAGCTGAAGGCAGACTGGAAAATCCAGAAACAAATTCTGTCTCTGTGATTCTGCACCATTTAGAGCTCTTTCAACTTTTTTAACTTTCACAGCCTTCAAAAAAGATACATTCATTCACACAAATTAACAGGTCTTCTTGTTCTCTCTCTCAGACTATCCCCAAAGTACCTCAGTACATAGTGCACATAATCTCCCATGAAAAGATCTCATCATAGCTCACTATAGTTCATTTACTATTAATCATAAGCTTCTAGAGTAACAGTACATTAATAACAAAGTACACAGAAATAGTATGTTTTCCTTCCAGCAAATTAAAATTATATTCTGCATTGTATAGGACATGCAAGTTAAATTTGAAATTTCTACATGCAGTAAGTTTGTTCAGGTTTTGTTTGTTTGTTTGTTTTTACTATTTTTCTAATAATCTTCTTACTCAGGCAGAGCAAATCAATGAGACATGTTTTTCACAGTTTTTCCATTTTTGAATTCAACTGACTGAGGAACTGTGACCATCTGAATTTTTTCATCCAACAGCATTACATCTCTTCAACAAAACACATTTAACGTGTGACTAGAAGGAGCTGTACCTTGATAGAATGGCAGCAGCCTATTGGAATTTTAGGTGTCTATCACTGGCCCAGATGTCCATCTTCTGGCCATCACACCAAGAAGTTGCATGTGGGAATCTTTTTTTAAACAGATCTCTCTCACTGTTCTGCAAATCCCTTATCTGAACATTCGGAGAAAAGATTTTACAAAAGATACTACATGTAGTTCAGATTTAGGAAAGCTGTTACAGAATTGGAATATAGAGACTGGTAAAAAAGTGCCTACCCAGAAGGAAATTTTGTACCTATATAATGAAAAAGATAGACTGTACCTTTACACAAATATGTGCTCACACAAAATGACAGTATAAAGAAAAGAAGATTTAAAGCCATTTTTTTTCCTGTGTTGCTAACAAGCTGAGCAGCAACTTTTTAAATACTTCATGGTTTGATTTGGTTTGGTTTGGTTCCTTTCATGAGATTTTGCAAGTATTTCATGAACACTCAGCATGTAAGTAGTATAAAAAAATTCTTAACATATCCAGTATTTAAATTTTTTTCTATAATTAGTCAGCAAATCGCATGTTTCTTGACTGGACCTTAGCCTTAACATGCAAGAGAATTAGTGTCCAAAACAAGCACTGGAATTAAATTATCCAAAAAAAGATAATAGTGCCTCTTTGGGGACATAAAAATGCTCAGCTGCAAGTTACAGCCTCCCAGCTGAGCCCTAGTTCTAGCCGGCTTCTAGTTCAAAACAAGTCAAATAACTGAACTTAGCCCAACTTAAACTATGGTCGTAGATGGCTCAATCTGATCAGTTTTATTCTGCACTAAAACAGATTAAGAGCAGTCATTTCATCAGGAATAGCTGAGCACTTCTTTAGGAAATAAATATCTTTCACCACAAGTGTTTCAGAACTGGAGTAACAAGATGTGATGTGATTGCTGGGTTTAGCGAGCTGCTGGTTTCACTGAATGACAGGTGGCTTTGACAGATGCAATTACACTACTATTTACATCAGAAAACTTAAATTAGGCTGGAGCTACCCTAAAGACTTTCTGACCCTGTATACTCCTATACTGAGTATAAAAATGTGTAAGTTAGTAAAGTTGTGATTATTTGATTGCTAACTAGTTATTGAACCAGCGCAACAGAAAAGCCAAAGCAAGGATACTTGAAGTCCTTGTGAAATTGCTGTAAAATCTGCTAACGAATTATTTTAGTTGGTTTATTTTTGGTATAATTAACACTGAAGTTTCTCGTGTGAGGAGATCTTTTCAAGATACTGTAATGTAATTTGAATTATTTGTTCCTTGCAATAACTATAAAATTACAGGGATAGAAAATAACATTCCCCACTCAAACTCTTCTCCACTCCTCCAGAGAAGTTTTATGGTTCTCCTCCAGAACCATAAAACAAATGAGAAAACAAAACAAGGTGCTAGCTGAAATGCATAGTAACCAGTCAGTGCTCTCCACTGTATGGAAGTTCTGTGGATGAGTCCAAATATTGTTGGCTAGGCCTAAACAGAAATTTAAATATTTTATTTAAACTGCCTTTGTCCGCAAAGATTGACTGGAAGTCTCAGGAAAGTAACTTTACACAGCAGAAAGCAATAATACATAAAGATTTTGAGAAATTTCTCTCTGTTATGGCCCCTTACTACTAATGGAAGTAGTTAGGACAGCATGGAATAAATACTAGCAACTAGAATCTCTGTCTCATGCAGGCAATCTGGAGAACAGCAAGAAATAAGTATTAGTAGAAAAGTGCATCAGGGGAGGCAAAATTCTTTCCACAGCTACTATATAGTAAAGGTACAAAAAAGTATTCAGTGAATAAAGAGAGCAACTTCTCTGTTCTACCATCTGAAGTGGCAAATTTTAGCAATAATTATCAAATGTAGCAATATCTAAACAGAAATCTTTGTATACTATGAAAATGTTAATGATGGGCTATTTAGAAACAGTAAGTATATTTTTATGATAGCACTTCCCTAGTCTAGGTATTGATATATGCTTATATTACACTAAATTTCATTTCATTATTGGTCATAAAGAAATTAATGCAAGTACAATTTTATCAATTATCTAAGCGTACTATCAACTGAATAGTCATATTTTTATTTTCAACGCTTTCACAATAGATGCTCTATTACCTTAATACAGTTTATGTGTAGTTCACATCAATATTCATCTCTAACTTTTCATCAAATTAAAATTGCACACCATTCTGCTTTTCATCAGTCTTTTAATTGGCAAAGGTTGTTAGCTTTCACGTAGTAACAGATCTGAGTACATGCCAAATGCATATGATACATTCACTGACTTGGCAGGAGCAGATTTGCATTTCCTGAAGCCTAGACCAGTTTTTGGAGTCTTGGATACCAATGCCTAATTTCCTTTAGCTTCTGTTATTCAGCAATAAATTTACAGGACTGAACACAACAGGTTTGTACTGCAGGAATGCTCTCAAAACTGCTCGTTGGGAATTTGCATGGCTGATGCAGAGGCTGGCTGGAGTGAATTTCATCCTTTAGCTCATAGATGAGTTAAAATTAATTCACTGATATAATCTGTTCCTTTTTTTACAGGTATACAGATGACATGAACTTCAATAATCCTGCTCTGGCAAAAGCTCCCAGCTTTCCAAGAAAAAAAAAAAAAAAGCTATTAGTATGCAAAGAGAGCACAGTCAAGTTCTCATCTTTCTCTAATCTGAAAAATCTCAAGTGTCATATGCTTAAATGATACGTAGGCTATCAGTACTATAAGGATTATTTTATTTTACTAAGGAAATGAATTCAATCTGAATTTGTATTCAGATATATTGGGCGGGATATCCCATTGTGAACCTGAGTTTGATCACCCAGTTAGCAGCATCTTAAGCAAGCTTTGTTATTGCTTTGTACCTATTATTTGAAGCATGAAAAATATTCAGAAATAGAGGAAGAGAGGGAAAGAGACCTGTATGTACTTACAGGACTACTTGAAAAGCTAGATTTCCTCACAGCAGATTAGTTTACTATCTAATTACTAACTTGTAAAATTTTGAGTTCCTTTTCCTCCATTCTTTGTTCAAGAATTTTCAGGCTTGACTTCACAGGTGACTTCCCGGAAATGAAGACTTCCTTTCTTCGCTTCAGAAATACAGCTGCATATTTTGTCCCACACCATTTATTCCTCTCTTGGTAACAAGCACTACAAAAATAGTTAAAATTGCCTGGACCTTTAGTTTATATAAGACTGGAGTTAGACAGTTGTATAAAAACTGACAGACATGATATATTTGTTTTAGGTCTGTTTTCAGTCTCTACTGACAACTTGACTGAGGTTAACTTGTAACTTTTGAAATCCAAGAGTCTTTAGCTAATAAGTGAAACTTTTTCCTCCATCATTCACCCAGGTGTTTGGTTTCCTAGGAATGGGGTTAGTCAACAGCCTCAAGTCAACCGTTTGAAGAAGAGATGGGTGAGGAAGAGCTGTGAGAGGCCCCTCTCTGCTTCAGCCCCTTGATCGGGGCCTCAGCTGTGCTACTGCAGTGCCTGAGCCTGTCAGGTCCAAACCAGACCCTGAGCCTCTGGTTTGCCTCCTGGGATTGACCTGCCTTGCGGCAATAGACCTGTGTGCTGACCGCGGGTACACCAGACCTGCTTGTCTCGCCACGCTCAGGAGCGGTGGGGCCCGAGCTGCCCAGCAGTTGCATTTCCAGCCCTGTTTGCCTCATTGTCACCCTCAGCTTTGGTCTCCTCATCCTCTCCAGAGCAGCCCCTCCTTGATGCTTTTTGGACGTTTCCTCAGCTGTCAGCCTCCTAGTGTTGAATCCATACCAGTCTTACATGAATCTTCAAGGAAGACAGCTCTGTCTTTCAAATGAGCGTAGTTCCTGCTTGAGGTAGAAAGAAATTCAGGAAAACACAGTTATCCTGCAACCAAATACACTTTGTGTCCACAGAATGTCTCCTATGATTTTGTCGAACCAAACAGATAGCAGTTACGCTGAAGATTCAACTTGAGAAACTATCTTGGAAAAGCTATGCATGTGCAAAAGTTCTCGCAGACAAAGTATCCAAAGCAGTGCTGGTAACACTGACTACATTAATCACTGATGCAGAGGGGGAATTGGTAATTTAAATATACTTCTGGGTCACCAATCCTCATTTCTCTACTCTTCCTAAAAGCTAATTTACAGAAAACAGCCTTTAATTTAGTTCCTGCAAAACATCCATGAGCAGGGTGATTTGGATACCCTCTTTCATTGAAGAGCTGCTGAAATATGGTTTGCTGACTACAGACTGTATTATAAAAAATAACACCAAAAGGAATCAGTAATTATCTGGAATATGAGGCTTAAAAAAGTGTTATTTATACAGAAAAATAACAGATCACCCAAAAGTTTTTGATTTATTAAAAATCATTTCCAGGGTTTTTTTTTTTTAACCAAGTCATAAACTCTGAAAAGTGGTGAAGTAGACCATTGCAAGCATTTCAAATGCAATACCTCCTGAAATAGTTCATCTTCAAAAAGACTATATGGTAAGAAACTACATGTTTTACTACTGCTGCTGTGACTGGTGAGTGACTTACTGGAGAGTGGAAAACAACAGTACCCCACAGAAGTAGAATATGAACAAAATTGATGGCACTGAACAATTCTTGGCCCCATTTTCTATAATGTAGAGATTAAGATGTAAAGTCAAAATACAAACTACCTCCTCTAGTGAAGCTACAGATAGAAGACGTTATGAGAAAACCATTGCTAAAGGAGGAAAACATGGAGTTCATTAATGCAGAATTCACAATATGCTTTAAGAAGTGACAGATTTTTTTGTCTGCTTTTTTAATATAGACAATTGAGATCTCTTCAGATGTGAGGGACTGATTTTTCCCTCTCCACTGAGCTTACTAAACTCCATTTTATTGCCCCATAGGGGCAATTTTCACTCAGTATGTGAATTCTCATCTAAGTTTATGGGAGTAATGCAGATGCATCAAGGATAGAAGAGATTTTCTTGATCTTATGTCCATGCATTTCCACCAGAGAGACTGTAAAACCAGATGGGGATAAACTTTGCTTATTCTGTTTTTTTGTTGTTGTTGTTGTTTGTTTTGTTTTGTTTTTCTCTGAATTCTAAGTGTGGTAAATGTAAAGATACATGATTGAAAGCAGAAACAACTAATAAATAAAAGATAGTTCAATATCTTGCTAGTAAGACTGAGTTAATAATAGATATTTTTAGATTAATAATAAATTAACAATCTAATTGCAAAATGTTTGGTATTTTTAATGAGAAATAAAGCCTTCAAAAATTTTTTTTTTGATATTTTTCAGCAACATTTTTGATTTTGCATTAATTTAATGGTTTTGTTCAAAATGAAACTTCCTTAAAGAATAAAATGCTCAAACACAAATTTGGCACTGCTCCATTTATTGACAAAACACAAAATAAAATAAAACACGGTGCACTGAAATACAGCTAAGCTACATTCAAGGAACTTTGATAATTTAGAACAAAAAAGTATAATATATGGCTGCTTTACATTGTTTTAACCATATTATTGCTGTTAAGAAGAAAAATGTTGCTGGTGGATTACCAGCCAAAAAAATCAAAGAGTATAAATCAAAACCTTGAAGAGACAAATAACTGTGTATATGTACAATCGAGCCCAAATGAGCAGAGTGTCAGTTATATGAGCTGTATATATAGCAATGTTAGGAGGTGAGTAGTTATTTAAGATGAAATACAATAATAAAGAGGAGGTGGAGAAGCAAATCCCCCCTTTTACCCTCCAAACAGGCAATTCTAAAACATGTCTGTACCAAGATGGTTCTGCTAGGATTATGTCTGCTACTTTCTTTCACAGAATCACAGAATGGGCAAGGTTGGAAGCGACCTCTGGAGATCATCTAGTCCAACCTCCCTGCTCAAGCAGGGTCACCTAGAGCATGGTAGACAGCGTTGTATCCAGGCGGACCTTGAAGATCTCCAGAGAAGGAGACTCCACAACCTCTCTGGGCAACCTGGTACAGTGCTCCGACACTGTCACGGGGAAGAAATTCCCTCTCACGGTCACGCGGAACTTCCTGTACTTCAGTCTGTGCCCATTGCCTCTTGTCCTGTCACATGGGACAACTGAAAAGAGTTTGTCCCCATCCTCTTGACACCCTTCCTTTAGGTACTTGTAGACAACTCAGTCTTCCCTTCCCCAGGCTGCAGAGGCCCAGCTCTCACAGCCGTTCCTCACAGGACAGGTGCTCCAGCCCTCTGATCATCCTCGTAGCCCTACACTGGACTCTCTCCAGTAGCTCCATGTCTGTGTTGTCCTGGGGAGCCCAGAACTGGACACAGGACTCAAGGTGAGGCCTCACGAGGGCTGAGTAGAGGGGCTGGATCACCTCCCTCTACCTGCTGGCAAAAGTCTTCCTAATGCACCCCAGGATACCTTTAGCCTTCCTGGCCACAAGGGCACATTGCTGACTGACAGTCAAGCTGTTGTCCACTATAATCCTTTCGTTATAGGAAGGTGACCACCTTTTCTGCAAATATTGAAAGAAGCATCTTATATGCTTTTCTAAACCAGACTGGAGGAGACAGTCTTCTTTCAAAGGAAAAAGCAAGCAACAAAGACATGGCCCATTAAGAGCAAGTGTACTGCATCCAGTACCACTTTTATTGTAGGAAAACAGTAAGTGATAAAGTGAAAGACTGTTATAAAGAACATGTGGGATTTACATTAGGACATACATGATACCATGGGTTTTCATTTAGAATTACTACTTAAAGATCCAGCTCAGTCTCTCACTAGCTTGAATTTAGAAATTACAACAGGACTGTAAAGGACTTACGGCATAAGCTGCCTCAAAATAGGGTTGTTCGGAGGTATCAATGTTGCACAAAAGCTTCTAGTATCATACTATCATCTTGAAAATCAAGATGAATAATAATAAGGTAAGATAAACAATAATATCAGAGAAGAGTCCAATATTTCTCAAAAACAAGCAAATTTATATATAATATATATATATATGAATAAATGAACAAACGCTCAAAACATTGTAAGCTCATCATAAGCTCATTTAAGTTTATTTTGCAAGAAGTAACACATTATGTAACACCTGAGGTACTGGACAAGCAATTTTATTACACTGGTATAGGAAAGCAGAAAAAAAAAAATTACCAATATGTACTGATTTATCTGCTCTGTTTCTTGGATTTGAACTTCTCAAGGTGCTGCTATATTCTGGCTGACATTCCATTATTGCATGGCACACTCTTTTTGGTCATCCCATGTGACAGGACAAGAGGCAATGGGCAGAAATTGAAGCACAGGAAGTTCCACCTGACCATGAGGGGGAATTTCTTCCCCGTGGGAGTGACGGAGCACTGGACCAGGTTGCCCAGAGAGGTTGTGGAGTCACCTTCTCTGGAGATCTTCAAGGCCCGCCTGGATGCAACCCTGTCTACCATGCTCTAGGTGACCCTGCTTGAGCAGGGAGGTTGGACTAGATGATCTCCAGAGGTCCCTTCCAACCTTACTGATTCTATGATTCTACGATTCTGTGATTATTCATGTTATATACGTGACAGCCACTAACAAGGCCTTTCACCTGCCATTTCTTAAAGAAACAGATGTTAACAAGTTTTTGCCAAGTAACAATAGAACATGAAACACATTATATACTTAATGCATTTACATAGCTTATTACTCGAGGGTTTACTGTTTACAATGATTGATTAAGCCATGACAAGTTAGCAGTGTATATACTTGTACAGCTTTGATGTAGCAATTGACTGTTGTGACTGCTTTCCTCAGCAGAAGTCTAAGCTTTCAATTTCTGACGAGTCAGGAAGAACCTGCTCAACTGTAATATGTACACACACACACACACACACACATATATACACACTAAGTTTCCATATATCCTAGTGTTAAGTTGGCAGCTTTTTCCTGTGTTATCTGCACATGAATCTACATATAATACCAGTTTTGTAACTGACTCTACATCAATTAGAAAGTTATGCATTTTTTTTATCTGCATGTGACTAACAGCTCTTGCAGTTCAGTCAGAAGATGACAGAATATCTTAAATTAGTGACTGTAAGATACTGTGTTTTAAAACGTCTCCAATATGCTGCACACTGCTCTCCTCTCTTCTTAAGCAATCTTTTACAAGAGCTATGGAGTTGGCTGATCCTGGAAGCTGTCAAATTCAATATTAAATGTTACCAAATCAAAGTTGATGGCTGAATAAAGTGAGGAGTGCATTTATGTCATCCTCTTTAGACTCTTCTTTCCCAACTGTTCACTGATCCCTCTTTCTACTTGAGCACAGCCTTTTTGATGTAACAAAATTATTTTGCCCGAGTGATTTGCATGAGATCCCCAAACTACTCTACCAGATGTGGATTTTGACCTACAGTTTATTAAAGGGTGAAAGTATGCAACTAACTAACACAAAATCCAAAAGTTTTGTTTCATTTCATGCATAGAGGAAATTCATAAAAACAAAATTTATTTGAAAATAAACTTTTGCTTTAATTTTTTTTTCAAAAATTGTATTTTACTGTCAACACAAGGAACCTGATTACAATCAGCAGGAAAGTCATTCACATTGTTGTAAATCAGCATTAATGGATCTACTTCTATTCATTGCTGAAAGTAGGAGCTGCTTACTTAATGGCTCCTCTATTCATTCTCATAATTGTTGATCAACACAAAAACCAGAAAATGAAAATCCAAGTTACAGAGTAGCCTTTGTTGAAAGCAAACATTCTTTAGCCAAACACATTTTAATAGCATAAAAAAGGTAGTAGTAAGATGTCAGTGGTGGTTTATGTAATAATCAAGAGAAGTGTTTCTTTCTGTGAAGGACAACCAGCTTAAGGAAAGATTTTCAGAACTATATTACTTCTAAGCAATCTCAGTGAGAGAACGATTAGGTTGTGGATTTTATTTCAGTTCAGGATACTTAACCAAAACCTGGCGTAGAAGGAGCAGGTATGTCTAACGGATAATGTTCTGTAGAAAACACAAACTACTTTAAAATATTATTTAACAAGTTTTAACTACTAAGCAAACACATAGAAAAAAAAGAATTAACATTCTTAATATTTCCAGATATTTGATATAATGGATACATAAAGAGGTCAAAGATACAAGCTTTATGTGAAACCTAGGGCCTATCTCATAAAAGAACAGAAAACTTTAGATTCGCTAGATTATTCTCTTGTCTCTAGTTCAGTATCACAATTCTTATGTTTAGTATTCAGTGAGATAAGAACATGGCATTTTCTGTCATTGCATAGTTCCTCAGAAATATACTGCTACACTGCCTTTTAAAAAATATTAGTTATTTTTAGTAGAAGCATACTGATGTGTCGAATTAAATAATGAAAAGTAATTCAATAACTTGTTTATAATCAGAAAGTTATTATATTTATATTACTTTTATACTTAATAAAACACTTTTAAGAGTTATCTTTGCATTGGTCAACAATAATCTATTGGTAGAGAGTTCCACTCCAGGAACTAACACTGGAAAGAAACTGCAAAAGAGAAGCTATTACTTTCCTCTTTTTTCCTATTTTTTCCTACAAAAAAGCTTATGGATTTAAACACAATCAAATCTACTTATTTTTTTCAAAAATAGGGAGAAAAATTTCTTTCCAAACACCCTATTGAAATAGGACCTGGTGCTTGTTGTTTTATTTACTTACAAATTAGCAGAACACATTTACTTTGAGAGTAGCTTCCAACCCCTTAATTCTCCTCAGAATTATTTATTTGAATTATTATTATTTATTGCATGAAGCTCAAATTTGGAGAGTCATTCACTTATAAGGGTGAGCATTAAAGAAAAGGTCTGAGCTGAACATGAATTTGGGACACCGAAAATATGGATAGGACATACAACTCTTTTCTGGAATGATTATATAGAAAGGCACAGTAAAGTGGCTAATGTGTCTGGAATTCCAAATCACTAGGGAAAAATTCCTACATTTTAATTATTGTTAGTTTATGGTGATTTAGAGTGGAATCAGCAATAACTAAGGGTTCCCACTTAGTTATAGTTATTTGTTATACTATCACATAATATAATAAAAATTCTATTTCCAAAGATTCTGTAGTTATCACTGTTTTCTCTAGCAAGGCTTTACTATAGATAAATTAAAAGAAAAGGGGAAAGACTGTCAGGCTATCTTACAGCACACAATTAATATTAGGAGACTCAAACTGATATTGCTGTCCTCTTCAACAGAACTCATAAGAGTCATAGAAAATCATGCATTGTGTCAAATCTTCAAACAGTGGCAGAAATAGAAGCAGGGCTAGACACAAATTAATCATACCAACAATCTCCTCTTATTGTAAAAACATTATGAAAAGGATTTCACTCTCCTCTATAATAATTTGATAATTTGCATGAAGTGTTAAAAAGCATCATGCTTCAAAAAAACCTCTACATTTGACATACATAAATACTAACATCATTTGATGTAAATTACATTAACATATATGTTCTCCTTCAAGACTTAACTATACTGAAGATAATAAAAGAGATGTCAGGGAAGTTAAAATTTTAATTCAAATATTTCTACAGTTTCACTGTTAGCTATAGGTATTGCACCTACAGATCTTTGGTCCCTTCAGCAATTTATTACATTTGTCTTCAATTAGCTGTAAATTTGAGATGCAGAATTCAGAGGGATAATCATATCCAGGTAAAATATTCCCATTATGATTTTTAAAAAATCATCTGTTCATAACTTTAATCTTGTGACAAGTAGTAATAATTTTACTAGTTTGTTCAGGGCCATGTTAGGTTGCATAGCTGATGTGGGTGTGCAGCCTGCTTCCCACACCCTACATCAAACAGCCCCCTCCACAGAGCAGAAGACAAGAGCTACCTTCTTCCTGCCATGCTCAGTTGCTTCTTAGGGGGAAAGCAGAAGTGAAAAGTGAAAGTGAAAAGTCAGGAAAGAAGAAGCTTACTTATATGCAAAGACGGAGACAGAAAGAAAGATTTCATTGGGACATAAGAAACTGGAGTCTGCTGCAACTCAAAAGTCAGTGAGACTGAGAATACACCTGCGAGAAGGAACGGGCACAAGGGCATCACTGAGAGAGGTTTACTTACAAAGTCTTTTTATTGCTGTTAGGTCTCACTTTGAGTTCTCTTTTCAGAAGTACCTTAAAAGTAAGCTTTTTTAGAAGTGTTACTCATTCTTGCTTCTGTTCTAACAAAACCTAGCTTTTGCAGGTAAAAACTGTTTAAAAAAAAAAAAAAAAAAAAAAGTTCAAGAAAGAAAAGGCTAAGCTATCCAACTGTTTTTTTTCAAAATACAACCGCAAAGCTTGACAGCATCCAGAATGTGCACTTTATTTGAGTTTACTTGTCCCCAAGATTATGCTTCCCTTCTTTCTTCCAGGTTTTTGTTTGTTTGTTTGTTTTGTTGTTTTTGATTATGGAGGGGAGAAATACAGTCTTTTACACTAAGACAAATTTTATGTTTCTGCCCAAACTACTTTGACACACTTTACTAGTCAGACTCCAAAAAGTCAGAAGATAAATATTTATAGAAAAATAATCTCATATCTTTTCAATCTTAAGTCAAATATAGTTTGATCAGCTTTTAGATATTTACATATAAGAGCAAACATGATTTTTAATATATTCAAGCAAATGTACTATAAAGGTCGAACTAAAGAATACTCTGGCTAGGAAGTCACATATTTTAGTTATATACCTGACTCACTTTCCATATCTATCAGACTATAGGAAGACAGACCTGTATTGATCAGGAGAATTTCCTATGGAGAAGAATGATAGAACTGAAGTTAGCATTAATTTCTTTTGTACTAAGTACCTAATTTACAAGTTTGTTATTTTTTTTCTGAGAAGCTTGTGGGAGAATGTAAAAAAGATAGTGAGGATTTATGGCAGTTATTTTGGACCACCTGAATTGCCTGTAAAGGCAGTACATTAGAAGATGTAAACAAAAGATTGCTACAGCAGAGTTATTTCTTTTTTTGCTAGAAGCCCAGGAGAATTAAATTTCTTGAGAAAAGAGATAAAATTAGTAATTAAGCCTTCAATTAACTTTTTTTAATTAAATATTGGACGGTCAATCTAGGCAGAGTTGGATGAATGATTTCTAAAGTTTTGGTAGAGTCAATGAAAGGACAAAAAAGTGTTTCCGTACTACAAGATTAGAGTTGCCTGTGCTCATTAGGACTTCAGATATTGCCAGAACTGTTTCGAACCATCTCTCATTATTCCTACAATGACCTCATTCTGCTGCATCAACAAGGACACTCCAGATACTTGCCCTTCTCTATTAAATTCATATTGCCATTTGAGAGTTTGGCACAGAGTTATGTTGGCACACAGTTCTCTCTGTCCTGTTCAACTTCAGAGGGATCATTAGTGATCATACTGAAATTACATTCTTGAAAACATTTTAGAAAGCAGTTTCATGTGACTCAGAACAAAGTATTGACATTCATAGCTAGCAATTTTAATTCTCAGCATACAAGAGTAGAGCCATAATTTGATCAAACATCACAGACTTCCACCAACTCTGCCAGATGCTTGGTTAGTTAGGGACTAGCTCCCTGTCTGAGACTGTTTGTTCCTTTGCATTATCTGCTCAGGGGTGTAGTAGCTAGAACTTAGGTAGCTAGGATGTACAAAGATTTAAACTTTGTATCCAGCAATCCCTGGACATAAAGATACACGTGAATAAAAGAACAGTAACCAAAAAAAGCAGAGGTTACTCTGTATTCAGAAGGCCTTGTATGTGTCTTGCTATGCTCTGCTGTGTACCATTATCTCTGTGTAGGAAAAACAACATCTCCTGAAAGTACTGTGAACCTAGGTCAATGATATTAATCATTCGCAAGACCAGTCTTGAATTTTAAATCATTTAAACAGAAATGGGATATTGTCTTGCATCCAGTGATTTTATAAACAATATGCAGAAAAGAGGTAAGATCGTCTACCCTGAAAGACTCCAGAACTAGAAGGTCTACCTCTAGCAGGAGCATCACACTTGGAATGCTTGCCAGATTTCACTGTTGGAACTAGAGGTTCTCTGGTAAGAGAAAATGAGTGAGTCAGGGTATTTTCAAAAGAGCCTACAATAAGACATGGAAATACATGCAAGCTGAAGTATCTAACAGATCACAAGAATGTTCTTGTGTTCTTTCCTCAAACATACCTGCTATCAGGACTGCCTGAGGAATAGATCGGTGTAAGCTTACAGTCAAGTCTATGCAATTAGTGCACAGATGGTAATATAGCACCTTTCTTTTCTGTACGTATAGTTTAACAATTTCTATTTCTGGAATTCAAACTCAGAGAATTCAGTCAGAAACACTGTAATGACTCCACATTTATCTCTCTTATATCAAAGAAAAGATTCATTTAGAATATGAAGCTCTATGAATATGTGATTAGAGGGAGGTTACCATGACTCCTAGGTCTTCAGAAAGATGGAAATAAAACCACAGTGTTTACTTATAACCCAATAAAAGTCCTCAATGACTGATTCATACTAAATTTTGCAAAAAGATGGTTATTCTTTTATAATGAACTGTGGTTTAGAAGATATTTCAATTACAAACTCACAGAATGGTTGAGGTTGAACAGGGCCTTTTAAAAATCATGTAGTCTGATCCTTGGCTTAAGCAGGGCATGTAGAGCACATTGCCCAGGATTGTGTTCAGATAGCTTTTGAATATCTCCATGGAGGTAGACTCCATATCCTCTCTGAACAACCTGGTCCAGGGTGCAATCATCCTCACAGTAAAGAAGTTTTTCCTCATGTTCAAATGGAACTTCCTGTATTTCAGTTTGTGCCTGCTGCTGTCCTGTTACTGGACACTGCTGAAAAGAGTGTGACTCCATTTTCTTTGTATTCTCCCTACAGTTATTTTATACACAGGTCCTCTCTGAGCCTTCTTTACTCCAAGCTGAACAGTTCTAGCTCTCTCAGCCTTTCTTCATATGAGAGATGTTCCAGTCCCTTCACCATCTTAGTAGCCCTTTGCTGGACTGGCATCCATAGCTCCACCTCTCTGTTGTTCTGAGGAGACCAGCACTGGACACAGTACTCCAGGTGTGGCCTCACCAGGGCTGAGAAAGAGAGAAGGATCACCTCCCGCAACCTGCTTAGAAAGTTCTTCTTAATGCTGCTCAGAATAACATCAGAATTTTTTGCCATGATGGCAAATTGCTGCCTCAACCTGATGTCCACCAGGACTCCCAGTTCCTTCTCCACAGAGCTGCTCTAGGTCAGCCCTAAACCTATAATGATGCTTCATGGCAATATTTCTCCCCAGTGGCAGGACTTCGCAAATTCCCTTGTTGAACTTTGTGATGTTCCTCCCTGCCCATCTCTCCGGCCTGTCCAGGCCCCTCTGAATGACAGGAAAGCTCTCTGTTATATCAGCCACTCCTCCCAGTTTTGGATCATCGGCAGACTTGCTGAGGGTGAACTCTGTCCCTTCATCCATTCGCTGATGATTAAGCCAAACAAGACTGGACCTCCGGGGAACACTGCTAGCTACAGCCCTTCAACTAGACTTGTGCCACGGATCAGACCTCTGAGCTCTGCCCTGCTTCTGGTTGTCAGTCCGCCTCACTGTCCACTCATCTGGCCCATACTTCCTGAGCTTGCCTACGATGATGTTATGGAAGACAATGTCAATATAAGGATAGACAACATCCACTGCTCTTGCATTGTGTACCCAGCCAGTCATTCCATCATAGAAGGCTGTCAGGTTAGTTAAGTATTATTTCCGCTTTGAGAATTCATGCTGACCACTCTTGAGCACCTTCATGTTCCTCATATGCCTGAAAATTGCATTCACTCTGAGCTGCTCCAACAATTTTCCAGGGATTGAGGTAAGGCTGATTGGCCTGTAGTTCACTGGGTCCTCCTTCTTACCCTTTTTGAAGGTTGGAGTGACATTTATTTTCTTCCAATTCCATAATGGATTTGATTTTTAAGTTCATAATATTCACAGGGGGGAGTCCCTAAATATTTCACTTGATTCAAAAGAGTGCTGAACAAATACCTCATGACCTTATATGGAGCTGGCGAATAAGTATTAGTCATGCTGAATAGAGAGAAGCTCTTAAACATAGTGCTATGCTATCTCTAATTTAGGGGGTTTGCTGTATACATTATGGATTAAGTGAAAAAAAAAAACTTAATACAGTTATTACCTATAAACATTTCTTATCTAGTTAAGCTGATATGTGTTTTCATCATGTCAATCATGATCAGTACAGTTTACCAAGGTAGAGTGAGGGAGGGATATAGCTTGGATGTGAAAAAAAATAAAATAAAAAAAAATATTGTTTTTCATAGCAAATCTAAAGAGGATGAATTAAAACTCAAATTCAGCTGTAACTCATTTTTATTGCCAAGAATGTTTTCGCTTAATATAATGTATCCTTAACTTTTTGACAGGTACTTCAAAGAATTTTGAAAGCAGTAAACATACTGTTGTCTTGGACAAGATACAGAAGGCCAAATTCTAATCTTTTTCATTACTTGATGAATAAATCTTTCCACATATTCAAAAATATGTGAATTGAGCATTTCAAATAAAAGATGACAATAGAATGTAAGATCTCATTTATATTTATCTCATCCATAATTAACTACAAATCTGTAAGATGCTATATTTAAAGCTACACTTGTCAGCTGCATGTAAACTTTTTACTGTAATAATTTTAGCTATCTATATAATAGCCCTCTTGTTCCACATTTAGATACACCAAGTAAGCAATGATAAGTAGAAGTACAAAAGAAGCTTGATCCAAGTGCACATACTTATCCACATCTGTAAAAGTTCAACCTAGGTTATGCATAAAGACACACACAGGAAAAATTAAGAGAATACATAAGGTTATTAAATGAACCACACAAAAAAAATTATAGTCTTAAGCTCTGTCTTGTACATAAGCATTACAGATGTTATTCTATAATTAGAATATATGATACAGTACTCCAGATGGATAGTGCTCAGTTAATAGTGATTTTACTGTTTTTTTCTCCTCATTGTTCAGTTTGCAAGCCTCAAATCATATTACTCTCTATGTTACTAAATTATGCTCCAAAAAAGAATTAGTTTCCTTCTAAAATCTTCAACAGTACTCATCACTATAATTAAGTGTTTTTGAGGAAAAATCTTCATTTTTCTTTTTCAAATGGGACCAAAAGCACAGAAGAAAGCACAGAAGGCACAGGTCTTTTTAAAAGAAAGAAGAAAGAACTTTAAAAAACAAAGAAATTAACTATATCTATTTAATTGTTTGCCACCAAAATATATTTAAGGATTTGGGCATGAGAAATCAGGTCAGAATTTGTTTAGAAGATCTGTATTTTAGAGCAGTGAATAGTACATCAAAAATTAAGCACTGATTTTATTTGCAGAGCTATAAGCATGCAGAACTTCCACAAATTTCATTCAAACTAACAAACTGTGAACGGTAGAGAGCAGGTGATGATGTACAGAAGACTTTTCCAGCATAGTATAGATCCAGTATAGGATCCTATCTTTTGTGCTGGCACTCAAATAATCTTTTCCTTATTGTGTGTAATTCCCACTCTATGAAGGACCAGCTCTTCTGTTCTTTTTACTTCATCTTAGGTAACATCATGAATGTCTCTGAGTATAATGAGGAGCAGTAAATGCAGGGAAGTGCTTACTCACCCACTGCTGTTGGACTGAAGCATGCATAGCAAAGGTTGGAGTTTTTCCAAGTATGCTTCTGAAACTGCAATGAGAACATGCAACATGAAATTTCTTTCAGAGCCTTAGAACTGATCATTTTAACTGCAAGTCACTAAATTGAATCTTGTTTGATTCAAATCCTTCATCCAAAGAGTCCCCTACAGCTTTCAAGTGAAGTGATTGGAGAATTGCAACATTTTCCTCAAAAGATCGAGTTTGCAGAAGAAGCAGAAGAAATTTGGGGAAATGTTTTCCTCAAAAACATTTAATGCAAAGCCACCATCTCACATAAGATGTTTCAGGAAAAATGTTTTTATAAGCCTCTAAAATCACAGGCCTAAAGTGTATGCAAGAACACCAACTCTGTCCAGCATCATCATGACTAGAGGGAGACAAAACCCATATATTTTAATACTGAAGTACTAACTTCAAAAAGATTTAAGTAAATATTCTTCAATAATCTAATTCAGAATAAAGAATTTTTGGAAATGTGTTCTGAATGTGACAATCTGGAAGAAACTGAGAAAGAAATGCCATGACTTTATACAGCATCATTTCTTTCAATATGACAGCATGTGAAGATCACTGTGACAGATAACTTTATAGCCCACTGTTTAGGCACATAACACATAATAATGCATATAAATTTCTGCCCTCCTTCACACACATTCCAGATGATTCAAGAAAATGGATATTTATTATTAAATGGCATTTACCGTTAGTGCAGCTTGTCCTGTAGTCAACAAAGCAAGTTTTGTCTCAGAATCAAGACTTCTGCTGCTAAGAAGACATCCATCACTTACTTCTCATTTAAACAAATGAATGTTGGACAAATAACTTAAAAGAGAAGATATTTTCAAACTTGGAACATTGTGTTAGATACTAAAAATGATTCCCACAAACCTTATCAAAAGTTTCAAGCTCACACAATTTCCAGAAGCCTTAAGTACAACTGCAGTAGGAGGAGAATAAAAACAAGTCTTTAAAAATAGCAGTACTTGTTACTCAATAGACAAATTATTTAAAAAATATATTTGTAAAGTGTTGTTGGCTCTAAATCAAATTTGTCACTGACAAGGCTGGCACTACTACTCCCAGATTATTGTAATCATATGAGACTACCTTATTTGAAGCACCCAAATCTGGGAAGATTGGTGTACGCTGAAATGTGTGTGTATGTGTCTGAATGTATGTGTGTGTATAAATTTGCAGAATAGAAGGCATAAAAGATGATCAAGACCTGATAATGTGACGTTCAATTTAAGTAGATCTCTCTTGGGGGTGTTCCTACTATATTTACATAAAACAGACATGACTATTCAGCTTTACTTTGATATGAGATGACAAATACATTCTTTCTCTTTCCGCTTGGATGACAAACTTTTTACTCCTGTGGTCATCTTAGCAAGTTTTTATTTATCTTTCCACCCAGTTATAGCATAATGGCAGCAGAAAGTTCTTGATTAATATACTTGTCTCTTTCTCTTTCAGCAATTAATCTCCCAGTTTACAGCAAGTTATTTTTTATTTTTCCCAAATAGCCTGACCTTACACCTTATACTAATAAACTTAATCCAATTTACAGTTCTCAAGGTCTTCCAGTCTAGATAGACAATGCTTATTAACTGCTACATTGGAATGGAATGACACGGCCTTGAACTAGGAAAAAACAGCTGGCCCTTCTGAAATGTCTGGCTTAAGTAGCTGGCCCTTCTGAAATGTCTGGCTTAAGTTTCTCCTTTCATTCCCAACTCACTATTATTATTTCTTCTTCTTCCTTATTTTGACATGGATATATGAAAATAAGATGCACATTTTAGGCTGCCTTATTTGGCCCACCTGATTTACTTCTTCAGACATAATATTTTCTGTGCTTTCCTCTCTATCACAAACCCACTAAAGCTTTTGCACCTATCTATAGTTTTGTTAAACTCTCAGGAATGTTTAAGTTCTACCATTTAGTCCCTATGTATTGTTAATTTTATTAAATTAATTAATATTACTTTCATTTCAGTGTGGGTCAGATAGGTCAATGTATTCATATTAAAGGATATTATTTTGTTTATGAAACACTTGAGTTATGATAACAGCCTGAAAAGGAATGGAGGAAGAAGACACTCTAAAAAACAACTATTCATTATTACTGCCACTTGCAGCAGTAATAGTAAAATAGCAATAGTAAAAAGTAAGGAATGACATCTAGGAGGGTTCTTTTCTGAAAATAGAAAAAAAATCTTCCTTTTGCGAACGCATATTAAATGGCTCATAAATCATCTCTGTAGAATAACTGAGCCAAGAAATACAGCTGTTTGCCTTTTGATAGAGCTAGAAGCAAACTGCATTCTCAGCCCAAATCCCATCTACTTTACACCTTATGTAATGGTTTCAAACTGTACAAATAAGACATAAAGGCATCAAATCAGATTAGTAGCCCTATAAACATACTGCAGCCAATTATAAATATTTCCTTGAATCAACTCATTTGAATGCCAAACAAGTTCTATCCTCCAGTCATACTAGATTCCTCTGCTTGTAAAAGTCATGTCACTGCCCTAATATGCTCTATCATATCTTAGTTGTTTGCAGAATAATGACACCAGAAGTACACAGTACTATTTCTTCTTCTTTTCTTTTAAGCCCTTTCTGTGGGAATTTCCTAATGAACGTTAAAAGAGTAAGTTCTAAAAGAAAGGAAACAGTAGCTCTACATGGGCAAGATCAACCTCTCCATACCAGAGGCTGCAGTCATAACATCTAGGTTATCTACATTCTATAAATAAATAAATGCAGGCACCACAACAGACAGGAATAGTGGCCTTAATAGCTAAATCCCTAATGCAGAAAAATCAGTAGATTATATTGTTCCCACCTGCTATGTTAATGAGATTCACCTGTTAAGCAAATCCAATTGATACCTGCTGGTCTTGAATAAAATACAGCTCAAATGATTAGCATAGCTAACTTTAATTTATTAGAATTACCTTAAATTAGTAACGTTGTAAGTCTTGAGAAGAGCTGGGAGCTTCAGAAACGTGGTAAGTACAGTCTAATGAATACATTTTGAATCAAAAGTAGGGGGTGAGAAAAACCTTCTTATTTTTCTCTTCTTCATTGTATTTCATTAATATGAAAAAAGAGTTTGAAAATACAATACTTAATTCATTTACCATGCTGTCAGTTCCATCTAATTCATTATTTTCTGTTATTTAACCATAAACTAGGTATTGTAGACATAGTCCTTTGCCTCTGAGCCACGTACTTTACTCTTCTTCAGCAGTGTTAGAACAATTGTTTAGGAAGTTCTCTAAAAGGAAAAGCCAAGGGTAAAGGATAGCAGGTAGGTACAAGGTATGGAAAGAGTGAAAGTAATAAGTAGCAATAAATACAATATGTAGCAAGTTTGCTACATATTTTTCTCCTCAGCCTGCGCATTATTCCAGCAGACTCAGGTAAAGGCACTTTGGAGTATCAGATAGACAGATCAGTAGGAAGGGTAGGGACTGATGCTTAAGCAATAAGCCTTGCTATCTGCTCAGTAGAGCAGAGGAATATGCTATTACCACTAACAAGAAGTACCCTAACTACGAGCATATATTCACCCAAAATGTGTATGTGCCTACACAGATGTTCATTTAATTCAATAGTTTGAGCATGCAATTTATGATCACTTTTATGATATACTATAATTATGTCAATATAACTTGAATTTTGGACTCTGTAAAGAGAAGCTTCATATTTTTTAAATATTGTTCTGTAGGTGCAACATATTAGACTTATAGCAGAAGCCCTTTTATTTTAGAGGTAGTCCAAATTTACAATATTAAAAAATTTGAGTTACTGCAAACATTTGCTTAAAGGATACTTAACAGGGTTCAACTCATCTCTTACCTTACAGCTGCAGTTGTCTCAGAGTTAAGTTATATGGAAATTTAATTAAACTAATTTGTATACTTTGATTCATTCCTTATGGTATGCCTGACCTTCTAGCTGTATATGTTTTTTCCAGATGGCAGGTCAAAGAGTTTCATATAGAACCACTACCATACACTGACTTTTTTTTCAGTATCCAGAATCTTCTTCTAACACAACTTAGTGTTCCCAGCATTAAAAACAATAAAGATAGTAACCACTTCCTGTCTCAATCACTTTTTTATATTTACATAACAGTTAAAGCAAGTCATTCATTAGTCATTTGCATAAGATAAATGACTCAGTAGAAATATTCAAATGTGTCCTTTCCCTTCCTTATGCTGGTGGTCTGTTTTCTAATGTATATTCATTAATAAGTCATTTAGAGGAAAAACTGTAAAAAAGACAACAGCCTGAGTCTTGGTTAATCAGGAAAACATAGATTCAAACAAATATGTAGCAGATACACACAGATATTTCATATTTACCCATTTACAGCTATTGATGTATATAAACAATAAGGTGTTTTAGAATGTATATTGTAAATGAAGAGAGATTTGGACTGTTGAACTAACTGTGCTGAAAAGGGGGCACAGAGAAGAAAGAATAGAAGATTTCCGTTTAGGGTACAGAGACCAAAATCTGCACCTGTTTTTAATAAAATAAGAATTTTGATGACAGTAAAAAGTGAAGTAAAAAGAGCATGGGGTTAAAAATAAACTTTATTTTGAAGGCTGATAAATACTGTTCTTGTGACAAAACAACTTTTAAAAAAAATCCATTACAGGAATATTTCCATTAATTCTATTACAGGAATACTTTAAGTTTCCTGTGCTACTCCATTACATGATCTTCCCCCTTGGGTTCTTCCACTCAATGATGGTGTGGTTTCACATTGGAGGTGGTTGTCATAAGATGATTACAGTTTTTATGCTATTAGTAAAAGTTGTAGTGTAAAGTTTATTAGACTTAGTATTTATTGCAAATACCTCACTGAAGTAAAAACAGAAAAGAAAATTCATGTCCACATTTAGAAAAATTTCATTGTAATTCCTTGTTAAAAGAAATATTAAACTCATATTACTGAAGAGCTCTGATATGATACTTGACACTAGATTTAGTAGAGAGGGTCAATATTGGAATGTAATGATTTTTGTTTCTTTTTTTTTTTTTTTTTTTTTCTTCGTGATCCTTTTTCCTTTGTGTGCGCGGGGAGTTCTGCTCCTTGGATGACATTGTCAGAAAATGTTTGAAATGATCTGTTACTATGAAGTTGGACTATAGGATAATATCTCGGGCTACCTTACAGAGCTTTCTGAAGTGCTTGACATGGGCAAGTAAACTCATTCTTGAAGATCTCACTCATGAAGATAAAACAGTTACTCTGCTTGAGGAACGTAGCAGCATGCCTCAAACGTTAGTGCATACAAGCCATTTTTATATCTATTTCTGTTCAAAGATGCAACATACATTTCTTTATTGGCATCATTCCTTGCTCATTTGCCTCCTCAGGTGGAAAAAGCCAATTTTAGAGCCCAAAGGTTTCTGAATGCCATGCAGTCATGACTAATTTATTCTTGCAGAAAAGTAAACTTCACTACAGAGTACAAACAATGACCGAAAATCTCCAGGCACTTGGAAAAGTTTTCCACATTTTAAAGATTTCTAGCATAGTTGAATCAAAAAAGAAATCATTAGAAAAGGAGCTAAGTAAAATTATTCTGACAATAGCTTTTAGTCACTAAATTTCACTTAATCCTCTCATCTAACATATATTTGACATAAATGAATATATACACCCACCCACACATGCACACACTATTTATCATATTTATATGCCCAGTTACATACACAAACGCATCTAATATATATATAAAAGTGTGTGTGTTTATATACAAACCATGCAAAAAACATTTTCTGAAGCTTGGTTTTGGACTTATTTTGGAGGTTACAGACTAAGCATTTCAAAATGAAAGTTACCTGTTTTGTACTGCTCCTAGCTCCTTCTTTTCCCTTCTTCTGTCAAATTTCTGACTTAAAGATAATCTAAGTGAGGGGGGATGGGGGGAGGGGGAAAAAAAAGTACCTCTCATATTCCAGATCCTCACATATGGGAAAGATTTTTTAGCAATTATATTTAATAGAGTTGTTTAATACAAACAGCTAAGAACTTTTTTCTATGATTCGGCTGTGATGGTCTTACATAAAAATGTAAGTATATCTTACTTTGAAATAGACTTCCAGATTTCTAGTTTTAGAAAACCTCAGAAAAATCCTTACAAATAACAAAACAAATTTCAAGGACTTTAAAGATTAACCACTTCTAAAGTTGGACACCATAGAAGGTTATAACTAAAAATATTGATTGAAAGGGATAACCTCTATTCCAAAATCTAATAACTTATTCTATGTCTGATGCTGTCTGACTAGTTTTAAAGCGTAAAAAATATAAGTGAAGTTTGTTTTATATGGAATTAAAAATCAATTTTACGTGTTGCTGACAAAAAATCTTAAAAGCTGAAAGTGATTGCTGTTTTGTTTTTTAATAAATGAGAAGTTGATGAATGATAGGTGAAGTATCCCATAAATGATTTCAGTGGAAATCATAGAATCAGTAAGGTTGGAAGGAACCTCTGGAGATCATCTAGTCCAACCTCACTGCTCAAGCAGGGTCACCTACAGCATGGTAGACACGGTTGCATCCAGGTGGGCCTTCATTATCTCTGGAGAAGGAAACTCCACAACCTCTCTGGGCAGCCTGGTCCAGTGCTCTGTCACTCTCACAGCGAAGAAATTCCCCGTCATGGTCAGGCAGAACTTCCTGTGGTTCAGTTTCTGCCCATTGCCTCTTGTCCTGTCACACGGGACAACTGAAAAGAGTTTGTCCCTGTCCCCTTGACACCCTCCCTTCAGGTACTTGTACACGTTGATAAGATCCCCCCTCAGTCTTCTCTTCCCCAGGCTGAAGAGGCCCAGCTCTCACAGCCGTTCCTCACAGGGCAGGTGCTCCAGCCCTCTGATCATCCTCGTAGCCCTACACTGGGCTCTCTGCAGTAGCTCCATGTCTCTCTTGTCCTGGGGAGCCCAGAACTGGACACAGGACTCGAGATGAGGCCTCCCCAGGGCTGAGTAGAGGGGCAGGATCACTTCCCTCGACCTGCTGGCAACACTCTTCCTGGTGCACACCAGGATACCACTGGCCTTACATACAAGAAACGGGCAGTCACATCCTAGAACCATAAATAAAAATATGTTTTAAAAAAATTTCTACACAAAGTTAAAAAATAAAGTAGTTTTTGGTTCTAGACCAGGCTTCTTTTTGGGGGAATGACATTGAAGTAGCCAGTTAAATATCGGATTAAAAAAAAAAAAAAAAAACACACACACAAAGAAAAAGAGAAGGGTTACATTTCAGTTCGGTCAGAATATTTCACTTTGAATTTGCTCGCTGCTTTACCTTTAATTCTTGAGAAAAGGTTTCCTACTTCTAGAAAGGAAAAGACTGTATAATGCATTATTTGATCATCTCATTTTAGATTTTGTGTATATATATGTATATAAGTAAGTCAATCAGGGTTTTTTTCATCACAGAAAAGAAAGAGAAAGGGAAATAGAAAGAGGAAAGGAGAAGGGGAGGGAAAAGGGAAAAAAAGTGGAAGGAAAGGATACTTCAAAGTGAGATGGAAAGAGCAACAAATAGGAGCACTAAGAATTAAAAAAAAAGAGAGAAAATAAAGACATACAAAATTATTTGTATTTGAAGTGTAATCATATTTTAAATATAATACTTTGGATGAATACAGCACATTCACAAAACAACTTCTTCATATCAGGTAAGACAATTTTAAGCACACATGCATACGGTCTTCTCCAATATCCAGTAGCGACTGGGATTTGAGTGCTGAGAAAACAAGCTTTCTGTTTGCTTCAGAATAACTTCCAGATTTTTCCTGGTAAATTTCCTTTTTTCAATGTTCATTTTTTCATTTTTATTTTGCCTGATTATAGAAATTCACTCCTATTTCTTTAAATGAAAAGAAAAATGCATAGTTTTATGACCACGTGAATATAGTAAAAATGTAAACAGCATGTAGTTTTCTGTATTTTTATTTTTAAATTTTCTTTTCAAATTGTTTTATATTTATATAAAATATATCTACAATTATATATTATATAAAATATATTTATATTTATATTTGAATTCTACAGTGAAGTGGTACAGTGGACAGGTCAGACATAAAATATGCTTCCTCTTTATTGTATGGATTTGGTAAATATTTGAAAGCTTCTGGTACAAAATACCAAAACTCACTTGTTTATACAGAAATGCTCTCTGCATGTTCTGGACTTTGGATAAAAGTGTCTATGACATACTCCCTGTGATTTTCAGGGTTCAAGTTTCATGTAATTTCCAATATCTTACAGCAGGCTAGAAAGCACTCTGGGGTGACAGTAGACTGGAGGTGATTGATGTGACAACTTAAGTATACTGTAACAATATTAATCTGTGGAGAGAATTTCTGTTGGTAGGAAATACGAAGATAGTGGGCAAGACAAAAATTAAGGAAATAATAAGTAGCAATACAGATTATGGCAGCTATCACATGTTGAGTTACTTACAAAGATTGGTGGTGCCTGAGGTCCTCTCTTAGAGTATGTAACATATACAGAAGTAATGCAGTGTGTTGGTGTCAAAAGGTAAGGGTCCCTTCTGCTCTGGCAAACTGTGCAGTGGAAGAGTAGGATGAAGGATTCAGGTTCTTAATAGCAGACAAAGTCCACTTCTCTTGTCTGTGTGTGCATGTGTGTATTTACCTGTGTAATTGCAATGCAAAATTATGGTATTTACTCACCTCGTGAAGAATCAACATCCCTCTCTTGATACACACAACCTACCAAAAGATTAAAAGGAGCTGAACAGGTAAAATGCAAGGTATTCCACTAGAAAATGCAGGAGGATAAATGATCTCCTCCTGCTCTGAGACAAACAGCTTTCCTCTCAGGACTGATTGCCTCCAACTTCTTCCTTGAGAGCACCAGGACACTACATTGCACCGCACTTGCATGATGTTCTTTTATATTTGTTCTTAGTTCCAGGCTATATTTGGAATTGTGAAAGTCGTGTTTCAGCAAAATAAACAGAAATGCAATGTAAAGAACTTGCCTGCATACAAAACAATCACAAATCAAAAAATTAAAAGGTGTGAATAGCTGCTGCCTGCACACTTCTTGCCCTGCAAGACTTGTCAGTATGATTGGTCTTGCTCATTTTGATTGCCATATCACATTAATACAGTCCAAGTTGGTTTTAATTCATTGTTACGGATGAGTGAGCCAGGACACTGATGTCTTGTAACTATTTCAGGGAGAAGGGGTTCAAGTTAGGAATTTAAGGGTTAGATAGGTTTGGCATGAAATGGAACAATTAAAGAAAAATGAAAAAAAAAAAGAGAGGAAAGATCTGAGTGATTATTTGGCTGGAAGTGTGTCACATGATTTAAGAACTCACACATCTTCTCAGGAAACCTTCTGGGAGAAGGGCAGAGAACCAATCACTTTAGTTCCATCTTACACCTACACTTGTCAAGTCCCCATTCCACACTCCTGGTGTGGCACAGAGGTTATAATTACTAGAGGTTTAGAGTGCCACGCAGCTATACGGCAAATGTGGTCTTGTGGCAAAAAAAGTCCAATGATATCCTCGGTAGCATTAGGAAGAATGTTGCCAGCAGGTTGAGGGACGTGATCCTGCCCCTCTACTCGGCACTGGTGAGACGCCGTGTGGAGTACTGTCACCAGCATTGGGCTACCCAGCAAGATATGGTACCACTGGAGTGAGTCCAGTGGAAGGCTACTAATACAATGAAGGACTGGAGCATCTCTCATGTGAGGAGAGGCTGAAAGCCCTGGGACTGTTCAGCCTGGAGAAGAGAAGACTGAGAGGGGACCTATCACTGTGTAAAGATTTCTAAAGGGAGAGTGTAAGCAGATGGAGACAGCCTCTTTTCAGTGGTGTTCAGTGACAGGATGAGAGGCAACAGGCACAGACTGAAACACAGGAAACTCCATCTGAACATGAGGAAAAACATTTTTACTGTGAAGGTGACTGAGCCCTGGACCAGGTTGCCTAGAGAGGTTGTGGAGTCTCCATCCTTGGGACATACTCAAATGCCATCTGGACAAAGTCCTTGGCAATCTGCTTTAGGGGATTGGACTACATGATCTCTAAAGGTCCTTTCCAATCTCAACCGTTCTGTGATCTGTGAAATGTTTCACTGCTCAAGCAAGAGATGAGGACTCTGGATTCATGTTTCTTTCTCACCTAACATGTCACATTGAAGAGCTGCAATATCTAAAAGATTTACAGAAGGTAGGTCATCATTTCCATACGCAGAGCAAGCAAGCATCATAAAAGCATTGTGTCTCCAACCTGCAAGTCGTTTCCCCTGCAGCAACAATACCATTAGGCCGATTTGCAAAACATACAACCCACTTTTAAAATTTTGGGGCAAACTGAAATTTCAGTGTTCTTCGAGTTAACAAAATGAATGTCTATATGGACCGAGAACAGCTTATATTTCATTATAGCTATGTAATAGAAGACACCACAAGGCATCTATCTGCTGAAACAGCAATACAAGTAAGCAAGGTTTATAAGAGAATATGAAGAACAGAGAATAATTAATAGGAAGAAAAATATCACCAAAATGACTGTTAATGGAATTTCTGTAACATTTACAGTCTAATATGTGAAAATTCAGAGAGTGTTAGTAACTGGATAAACAGCATAACTGAAAGTTCACAATAACTGGGTTTAATTACTTTTAGTTGTCAGAAGACGATAGTTCATTTGTGCCGGCAATAACTTCATTCCATTGTAAAACTATTTACCTTATATCAAGTCACATTTTAGCTATGTCACTTAGTTAGCACACTGACTGGGTACTCCTGGCAGCGTATTCTGACATGGCTTAGGCCTTTATATTTAATGTAGGGAACCAGCAAAGGACTAGCTAGAATGATGCTGGCACAACTGGCAAGCCAACACCTATGGAAATTATGTTCACTGTACTCCAATCTGGATCATCCAAACGGTGGTAAACCTGCACCTCTGAAAATAAGAGGAATCCCAAAATGTTACTGGAGTGAATCACACTTTCATACTAATTGCATGTCTATAATCCTTTTCTTTATGTGTCATCTCTAATTATAGTCTGTTTTGTTAAAATATTCTTAGCAATTGCAATTAAATATAAAAAAGCTGAATAGTCTAGCTCAAATTACAAATCTTTCTCATAGGTAGCAAGCATGAATAATCTTCCTTTCAAAGGAATACTGATGAACTACAAGATACGCATAATTTTTAATACATGAAGTGATTTAATTAGACCTTACTATAAATAAAATCAGTATAGGAACAACAGAATCATAAATGTACAAGTTAATTATATGCAACTTTTACAGTAATTAACTCTGCAAAATAAGATATGTGGTTATCAAAAACTTGCATCGTGGAAATGTTTCAAGAGACAGTAAACAAGGATAAAAAACTATTGCTTTAGCTTTAGTATTTATCAATATTTCTGGAATCTTTTTTTATCCATAAAACTATAATCTGAGCAGTGTTCAAAAAAAGCCATAAAGTTAACTCACTAACATTACAATTAATCCTTCAACAACATACTGCACTGGTACCTATTATATCAAAGAGTCTGAGAGCTTTACAGCAAGTGCCTGTTGGCAACGGCTAATCCAGGACCTATAATAATCTTTGCATGCCTATTATCTCTGCTATTAAAGAAGATCATTAGCTTGTCTTGTGGAAAGCCTGTCCTTTTTGTATGTGGAAAGCCTGTCCTCTTTGTCCCAATTAACGTCTGTATGGTAATGTAATAGCACCTTTCCATTTTTGTTCACTTCAGAGATTTTAATACATCATCATGAATATTCTGGGTAGTTTGAATAAGCAAATAATTTTACATAGAACAAATCATTTTGGGGTTTGCATGGCTGCAAGTCAAATTATGTATGTACTAAATTCCAACATACTCTCCCTTCCCAATGTTTTTCCTTCCTGGTTGAACTTTTAGGATTGCTTTTTTAAGCACGGATATTTTTTGCCTACAGACATACTGAAAACTGTTTAGCTCAGTTGGGCTCAGCGGACTCTTTAATTCATATGCTAAGCCCATAAATTCCTATTCTGTGGAAGTACCCTCAATGATGGTGCCTGTAGTTTTTCTGTAAAATCATGTTTGACCCACCAAAGCCTATCTTATTAGGTTAGATCTTAACTGTTTGTTTTATTTTTTTGTGCAGCTGAGATTTTTCACAATTCAGTAATGATATATCTTTCACTAATTTCCTGCGTGTTAAACACAGGATGTCACAGAAGCTTTTTACTCCTAGATGTATTATTCTCCAATATTGGCCACAGAGATATAGTCTCCTCTCTTTAATTCATTATGTCAGAGATGTTTTTATTTCTTTGAAATATCCCTGCTCATTGTACAAAGTCAACACAAATATTTCAAAGAATGTCTAAGTGCTTCACAGCTTTAAGCATATTAAGAAAAGATTTCTGAAGAAATTCTTTTGAATGGAACTTGAATACTAACATTTTAAAGCTTTTGTATCTCCTGTTGGCAAATTGGTTTGGTACATGCTCTATTTTAAAGACTTTGTGAGAAGGGAACAGTGATTAAGAGAAATGTGTTACAGATACTTTAGCATGGGCACTTCGCTCTGTTTGTATTAGGATAGTCCTTTACAATCAGAGTTTAGTCACAGCGTCCTTAAGGCTCACAATCTCCACCATTAATCTAATAGGTCCATTCTCAACATGAAAACCACAGCTGAGTAAAATTGGAAAGCTTCTTGGCATCTCTGTCATCAATTTATGCCACTAATTATAAGTTTTTGTGTCAGTAAAATTGTTATATTTCTTTTGGGAAGCACTGTACACATTTCAATAGGTCTTCAAAGTTGCCAGATAAAAGAGGTGACAGCAGCTGGAAGTTCTTCAGTGAGAAGCTATGGAAAGACAGTAATTATTTAGCCTCTTCTCTCCACCAGAGCAGACAAAGCATGAAGTTTGTCTATTGATGCCAAATGATCGTGTGTTGCTTAACATGAATATATTTCCAATGCTTGAAGTTCTACAAAATGTAGTTTGGGGGGTCAGGGGCAGAATTAACAACTACATTCTACTACTCTTGTTGGGCTCCAAAGAGAGAAAACATCTAGCAAGAAGATGTTAATGGAAACTAAAATGAGATTTTGGAAAGAATAATCTTCCATTTACCGCTGTTTTCCTGTAGCAGTCCAGGGAAAAACAGCATGAAACTATTCATGAACATTTTTAGCAATCACAATACCATGAAAAACAGCTCTTTTCCTAGCAGTAATGACTGCCAGCCTCTGGGTTGTAAAACACACATTTGAATCTCTAAATTGAGTATCTGAGGATAATGGAAAAATATTACAAGTGGGTACTGCCAGGTCTATTTGATTGATCTATGTGAATAAATAGTAAGATTAAGCTTTCCCAGTGGGAAGGATCATTGATGGAAATTGTGCTATTTTTACTGTGTTCACTTGTGGTTGTTCAACCTGAGTGAGTTGGGGTGTTTTCAAGGATCTTAACTCTCAGAGGTTTTTATGACTAATCCATTTCATTTCAGAATCTGAAATCCACTGATGTTTCAATATCATATGTAGGAAGTTCTATCAGATAACTTTTGGTGTGAAAGGATCATCTCTGTTACTAAATATTTCACAAACACCTCCACTGAGGGTTAAAAGAAGTGTACTCATTAACTTTTAACATGATGGTGCTTTTATTGTTGCTTCTCTCCCTTACAGTATTTCTGTATCATCTAGTTAAAATTTGCCCTTTCATAGGGTTTTATTCACTAATTAAAAAAATATTATATATGCTTTAAGTCTTTTACTATTTATTTTAAGTTGCTAGGAATAATAAAATTTCCATTCAGGTGTTGTGTGACGATGGACAGCCACCTCTACTGGGCCAGTGTATTCTAATGTATACAAACAATGTAAAAAATATGAGTGATTTTCTCCAGTGATACAGCTTCCTTGTCAATTAGAGTGATGCTATTAGGAATAACATATCTTCAGAATAATAATTGGAAGTTTATATAATGAGAAATACTGTGCTTTCATTATCATACTGTATATTTAAATTCAAAGTGCTTAATTAGGTACTGGTTCCTCCTGAAAATAGCATAAAACAAGACCAGATATAGTATAAGAATGGGCAGCTACCTAAAGGGCTTTTCTCACGATGCTTAATGAAATTTATAGCCTCTGCTTTCCTGAGGTGCAAGACAGTGACTGAAGATCCATGTTAAGTTTTACTCCACTGATTTTTCTATTTAATGCAGCTGTCTACAGTGATTTAAATAATATTTGAAAAAAAAAAATCTTCTCTTTGGTGAAAGTTATCTTAGATTGCTTCTCTTGCATTCACACCTTTTGCCCAGCTCATTTTAGTTCAGAATGCCAATACAGAAATCCTTCTCCCATTCCATAACTTTGCTGACTATGCCAGTTCTTCTGCCTTCTTTTACTGATTTCTCCCTCTCTGTTATATCAGTGCTAGTCACTTAACTTCTGCAGTGCTCTTGGTGGTAATCCCCACTTTATCCAGTATCTCTCATTCATTGTTGTGATGCTAACTCCTGCTCTACAATGCCCCACAATGTCAACTTCCATTGCCCAATTGCTAATTTTTTAAACGAACTTTCTGCTTTTTCCTTATCTGTCTTTGGTTTGGGAAAAACATCAACTAAACTATAACATTTTCATCTTTCAAAATCAGCTAAAACTTTTCCCCTTCTATGGTGCCTTTGAAAATTGCGAAGCAGAAGCTAATAAAAATTGTCTCATTGCATTTCACCTGTTAATTATTTGTAAAGACTTTTAAAGGACTTTAACATTTTTATTTAGTGTTAAAATCAATGTAATAACATTTATATTATTCAAGATTTTCAATATTTCAAGTGAATTGACTGTAAGAACTGGAACTTTTGCATGATTGGTGTTTTCTACTTTTTGCTCTTTACAGCAGTAGATACTATTAAATCAACAGTTATATAAAAAGAGAAGATACTGAGAAATTAAATGTTACTAGGGAAAGATATATTTGCTTATAGAACTAATTTGGAAACTCTTGCTTATACCCTCAGCTCATTCTTTCCAGGCATTGAAAAATGATAGCAGAAACGATATTAGCTTTGATTTATGGACCATCTTTCCTTTCTGGAAGCCTAAAATCACTAACAAATACATCCAGAAAGATGTTTAATGTTCACAGGGTCTGAGTAACCATGAGACCACAGTAGCAATTGCAGAGAGGTAAAAAACCTTGACATATTTATGACTCGCTTTATTTAAACAGGACTACCTCTTACCAAAGAGTAAGTTTATGTGCAACAAAGGAAGTGGAAGGAAAACTACCACTGTGGTGTCTGTGATATCTCAAATGTTCTGCTTCTTGTCTTGTAGAATGCAGTAATTTATTATATTTTATTGAAAACAGTTTTGCAGCTGTAACCAGCCAATGAACTAAAACCACCTCCAAACTTTTAACCTTTTAAAACATTTTTGGAAACAGTCTTTGTGCCACCAAATACTAAAGAATCTTTTCTATGAGGTCATACTTGCTTTCAAGATTAGAAATAATCCAGTACCATAACTTTTATACTTTGTTTAAGTACAGAATAAGGACATGTAGAAAAAAATACATCTCTTTCTTTTATTAGTGAAAGTGTGTTGAATGGTATTTTGCCAAAGGTATTACAATTAACACATTGCTTTTGAAACCTTGTCATTTTTATCATATTTATTATAAAAATTAAGGATACAATCTTTGACTTGGAAGAAGAGAACACCATGTCAACAGGAATGAGAGATGTTATGACAGATAAGTGTTGTATTTATAAATCTAATAAGCAATAGAAAGACATTACAAGGATTCTGTTTTTATTGTTATGCTTTTTATATTTAGAATATAAACATATAAAATCAACAGCTTTTATACTTACAGCTCCTATGTGTATGTTTTGCCAGTTTGGTAAACCTAACTCCTAATTAAGAAGTGATTTCATGTTTCTATGATATATTCTGCTTTATAGGGTTTACAAATAATATAATGCAGAAAATTAACGCATAGTTAAAATATTTCATAATGTTTCTGTTTTGAATAAGACATCAGGTACACAGTGTCTATGTACCTAAAAACAGTGCAAAAAGCTTTAACTCTATATTATAAAGAAAAAGCTAACAAAATATAGTGCAAGCACGAACACTGATAACAAGCAGATAGAGACCTCAAAGAGGATGTGAAAATAAAAATTAAAGTGAACTTTTTAAATGCTCCATAGAGGGGGATGGGTTTCTTTTCTTCTTTTCTTTTTTCTGTCTTTTTTTTTTTTTTTTTTTTTTTTTTTTTTTTGATTGGTTGGTTGGTTATAGCTGCAAAAGTGTTTTCGTTGAAATATAAGAAATTACTGCATTCTACAAAACAGGAAGCAGAACATTTGAGATATTACAGGCACCACAACAACGATTTTCCTTCTGTTGCTTTTGTAGCACATATGACAGTTAATTTATGACTTAGGTAATAACCTAGACCACTGTCTAGTTTTTGCCAGTAAGTATTAGCTGATGTCGGAGGCGGGTTTGCGGAATCGTAAGACGACCCAATATGAGCTAGCAATATGATCCGTTTATTTCAGCAACTTAACCTGCTTATATACCATCATATGCTGTTCACACGCTCAAGCATCCAGCTGGCTATATCTAATTGGCTTACTACTATAGTTCATGCCACAAAGCTCTGTGCTATTGGCTATCCACATATTCACTGTCCCGTCTCGCCAACCCCTTCATCCTGTTTTTACACAGCATTCACTCTTACTCCCTCATTACTTGTCCTTCAAGGTGTCTCCAAGGTTACTCCATATCAGCAAGTCAGGGTTGCTCATTTGCACGGCCTGATATCCATGCTCATCCAGCCAATTCTCTACAAGCTGATGCTGTTTAAGAAATTTAAAGAAAGTATATTGGTCATTGTATAATGAAGTAAGTTGAACAAATACCTTACTGACCATGGGCAATCAGTTTATTAGCTTACACAAGTTCAGCTTTAATTGGACATACCATTAGTTTACTGTAGCAAAGGTATTTATATATGCTAGCATATTTTATGGTGGTATAATTGTCACTAAAATCCAGATAGTGAGACTGAATACAGTCTGTTTTACAGTGATATAAATAATTCCAGTAAGCTGATAGAAAAACTTCTCTATCAATGGAATATTATCACTGTTAAATGGAGATAAATGAGAAGATGAACCTAAATTTGGCAAATTCTATTGGGATTATATCACTTCTGAAAAGATATCATGCTGAAAAAACATTCCACATATCTACATCCCTTGTACTGCAAAACTTACAAAAGCTGAAGCCCAGCTAATGAAAACTGAATTCAGGTATTGTATGGAAGATTTCACATCTCCTTGCTTGAAACTATAGAAAAATTTGGTAAGACATCAGTCCCCTTCACATTTGTGAGCTGTAACCAAATTAGCTTCATGGTAGAGATGATGTATAGAGAGGGGTAGAGACGATCCAGCCCAATTAGCTTTACAGCAAAATTAAACCAACTTTGAAATAATGGCTTTATTATACTTTCTCAAAACATTTCTCCTCAAATAACTGTCAATACTTTATCCAAAACCAAGGATATTTCTCCATTAAACATACAAATAATATCTGATTCAAATAAATTCCAGAAAGATGTAAGTAATTACATAATAAATTTAAACTAAAATTTTAGTAATAAGTTACTGATGAGTAAATGTTGTTCTAGTGTAATCAGGGAAATATGAACTCTGATTACTCTTCTGTAACTACATTGGAATTTTACAAAAGTGACAATGAAACTTAAATCATATGTTTTCAAAATGACCTTTTACATTCAAGCCCTTTAGAAAAGTGCCTAATATTTCAATGCTCACAGTGCAACAGTGTACACTATACAATTGAACAAGATGACAACTGAAGGGTTTGCCTGTGTTGCTACTGCTATAAACTACTAAGCAGCCTATTAAAAGCAAAGCCATGCACTAACAAAGATCAAAAGAGTCTTTGCGGAGTCTGTCATTAGGTGGGGCATCAAGAACTTTTTCAAAAGGATGTAAACAATGAACTCAGGAGAAAATAAAAGCTTGCTAGTCAGTAAGACAGTACTCCTTATGTCCCCTTCCCCAGCTCATGTGGAACACTCTTTCCTAAACTCACAATGATAATCAAAGAGATAAAGGAGATTCATTCCTTTTGACAAGAAATGGCTGGGGAGCACAAGGATGGAGAAATAGTGTCAGGAATAAAACACTACGAAATCCCTTCAGACCCAGGTAAAGGAAACCAAGAGATAGTTTATCATGAAAAACATCATCTGAAGGAAGACACAAACAGATCAGACTATTCTGTTCTTTTCAGGGAGAAAGCAGCCAGTCTGCTACGTTAATACAAAATTTGTTCCTTAGTAGGGGAGAAAAGGTGCACTGGAGCCAGATTCTCGTAGACCCAGATCCAACAGTGAGTACAGCCTGTTCTCTAGCAGTTGAGAATTTTAAGCAAAATCCAAGATAAAGAAGGCTGCCGCATTATCAAAGCTCTCAGGTTTCCTTCAGTTGTTGCAATAGCATTTGCCATAAATGGCAAAGAAAAATAAACAGGAGACTTGAAGAAGTGAAGGGTTATAGAAGCATGTTTACTGCGTCACCTTTCCTTTACCAAGGAATGAGGGATGTTAAGGATCAAAATGGAATCTTGTTGGAGATATCCAATAGATACCTAGATAGTTTACAGCAAGTATTATCCTAAATATGAGATAACAAACAACCTTCTTGAAGACTGGAGTGACACTGGCTTTCTTCCAGTCCTCAGGCACCTCTCCAGTTCTCCATGACTTTTCAAAGATGATGGAGAGCGGCCTGGCAACAACATCCACCAACTCCCTCAGTACCCGTGGATGCATCCCACCTGGGCCCATGGATTTGTGGATGTCTAACCTGCCCAGAAAGTCTCTAATCCTATCCTCCTTAACCAAAGGAAAGTCTTCCCTTCTCCAGACTTTCTCCCTCACATCCAGGCTACAGGATTCCTGAGGGCTGCCCCACCAGGGCCCCTGTATCCGTACTACGTGATACTTGATGGGAATTGTCTGTGTTGTAACCTTTAGCTGTACCACCTGATACTTGGTGAGAATAGTCTAGTGCTGTAACTTTTTAGCGCCTAGAACAATACTGCTGTGTTAAACAGGATACAAATAAGTAACTAACAAGGTCTGGGAAATCTGTGAGAAAGAGCAGCGGTTGGTTACATATAGATTCTGTGGCTTCCAGCCACAGAATCACCATGAGAAGCAGTCAACATGAAGGTCAGAAGCTGAAGAGTAATGAAATAGCGACCGCCAAAGTCAAATGTGGCCCCCAAAATAAGTCTGCACACGTGCGCAGTATCATAGTCTGGTTATGCAACCAGGGCGGAGTTGGGCTAGACTCCCTGCACTTGTTGGCCCCAGGTGCCGGGACTCCCGCCTACTGCAAGTAATCATAAATGCCGGAGTTTTCTGAAGGAGGGAGAGGCTGCTACACAACAGAGGACCACGTTGCCTTCTCGGGGACGCCCGACAAGATTGTGCCTGCCGACTCTCCCTCTCACCATGCAGACGATCGGGACAAGCATTGAGGTGGTCCTTCTCGAGATTACCATCGAGTCGGTTTGTTTGTAAGTATCTACTAATAAACTGCTTGCTACTGAAGAGTGTTTGTGTGTGTGTGTGTGAGCTTGTGCTGGCTTGCCAAACCAGATGTTTGGCCCCTGGGAATCTAACTAGAACAGTCCCCACCCCATTCAGTAGCGGGCCCACATTTTTCTTAGTCCTCCTCTTGCTGCTAATGTATTTCAAGATGTCCTTCCTATTGTCCTTGACATCCCTTGCCAGACTCGATCCCAGCTGGGCCTTAGCCTTCCTTGCAGCATCTCTACATGCTCTGACTGCATTCCTATAATTCTCCCAAGTAGCCTGTCCCCTCTTCCACAGTCTGTGTACTTTCTTCTTTTGTCTGAATTTGGCCAAGAGCTCCTTGCTCACCCATGCAGATCTCCTGCCCCTCTTGCTGCACTTCTTACTCATAGGGAGGCACTGCTCTTGTGCTTGGAGGAAGTGATGTTTGATTATTAGCCAGCTCTCCTGGACCCCCCTTTCCTCTAGGGCCTTAACCCATAAGATTCTTCCAAGTAGGTCTCTGAAGAGCCCAAAGTCCACTCTCCTGAAGTCCAGGGTTGCAATCCTGCTTGTTGCCTTACTTCTTTCCTGCAGGATCCTGAACTACACAGTCTCATGGTCACTGCAGCCAAGGCTGCCCCCAACCTTCACATCTCTAACCAGTCCCTCTCTGTTGGTAAGGACAAGGTCCAGCAGGACACCCTTCCTTGTAGGCTCTTCCAGAATTTGCAACAAGAAGTTATCATCAGTGCATTGCAGGAGCCTCCTGGACTGCTTGTGCCTTGCTGTGTAGTCCTTCCAGCAGATCTCAGGGTGGTTGAAGTCCCCCAGGAGAACCAGGGCCTGTGATCTTGAGGCTACTTCCAGCTGTCTGTAGAAGGCCTCATCAACTCTCTCTTCCTGGTCAGGTGGCCTCTAGTAGACACCCAGAACACTGTCCCCCATGTTAGCCTGTCCTTTGATCTTTACCCATAAGCTCTCAACTGCCTCCTCCTCCACCCCTAGGCAGAGCTCGATGCATTCCAGTTGCTCTCTCACATAAAGAGCAACTCCACCACCTCACCTCCCTGACCTGTCTCTCCTAAAAAGCACATATCCATCCATGGCAGTGTTACAGTCATGTGAGCTACCCCACCATGTCTCCGTGACTGCAATGAGATCATGGCCCTGCGATCGCACACAGATCTCCAGCTCCTCCTGTTTGTTCCCCATGCTGCGTGCATTGGTGTACAGGCATTTCAAAGAGGTGGTCATGCCTGCAGGTTTCCCAGGAAGGGTGTAGGGGCATCCCCCATAGCCATGTCCCAAACGCACATCCCCAGCTACATGTACCCATTGGAGGCTCCCCAACCCAACTTGTGCTTTGTTGTCTATCATGTCTATATGACACCCCCCTCCCCAATAACAGTTTAGAAAATTGTGAAGGATGATGGGTGAATAGCAGGTAAATTTTCTCTTTAGCTTCTAAAAGCATGACTTTTAAACAGAAGGCTTTTCAAATGAAACAGAAGTGCCACAGCACTGTCAGTAAGACTTATATTCAAACAATTTTCTGTGTTGAAACCTTGCCTTCAGAAATGCCTTTATTTCTTATTATATACTCAGAGTTCACAAGCTTTTATAAAGCCTATGGTAAAGAAAGGTTTTTAATATTTAAATAATATAAAATCAGTAAATGTTAATAAACACTGATATTTGTTGAATGATGTAGATATTACTTGGGGAAAAATATGCGGTAGATTTTTATATGTGTGTGCACATATGTATCTATTTAATCATGAGGCCTTTAAATCAATCTTCAGGCTCATTTTAATTGTCCAAACTCCAAAAAAGACACATTGTACACACAGTAGCTGAGAAATAAAATCTCTGAAACAATGAAAGATCTAGACCTGATAGGCATCTATTGGGACAGTAGAATCCTTTTTTTTTTTTTTTTTTTTTTTTTTGGGGGGGGGGGATCATTTATGGAAACACTTTGGGTCTTTTATTTTTATTTCTAAACACCTAAGAGCATAAATCCTCCAGTGTCATCATGTTATACTAACAGTATTTATACATTATATGGCTGTGATTTAAAAATAGATTTCTATTACTTACAAGTAGCAGTCCTGAATGTAAATAAAAAATGAAACATTGATTTGCAAAACCATAATAGTGGAGAGATAGGGGGCTCAACCTTAGGAAACCAGGATTACTGCTGTCATTAAAAATAAAATATATTCTGGTTAGAATATTTTCAAATAAGAAGCTTTTTGCAAACGTCTTATGAAAGACATTAAAGATATTTATGATAAAAGGGAGATTTTAAGAGCAAAATACACAAAGAAAGCTATATCCCTCAAAGAGTCTATGTCAACACCCAGAAGTGTGCAACAAAGATTATCAGAAGTGATATTAAAATCATAATAACACAGCAGCACATGTGAAATATTAAACTAGGAACAGAATCAGTGGAGTAACTAGAAAAGTCCAGTTACATTGCTGTGCCCAACCAATAACTTCTACAATGAACGAAGGCTGAGAGGGCGAGTTCAGGAATAGCGCAGGATGCAGGTCGTTAATCCTCGCTGTTGCACAGAGAACTGACTTTATCTCAGTGCAGAGCCAGCTGGAGGGTGCTGTTCATCGGACCAGGTATAAATGTTTCTTCCTGAGTTTATCAAAATAATGTGAATGTCTCCCTGCATAGCCAGACCAGCCTGGGGGAAGTGTATAGGTGGCTCTGCCTCACATAGAGTGTAAAACCTCAAAACTAACAAAGGAATTTCAAAGTGAGCAAGGGGCTTGAGGTGGCTTCAAGCCACATATTCCTTCCTGGTGATTGGGAACAGCCAGTGTTGTGATGGCAAGCATATAGACACTGGTAATGGCAATCACATTGATATTGTGATTGAACTGTGTAAGTATACATTTGTATTCTGATTTCAGGATATTGCCGTATGCCATGTAACATCAAAAGGGAATGAAAGAGAAAGAGAATGAAAGAGGCAAAGGAATGAAAGAGAAAAAAACTGAAAGTCTGCAAAGCAGCCTTCATATGTAGTCCAAAACGTTTCCTTTTTTGTACAAACAAAAGAAGAAACATCTCATCTGCTATTTGAGCACCCTTTTCCTTCTGATTACATATGAAATTCCACCATGTTAGAAAGTTCAATAGCCACATGAATGTTTTAGTTACATTCTATGTTTGTGGAAGGAAGAGAATGACCTAAAGAAAACTTACTTTCACTCTATAACTTCACAACTATTCTCTTCATATTGGATGCAAGGAAAGGCAGAAACAAGTAATGACTGTTCAGAATGTGAATGAGCAAAGGGTTTGGTTATATATGCAACTAAAGGCTCTGATTCTGACTCGATGACAAACTGGAAGAAAAGATTTTTTTTTTCATTTTAGAAAATGGATACATATATGTGTGTGTGTCAGCATATATTATATGTAAGTGTAAGACAGAACTCATCTTGCCTAAGTTCCAAACCCAACATTCTAGCGAGATGTCTAAACTCTTCAGAGTCGATGGTAGAAAATGGGTATTGCTGGAGAACACTGCATTTTATTCTTATTCCAGAGTAGGTATCAAAACCAGGTCTTAGGAATGATACATTATTAGCAGCTACTCCTCTTCACTTATGAAGAGAATAGATACAAGTGTTTGCAGTGTACATTACTTTATTTGGTAGATAAGTAATTTGAATGACAGTAGAGGTAAAACTTGTGATTAAAAAGAAAAAAAAAGAAGAAAAGAAACAAATCAGGAGTCTTCAAAGAGAATACTGAGTGAGACAATATGAAATAATCTAGTTTGCATAAAAGGTACTCAGTTTGCTAATGGAGAATAGGGCAAAATCTCTCCTGGAGAGAAGAGAGTATGTGGCTTCCAGAGCTCTTTCCTTTACTGTTTGATGAAAACAGCAATTTAGAAAATGTATCAATTACTTTAAATCAGAACGACATGGACATTTTGAAATTTCACTCTAAGCTTCATAAAGATGATATTAATAACAGAATAAAAAAAATGTGTTAAAACCTGATTTTAGTTGATAGTGTTTCTTACTACAGTCCAACCTTTGTATAGTAGGAGTTTTCCTACTTCGTTAGTTAACTCTGAATCCAATCAATAATCTGGAAAAGATATCTAAAGTACAAGTGCTTTTCCTTTACCTTAAGTTTTTAAACAATTTACATTGACTCAGTTTTTGTCAGTTTTGCAGATTTTCATATCTACCTTCTTGTTCTGGTCATTAATGTGAGGATTATATGGCCTGCCCAGGCATATAATAAATGTTATAATATATAAGCATCTTTAATTGTTATCATACTCCACAGCCTCTGAGTCCTAATGGTGGACTACCAGTGGAACTAACTCTTTCCAGGCCATGTTTATACAAGCAAAATTTTCTTTGAACAGTCAGTCCGATAGAATATATTCTTAAAATGTGAATGCAGAAGTTTGAATTTCCATTTTCAATATGTCTGTTTTTTCCAAACCTCCCTTTTATATTTTGCCAACAGGTAGCCTAATTTGTATTTTTTAGTCTTTTCTCTGCTTTCATTTCCTTCAAGTTAGTTGACTGCACTAATGAAAAGAGAAAAATCTTGTAGAAAACCAGAGGAAACTCAAATAAAAGCCAAAAGTAGTGCCAGTGTCTACTACTGACAACACTAAAGATAAATTCTGTTAACCATGCAACTGTTATGGGCCAGTATTATAGCACTACAAAGCTCTCATATCATAATATGGAAATATCTATGACCCTGAAGAAAAACATCCAATTCTGAATAAGATACACCCAAGAAGATAACTCTTATTACTGCTGATTCTGACAGCAATGAAACCCATTACTTCTTTAGTGGACACTGTGTTACGAACATTTTACCACTTGGGGGAACAAATGACTATACCATATACATATTTTTTAATAGTGGGTCCACATACTGCAGATAATATATCTCATAAATTCTTATGAACTTCCCAAAATGCACTTTTAATGCATTAAAAATTTTTGGTTTTGTGACTTTGGCAGTGCTTTGATAGGAAATATATCCATTATATAGTTTATTTGTTAATCTTGTCTTTACATTTAATTTCTTTCTTCTGCAAAATTTTTAGTCTGGCTTGTGTCCCTCAACCCCTATTCATGAACAATTAGTGAGATCTCTGTACTTGTGTCACATCACTTTTTTAACATTGATGTCTCTAAATTTATGTGACACATTTTGTTGCTGGCACAATGTAAAAACTTGCACAGCAACACACTTTTGTTCTTCTGATGTATGAATGTTTTGCTTTATTTTTCCATCTTATAGTTCAAAAATAGGGTAAGGAAAGCAACAAAGTTACTTTGGAATATGACAGCATTACTTTTATAAACTAAACTCATTAATTTTTCTCACATCTTCTGTACAGTAGAGTTCAAATGCCACTACATCCCATTATAGTCACTTTGTAAGGAGCAATCAAAGCTGCTCCTGGAAAAAAACATTTGTGGAAGTCCTATGAAGATTCTCACATAAACGGCAGCAGTTACTAGCAACTTTTTCTTTTTCTTTCCTGTTAGGAACACATACAAAGGACTTCGTAAAAATAAAACACATCAGTAAATTCTGAAAGATCCTGCAGCTGTCTACAGTTTTGCTCATTGCAAAGAGTGAAGAGACATCAGTGCAGTTATGTGAGAGAGATGAACCCTTAACTCTATGTACCAAAGACATTTTCATTTCATCTGAAGAGGTATCATTCCCCCAAATCAGAAAGATCAGAAAGTAAAATGTTCATTGGGAAGAATTTATGAAGCTTCAGCTGCAGCCACATAAGCATCAATCACAGCTGCCCTTTTTAGAGATTGCCTTTGCCTGCTCTGAAGACTACCCGTCCATTAAGGATAAAAAGGAAATATCAAGCCTGAAGAAGATGGTTTGCTGCAGCCTTTGTATCAAGTGCATCCCTTGACACTATCAAGTCTTCTATAAGGGCCATGACTTCAAACATATTGTAGACCTTATAGTTACCAGTATTGACATGGAAGACAGACAATTAAGCTATGCAAAATGCTTTTGTCAACAAATTTGTGGGAGGCAGACATTTTTGAGAGATTCTGTGCAGTAATTGAAAGGTAACATCTGATTTAAATAAATCCCTACATAGAATCATAGAATAGAATCAGTGAATCAGTAAGGTTGGAAGGGACCTCTGGAGATCATCTAGTCCAAAATCCCTGCTCAGCAGGGTCACCTACAGCATGGTAGACACGGTTGCATCCAGGCGGGCCTGGAAGATCTCCAGAGAAGGAGACTCCACAACCTCTCTGGGCAACCTGTGCCAGTGCTCCGTCACTCTCACAGGGAAGAAATTCCCCGTCACGCTCAGGCGGAACTTCCTGTGCTTCAATTTCTTCCCATTGCCTCTTGTCCTGTCACACGGACAACTGAAAAGAGTTTGTCCCTGTTCCCTTGACAGATATCTTCCATCAGATATACTTAGAGATGAAACAAATATGTGGGGGTTTCCCTCTTAAGTAACAGTGGAAAAAATGAACAAACTGATAACAAAAATGATCATTTGGAAATGAAACCCAAAGCTGACATGAGAACTACTCAAGATTTCTGTTTATAGCTCTCATTAATTGCAGGTTGAAGAAAGAAGGGGAGCTGAAGAGGAAAATGTTAGTCTCTTATGCCACTAATTTGAAAGGAAAAGCACTCATCATGATAGACCATTCCTTTGAGGTTACAGCACAGATGGAGGGTCAGGACATGTGCACCTTGCTCTAACACAAATATACTGAGTACTGATCAAAAGTCCTTCAGCTTCTACCTCGTGATGTTTCAGCTCTTTATCAAGATACTTAAAAAACTCCAAAAGGGATTGTGAGCTAAATCAATTATGTCTGTCATCTGTCTGCTAAGATTTATAAATATAAGGCAGAATGGAGTTCATAGATACTGACAATGCATGCACACTGATGCTGAATAAATGACTGATGAAAAGATAGTTTAGAATAGAAATAGATTGTTTTTCTGTACTCACGATTTGGCATTTCTCTGTATTTGTTTATTATTAGAATTTCTGCAGATTCTATTTGAGTTTTCATAACTTTATGATTCTCTGGGTAGCTTAGAAATATCACTGGAAGTAACAAGGCTCCCACTGGCATCCAGTCATTCAGTCTGTAAGCCATATAGTTTTTTATATTATTTTATCTATTCATTTCACTCTGCCTTGCCCCAGGCTCTGAAAATACAACTAACCACTGCTCTGTTAGGTAACAGAAATAACCACAGAAGGCAGGTAGAGAGGGGAACATCTGGAGGACACATGCTTACAACATCATTTTGTCTAGAGAATGAAGAATGTGCACTAATACAATCTCAATATCTCAGAAAAATCATCCATATACCTTGGACTGGTCAACAGATTGGCCTCCAGTGCTTAATATGGATCAAACAGCTTATGTAACAGTATTGTAAGGCTAAATGAAAACAGATATTCCTAAAATATTTTGCAGCACACCACAAGTTGCAATGTGTTTTACATAATCAATGGGAGACATTGCTATTCAGACAGTATTGTAAATACAAAAACAGCTGAGCCAGGAAAGTAGCCAGGAAATGAAAAAGGTTGACCTTGTATCAAAGAATCAGCTATTTGTATTTAGTTGAGTTCAGTAATAATAAAAACACACTGAAGCAGTCTAAAGCCTGCACCAAGTAGGAGGACACATGAAGTAACTGTTGGCTGTCTGTGGGAGAAGTGATAGAAAGAGGTGATAAAATCCCTGATTCAATGAGTTCTGCAAAGCACCTATAAGAGTGAATTATGGGGATAAAAAGCAGTAAAAAATCCAACTGAAAGAAGATCCTGACCTAAAAAATTGAAGAACATTCCACACAAGAAACACCATAGTAATCTAGACACCCCATTGTAGCACTTAAGATTGAACCTCATTTAATCATATCTCTGCTTATTAGTGGTGGAAGTAGAATCAATTCAACATATTCTGTAGTTCTTGATGATAAAATCACATATTCACTGTGTCACTTTCCCCACACTTTTAAGCATCATTATAAGGCAGAATTGCTATTCACACTCCTTGTAGGGTCTCTCTTGTCCCCCTCCTCTAAGAATCAACTGGAGTAGACCAAACACATTCCCTCAATGAGCTGGAATGCAACAAAATACACTGAACAGAGATAAGTAACCTTCCTGTTTAGTGTTCCTGCCATGTGGAAGTCCACAAGTTACAAACCAAGGTTCAACTGTTTGAGTTTATTGTCTTCCATGATTACATTGTTCTGAGCGAAGTGGAAGAATTCAAGGAGGAGTACTAGGACCACAGTCAGTCTTGGCCAATACATGATTAATCAGGTTGTTCCATGAAACGTATGTGAGGAATTCTCTGAGGATCTGTTTAGTAGTCCTGAAATAGCATCAGACAGTAAGTGCTTCTCGTTATGCTAGCGCACAGGCTAGAGACTGCTGTATTCACTCAGTTTTGGCTTCAGTTAAGACTGGAATTTCCACAGATCATTTTCCTCTTCCCCGTAATGGGTTGCAATGACATACGACTTATTTATCTGTTCACTGCAAAGAAACTGACCACCTATTACAGAGCAAGCTAAACTGGAGTACCATAATTGCTTCTGTACAGAATTTTAATGCCCATTTGAAATGCAGCTGTTTTTATTGTTATGCTTACCATTCCCTATGTGTTTTTTTCACGTGTAAAGTAGCCCTGCAGGACATGTGATACATCCAAAGGAAAAGAAAGGAAAACAAAAAGAAGCACTCCAGGTAACAAACATTACTACATTTAGGGATTATTTCAAGGCAAGGTGTGGAAGGAAGGTCTTTATACCTCTCTCTACTTACATTTTTTAGCTAGTACCATCAGTTACATTCAATAGCACAAATTTACAGCAGTCAATAACAAACAATTGACATTGGCGGAAACAAGCATACATAACAGCACAGACACAGCCAAAGAGTTATTCTTTTCCATTTGAATATTCCATTGAATTATTGCTTCTTCTGAATAAAACTGTCACTGTAAAGATTTTTACATAAAGAAAATTGTGATCGTTTCTATCCTTGGCAGTTTACTTGAACAGCCCAAAATCTCACTTTACTGGAAAATATTTAAACATGATTACATTTGTTTGTACAATACATATTTGCAAAATAATGTGCTAAAATATAACGGTTACTTTAAACAGACATGAAGGACAATGTATATACATAATAAGTAAAATTACTATTTCAAGTGGTGTTTCATGGCATTCTTCCAACCAATTCAAAACTAACCAAGCCATTTTTTTGTGATATAGGTTATAAAATAAAATGTTTGCAATTCAGTCATTTCAAACCTTGGTGTTTAAAGATATAAAAAATGACTGCACATCAGAGCACCCACTGAGTCATTTGACAATGTTACTTGTTATTATGTCACTTCGGGACATACGGTATTTATAAATGGCTCACTTGGTTGTGCTTAGAATAAGTGGACAGTATTTCTCTCAGGTGTGTTTTTTAAATCTGAAGTCCCTAGTACAATGTTTCTTTTTTATCTATCCCCCCTGAATATCTCAGTATAATATCAGTATAATATTTGAGTGAAAACTGGCCTATTCACTACAGTTAAACTTCCTTGTACTGAGTATAAGATAAGATTTACGAAAAAAAGTCCTTCTAATTTCCATAAATGACTACCGACTTTTACTCATCCACATGGCCTTTGCCTCTTTCAAGTGGCAAGTCTTCTTTACTTCTGAGGACTTGCCAAGTAAGCTCTGTGTAAGTAAAATCCTCCCGTTTCTGTGAATGACCTTTAGTATGGGGCAGAAATCCTGTCTTTCTCCCTTACCTGCAAGGAGTGTGCAAAGTAATATTTTTTCCTCCCTCTGCAGCTCTTTTTATTGTTTGTTGGATAAGTCACTGGGGAACTGCAGACTTCACTGGACCTGCTCAGTATTGTATGTATGCCCGTCTAGAAAAATGACCTGTTTTCAGGACTTCTACAGAATAGTTACGTCCAGTACATGTGAAACATGTAATTCGAGTGTGAAGCCAGCACTATCTAGTATTTAGCAAAATGCTATTATCAAGCAGTGAGAAAAAAAGATAGCTTTTTCTTTTTCCATGATTTTACTTTGATATGTGTTGATTTGTGTTGGTATGACCTCATGCATGATTCATAACCAATAGAAAATAATTCCATCATCAGACCTTTTACACTGTACTTACAGAGATAGGCATAACCCAGCCTGAATATTTCATACAAAAAAGAGTGACTTAGCAATCCATTACTTCACACTGTCAATGAGCTGCGTACCCATTTGCTCAGCTCTGCCTGAACTCTTCATTGTATCTCGCTGAGAAACAACAGCACACCTCTTGCAGTCTGGTAAAGAGACAGCACTACTGTGTCGTGAAACATGAGCAAGACTGCAAACAAATTATAAGAGCAAATAAGCTGTGTTACTACTTTATAAAATCATGGAACATTATTTTCAATTAGATTTTATTCCTGAATATGCTTTCAACAGATGCAAAGTTACTCATCAGTTTCAGTTCTTTAGGATCTCCTAAAAATTCTTGGCATCTACTGAGAAATAAGAAATAAAACATAGCCTTTTATTAGTAAATTGCATTTTATCCTCAGGCCTTTCTCTTGAAAAATAGAATCTAGTTAACCCTACTTTACATGAAAAAGTAATATTGTAGCTGCGAGCTGGCTTATCTCTTGCCACAATCCTGCTCTAATACAAAAACTTCAATATGATGTCTTTAATGTTTTAAACACCTTGTAATTTTCTTGTATCTCTACAATCAATGTATTACCTTTCAGGTTAATGTAGTATACCGATTTAGTTCTTTGATTACAAACTGGAAGACAGTGGATGTTAATATTCCTGTCAGCAACTGAAAATAGCCTGCAGATACGCTGATGTACAGCCCCAGCCAACTGTCTCAATCTGTCTCTGCTTAAAATTACCAAAATTTGGGGAGTATGTGATGAAGATTAAGGGTTTCATTCTTCCACTATTTTCATTTTATTATCTTTTCAGTTTTCCACCTGTTTTTTTTTTTTCAAGTTCTGATCAGCAAGTAGGTTTATATTCAGTTTAACTCTCTCTCTTTCCCCCCCCCCCCTTTTTTTTTTTTTTTTTTAATGTTTTTCTTTCTGGTCTGCTTCAATTCTAATTACATTTCTAAAGGTGAAAAAAAGAAAAGGAACCCTTCCCACAGCCAAAGAGTGGTTGTTTCTAATAGCAATGCACTTTACTATAATGGAAACAGCTCTGCAGCTCTGAACTGACACTCAGAAGCCTAGTTCCTTGTGCTATGAATAGAGAAAAAGTTACTACTTTTGGTGCACACGGCTGGAAGAGAGAGAACATCATGAGTTATTTTCTTGCAGCCTTTTCATATGCAACTTGTTCACAGATTTATCAGTTGTCATCTTAATACAGTTTAGATTATTTGCCCAATGAGAAGATCATTCTGTAACCTTACTGACTTAGTGATTAGAAACTTTCTTCCAGTTTCTAATTTAAATATACTCACATGCACTTCAGGAAATGTCCTTATGACAAACTCTTCCTTTTATGAAATACTTTTACTCTTCTCAGCGTGTTTGCTTCCACAGGTGACAGTCCCAAACCCCTCAAAATTCATTTTTGCTAGGTTATTTGCAGCCTGATTAGTTTTACACTAAGCAAATCCTAGTTCTCTCATAAGTGCCTCAGCGAAAACAGCAACTATTGTATAAATAGCAAATTCTGCTCCTAGTAGAAGATTCTATATGAATGGGAGCAAAGTAAACTCAGTTTACTGTTTGGCACAGTATTCTTCATAATGCAACCAAGAACATAAATGTAGGCTTTGTTTTTAACTTTCCCAATAGTTGACAGTACTCTGAGATGCACCAATACAAACACCAAAAACCAATGTTAGTAATAATTAAAGGGCTGTTCCATGGTTACGCTGAACTAATGTGGTTGTAACTTCAGTTTCTCTAGTTAATGGTACACAAAAGTAATGTTGTGGTCAGCATTACATCTGGCCATCCCTGACATCCCTCCCATGTGAGAGGTACACACTGCTGGGTTTTTTTATTTTTATTTATTTATTTATTTATTTTAATGACAGAGCTTTGCTCCAAAGCACATTTTAATCAGATACTTTCATTCTATCACTTGGTACTAACCAGTAGGAATTCAGATTAAACCTATTTTAATACTTGGTCTACATGACTGTCTGAATAGACTCCAAAAAGTACAGGAAAGCTTTATTATTCATGGGAAGGTGAGCTAATTTATCAGTAACTAAAGGGATTATTTTAGAAAACATATCAGATATCAAAACTAGTGATGAAAAAAAACAGTTTGGGCAGGAAGGGAAATAAAGTAATATTAAATGAGAAGTAATTATGAAAAAATGGGCCAAACCATTGAACATTCCAGAAACAGATTCTTTCCAGAAAAGGAAAGGTTTGGAACGAAAGGAATGAAGGATTCTGCGTGGCAGTAACAGCTGTGTTCCTTATCTCCTGGTCAAGTAGCTCTGTTTCAGGTGTAAGTTACTAGCATACTCAAAGGCCTATGGGACTGATTTAGTTTCTCATAATCAAATTTACTACAGTTACTGTTTCTTGGGTTTCTATTTTTTTCTTTTATTGAATCTTGGTTTCCTGTATTGAAGTAACACCCATAAATATAGAAAAGTAATAAAATGTTTTTACTTTCCTTGTAATCTGATAAAGCACACACATTTCTCTCACCTATCTGAAAAGTCCAGCACTAAGTTACTCACCTCTCTCCTTTTCATATGAGCTAGAACATCTTACTGAAAAATGTTGATGTTAAAATTGAGAAATAATAAAATCATTAAAGTGACTCAAGTCATTCTATTCACAGTTTGGTCTTGTGGGGGTCAATATTAGAAAATAAAGTCTTGCTGTTTTGAAGATAGGGAATAAATTCTTATATTAGTTCATTTAGCAAACTGAAATGATTATTATGAAAATTCTCTTTAAACTCATAAAATGTCAACTAACATATGTTGGGTTAAAAAAATAAAAGTATTTCAAACCTGAAAACTAGTAGTTTAGGCACCTTGAGTCAGGCTAAGCTTAGACTTCATGAACCATGATGAAATCTGGCATCATGACTCCCATGATGAACTATAATAGGTCAGCAAAAGAAGACAGTGCAATATTAGGGAACATGTAATTCAATGTAGAATGAACTATCAAAATATATAAGTATTCCTTATTTTGTTTAGTGAAAGTATGAAAATTCCTAGGAAAATTCTGCTTTTTCCTTACCAAGATGAAAGAAAAGTACCTTCTTCAGAAAAAAAAAAAAAAAAAAAGAAAAGAAAAAAACTTTTTAGAGTCTCCATACTCTACCCTCTGGTGTGGCATTTTATTGTATTTTTTTCCTGAAATACTTTGTATAGTCTATTTCTAAACATTTGGATGAGCAAATTAGTCTCAGTTTAAAGCATTGTAGTGGATTATTCTTATATTTTAAAGAACTAATAGTTTTGTAAATTTGGCTCCTAAAAAGGGTACCAAAGCCTAGTTATTGATGGGGTTGAATGAACAACTGTTTTAGAACATATAGCTACTGTAATATTTCTCTTACTTTTAATTAGGAAAGGAGTGAGTGTAGACTGTGAATTCTTATCAACAAACTGGCTGAAAGGCAGAGCTCAGAGGGTCATCATCAGTGGCATGGAGTCTAGCTGGAGGCCTGTGGCTAGTGGTGTCCCCCAGGGCTCAGTACCGGGTCCCATCCTGTTCAACTTCTTCATCAATGATCTGGATGAGGGGACTGAGTGCCTCCTCAGCAAGTTTGCTGATGATACCAAGCTGGGAGGAGTGGCTGACACACCTGAGGGCTGTGCTGCCATTCAGAGAGACCTGGACAGGCTGGAGAGTTGAGCAGAGAGGAACCTCCTGAGGTTCTACAAGGGCAAGTGCAGAGCCCTGTACGTAGGGAGAAATAACGCTACGCACCAGTACAAGCTGGGGGCTGACCTGCTGAAGAGCAGCTCTGCAGAGAAGGATGTGGGAGTGCAGGTGGATGACAAGTTGACCGTGAGCCAGCAATGTGCCCTTGTGGCCAAGAAGGCCAGTGGTATTCTAGGGTGCATTAGAAAGACTGCTGACAGCAGGTGGAGGGAGGTGATCCAGCCCCTCTACTCAGCCCTCGTGAGGCCTCATCTCGAGTCCTGTGTCCAGTTCTGGGCTCCCCAGGACAAGAGAGACATGGAGCTACTGGAGAGAGTCCAGCGTAGGGCTACAAAGATGATCAGAGGGCTGGAGCACCTGCCCTACGAGGAACGGCTGTGAGAGCTGGGCCTCTTCAGCCTGGGGAAGAGAAGCCTGAGGGGGGATCTTATCAATGTGTGTAAATATCTGAAGGGAGGGTGTCAAGGGGACGGGGACAAACTCCTTCCAGTTCCCCATGTGACAGGACAAGAGGCAATGGGCAGAAATTGAACCATGGGAAGTTCCGCCTGACCGTGAGGGGAAATTTCTTCGCTGTGAGAGTGACGGAGCACTGGCACAGGTTGCTCACAGAGGTTGTGGAGTCTCCTTCTCTAGAGATAATGAAGGCCCGCCTGGATGCAACCGTGTCTACCATGCTGTAGGTGATCCTGCTGAGCAGGGAGGTTGGACTAGATGATCTCCAGAGGTCCGTTCCAACCTTACTGATTCTATGATTCTATGAACAATTTGTCTCTTTTTTTCATTTATTCTCTATTGAGAAAAAAAAGTCCGTTTACCACAAACCTAAAGTAAATTTATTCCTTACACTCTTAGTATGGTATAACCCTTTTTGTGAGCTTTTTGGTGTGCATTTTATGTCCAGTTACAAAATTCTATTGTAATGGTATAGTAATACTGTTACCATATAAGTGGTGAGATGCTTTATGCACCAATGTGGAATCAAATGACCTCAGTACAAGTGTTTAACAGTATAAGAAGCCATATGAGTTCAGAATGTTTATAATAATTGAAAACCATATTAGACATCTGGCAATGTTTTGGAAAATCCCTTTACTTAGCTCAAAATTCAGAACTGCTTCTCCACGGATTGTTATAGGGAAGAATATTTCTTTATGGGCTAAGTTATTTTAAAGCTGAATGATTTTTATAAATAAATAAAGTACTTGAAACAGAGATTCAACTTGTATTAAACTCTGATAGAAATAAATTAAATAAAAATCTCATAATATGAGCTAAACGAAGGGAAATTAAAACCTGTATTTGAAAATTGACCAGAGTGAAGAAAAGGCAACAGAACCTAAAGATCTGTGATTCTGTGAAGATTATGAGCACGCAATTTACTAATAGAATGGAGTCAGGACTGCCCCATAAAGTGGTGGTATCACTGCAAGAAGGAGAGCAGCCATTCAAGAAACTAAAAGAGAGCGTCTCTGGACTGTGATTAAAAAGAAATTACATTTGGCCTGATAACTTTAGTAATTAGTTCATAAAATTACTTTTCTGTAATAGTTAAGAAAACTTCCCTGAGGCCAGAGAACTCATGTAATATGGAAGAAATGGACCAAGACAGCATCTTAGAATAGGAATATTCTGTTCCCACGCAAGATTTTGATTTCTGCTGGAAATTTTAGGCTACCATAAGTTTTTTTTTTTTTTTTTTTTTCTGCTTGTTAAGGTGCTTTCAATCCCTGTTAGAAACAAAAGCCAGAGGTTTTGAAGAGACAGACAAAGAGTAAGCCTGCATTTGCCAGGAGTAGTGCTGTCAGTGAGAGGAAGGAATAAGACGGAGCAGCAAAACAAGGTTGGAATTAGCAAGAGCTTCAGCAGGAATGAAAAACTTGGGGTGCAGGGACTGTCAGCAGAATGAAAGAATGGGCTTAGGGCACTTTGAGGTGGTGTGTGTGCTTCCATGGGAGAGCAAGAGCTACAGCGCCAGGAATGGAGAAAGAAAGTGGAACAACAGAAATGCTTGGTGGGAACAAGCAAATTCTTTGTTAGGTTAGTTTAAAAAGATAAGGTATTGGAAAGTCTTTGGGTCAGAAAGATTGAAGGGATGGGAACTCCAGATAAGTAAGCACTGGAAAATGCTGGGATAGAAGAAATAGCCTTCCAGGCTCTGAGTCATGAACAGTCATGAACACTTCAAAGCACTCTTTACCTGTGCATTTTTATCTAGCTTAGTTGGGAACTTGAGCAAACCCTCAGAGACTGCCATGTCTTTGTATCTATTCCATATCTACACATAGAGTGCTGCTCTAAAGCCTTTCAATATTTTCTGTAGTATGAGAAAGCTTCATTTTTGTTCAATAGCTTTAACTGTAATTACAATGGAATCTAAGTCAATTTATAGTCTCAGAATGCATTTAGTTGGCATTACTAAACACCATATTTTCCCTCATTTGATTCAGTCTTTGTAGTTGTGTTCCAAACTTCTAAAATTACCCTCTTCAAACTACAAATTACATTTAACAACAGTGAATATTTTACTAAATAAGCAGAGTTGTTTGAATGATGGATAAATAAAGTGCTCTTAAAGAATGTAAGGTATTTCGTACATCAATATATGGCAAATTAATGATCCATAAGATCATTAATCCTCCTACAAATGTAATTCACATTTAAGAAAGTTTACAAACCATTCATTTGCACTTCATTCTATCTTGGCTTCATCCTAAAAAATGTACTATTGAGCCCCCTTACCAGTAAGACAGTTTCATGTAATATGTAAATACCACCTTCCCTTATTCCCTTTGGTATATTTTCCCTTCTTTTCTATTTTTTATATAAATATAACAAATAAAACTTATTCATGTCCCAGTGTCAAAACCAAACATTTTTACAGAAGGAGCATTTCTTAGTTAATGAATTAACAGTACTAGATCAAGAAAACTACCAAGGTATTGGATATGACAGAATTTGGAAGCTTGAGTGAGATCAGAGCTGAATAAATGGAAGTATGATAGAATCTGAAGACAATTGCAGCTGAGTGCATTATTCATGGCAGGCAAAACCAAGGCAATTATACAAAACACTGAGTTAAAGAGAACAGAATATTGTTTTTTAGCTTCATGTACAGTTAAAAGTTAAAGCTTAATTGGTTGGGTGGATATTTGTACAAAACTCATTTATGTAAGTTATACTTTTCCACTTGTTAATAACATTGAGTTTTGCTCAGTGCTTCTTAAGAACAGAGCCTTTATAGTCCTTTTGCCATCATGAAGCGGAAAGATAAATGTGGAACTATTTTAAACAAATCTGGATTGATAGGCAATTGCAAAAAGGCACCATTATTCTACTGTCAAAGTGCCTAGAGCAATAAAGGTCAAGCTACAGCTAACATGCTAAGCCGCGTAATTAGATAACAAATGCAGACTGGAGTTCAACCAGGTCTTCCATATCTACATATGGAGAAATGAGATACCATCATTATGAATCAGATATTGCAAATAGGTTAGTACATCTGAATCCAAAACTTAGATTTAATGTTATTCTAATCAGAAAGCCCATTACTTTTACAACTAAATTAAATTCTGATTATCCCCTTTTCAGACACTTCTCTGCCAAATCACACATACTTCATAGTAACATATGACAAAACACTCAACGACCTCTTTCACTACTGAATTATGGCATTATGAGGTAAAATAGTGGTAGATCTGGCAACCAGTTGGAAATATGCTGACATATCTGTAGATAACAGTAATCTTAAAAAAAGATATAAGAATTCTGCTTTTAATTTGAAAAAAGCTCTGCATTCTAGTCTGGATTTTGCTGGCATATATTAAGCCTAATATCATAAAAGGCTTATGACAATGTAAAAAATCATTCCCTAAAGTGGCCAAGCAAAGCAAAGATGCTTCATGCTATCAGTGTTGTAGTTTTATTTGATCCCTTTTCTGTTGACCTACATAAGTGGGCATAGAGGGGATGAAAAGCAGTCTAAGCCAGGGTCTGTACCATTCTGCTAGGTGGGAACTAAGCAGCTCTTTTCTTTAGTGACATCTTTCAGCTGAGATCTGTGACTGGGTCACAGTCCCTTTCAGGAGTTCAAGGTGGTAAGATGCAATTGCCTGTACAGATTGTCTCACCCCATATTCTGAGCTCGAAGTCTCAGATACACCTAAGATACATATTATGGTGTACCTTTTGATGACTACTAGGTCCAGTAGGTGTGTGGTTTTATTATGCAGTTTTCTATCATATGTAAAATTCAACTGTGTGACAAAAAGCAGTTTTTCATAAGTACAGACAGAAGGAATATCAAATACTGGAAATATTTAAGATATTAAGTCCTTTTGCTTTTCAGAAGTCCTCTCCCCTTCTCCAACAAATGAGCCCAAGATCTCCTCTCCTATTCAAGCAGAAATTTTAATTTACTGTGGAGAAAGAAAGAAAAACTCACAGCTGCAGAGCAACAGGAAACAGTAAACTAACACAGATTTTTAATCTGCAGCTGGATTTTAGCTGGGGAGAGGGCCAGATTTGACCTCTACTGCTTTAATTTCCCTCTGAAACATAAACATACATTTCAAATTATATTAAAAATATATTTTATATTTCCTCTTATCTTACAGTAGACATTGATCAATTATTTTCCTAGTCTTTCTTGAAAGCTTGGACAACTGGCAAAGTAACAGGAATATTAATTCAACCCTTCAAAACAGAAGCACTTCAGCTATGGTGAAATTCATTTCCCTGAAGCGCATATACTTGCAGTGAAGCAGAGAAAATAGAAAATTGAGGTATAATAATAGTGTGACTACTTAAACTTTATCATTTTATTATTTTTTATTTACAATATTTAATTCCAATACTGACTTTGTTGTTTGAGAAAGAGATTTACATCTCCAATATTCAGTACCTTACCCTGACACTGACCAAAAATCTCCTAACCTTGTTCGTTATTTTTCTGAAAATAAAGAAAACATATTTTTTCTGAAAATAAAGAAAATATAAAAATCCTCTGGAAAATATGGAAGAGATAGTATTTGTACTTCCATATACTTCAAGACAAAAAAAATCTAACACATATTTAAACCAAGTCTAACTCAAACACGTGTGTTTTCTCTGCTGACTGTATTTTCAGAAATAAGAGGGGGCACATATCCAGACTGTTTTCTTTTACAGATCACCTTTGATCACAGCAGAGTATTTTGTTTTGGTTTTGTTTTTTTTTTTTTTTTTTTTTTTTACTACTGCTGAGCTAGAACGTGTGATTTAAACAGGTCTAACAAACTCAATTTACGTTCTCACATGAAATCAATAAACTCTGTTAAAACATATGCCTCTGTGTTCTGTGCTGTTTGGCATTACTTCATTACATTCCAGAGTTTTGTGGTATGAAAAAAATGAAAGGAAAAAAAATCCTGAATGTGTAAGAAATTAAAGACATTTAGATACAAGGAAGAAGATCTTCCTTTTGGATGTAGCTTAGGTACGTTATCATGGTAGATTCGGGCACTTCTTAGTGCAAGAGGAAATCTGAGTGTCATATGGCTCCATCTATACGGGCGACTATTGGCCAAGAGCAGGTCTGTAGTGTGAAACAGCTGCTGCTGAGAACCTGACATCCACACTGTATGCTTCGAAGTGTTTTACAAAGGACTAGTGCTGGACTAGTTCAAAGCTAATGAACTAAACAACCACTAGGAGTGGGACTGTCGCTTCCAGTTCAGTTTCATCCAAAAAAAGTCCAGTTTGTATACTCCACAACACTTTGTGATGGAAACCAAATCACAGCAAGCCTTGCTAATCAACTAAGGATCAGAAATTTTGCTTTGGAAGTGCATTTCCAATGTAGACACACTTACAAGGCTGTTATAAAGGATTTATTTTATCTTTTCCTTGAGCATTGGTAAAACATTGAGCTATTCTTCTCACTTCTTCAGCTAATATTCACAAGCAGCTTGATGAAAATCAAAACATTCCTTGAGTTACACACAAATCCAGGCTGGTTTCTGAGCTGTCTGAAACTGAAATCTACTATTGCTCCTGTTTCAGCTTTGGAGAATCGTCAGTCTAGAAGCTTCATAAACCGTGGGTAGTATCCATTTGATAGATATTTCTACATGAATATTTAAGATGATTTTCTGTTGTGCATAAATGCAAATGAATACACAAAAGGATCTATGAAAACACTTTTTTTTGCATAAGATTTCCGCTGATATAGTAGCTATCAGCAGTTCCAAGGCCATGAGAAGTCTAGGCCTAACTACATATACTTGTAAATATTGCACAATGGAAATCAAAATATTGCATGATGGGAAACAAACACTGTGACATGGCTCTCCATTCTCATGGGAGCTGCTTTTTTTTCCCTGCTGCTCATTGCCCTAGGGCTAGTTATTTGCATTTACAAGTTTCAGTGTGATAAATCAGAGCCTTTCAAACTGAGCTGCTATACAGTTTTGTCATTAAGGATGTCTATGTGCAAAAAATTTTAGATATTCTAGATGCATCCCAGCTTAAGCAGACAACCATTTCTATGTTAACGTTTTCCTGTATCATTCTATGTTCTTAGTCTTCATTCTTAGTCTTAGTTCTATGTTCTGATCGTTGGGGTTAAATCAAATAAGACTTCCACTACAAAGCAAGTCACTCTATGCACAGATGCATGAGCTCAAATGAATTCAGCTCCTACTACTTGCATGTACTGATATTGGCTTGCTTCAAACTTGAGAAAGGAGCATGTTTAATCTGGATCTTTCAAATAAGATTTTGGCATATACTTACACTGAATAAACAGGAATAGGTTTTAAGGGCACACTGCAATGCCATTCCGATTAGAAATGTTTCTATGAAACAAGAGCTGTGATGTTATGAATACTTGCTATCTTCATGCTTTTAATCTTTCAGACTGAAAATAATCATTCAACAAATTTCTGTTTTATTCAATGCTTGCTTTAGGGTCAGCAGAGTCAGATAAGACAATGGAGTAACCTTGGAGAAGGACTTTCAGAACTGAAGTTATATATTAAAGGTAATGAAAGTTTTATAGAAAAGCAGAATTCATATCAGTGAACCAAAGCTGTGCTGCACTGGTCTAAAATTGAAGATCAGGAACCAGTTTCTCATTGTCTACAAGCATAAAGTAATTTATTTGTGAATTCATGGTAAAATTCATTGTCTTAAACATAATTGATTCCTGTATCCTCTGCATGCAAAGAATGTAGTCTGGTCGGTCTGAACATTTGGGATTGATTAGCATAGTATGCTTTATCATTTATGAAGTGAATGTTTTACAACAGCTTGTCACAGGTTTACAAAAAAAATGAAATTGTGTGGTGATAAAACCCAGGCAGTTCTCAAGATTTCTGTATAACAGCAGCTTTTATATATTGCTATTATAAACAAATGTATAAAAATAAGCGTTTCTTGAAGTATTTGAGGGTAGTAATAATGCATGCAGGAGACTCACTTCTAATTTAGTTCTTATTGAACATAATTTAGAGTACAGCAGAATTCCTTTAAACATCCTGATTTTAAAATAGGACAGAAATTATCTACCAGCCTTTTTCTTTTAGTTTAATAGAGTTTGTTATATTCAAACGATTTGATTACATATCCTTTAATAGGGTGCTGGAATGCATTTCAATATAACAAGATTATATAGACATACTATTAGTCATTAAAAGTAGAGTATAGGAATTCTGTCTGTACAAGAATCACAATTTTAATCATGTGTCTCTGAAACAGGATATTGCAAAAAGGAATGACCAGCATAATGGCAAGAAGAAAGAGTAAATAACAAAAGAAAGAAATGCCATGTGAGGACAAAAGAAAAAAGTGCAAGGTGTATCTTAGTCAAATGCTTTTTAATTATGATGAAAACTGTCTTAACTATTATGACAAATTTTCTAAGCAGGTTTGCACCAGTGTTTTCAGCAGCAAATGTTGCATTTTGGTATAATTAAGTAGTTTTCATGTATTTGGCTCAATTTTGGGGTTTACATGTCTATTTTTTTAGAGAAATTGGAGAATTTTTTACCAACAGCATCCTATATATTGACTTTATTACTGGATCGAGTTGATTTCCTAAAGGAAAACATGACCGCAAAAATGAAGAATCACAGAATGGTTGAGGTTGGAAGGGACCTCTGGAGATCATCTAGTCCAACCTCACTGCTCAAGCAGGGTCACCTACAGCATGTTAGACAAGGTTGCATCCACGTGGGCCTTGAAGATCTCCAGAGAAGGAGACTCCACAACCTCTCTGGGCAACCTGGTCCAGTGCTCCGTCACTCTCACAGAGAAGAAATTCCCCCTCACGTTCGGGCAGAACTTCCTGTGCTTCAATTTGCCCATTGCCTCTTGTCCTGTCACATGGGACAACTGAAAAGAGTTTGTCCCTGTCCCCTTGACACCCTCCCTTCAGGTACTTGTACACATTGATAAGATCCCACCTCAGGCTTCTCTTCCCCAGGCTAGCAGCTCTTGCAGCTGCTCTTCATAGGGCAGATGCTCTAGTCCTCTGATCATCTTTGTAGCTCTCATCAAAGTCTATTACAAGTTTAAACTCCTTTAACTGAATCTAACACTTTTCCTGGACCCAATGACCTTATAATTCTCTCAGATTTCACTTGGCTATTTTTTTTAAGCCACTCACTAAAAGAATAGGAGAAATCACTTTTTAAACACGCCATTATTTGTACTATTAAGTCAAAATTCAAGTAGGTTAGTTTGTTAGTTGGTCAAACAGATATTGTACGATCAAGAGGGGAATACGGTAGAAGAAGCAACTATGAGGAAAATGTGAAAATGTTTATTTAAAGCAAGATGCCTCTATCCATATGGCAACTTCAGTTTGTTTTTTCCATTTCTGCTTCATAATTAGGAAAATCATGGATCTGCTTCAAGTCAACAGCAAAATCCCCATTAAATTCAGTTGAGTTTTTCAGTTCACCTTCATCCTACAGCCTGTATGTTATTCCTCAGCTTGTTTGATCTAAGAATGCAAAGTAAAGCACATTTCGTAGATGTCCTATCTATCTATCCTATCATAACAAAATGATCTACTTTTCATATCAAAATACCTACTTTTGCACCTCAGACGAGTAGTCACAAAAAAACTATAGACATTCTTTTAATCCTTCGGTACATATTTTTTTTAGTGACAGGTCATCTCCTGGAATCTAGCAGATAGCTTACTATTGAATTTAGCATCTTTAAAAATCCACTTGTATGTATTATTTTTGCAAAAAAAAATCCAACATTAACATCACACTATTACACATTAAAAACCAACTAACACATTAAACTTCAGAGCCTGATACACTGCGTTCCTTGTCCTGTGGACATTTATTCTGAACTCATCTATCTCTACATGCTCAGAATACAGCATATTAATCTAAATGAGGCTGGGCACAGATCTTGTATAGAATTTCTTATTACAGAGTTCAATCTCATCACTTAAATTATCAAATAGCATTTTATTTTGTCTCCGCAAGCATGTATAAAGCCTTCTCCATACTATAATATATTATAAATGCTTTTCTTAGTAACAAAATCCTAAAAATATTAATTAAAAAAATCTAATTTTATCACACTTATTTGATGGTGCTCTCAGTTGTTGTTAATAACCACATTTAAGTAAAATGGAACAAACATCACAACAAACTGGCTTCTTAGTTTAGAAGTTAATTCCGGCACCTAGTTCATCACTTTTTACAGATATTTTGTTTATTTGTTATTCAGTACCAATGCTAAATTCCTTTAATTCTTACTCTGCATGTTACACAAGCACAATTTTATTGCATAAGCAATCGAAAGCGTTGATTCAAACTTTGAGCTAATTAGATTTACCTACACACAACTAACTTATGAGGCTGTTTCTACTTCTGGTTTGGGTCACCATAAACCCTTCTGCAGTGTTGATGATACACACCTTCAGCCACGAATCTCAGCCGGCTTGTCTTCTGAGGCTCACACTGTATTTAGAAATATGGGTTCCTCCAGAAAGTCGGAGGTAAGACCAGGGACTAATTTTTTTTCTCTGAATATCTCTATGGCTTTTTTTTTCTCCCTCCATCAGATATAGCTTCCTAAATGCCAAGGGCAACATAGCATGCGTACTACAGAATAACTTCCCCATTAAACTTCAGAGAACAAAGACTCAAGGAGAATTTACAATCAATATCCTATACTGCCTTTTGCAGTTCCTTCCTTCATCATCCATCCCTGCCAGTATATTAATTTTCAGGTCTTTTTACACAAAGATAGCAGGACACATAAAAAGACATACATAAAGCTCAATTTCACTGCGGGATGGTGTCTGTTTCTAAAGCAGTAATCATCTCACACAGAGTAAGCTGAAAGTGAATTTAATAATATTTTCCTTTATTAGGGAAAATTCTGAAACCTTAATGGTCTTTTTAGTCATTCCATACTCTGGCAATGTTTCCTGTTACTTTAGGGAAACTTTTATTTGGATGAAGGTTCTACAAAATAAGTGAAGACATCAAGATGTGTATCATTAATTTTTAAGTTTACTCAACCTACTTTACTGTTTTCCTACATAATATCTACTTAACAATGATCTATGGAGAGAACATTTAAGAATTCCTATAAACAAAGGAAGACTAAGTGCACTTTATGAGATGGTTCACACACCATCTGCCACACTGCTTTGAATGAAATAACAGTAAGAAAGCTCAACAGAAATGATACAACAGATGGCCTTGAGATGAATTGATGACATGACACTTACACCTTGTTTTTGTTTTGTTGTTACTTACTACTGAAAACAGTGCAAGAGTTTAAGCCCCAAGTTCTGTTAGAAACATGATAAAATTATTTGGAACTATAAACTATAATAGAAAAGTCACAAAAATGCAGCTCTTATAAGTCCACCATAATACAGGAGGAAAAAAAATGGCATGTTAGGTGAATAGAAGTGGTTAAGAACATTATATATTAGTGAACATCTTCCTTTATCCTTCCTTCTTTCTATAGTTTATTCTATCTAAGGTTGTTTTTTAGCCGTCTTGCCTGACAATTATACCTTCACTGATGCGAGAATCTTTTCTTCTGTTCCTTCCCCCATGCTCTTTCTTCTGCATCTTCCTGAAATTGTCAATGAGCTTCATCTTAATCACATATCTCACCTAACTTTTGACCTAATGTTTGGGAACCAAATAAGCAGTAGTAAAAAATTACTAGTAAAAAAATGTCTATGTTATCAGTTATTGCTTTATTTCCTCTGTCACATGAGAAGTATCTCAGTGACCTCTTTGAAAAATTCTGTGGAACCTGAACGGTTCCAGTGTGATGCCTCTACTATTGGTGAATTATTTTATTTCCAGAAACTGGATTATCAACCTTTAAGAAGTCTCTTCATAAAACTAGGCCTCACAAATCATTATGGTGTGCAGATGAAACCTGACTTGCAAAGGAAGAATGGAAAAAAAGTGATAATATTTCCTCAGAGGGGCAGATTGATTGCAACTTAAACACTAGTGGAATATTTTTACATTAGAATAGAAACTTTCCTTTATTATTGCTCTTTGCAAAACCATCAGCAGTAAATTTGTTTTGGGTGCTAGACAGTTAGGTACATTCCAGGTCTCTGAGCATTACCTCCCATTACAAAACTCTTTCATCTTATTTTGTAGACAGGATGCCAATATATTTTACACCTGATTCTGCATTGTACAGCATAATTCATGGTGGAGTCAGAGCAGTCTGCTTATGAAATTCAAGCTGCAGGATCAGCTACTAAACTACTTAGGAGTTCCCAAGATAAACAGTGGCAAAAAGAAAGTGATAGAACAGTACTGGGGAAAATGAGCTGCATATGTTTCCATGATAGAATCTAACCTGTGATAGAGCATACTAGGATACATTATCTAGAAAAATACACATCAAAAGAATTGATGAAAATGATCAGACTGCATTATGAAACAACCTTTTCCTTGCAAAGTATTATGAGTTCCTAATCTAAGGGATTTCCTTCTAAGGATAACTTTGTGTCCTGACACTTCAAAAAGGGAAAGATAACAAAAGAAATAAAAAGATCATAAAGCACAGTTTGGCATCAGTTTCTTATATGTGAACATTTATAAACAGGGCTGTGGAGAAGATGTAAAGGGAAATGGGAAAAAACGATGAGGGAATGAGCCTTCTTTCTTCATAAACATCTGACTAAATTGTGCAGAACATATGTGAGGAACAAGTGAATCTGAAAATATACTGCTTTATGTTTGTTTTATGTTAATGGTTTATTATCCACTTAAACTAAGTTGCAAAGATAATTTGTTAATTTTGTATTTATTTAATCTATTGTGCAGGTCAAGGTTAAAAACAAACAAAGAAAAACTCTAAGGAATCGAATTAGCTTCAGGGATGTATTTTTTGCCTCACAGAGAATGAGTGTATGAATCCTATTCATTGATTCAGCAGACCATTTTGGACATCAATCACAGAAATCTGCTGTATTCGCACCTTCAGATGGCCATTAGAGTTCACTTGCAGCTATCCAGAGTCAGCTTGTGATGAATATATATGTATGCTCTTAAAATAATGTAGCTGTTAAATTGGAAAACTCTAGGCAGCTATGCTTCAGGAATTTGGTCTTTGCCTAGCAATGAGGTGTATTATGAAACAGACAAAAGGGTTACAGTTTTCTGAAACCACTTAACAGTTCAGTTTTGGTTTGTTCAATTTCCTTATAGCTGGGGTTTAAAAAAATATATTAGCAACAGGACAATCAGCATCAAGACAAGAAACCCTAGATTTCTCTTCCACCAGAGTTGGGGAGATGAAAAAAAAAGGGGGGGGGACAACGGAAAGCCCCAAGAAAAAGGTTTTTAAAAGAGGCAAACCATTGAACAAAGATGAGATTTACTACTCTCAACGAGAATTTTCGTCCTGTATGTTTTAATTTGGGGGGGGGGGGGGGGGGGGAGGAAGTTTAGTTCTTAGAAGTCAAATCAAGTGCAAAATAAAAATAATATTCAGAAAGGAACTGATTTAACAGCTTGCATAGAACTGTAATAAAGTGTCATAATTTAAAGCCAGACTAGTATTTCTTGCCAGTGGGAAAAAAAGGAGATAGGAATCAAGCATAGGCACTTATCAATACAGATGCTTACAGTGAAACTCTTGTCATCACATCCGGATTCAGAGATTAGAGTTTTCCTCTTCTCAGAAAAGAGAAAAGGTGTTCTGCCTTGTCAGACAATGCTAATTTCTAATGTTTCTGACCTCCCATATAAGTCATGGGAATATGCTGCAGTAAACATATGGTCTTCAGCCCTTGCTCCAAAAGACAGACTTTCAGATTTCTCTGAAATCATCAGACCAAATAAAGACTGCACTGTCTGACTAGAGAATACTTAAAAATGAAAGAAGAAAAAGAAGTAAAGTTCTTTCTTAAGAAGAAAAATTGTTAAGAACAGCAGGGAAGCCCTAAAAACCACAATACCTAAGACAAATCTTGAGCTGAGACTTTATGCTCTCTTAATAAAGTGAAAATAATGATCTCTAAAAGGGAAAACTGAACAATACTAAGAAGTTCCATGAGGACTCCAACCATTTGGGCAAAGCATCAGCAAAGAGTCCTAGTAAAACCAAGGCAGGATTACAAGAAAAAGGTTCTTTTATGACACACACCTGTTTGCTATTTTCATATATGTGAGAAAACTAACTAAAAGATGCCACAGAAAGGTCCACATGCTAACCTGGAAAATTGAGAAAAGAAAGTCTAACATAACCAGGTAAGATAGAGCTAAAAATATCTGTGAAAAAATTCACAGCCTTTTAAGGTCATAACAATTATAAAAAAATATGTTTGATTTTTCTGCATTATTAAGAGACAAAACTTGATCATGATACTTCCTGCCTCAAGCATCAAACACAGTAATAAAAAAGTTCCTTTGCATCTTTTACAAATATATTTCATATTGATTTTAAAGACATTTAAAGAAATTAAAAATTTGTCACAACCCTAGAATTATTGAATGTATTTTTGCAACCCTTGATTTAAATGCATTTATTAAAATCCATTAAGTGTCCAATCTGGAAAGGGTAATCACATGAGTATTCTTTGGCAAGGATGGAGAAACTAAGATACAGAAGTCCCAACAACCAAAGATGTCACACTAACAAATGAATCAGATTCAGATAGACTGATTAATAGAAGAATAATGCAACATAGGACACAACTCACTTAGAAAGTAAAACAGCCTTCCTTCTCGGAACAGTTGTCACTGACCCATGTGAGCTAATCTTCTATACAGGAATGTACAGGAATTCTTTATCTAGCTAAAATATTTCAAAGGAATAGAAACACTAAAAGGATGTGGATGGCTTGAAAAAGATGCACTACATGAGTATTCATCTGAAAAGAAAGAAGTGAAAAAAGAGAAAGAAGAGAAGAGAGAAAAATGAGAGAAAAGAGAGGAGAGAAAAGAGAGAAGAGAAAAGAGGGGAAAAAAGAGAGAAAAAAATGAGAAGGGTACTATACAACAAGCAATTGCTAAAGAAATACATTCTCTTTACTTGTTTATGATATAGAACTTCTGGAACTGTAAAAATGCACATTTTTGTTTTAGACTTCACAATGCTTTCCTGAAGGAAAAAAAAAATCCTTTCATTCATCTGAGTTACTTGACTGCTGCCAAGGAATCAGATACAGGTCAAAAGCAACTGCGGTGCTCTTGAATGTATTTCACTGGAATGATAATAGGCCAGAAAAGACAACATAAAAAGAGAAAAGGGTAGCTCCGCTGTTATTTTAACATAAAGAGTTCAATAATATTCATTTTATTGAAGTCTCTTTTCCAGTTCCTTTTTTTTTTTTTTTTTTTTTTTTTGTCTGATCCTGACAGTTGTGAAGGGGGGAAAAAAAAGTCAAAGTCTTTTGCTCTTCTTTAAATGTTGATGAAACTCTTTCTTGAGGGCTTGATGAATCTAAGATGGACTAGAGTCATCTGGAACTGACTGATGTGAGACACAGAGAAGGGAGACAGTAATAAGAATGGTGCAGATCCTTAGATCCTACTGTCTATAAGGGAAGTGGTACTCCAGGGGAGAAGGAAAAAAGGAGTGATTGAGACTAAAACTAAGAGCAGATGTAACAAGGGAGAAGTTGAGACTGAGACCTAAGGCAGATAGACACTGGGACAGAGAAGGGAAGTAGAATTTTGTAACTTTCTCTTTGTAACAGCTTTACAGAAGTCACATGCTGCTTGGATCTTTATTTTTATAATTATTATAATGCACAACAGATGTCAAAAAAACAAAATCATCTGCCAGTAATGTAAGAAAAGGGAAAATTTTATTTTCATTATAATGGTACTTAAAGAGCACTTTTTCACTGAATGGTAATTTTATTTAAACTTTAGAAATAATGAGCTACTCTGGAATAAAATGATGCATCTCATGTTAATGTGTGGGCTCATTTTAGCGTTCATTGCTTAATAGATGGAACCATGCACAGAAGAACTTGCTGCCTTTGAAGGATCATTGCTTGCAGGATGTAGATAAACAGTACTCTGCAAGGTTCCCACTTGCTAATCGAGGACAGAGAAGACACTGAGAAGATGGGCCAGTTGTAACAATGACTCTTCCCTTTCTTCAGAAATTCTCCATGTCAGCCTGACATGACTCCTGCAGTCAACAGCTGCAACTGAATTAGCCCTTGCCTTAGAAGTGGAGATGAAAGACCTCCATGACATTATGCTACGCAAGGCTCCATATTCCCTGTAACTGAGGTAGAATTTTCTCATTCCACATACACTTCACTGAAATAAAAATGCAAAGAAGAAGCTATGAAAAGAAATGCACTAGAAGGCACAATCTGGGGTCTCTGCTATCCCAGTACCCATAGGCCCAGGGTAGTACACGTCCCTGCAACATAATCTGCTCTGGGTCCCCGGTACTCAGGCAGTACATGTCTCCTGCAACATAATCTGCTACTTTACCTAACTGCTGGAATATCATGTCACATCATGTAGACATGTCAGGCAGAATCCTTCTTTAAAAGTACCAACATCATATTCCACATATGAATTCTGCAGCAGAATCTGAAGTGCCCTTCTAACAGCCTGGACCATTCAAGAATCAAGGGTCAGAGAGTGTGCTGGAATCCAGTCTATCCCCATCTATAGCTGGCCTCATTCATCATAGCATCAGCCGTTACGAAAAGAAGTAAAATGTTGAATTAATGGTTGAAGCTTGATACAATGAATGTAGTTAAGAAAAATTAGATGAAACAAGTAGTCTTCGTCCGTGAACTTTTAATGTAAAAATTAAACTACCCTTTGATTAGGCAGCTGAGATCCAACTGACTTCAAAATCTTTGTAGCTAAAAAGTATAAATAGAGAAAGTATCCTGAACCACAGTCTCTACATTTGTTATGAATAAAGAGAGTAAAAGCTAGATGGTATAAAGTGAGAGTACAAGAATCTGTGACTGGTGATCTGGAGGAAATCCTCTGAAGGAGAACTAAAACACAGCAATCCTTGATTTCACAGAAAAATACAAAACAGATCACAAAGTTCACCTGGAATGTTAGGCAATTCAAATTTTTTTATTTCTGTTGGTATTTTCACATGCAAAATTCCACAATTTAGCCATTTCTAATTAAAAAAGAGTAGATGAGAAATACTGCAATTTAGAGCTGAACTTCTTCTCAAAATATTGAAGTTAATCTTATTGCTAGGCATGACCTGGAAGAAAATAAATGTAAAGTGAGTGTGAATGAAAACAACTGTGTAATCTTAAAGGTAACTATTACCCGGATCACATAATGTTTGATACCAGGATTAAAGGAGCCTTTCAAAATTCTGTGTAACCTCTTGCTTCCTGTATTATAAAACTCAACACTTACTCAAAATTCCATCTAAAAATTTGCTCGTCTCATCAGCCATCACTCGAAAACAATCTTCAGAATCTTTGATTTTATTTTCAATTAATTCTACTAAAGACTACATAAGAGAAACAAAACTTTGTTGAGACTTAAAGCCCCCTAACCTGCAGTACCTTGTTATGGATAAATTTATATCAACAGTTTCAAGAGAAGAGGTATGCATTTCATCCTGTTGCTTTGTTCTTACATAATTTAAAATTTTTCTTGCTATGAATTACTGATGATCATGGAAATAATTTTCTTATCTGTTCCTGTACACATGCTTATATACATTACCTATTTATACATGCACACACTCATGCCACAGATACATATATATATGTAGCGATTCTTACAATATATTTTATTGTTTACTTCTGATTTATCTTTAAAGAAAACAGAAGAATCTGGACTGCAACAGTATAAATTTTAGAACATCCAGATACCAGTGAAAGTATTAAAAACTATGATTACAGTATTTTTTATGCAGTTTTATATATCGCAATAGCATTCAGGTTTTGTAGCTGTGTAATAAAGCATAAAAATATAAACAAAGGATGTTCCCTAAAGGGCTCATAATCTCTTCTGCCCTCAGTATTTTTCTGAATTCATTTCCATAAATACATAAAATTAACAAAACAGAATTCATGTTGAAAAACTATTGCACATTTTTAGTTATTTATCAAGAATTACAATCCCTGACATAACAGAGGTGGCAGGCTTGTCCTGTATTTCTGAAACACAGGGAAGGTGGAGGGGCTTGCATATTTAATTGTCATTGCTTATGGTATATCATCTCCAGGACAGAAAAATCTGGAGAGGCAGTGACAGAAGCACTCTGCTTCTAAATGCAGTGAAGAACTGGATAGCTCTGGGTGGAGGCCTCCTTGCGTAAGCTCCACAAAGGTAATGGCTTGTCTAACTTCCACCGATCTCGCTTAACATTACGAGTCATAAGAAGCAGACTCTAGATACCAATAACACTATCAGAAACATCTAATGGATAGCTTCCAAATACATTCCAAGCTAGAAAAGCTAAGGATATTCGATGCAGATTTTAGTGAAAGGTGTTAAGTTAGTTTTTAAAAAAAATATCACCCAGGCATTTTTTTAATATTTTCTAACCTACATTAGAAAATATTAAATGTCATGCTGTATTCTGCACTACTGCCTCTGGTGTGTTACAGAAAGACACAACCCATTATCTTGCCATGACAGTAAAAAGATTCATTTATTTTGTATTATTACTATTTTATGCAGAAAAGTCTGGTCTAATAACACAGAAGATAAGTACAAGTTAATACAAGGATACTTACAATAGCTGTTCTACTTAGTAAACTAGAGCTTGATTAGGATGTCCAAAATGCTTTCTTACAGCACAAATAGGATAAATTTGACAATAGGATATTTCAGTAATTACTAAGTAGTCATTGCTCTTAAACATATTTAAAGTTAAATGTAAACATAAGTAATCATTACAGCTATGAACATATAAAAAGGATAATGAACATCTGGGGAATTTCAAGAGTGAAAAATCTAGAAAGTAATTAAAGGAATTTGAAAGTATGCATCTCCATATGCTTAAAAATCAGATAACTCTTCCTGCAGGTCCCTTAAGTAATAGTCAACCCACTAGGACTGGCTTAAAATTTATCCTCTCTTATTGCATATTCTTCACAAATATTTTATTTGCTGTGCTGTTTTATAGCAACATTAATAGCTACTTTTACTATCTGCATAGAAAAATAGGTTCTTTGAGTCAGAGTTCCAGTTAAAAGATCAAAGCTGTTTGTAGGAACCTTACAGTATATATCCAGACATGGAATGTCCTAATAAAAAATCATTATTTTTCTTGTTTTCTTGTTAAAGGAAATATAAAATCAAGAGAAGAAACTGTATTGAAATATTGAAGTGTTTTTCAGTACCATATACTAATTGCCATTTACCATTTATTCCTTCCCAGTTTCTTCTTGGGCTCTTTCTTGTTGGTTCCATAGATCAAATTTGCTAGATAAGCCTAAGGCCTTTACTCCTTTGCTTTTGGAATTTGTTTTTCTTAGCGTTTTATAGGAGCATCCTCCTGCTAGTTCATAAATCTATTTAAATTACCAGGATTCTGTAAAACAAGACACACGCACTTTTACAGATGCTGCTAAGTAAGAGTCTGTGCTCCATATACTGCAGCAAATGAGCTGCCAGCCTGCGGACATTTGTGAATAACCTTCAGCTTCTGCCCAGTGACAAGAACAACCTAATTCTGCTTGGAATTCTAATGGATTTCAATATAACATCAATACTGACTGCCTATTTGGAAACAATCCTCTTGCTCATAAATGCTACATATTTTTTTAATTGCTTCTTTTATTTACTTAACATCTCAGTCATATTTCTTCTTAGTACAGTTGTACTTTAGGCTGCAAAGGAACAGTCAGAAATGAAGTAAAGCCAAGAGATAAAAGAATGAAGACCTAAATGGGAGTTATATGTTAGGAAATTCACGTAAAAATGATGGGCACATTAAGGCATCCGTGATGTTTCTACAACAATTAAATCAAATGCTAATACACAGTAAATCATTTATATTTCTGGGTCATCTGACAGCCCATTAAATCTAAAATTTTCAACTGAAGGTCTGTTTTGTCCCTGACACGCATGTTTCCTCTTGATATTATAGGACTGTCTTATATAAATCTATAGAAAAATAGACATCATTGCATGGAAATGTTAAGCAACACCTCTTTTTTTCTGAAAATTATTATTCATTTTCATATTCAATCATTTTCCAATACTTGCCAGCAAGAATTTCCAATAGACTTCACAGAGAAATAGCCCAGTAAAAACATTAAAAGGATCATAGCTTGTGATAACAAATTACTTCTTTATGCAAAATAAGACCATTTTTCATGAACAATTGTTTAGTCAATAAATACAAATTCTAATGATAGACAGATGAACACAGGCAGAGTGCGGTATCAGTCCTATTATTCCAATGTGGTAATACAGGCATTCCTTCATAAAACAACTCTCATTATGCAATTTTCAGGGGCAATGTAATTTATCTATCATCTGTTATAATTTGCAGAGATGTTTAAAATTAAATGTAATTATTATTTATGCAGCAATTTTTCCTTTTTTTTTTTCCTCTCCAAAAGCAGTTTTTATTTTAACTGACCATGAGCTTCAAATGGATTTGCTTCCTTTTATCTTTCTGGTTATTATTATCAAGGAGAATATATACATAACTATTAACATTAATATCTGTCTTGCAATAATATTGTGATGTAATGCAGTATATGACATTCTGAAATCAAACCTAAACTTTTTTATACTTCTTTAATAGAAGAGTAATAGTAAAGATCACGATATGGATAGCAGAGAAAAGCAAAAGTGTTTCAACTTACTAGATTTTCTCTTAATGTCCAAAATAGCTCATTTTCATTTTCTTAAAGCTTTTTAATTTAATATTCAATTTGCATGCAAATTTAAACGCTTCAAAATGCAATACATTTAGATTTGTATCTTCTTTTTTTGTAATTTCCCTTTTCTTTCCTTCCACTATACAAATCTTTCCTTATGAGACTATTTTAACAACTTGCATAAAACACTTTGTTTTAATTTGCTTCTTTTGTAAATAATTATGTAGATTCTTTTTAAACAGATAGTCATCCTTATGCTGTAAAGAATCCACATCCTCCTGTTGCTGCTCAGCAGACAATATGAATGTCACGTAATTTTATTATTCGATATATCCTGAAGGATTTGGTTCTATCTTTTTAAAAGAATAAGCATTAGATGTAAATTCTGAGCAAGACTAGAAAGCCTTTCCTTTGTGCACAAATAAATGACTGGCCTCTTCTTAAGCAACAACCTTATCTTCTTATTCTTTAAAAATATGTATTTATCAGAAACCCTCAGCTCTTTCAGAAGAGAAAACAAAATGTATTAGAAAAATAATTAGTTTAATAATTAGAATAGTTTTCAGTACTTTTTTTCCCATCAGAAGGCAAGTACTCAATCAATTTCCATGTCCAGGGTACGATGGGGATCTGTCCACCAATGGAAAGAGATGATTGTAGAACTGTCTTTTTTTCCCTTTTCCTTTTACTTTCAAATACGATCTCTTTAGGCAGGTTTCATTCATTTTAAAAACTCTTCCTTCTTTTTCTAATGAAACAAAGATTCATAGAGGAAAACATATGGGTTGGGAAGTAATAGAAATATTGTTTACTGGCCAGTGAGCTACACTAACAATAGAAAGTCAGTAATTTATTAAGCATCCAAGAAGATGATGTACATAGTACAGCAGAGAAAGCACTGGAAATTAAAATGGTCAAAAATGAAATGTTAGGCAAAAATTTGGATTCCTCATTCATCCAGGCATAAAAAACTCTCATGCTACTGCCAACAAACAGGTTGTATACTGTGACTTAGTGAGGAAGAAGAGAAGAGAGTAAATTGATCATTTTTTATTAGTAGTATATACTTTAATGTATTGTTGAATGAGAATAGTGACCTTGTTTTGTGGTCCAGTTTATAGAAGTCAAGGAATTTAGACTTTAGGTCTGTAAAGGCTGATGATTATGGAGGACACTAAGTGGAATAATTGTTGCAGTAGAAATGAGAATTAGAGGAAAAAAAACTCACTTGCCAAACTAAAGGTAGTATTTGAAGCAGAACTGTAGTCTACCTCTTTTTACCTTCTAAATTTTAGTTTCCTAAAGTGTAACTTATGCATTTTTTTAATATTAATCATATAACTTGTCTTATCCCAGCAGACTATAAACTCCTCCCAGGCAAATCACTAAATTGCAGAATCAAGATTGCTCACTCTTTAAAAGGTCTTAATTGAATATATAATTATTCTTAGAGAAATACAGCTTCAGTCCACCAAATTGAAAACAGCCCTTCCCAGAATATCTTAAAAACATATGACAGGTACATTATGTACTCCATCAGGATCAAACAGTGCTGATTCTGGGTTTCTTATGTTTTAATGAAGGATTCAACCACCATGAAACTGAAGGTCCAGACTTGAACTGCAGCTGATTGTAGGTGTCCTCCAACAACATTTACCAGAGCCAAACAGTTTACAAATGCCAGCATGAGCTACCACCTGCTGCTAGAATCTGGGCCATTCTGGTCATTCTTCAGAGTTAGCTTCTAAGCACCTGAATTTAGGAGCCTCCAGGGTTAACTGCTGCTGAGCAGATTTGGGAGATGTATATTTTGGATGTAAGCACAGACACCAGCAGATGGGCAGCACTTACCTCTATAAATCCTGTTTCTGATTTAGTACAAGGCTCATTGGATAGACCAAGAAAAAGTAAGAAAAGAAAGAAAAAAAAGTATCAAGAAATTTAATATGGGACTTGTTGAAGAGCATTAACAAACACAGTTACAGTATCAACATAGTAGACAGAATAGTTTGAATATACAAGATAGTTTACCTATACGAGCAAAGCAAGGTTTCATCACTTTGTCTAGGCTGATTATTTTTCCTACAATTCTGACTCACTAATCATAAGAACAGAGGTTTTTAGATTGTTCTGGGAAAAAATAAAAGAAAAAAAGAAAAAAAAAGAAAAAAGAGGTTGAGTATATTGTCAAGAATTTTGCTAAGGAAATCCATATTTTGATAGTGTATTTGTGAGATAGCACTGAATAGCTTTAGTCTCTTTTGCACAAGCAATGAGTGATAACAGTAGTTTTCAGAGTGAACGGGAAAAACCAACAGAGACTCAGTAGCTAATGAGGTCAGTGAGGGAGCAGGGGTGGAGGCAGGAAGGTGGGAAGAGCACCAGGATTAGAAAATAATGGAATGAGGTAGGTGTTCTTTTCCTTGCAGGATAAAAGGTGGAAGATAACTCTTATGGATGAAAGAAACAGAAAGGGATACTGATTGCTAGCAGATGAAAGAAAAAAAAGAAATGAGTCATCATCTCTCAAAGTAAAGTGGAATTTTTAGTGAGGAATATAGCGCGTTGTGTGCCTTACTATCAATACTCCCAGAGAAAAAGAGGTTGAGAGATTAGGAAAGCAAAGGCTGTGATAAAGGTAATCTTTTACTGATGCTTAAGGTCAGTTTTTAAAGGAGTTTAAGCCAAACAGATCAATGGCAATGAGGCCCTTGAGGTTTGAACATACAGCTGTTACTTCAGCGTTCCAGAAACTTAGCTAAGTAACACTGCCGTCCTCCTAATTTTCTTGGATAAGGGAGCACAGGTATCCAAAATTCCAATCAATATATTTCTCCAATCTATACACTGATACAGTACAATTATGTTCTATTGATATACAGTACAAATACGAGCTTTATTCTTGACTGAGGAAGAAAATCACAATTTTCTTTTCAAATATATTTTTTCTCTTAAATCTTAAGATGAAATTTGATGAATAAAAATTGATCTACTTAGATGTATTAGGTAAAATTCTTTACACTGTAACCTTATGACCAGGGAAGAAACAGAAAGAGATGAAATTATGCAAACGGTACATCTAATTACTTTCTCTACTATACTTATAATCACAATTTAAAAGAAATATCAGGAGGATTTCTATACATTTATTTCAGAACATCCTCATTATCTAAGCAGTCTTCAATGACTTAGTCCCTACAAACATGTGACAGTATGCAAGTACACAGTAGTAAAATTCAGATATTAATTTTATTATATACTACCATACTGCAGCTAAATACCAAACCCATAATCCATTTTTACGGTATATTTTGTTACTATCTGGATCAAGAAAGTGGCCCAGGGAACATCATTTAATACAGAACACACAATGCCACACAATGACCGTTGTCTTACCAAGTAAACATATGGCAACAATAAAGTTCAACAACACCACAGAAACGCACTATTTGATATGAGCTTTAACAACATTTGGTTATGAAGTGAGGAAAGAGAAATTAATTCTATATCATGATATTTTATGTATGTACCACTCAGTATTTCTTTCTAACACCAGAGGTTGCATTACAGAAGGGAGTGAAAGAAAATAAGGAGATGTTAGGACTACAGGCATTCTTTAGCAACCTTTGATATAAGAGAAGATACAACCAAGATCAAAAGATACATATGATATTTTTAAAAGCGTATTTAGAGATGAGAGTGTTGAGGGGAAGAGGGAGGAAATCAAATATTCCAGAGAGAATTAAGACTCTGAAATAACTTGAATACTGAAGATTGGCATACTAAAGAAAATTTCCAGTATTTAAACTTTTTTGGTTATTCTATGTCAATAATGAGTAAAAAAAAGATTAAAAAACGCATGGAACTAAAAAGAGGTTTTACTTAATGCATCACAGGAACGAAATTCATGTGGTACACTGTCACAGTTTAGCCAGAAGGGGAAAAATACGTTTTCTGATGGGTACTATCTTGCCAGAAAATCTTCACCAAAAAGAAAACAAAGGCATCACTCACTATCATGAAGCAGGACAACGGCTGAGATGAACAAAAGTCTTTATACATATAAGTACACACTTACACCTACCAGCTTGAAATTTTACTTTGTGGGTATACAAAGTTGTAGTAATGATATTTTCTTTAGTATTATTTTTTAACAATATTTTCATTTTCTTCTGAAAAAGCACATGAAATTTTAATAGACTAGGTTAATAGACTATTTTAATAGACTATTAAAACATATAATCTATACCAAAGTAATACCATGCAAAAAATAACATGTGCACTCAAGAGACAAATGCCTTGTGTAAGATATAGAAGGTGACTAATTATTTGAAATCTGATTAACAAATTACTCAAATCCAGTCTACCCAAGAAAAGAATTCCAAGAAACAGATATAACAGTACAGTAATCCCTATTTAGGTCAGACCTGTATCAGCAAAAGAGTTTTACTGACTGTAGAGTTCATGCTAATTCTCCAGAGAAAATGAGATATATCAGCAAAAATACATTCCCTGATGAATTACATAAGCAACACTTGGAGCTATTCTTCTTATATGGCATAAATAAGTTTTCTGTGAGTAATGGAATTAATGAAGATAATTTCCTAAGTATGTGTGCCCTTTGTCTCTAAAACCATACTCCATACCATAATATCTTCTTCTCTTATGGCCACCCCACCACAGGCAAGAAACAGCCTGCGTTACAGCTAGTCTACAGCTGCATGTAAGCTGATCTGATATCTGGCTACTGCTCCAAAACACGTTTAATGGTGGAATTCTTCCTGCTTTTCCCTCAGCAAGGAGAACCAACTGGGACTCTTTCCTCTACTAAGTTAATGATTTTTACAAAGCTTGCAGGACTTGCAGAATCTTTTGCTCCTCCTTTAAAATAGACTGAAATTTGCTGAGTTTATTTATTTTTTATTTTTTCTGTGGGGAGGGGGAGGCTACAGAGAGCACAATTGGACAAGCTTTGTTTCCTCAGAAAGAGAAGATTCAGGAGTATATTCTGAATATTAGCAATAATGTCTAAGTCAAGCATACTTTCAGACTCAAAAGGTAATATTCATCTGTCCTAACCTAGACATCAAGAACAGAAAATATCAAAATCAAAGTTAGTCCTCTAGACTACCTTTACAGAATAAAGGAAGAATCACAGAATCATAGAATCATAGAATCAGTAAGGTTGGAAGGGACCTCTGGAGATCAGCTAGTCCAACCTCACCATTCAGCAGGGTCACCTACAGCATGGTAGACATGGTTGCATCCAGGCGGGCCTTCATTATCTCCAGAGAAAGAGACTCCACAGCCTCTGGGCAACCTGGTCCAGTGCTCTGTCACTCTCACAGCGAAGAAATCCCCCCTCACGCTCAGGTGGAACTTCCTGTGCTTCAATTTCTGCCCATTGCCTCTTGTCCTGTCACACAGGACAACTGAAAAGAGTTTGTCCCCATCCCCTTGATACCCTTCCTTCAGGTACTTGTACACATTGATAAGATCCCCCCTCAGGCTTCTCTTCCCCAGGCTGAAGAGGCCCAGCTCTCACAGCCGTTCTTCATAGGGCAGGTGCTCCAGCCCTCTGATCATCTTTGTAGCCCTACACTGCACTCTCTCCAGTAGCTCCATGTTTCCTTGCACTGGGGAGACCAGAATTGGACACAGGACTTGAGATGAGGCCTCACAAGGGCTGAGTAGAGGGGCTGGATCACCTCCCTCCACCTGCTGGCAACACTCTCCTAATGCACCCAAGGATACCATTGGCCTTCTTGGCCACAAGGGCACGTTACTGGCTCATGGTCAACTTGTCATCCACCTGCACTCCCACATCCTTCTCTGCAGAGGTGCTCTCCAGCAGGTCAGCCCCTAGCTTGTACTGGTGCATGGGGTTATTTTTCCCTAGATGCAGGATTCTGCACTTGCCCTTGTGGAACTTCATGAGGTTCCTCTCCACCCAACTCTCCAGCCTGTCCAGGTCTCTCTGAATGGCAGCACAGCCCTCAGGTGTGTCAGCCACTCCTTCCAGCTTGGTATCATCCACAAACTTACTGAGGAGGGACTCAGTCCCCTCATCCAGATCATTGATGAAGAAGTTGAACAGGATGGGACCCGGTACTGAGCCCTGGGGGACACCGTTAGCCACAGGCCTCCAGCTAAACTCCATACCACTGATGACGATCCTCTGAGTTCTGCCTTTCAGCCAGTTCTCAACCCACATCACTGTCCACTCATCTAACCCACACTTCCTGAGCTTGCCTAGGACGATGTTATGGAAGACCGTGTCAAAAGCCTTGCTCAAGTCAAGGTACACAATGTCCACTGCTCTCTCCTCATCTACCCAGCCAGTCATTCCATCAGAGAAGGCTACCAGATTAGTTAAGCAGGATTTCTCCTTGTGAATCCATACTGGCTACTCCTGATCACCTTATTCTCCTCCACATGCCTGGAGATGACATCCAGAATGAGCTGTTCCATCACCTTTCCAGGGATGGAGGTGAAGCTGACCAGCCTATAGTTGCCTGGTCCTCCTTCTTCCCTTCTTGAAGACTGGAGTGACACTGGCTTTCTTCCAGTCCTCAGGCACCTCTCCAGTTCTGCAGGACCTTTCAAAGATGATGGAGAGCAGCCTGGCAATAACATCTGCCAGCTCCCGCAGTACCCGTGGATGCATCCCATCCGGGCCCATGGATTTGTGGATGTCTAGCCTGCCTAGAAGGTCTCTAATCCTTTCCTCCTCAACCAAAGGAAAGTCTTCCCTTCTCCAGACTTTCTCCCTCACATCCAAGCTACAGGATTCCTGAGGGCTGCCCTTAGCAGTGAAGACTGAAGCAAAGAAGGCATTCAGTAATTCTGCCTTCTCTGTACCCGTTGTCACCAGGGCCTCCTCCCCATTCAGCAGCGGGCCCACATTTTCCCTAGTCCTCCTCTTGCTGCTGGTGTATTTGAAGAAGCCCTTCCTGTTGTCCTTAACATCCCCTGCCAGACTCAATCCCAGCTGGGCCTTAGCCTTCCTCGCCACATCTCTACATACTCTGACTGCATTCCTATAATTCTCCCAAGTAGCCTGTCCCCACAGTCTGTGTACTTTCTTCTTCTGACAGAATTTGGCCAAGAGCTCCTTGCTCACCCATCCAGGTCTCCTGCCCCTCTTGCTGCACTTCTTACTCATAGGGATGCATCACTCTTGAGCTTTGAGGAAGTGATGTTTGAATACTAACCAGCTCTCCTGGACCCCACTTCTCTCTAGGGCCTTAATCCATGAGATTCTCCCAAGTAGGTCTCTGAAGAGGCCAAAGTCTGCTCTCCTGAAGTCCAGGGTTGCAATCCTGCTTGTTGCCTTACTTCTTTCCTACAGGATCCTGCACTCCACCATCTCAAAGAATTAGCATTTTAAGGTGAGATGTGGTTTACCTGTGACAAAATTGATATGTGAACAGATCATGAGTCATGAAAGTTTCCTTGCAATGTCTAAACGCCAATGTACATGTTTAAATTGAGGTGAAAGACCCCTCCTTAGATTCTTTTAGGTAGAACCTATATTAATTTATGTATGTAATATTACGTAGAATAACATAGCTAAAAATCGTATCATTACTTCATTATAAAATTAACAAACATTTTAGTATATACTCAGAAAACTGATGAAAAATCTGTCCAAAGGGAAAAAATTATGAGAATTTTATAAATTATTTTAAATTATGAGAAATTATTCACACACTGTGTGTGTGAATAACAAGTCTTTTTTAATAAACTTTAGGAAATATATTTTGGAGTTATTTCAAAATTATCAGTATAATTGATCCAGTCTGAAATACTGCTTGAGGTTTTAATTCTCAAACCTTTGAAATTCTGAATTTCTCTCTCTTTACACAAAAAAGTCAAAAAAAATTCAAGTTATCACAGGATAAAAAAAAATCCCTTCAACTGTACTACCTAACAACTGCACTCCACTAGCACACAATATGATTTAAACGCTTTTTCAACCATCTGTTAAAATTCCAGAAGTAGAATGTGAACTTTGTTTTGAGACTGAATGCAATATTTTGGCCTCCTACATCAGAAGATTCTCATTGTAGAAGAAAAGAACTTAGAAGTTCATTCATTCTGAGACAGATGAACTAATTTTAACAGCAAAAAAAAAAATAATAAAAAAAAATAAAAATAAAAAACACTAGACTGCTGTTGTTTTGTATGAACATCTTAAAATTAGGGAAGAAAATTGCAACATCCATGCAAAGATACTTCTCCAAATTATCATTTTTAATAAAATAAAACCAATCACTTTTCTCTTACTTTCCTCCAGCAGAAGGACAACATTAGCATAAAAGTTCAATCATGTTAACAGGTGACTATATCTTAATGAACCTGAGTTTTAGAGATCTATTCTTGAACTGCAAGAGACTTATGAACATTTTTTCTCAACCCCTATCAAATCTGTGTGTGTCACAAGCACCAAGCATTTAAATGAACTTCTAAATGTCAACAGGGTTATAAAGGCTTGAGATCTTGTTTTGACTTCATTTTGTAGGAGCTGCCAACCACCCCTTCAGAATGCAGAATGATTTGGATAATTTGTTTTCTCAAACAAATTACAAGTGGAATATGTAAAGAGGATAAGTTTTGATATTAAAATATTTATAAAAATCCAAAACTGAAACTGAATGCTTTACAAAATGGTATTTAAGTATTAACAAACAATGTTTTTGCATGAAGAAAAATGTGTATGCTTCCACCAGAGACACTTTTCTCATTTACTGATTCAGCAATGATTTCCTCTGCAATTTCTGATTTACAAGCTACAGAATGCAAAAGTGGATTAGAATAGAAATAAATAGTACATTTAACAAGTAAGATATTCATATTTCGTATTTTAAACCTCAATACTTTTAAAAACTGTCAGAAAGAAATATACTTAGTTCACTACAGCCCTAGGGCAGAAACATCTCTTGAACCATCTGGCTATTTTGATTTACTGGCTAGTTATACAAGAAAGTTTTTATAGGTCCAATTCAAATTACTGATCTAAAAAATAATTAAACAGATCATTTTGTGTAAGCAGATGATTCATTCTTTATTTTTCCATTCCTTTTCCTTACAACTCTGGAGCAAAGCGATGGATTGTAATCTCTGCATTGCAGCCAGCTCTATGTGCTTTATGTGCTCTCAATTTCTTCATTTACAGTATTTTTAATATGACATTTCCTCATCCACCTTACCTGTAGAAAATCATTTCTGGTAATTTTTGTTTAACTCTCATTTGAACTGTTGTGTTGCTTTTTATGCGGTTTTCATCCTGCCTTTCCTACATCTAATATTTTGTGGTTAATCACGTCTCTACCTCTCTCCATCCCAATCACAGTATTCTCACTTTCTGCATCTGCACAGACAGTTACCATTTTTTATCTTCACTTTACTTTAAAGTTTGATACTGCCTTTCTTACTTGCATCATAAGAGATGGGGTATAGCACCTTTGGTCTTTAAGTTCCTATTATTTATCCATCTTGAACACAACACTTCACTACTTCCAATACCTCTCCTTTTTTCCAGAACCATCCTGTACATACAATCCTTTTCCCAAACAGTCTTCTCATGACCAACCTCAAAAGAGGATATCCAGAAGATTACTACACCAAATTAATGACACAGGCAATTAATTTAACACCAACATACACTCCATTAAAAAATATATTAACATATTATTATTAATATAGTCTCTAAATTCCTTGCCATTGCTAAATGTCATGCAGCCATTTCTCTCCTGAATATGTGTCATGATCCAGTCTAATAGCATAATTACAAATTTTTATACAGGATTTATATCTTAAACACTACTTTTATTTTTCCTCTCCCCTAAAACTTACTAGAAATATCATGTTCAACAAGAGATACTATATGGATCATTTTAACCTGATTAACTTAAATTAGTCATTAGTAGTTATAAGCAGAACTATGATGGAAAGCATTATAACAAGCATCAGATGGGATAACTCCCATTCCATTAAATTGAATCATCTGTGCAGCATCTGTAAATTAGGTTGTAACAAAAGGAAGTGTTTTTGTAGTGCCAATCACACTGACAGCACTTAGTCGATTAGCAGCAACTGGGAAGAGCTAAGCTGGCTGGAGGGGAAAGGGAGGATAACATATTTCTTGTGATTTTAATAAAGAATTTGCATTAAAACTCAATGAGGGAACCATTTTAGAAGGATCACACCTGGATAAAATCATAATTCCATGTAAGAATGTATTATTTGTCTCATTTATATGTGGAAAGAGTGAAAGTGAAAGCTGACGCACAGCTGTGCAAAAACTTGGAAACAGTTGACATACAGTAAAACTGTATTGTGATTATACAATAATCAGTCTGAGTAGTTCCACCCTTCTTCTGGTGTGACTGAATAGAAAAAGCAAAATCTCCCCTTCCTGCTTTAATTATACAGTATAAGCACTAATGACTAAGGAAGCTGTTATTTTTGTCATGCATTTGTTAACCTGAGGTCAAAAATTTCATTTAACATTACTTTGTATAACCTTCAATAGTAAATAACTGAAGATCCAGTTTGCCAAAGATAGCACCTTCTTTAAAAACTAACAGACCCTTGATGTAGCCTAAATATGAAGGCACATACCTATCACTTGAATATCATGTTTATTAAGTCGTTCCAATATCTAAGTCTGAGAAAAAAAGCTGATTTTGAAAAGATAAGTTTTTAGTTTGAAAATTCAGGCTGCCTGTTCTACCTGATCACCTCATTTCCCTTTACACTATTTTTCCTATTTACAAAATATCATTCAAAATAAAATAAGAGAATAAAGTCTTCTTTGTATAGTCCACTGCCCTCAACTTCAACAGGTTTGGACTAATTCTCATGATATGAACTGAATTGAAGGTTCTGTCCTGTCTTTGTCTTCAGTTGTACTGAAAGGAAATATTATCCAGCTGGATGAAACAGCTGGAATTTAACTATATGAATATTCATTTCTTAAATTTTTGGCTCTAGATCCTTCTCCCACTTCCAGCACTCTAACCTGAATCTGCTTTATGTGCAGCGCACTGCTGCTTTCAATCTATAAAGTCCAAGACATTTTGTTATGTGAATATTAGGGAAATCATCAGCTGTCTTAAAATTTCTTGCCTCATCCAAGACGTCTAAGTCAGAGACCATTCATCCTAAACGAGATGATGCTATTGGCAGTGTTGGGATGCCTCTTTGATTTTAGAATTCACTTTCCGCAATAATCCGCTAGAGCCCAAGTTTGTTATGCCTCGGAGACGTGCCTCAGAGCTTATATATCTTCTCTAGGGCAACCAAATAAAACGCAACTTACATTTTCTAACCTGGGCTCTTAGCCAAAATTTAGAGGCAAGCCAATCTTTTTTTATGTTACCAAGGAGAAACTGGTGGTGTCAGACATCTATGGAACAGTTCTATTTATTTCAAAATAGCACACGAAGTCTAGTTTTTCCTGAACATATCAAAACCGAAAATCAGAAGGCAAGTTCCTTGCTTATGACCCCAAATCACTACTTAGCCAGTACATACTAATTATGTGAAAGTTTATTCCTACCTGTGAATTCAAAGAAGATGCAGTTACAGTGGTAGTATGTGAAATTTCCAGAGTTCATGATAAAGAAATGCCACATTCTTTTTCTATTTCTGTTCCTAAAATGCAAATCATTTTAGGCAAGAGGGAGTACAGATAGCAAATTATTTTGTGGTCTTTCTATAAATACCCATTCAGAAATGTATTTTTTGAGTGAAATCCCAAAGAAATTAAGTGTGGCAGCTATTAGTCCTTTGGAGTAAATATAAATTGTTTTTGCATATATCCAGATAATTAAAGAAAAATAACCACCTCTATGTAAAACACAGACAGGTAGACAAAACAGTTTCTGTAGGTAAAACTTTTCTTGAGGGGGGCCAAGTATGAGAAAGAGGCAGAGTAAAAAACCTCAAGAGTGCTGGAGACCGCAAGAATGCACCACAGAGTCAATGGTAGTATGACCAAAGGGGTGGGGGGGGGAAGCTGTTTAGCCATGTACTGGCTAAGTAGTGATTTGGGGTCATAAGCAAGGAACTGAGAGGTTTGCCTCTTACAGCTTTTTTCTCATACGTTTGGAGAACAGAAATAATATCCTCGAACCTTCTAAAGATAAGAGAAGCCATTTAATTTGAATACTTCCTTAATAAGTCATCCCTCCTAGTATATTTAATGGACACCTTTGTATCCAATGGTATTTGCTTTGGAGATACTTCTCAGTTTCTAAATATGTGCTTCTGAGCAACATGTCTCTCTCAGCCCATCTTACATGGAGTAGAGAGTAATTACAGCACTATATAACTAAACAACTTTTTGCTAATATCTAGCTATGTGCAGCAGTAGCCTCTGTCACTACTAGTCAGCTGATCACGTATTTCAATCATTTAAACTGTAGTTATCCTCCACAGTAAATGGCAGATAATAGTAGGTTTAGGAATCTCAGTCAGACAATCAGAGACCTGAAGCTACCGATGAAATGGTGTACATTAGTTATACTGTTGGAAAGACTTTAGCTGACTCATGTTATTGCATCAAGGGAGAGAAAGCAAAATCAATTACAAAAATTTGGCTTCCTCAAGTTGCAGCAAAGCACTCTAAGAAAAATACTGAAGATGAATACAACATTTGATTAGGTATTACTTACTATGCTATAAAGATAAGACAAGTGTGACTTTCACTGAATGATTGTTTTATTATTTGGCATATGCAAAAGGGGTCTTCTTACTTCTTCCTCTAAGATATTTCAGTGCTGCTCTAAATCGATATACAGGCAAGTGGATTTTATTGCTTTTTTAATCCTAAAATGTATTTAATAAAGAATAATATATCAAGGACTGAATAAACCAGGTAGAAAAATGAACTTATTTGGTAAAATTTCTGTGAGAGGGTTTCTACTGACGCCTAAGGAGTTCCTGAGTAAAGCTGACCAATAGAACAGAACTCTCCCTTTTAAATAACTCAGGCAAGCGGAGGATATGTACAGGCATGTGCTTGTGATAGATGTCAATGTTTGTAGCAATGTACTTTTTAGTATAAACATGAGTCAGCAGCGTACCTGACCTACAAGTGAAAATTAGGAAAAATGGATCTGCTCAGTTTAAAGAAGAAAAGACCAGGGCTCATCTTTCTTCTGTCTACAACTGTCTAATAGGAGAATGAAGAGAAGATGGAGCCAGCCTGTCCTAGAGATGCACAGTGTAAGAACAAGAGGCAACAGATAAAAGTTGGAATGTGGTAAAACCCAACCAGGTGTAAGAAAAGAAAAAAGTTTTTACCATGACAGTGGCCAAACACTGGACAGGCTGCCCAGAGAGGTCAAAGAATCTCCCTTCTTGGAGATATTCTAGTCTTGACTGTATAAGACTCTAAACAACCTTCTCTATTTAGACCTGCTTTGACCAAGAGGTTAAACTAGATGACTTTGGGAGGTCTCTTCCAATGAACATAATTGTGTAACTGTACGTTGGACATAATAAATGTTAGTTTGAAGAGCAGTTGTTAGAAAATAGCACTTCACCTGCAGTTACGTTGCACATGGTGGGCATGGCAGCCAGTTTGTATCTGTTGCCATGCTATTCTAGACTGATCTGGAGAGTCAAAAGTGTGACTATTATCACCTAAACTCTTCTGTCAGCAAAAGATTCAATGACTAAATGAACATGGACAAAATATTAGACTCAGTTCTGGAAAAGAAAGATTTAATCCACATACATATGCTCTAAATCATTGTGGAGGACAGTCTATGAAGGCTTTGTCAATAGTTTTGCCACTAATGTGCATCTCTGAGCTTTCTAAATGAAGCTACCTAATCAGCCTGTATGAGTTCTGTCTGTGTGTGCAAGTGAACCTTCACTGCATTTCATCGTTCAGGTGCACATACAAACAACAGTTTGCCCTCCAGGAAGCAATTGGATATGGGAAATTGAAAGAGTTAGAAAGTATCTCTGCATTCAAAGCAATCATAATCATTCTATTTGCCTAATACATCTTTATAATGTTTCCACATGCTGAATTAAACAATTTTCTACCGACCCTATCAGCATTGCATCATCAGCTGTACCACTGACTGAACGAGATGTCTTGACTAAGATAATAAGAGTCTGAACACTCCAGAATATAAGTCCCTGTGGTAACATCCATAAGGAACATTTATATTTCAAATAATCCTTTGCATTCCCACAGATGCTAAAATTTGCACCAAAGAGAAATGAGCATGAGGTGATAAACGCCAAGAGTGGACTGCTTTTGATTTAGTCCTCCCCTCTCCTCATCTTCCTTTCTGACTCCTCTCTGGATAACAGCTGCAGTCCCAGAGGACGTACTGTTGGTGCTGCACGTCACAGAACTCTCTCAAATGCTCTGTAAAGACAGGAGCGCTGTCTGTGGAGATCACGAACAGATGATTCACAGCCGAATGTTCACTCTTGAGGCTGTCAGTGCAAGCTAGATAAATGAACCGTGTGCCCATTCAGTTTTTATTTTTGTTTATGTTTATACTTCCCTTTCTTGCTGTTTATTTGGTGTTCTGATGCTGCCATATGCAGGTGTGAGACTACTATGATATCCGGGGACTCCCTTTCTGACTCTAATTACCCATCTCCCTGGCAGCTTCTTTTTTGATTTTTCTGGGCACAAGTTTTCCAAGTTTCCTTATTAGCAGATTAATTATCAAATACTTACATATATGTATGTGTATATATATATACACAAACACATGCATACACACGTGTATATATACACACACATGTATGTATATGTATATATACATATGTACATATATATTTAAGTCCCCATAAAATATAATAAATGATTTGTCAGAAATATGCTAATATAGTCGTAGTTATCTATTTTTTTCTCTGAGAGCAGTCTGAACAAAATGGTTCTAAATACGATGATTAGGCAAGATGCTTTCCAGCCCCATCTACCAGGTATCCTCCAGCTAGCAGAATAATGAGAGAAGGCAGAAAATAAAACTGCTTGCCTGCAGCCTGACCTTTAATTCTGAGACTGATACAATGCAAGTCCAGCATTTTAAGCTAATTCCAGTTCTAAATTAACCCTGTTCATAATGTATATAATTGAACAAGAAAGTCTAGTCCAGCTTCTTTAGAGCTTTGGTTTTCTTAAAGGACCTTTGGTGATGCAGAAAATCAGGGCAGAAAAACAACAGAGTATTTTTCTATTCAAAGTCTACGCTTTCTGTGTTGTTATAGCTTTGGAACCATTCTCAATTAATTAGCAGTACTACATCATTTTTTCATTTAACCTCATCTTCCACCAGTTGCCTGTTTCTGTTACTAAGAAAACACACCTAGAAACAGCTTATAAAGCTAGTGATTGTCTTGGAGAATTATAAAGCTTGTTATGAATATGAGGTAGAAGTGAAAGAACATTTATCTCCTAAAGCATATACAATCCATCTACATAGCTTTAAATTGTCACAGAGGTATAATATATTATGAAAAAAAACATGCTTTCCTAAATCTTTTAAACACTTAATTTATCCTACATTTTTACCTTTTTAACATGACTTCATTAGGACTGTTGGTGTTTTGCTTGTAAATAATGTTATTTTAGCATTTAGGCATACACTTGGAAGAATTGTCCATGGAATCACAGAGGTCAGCTAAGTATATCTTTAGATGCTGAGCTCAGAGAAAAAGTGTCATTTAAATTAGGAAGCTAGTTAACAGCCACATACTTTTATGCAAACTCCTGTGCTGAAAACTATATTTCTATTAGTTTCTCTGGCACCTCTTCTGCCTAAGCTCCAGTAATATCCCTGAAATAACTGATAGATAAGATGAACTAGATTAGCTCTGTTGAAAGATCAGTAAACAGTAGGCCATCAAATCTGACTTTACAACAATCACCTGGCCTGCAGGAGATTGGAGACTTTAAGACCTTCAGTTATGTGAAGTGACTTAAACCACATTTGCCAGTAGATATAAATTATTCTGACTTAAAGCTTTTATTTTTGCTGCTAAATTTGTTTCATTTTTCATGGAATAATACAATATTCATTTGGCTACAGTAAAACAGGCTGTCACCCACTGGCTATAGCATTCATGTGAAAAAAGAAAAAAGGATAAGGCAGACACCTAGACAATGGCCTATTTCAGCAATAGCTGAAAGTATTTCATTTGCTGTAAAAATACCTCATAAGATAAGAATTAGAATTCTACTTCAAATGTTCTATAGCCTGGTAGCTATGATCATGTTCTTAACAAAAAAAAAGGGTTTGATTTGCTTAGGAAAGAATTTGAGCTAAAATCTCTCACATTACAGGTAAGCCTGGGATATAATTGATGATGTCAGGAACTTTCTCCTTTTGCTCTTGAGAAGGGCAACTAACCTGACTTAGGCACAGATTTAAGAATAAAATCTAGTCCTGAACCCCAAACAGATGGAGATACCTTCTCTTGATTTAGGTAGGCACCCTGCTAAGTTAGTTCCCATAGTAGATCTCATGCCCTGAATTTCCTTTTGAGCAGTTTCTCTAGTTTCCTTTGATTCACATGATAAGAGACAGAAAAAAAAAGTTTATTTGGTTAGGTTGTAGTGACCGAAGTAATGTGGAACTGACAACCCACCTTGTTCTCCGTAGTCAGTATTTCCTACACCCTAGACAAACACACCCAAATTATCAAAAACTATAAATCTATTTTTAGACTTCTAAAATATGCATTATACTATGGATCCTTGTTTCACATAGAGACTATGAATTTCCTTAAAACTTAGGCACCTGAAACAGAGCTTTATATGACTCCCTTGTGAATCTCATCTACAGTGCTTTTGGAGATAAGGACTTTTCCAGCCCCATTACAGGATGGGTTTACCTCCTGTCTGTCTTCTGACTATAAAGGTACAACAGGCAGTCAGCTTGACCTCTAGACTTATCGGATTTAGTAATAAATTCAGGAGTCATCTCTATGATTTAACTTTCTCACCGTACAGTCTTCAGATATATTTACTTTTTCATATACACAACTGCAAAAAAAAAATCTCCTCAACTGACTATAAGGATCAGTTTCTTGATCAGTTTTGTTCACTGTGATAATGATCGATTTGCATGTTTTCAGGTCTTTCTTTGCAGCTGTTTTATTGCAGCTAATCATGTGCATACTGAAGCCAACATGACTCAGTTCATGTACTGCTAACTCAGTTTAAGGTTTAGATGCATGTAGATGGTGAGAAACAGAATGTTAAGGTCCTCTTTTCTAGTACTACTACGTAACAGTACTATTTACATAATAAGAAAGTGGAGATCATATATACATCTTCAAAGATGGGGGCAGTAGACTGGCATCTAGGATAGGACAATTTTTTATAATGATTAATTAATCTACAAATAATATACTTTGGGATGTGCTGAAGCAGTTTCACAACAAATAAATGTGTTTGGCAAACAAAAGTGTATAAGAAGGAATGTGTGAGAGACACATACCATCTCATCCAGATTCAATTCCTACTTTTCCTAGGGAAAATCTGAACAAACATCTTCCTTCTGCCAACAGGCAACCTGAATAACCAGAGGAAATGATGTTCTGAAAATGGATTTTTCACAAGCTTTTCTTACATTGACTGCAGCTGATTTAGACAGACTTCCAATTTTATCCAGTCTAGAGACAAGAATGCCAAACAAGAAACCTAATAGTTTCCCTCTTTCCCAAACTAAATCTGTATTGGAGGTCAGAGTTCACATTTCAGGTGCACATCCTAACCTGAGATCCACTAATAATATTTTGTGCAAGAGATACTTGCTATGCTTCCAGTCATAGTTGTCCCTATCTGCAGACATAATATCTGGAAGACAAAACAGTTTTGTAGGAATGATGCCTCCAGTGCTAGTCATTACTCCCAGTGAGTTTTTGTTCATGTGAGGCATAACATTTTCACATAAGAGATCAAAAATACTTTTTTCTAGAATGTCTTGTAGAGATGTCTTCAGAGACTGGGAAGCAGAGGGGAGAACTGGACCTGGATCTTCCGAGTGTCACGGTGCTTTAACCCAAGAGATCTCAAGCAAAAGGATATGATGCTTTCTGTTCCATCCATCTTGGTTCTTTGCTTTTTAGTGATACTGTCCCCCAACACACCCAAATGCTTGGAGAGGAAGCTGAAAATGCAGTTTAATCCAAGCAAAACTTCGATTTTAAAATACCCAGTCAAAAATGATGGGGTGGAAGGAGAGATTTGCACAGCCTTCTGAAAATATCTGAGAAGGAGAGACCATCACTTAAAACACAAAATTAACAAGAGAAGAGATCAGTCTCTGGAGACTCTTCCATCTGGAAAGACAATATTGGAGGTCTATACATTGTTAGTTATCACTTAATACATTATAATAACAGTCTAATCTCTATATTCTCCCATGTTGCCATAAAAACAATGGAAAAAGCCTTCATACTTGGCAAAAGAAGTTTTATGATGATTACCACCTTGGATTTGCCCAAGGACTGAATTTAGGTGTCCCAAAAGAAACAGTGTTGAACTTTACAATAAGAAATTGAGGATGAAAATACTGTTCCACAAGGGTAAGTAGATTTCTAAGCTACCATAATGAAAACATTTAATAGACAGGTATGCTCTACAAAAGAAATGGGATAGCAGAAAGGTATAACAATCATCAACGGTGATTACCTTGTTAGAAATCTAAATTACAGCTTGCTATCCAAAGGCCAAGGAATGAGTAGGCATGCTGACAAGCTATTGGCACTGTGTAGCTACTAACTGTGTTTGAGCTGTGTAGGCACTAACCATGCAATTTTTTGGTCAAAGGATTTCAGTTTCCATGGTTGCTAGACTACAGCCTTTCTCTGATTTGCTTTACACACACAAAACAGAGAGATTAAAGTGAGAAAGGCCTTTTATTAGTCCATTCTGGTGCAAGAGCATGCTATTCATTTCGCTAGATGCCAGGACAAAAGAATAATCACTCTGAAATGTTAAAATAGCCATCCTAGAATATTGAATTTTAGAACTATTTATATCTGATTAGCTAGAGAAAACATAATAAATAAACATATACTGAAGAACTAACAGAATCATCCCTCTGAAGAATTTATCAGTCTGGATAACTGCCATTCTGAATGAAACGCAAATTACCACAAATACAGTACAGTGAAGAAATCTCAGCTATTTATTTAATATTTTCAGGAAGAGTAAATGAAGAAAATGACCTTTACTGAGGCTGGTACAGAGCAGAGCTTCTAGTCATGTGATTTGTATTCATTTTATTCTTCTTACAGTCAAAGTCACTTACTAAAATTCTTCCCTACTCTTATTCACTAATTAGCTATACTTAAGAAAAATGTACATGCCTGGGGATCTGAAATACTCCCATGCTATTGTTACATATAGGGTCCCCCATCTGCAGCTAGTTATATGACCATTGGATCAGTTGGGCATGTTTCTGTATACTATACGAGTTTGAGTTATTTGCCATCTGCATACGAAGCATAAATTTTTACTCTTTTATTCAACTAAAGCCTTTGATTAAATCTTGCTGAGATGATCTTCTGAGCCTATTTGCCCCCTCAGGTGGAGCCAGTGCAATAATACCGTGATTTTGCTGTAGGTTCAAACTGAAAGTTTGACTTTAGCTTCAGAAATACTGCCTCTTGACAAATCACAATGATACCTTTTAGAATTAAAAAAACACTCATTAGGCAAACTATTTTCAGTATCAATACCCTCAAAATCAGAGATGGATGCACTACCCATGTCAATTAAGGCATAAAAGAGCAGGACTGAGAAAGGTCAATGCAGCATCAATAGGTCATATTCTTGGAAACCCAGATATGGCAGTAGAATGATGTTAAGCCTGCCCTAGCCTACAACAGCCATGGAAAAGTCCTCTGGCCACCCCATTACTGCTTATCTCCTACTCCCCAGTGCTGTCATTTCTCAGAGTCTCAGTGCAATGCTGCAAATGCATTTCCTTATCACACTTCATGTTTTTTGAGGGACTTTGACATCGCTTTGGGAAAGTGAGCAGAATTTGTGGCAGAGCAGCAAAGTAAAAGAAATGGGCAGCCTGAGGGAACACCCTTATTTCTTCCTCTTTCTTCTCCCTGCCAACAAAACCACATGCTTGGAGTTATTTAGAAGAGTGCTACCTACATCCAGCTAACTGCTAGCCTGCCTGACAGTAATATCCCCATGTAAACAACACCAAAAAGTATCTTAGAGGGTGGGTTTTGTCATAACTTTGTTTCAGATACAAAAATTTTTCCTGTTGCCTAATACTGTTAGCACAGCTAGTATGTATTCCAGGCCTTTAAAAGAAAAAAACAGACTTTTGTTTCACCTGATACTCAAAGTTTTCTTGAAAAGAAGCACAAACCGTGGCAACTTCAAATATTTTCTTCTTCTTGTTTTGCTAGCAGCAGAGTAATTTTACTATCTACTTCTGTTAGTTGTGCTTCTGCCTATTAAAACCATAATCTGTGCTGTGTACAGCTGATGCATCAAATTAATAGGCCAAATAAATTCAACCTGCTCCAGCCATCGCTACTTTCACCCCTTATCCTCTCCCCCCCCCCCCCAAAAAAAAAAAAAGTTCTAGGGAAGAAATGAAAAAAGTTGTGGTGAGCAAATGGAAACCAGATAAACTTCAGACATGAATTTTAGTTTAGAAGAATACCAAAGAAAGCTGCCAGAAACTGATTGCCAGAAAAATCAAATTCTAGTGGACAAAAGCATGGGAGTTTAATTAAAAAGGTAATAAATTTGAACCTAGCATTTGGTTTTTCAATGAAATGATGGAAGTACATCATTTTATCTAAAAAAATTATGCCAGATGGGAGAAAGTAAAATCCAGACTTCCTGGGCTATAAATATGTTCTATCCATGTATCTATACCATGGAAGAATTATTTAAAGATCATTCAACTTCCAGTCTCCAGAGATTTCTGACTGAATATTTATTATCTCACTACAAGTAGCCTGACTTACTGTTCTGACTTACCACCCCAGTTTTAGACTGGAAGTCCAAACAGGATTGCACTAATGTAAAAATCGGAGTGTAAAAATACAGTAATGAATCCAGCTCAGTGACATCTCAAACACAGAAAGCTACCTTTTTTTTTTAGCTCCTGAATTATATTTTATAAGCCATTTTTAATTTTGAGAAATTAAAAGAAAATTTTCTCTAAGAAAACTGACAGTAAGAGCTGACCATACAAGATATATATATGTAAGGCAGGTTTTGGCAGGTCCCCAGCTTCTGTATCTATAGATTCATGATTACCATTCATGTATGAGACATTCATGTATTTGTCAACCTTGAAGTGAAAGGATTATCTGTAGTTGAATGAAGGTACTGGTTGCAGAACAACCAATCACTATTCTGAATTTTTCCTCCAGTTTTGCAAACAATCAGTAACAGAACTTCTTTATCTTCTGGCTCTCAAGAAACTGGAAACTAAGCCATCTTGAAGAAAAAGAAAACTCAGTGTTTTCATGAGAATGATTTTGCAAAATGAACAACAGTATCAGAATGTCTGGTATTATCAGTATTTGGTATGATACAGTGTCAGTAAAATAAAAAATATCATACTGACTTTTATCTACATATAGGAAAGAAATGTACCGCCATAGAGAACCCACAAGATATACTGTAGCTTCGTACAGTAGCTAATACTACTGATGTGTTGTGTTACCCCCTACACTCCCCACCCCCTATGAATGCAGAGCTAGTTTTAGACGCAAGAAATCAGGCCCCAGGATCACACTGGGTTACGCTAGATCCTAGTTCAAACTATCCAACAAGAAGTAGGAGCTGAAAGTGGCACTACACATCACCATCTGCTCTTGATATCTACCACACCCTTCCAACACTCTACTCCGATGGCAGCTCAGAAAGAATAAAAAAGGTAGATTTGTTAAATTATATTCAATCTTTTCTATGGATTCAAGGCCTATTTTAATCAAGACTTTAAAGAACAAATCAGGCACAAATTTCAAGAAGTATTGCAGTTACACATGAAAGTATTTTTGAAAAAACTATCTGTACTTAGTCTTACTCCCATTTCTTCTAATACATTAGGGCTGACAAAAGAAAAATTATCAAATATCACAACACAAAATTAAACTTACATCACAAGTAAAAATTATGAGATGGGAGGACACAATGGCCTTCTCAGTAAGGCAAAATATTTACAAAAATTTCTGTAGCTCTTGCTAAACAAAATTTACTGAAGTCTCTGTCTTGCTTCTATATGCCTTTTCAGTTTTTTAAAACTAGTACTTTCCTATCTCATTATGGTAAATTGAGTATTATATGGTACACTCCATTCAAATCTTTTCTAGTAGTCAGATTTTATCAGAATTCCAAGAGATAAAAAGTTCTCTAAGGAAAAACAACAGACTCCAAAATATTGCTCTTTCTAGAGTGGTTTGTAGATTCTTTTGAAACATTTGCTCTATTAAAGTAACAGAGAAAAGATTGTATGATTTCTTGAGAGTGTTTGAAACATAATGTTAATCAGAGATATTTGAAAATAAAAGCTGTGAAATTTCATTACCTTCCTATCAAATAATAGGAAATAGTCACAGAAAATTACTGTTAAACTCAACCCAGATTATTCAATTAAAAACTCCTGAGATTTCATTTATACTCATTTAATAAAGAAATGAGTCTATTTGAATAGTCTGAGGTAATTACTTATGACTAAGTTCCAGCTATCTCGCATTTGAAAGTGTTTTTCATGAAGTAATATATCAAATCTCATTCAGGGAGGTAATTAACCTTGTCTTTCTTGACGTTTTTTAGTCCTCTTACTCCCCTAAAGATATACAATAATTAATATTGATTTCATACTACTAGTCTTTGCATGAGTGACTTTCACATCCTTTGTTACATATTTATCAATTAATATTTACATCAAGTCACTGTGCAAATTGATTAAACACATATTCCTTTTCAGTTACCATAACAGTCAAGGGATTTCTGTACAGCTTTGGGGTAATTTTACTTTAACACATTATATATTAAACAATACTCTATTCTGCTTATTCCTCTAATCAGCATATGTACACAATTCTGTATAAGATTTCCTTTGTTATATTCGTTACTTAACATGTGTGTGGGTACAAAATCATTTCTGATGTCCTTTCCAATTCTAATATTGCTTTTCTCATTATTTAGTCCTTTTGGGGTATGAAATACTAAATACAAATCCAAAACTGCATTGTATTCGTATCTTCAGGAAAATATACCTGCAGAGTTAAAATCTCTAAATATATTTTGGTGATATGAGAAACTTGTCATTAAGAAGTGGACAATAGAGAAAGATTTTTGGTTTGGGAGAAAAAAAGATGTAAAGAACACAAAACCCTGGATCAGTAGTACCAAATAGTTTGTTAATATTTTTCCTTGGTAATAATGTAATACTTGCTATTCATCAGGCACTTAATATTCAGGATCCTAACATTAATCATCAGCAACTTCATTTTAATAAGGAATGCTTATTTTGGCCATCTGGAAAAAAATACACCTTGATATAAACATATTACTGCAGAATAATGAACTTTTTGCAAAGGAGAACCGACAGTAAATTAAAATTGGCATCCATTGAACTTTTTTTGCAGCTAATGCAGGAAAACACAGCATTACATTAAAAGGCCACTTTTATGCCAGCATTTAAGAAGGAAGGGATTCAGCACTGAAATCTATTTCACAGTAGAGGTTCCATTCTCTTCCTGCCTTATCCTAGATAGGAGTCAAGCCATCAAGTCCCATTTCATATTATTGCCATATGTTTCCTGCTAGTCATTCATTTATCTGGGAAACAGAATAAGGGTCATTAAAAAAAATCACATAACACTTAACCGCATGAGCTTCATCACATTCAGGCACAGAATATATGGTACCTAACAGTCACACAACCACCGAACAGCTGATAGGGCAGTGGAAAAAAGTATTCACACAGGCTGTGAATTTCACTTAGCAGGCCAGCAGAAACCTGCTACTGACTTTTAATACCACTTGCAAAGATTATCTATTTATGGATTCAACAGAAGAAACAACCCAAAGTATGCACACACATGTGTTAAAATGTTTGCTTTATTTGTCAAATTTGCTATGACATCACTGTTTTATATACGTCTTAAATGGGTAACACACATAGATCTGCTAGATCTGTGAATTAGGAAGCTGCTGTCTTCCTACTTTCAGACCATGAAACACTTGTATGTCACCATTTGAGCCATCTCTTCAGAACCTTGCTATAACAATTTGATCTTTTGAAATACTCCTCAAAAGCAAAATGTGTTCATAAGTACTCCAATTAAAAACAAAGGAAAACAATGGAAGGACCCAGAGAAAAACGCAGTGGAAGTGTTCACCTAGTGAAAATTCTCTGCATATTAAGAATGTATCACAAAAAAGCATGAAGTTAGACTTGAAAGTAGATTTTATTTATGTGTTTGACTCTACAGTTTTCTGCAAATATCTGTTATTCCTTAGTAGTTACGTTCCTATAGTCTCAATGATTCGCAAAAGAAGAACACCTAATATATTTAAGAATATTCAAAAATTGGGCTAAGTAGGAATGTTTGCATCTTTAGCAGTCTCGGTGTCTTTATAAATAAGATCCACCTCCTTCTCTTTTCTTTCCCATTTATTCAACTTCAAACATCAAGCTCAGTCTGCGAACTTTTCTTAGAATAAAGATACACCTTTTAATATTCAGCTATTACCAATTTCTACTAAGAAATGTAAAACCTGTCATGGTATTTCCTTAATTTCCTCAAAATAAGGATTGTATATCTTATACACCAGGCTTCACCCCAGTACACCTTTATTACACTACTCGTACTGCAATTAATTAGTTCCCATACGGAGCTATATAAAAGAAGTCTAGAAGAAACCCCAGCAGACTACCAAGCTCCCAAGGAATGCTCCTTCCTGACACCAGCCTGCAAGGAGAAAGGAGTGGGTTCCCAGAAAAAGCTGGCAGGATGGCCTTCTTTGATATTTCCTACTGTTAAGAGAGCAAATGAGGGAAGTTACAGGCTGGCTAACTCTGAAGGGTTGCTGACTGTACTATTGTATATCTAGCAAATGGCAGATACACAGCATTTTCCCAGCATCAGATGAAAAAAAAAAAAAAAAAAAAAAAAAGTTGTCAAGTTTAGTGATACCTGTTTATCTTTGGTAGAAATAAAATCGTAAGTCATCACTCATGATGGTGGGTTGCTGTTAAGTTAGATGTGCTATAGGAGTGTTATCTAGTTCTCCCAGGAGTCGTCTCACAATTAAGCAATCCTCAGAAGAGACAAAAGCAGTGACTCATCAAGCCTGGGATGCAGCAGGCACATCCTTTCATGACTGAAAAGCTTGATATCAGTAACAGACTGACTTAATAAGCCAGTGGCCAGCAATAGGGACTGCTCAGGGGAAAATCATTTATTTTTACAATATTACTGGAAAAGCATTAGTATTTTTGGCCCGTTTGCCCCCTCTGAATCATGAACAAAAAATGGTACAGGTGTTGGCTCCTTCTTCCATGCCCTCTTTCTTCCACTGACCACTGCTTGTGCTCCAGAGTGCAGCTATTACCCACTAGCCAGCCCTGGCCTGCTTCAGTCTGTTTCTAATCCCATGACTTCCAGGCACCGGACTCAGCTAGCTTTGCTCAGCAACAGTATTTGCTGCGCTGAAGAGTACTATAGGTAACAGAACTGATGCTGACATGCAATGTTTCTAACAGCCTACACTGAGATCACTGAATTGCCTGATATTTCCCTCAGTCCAGTGGCAATGCTTTCCTTAATAAAGCCCAAAATACCATTGGCTTTCTTTGCCCACAAGGGCATATTGCTGGCCTATGGTCAATTTGTCATCCACCAGGACCCCCAAGCCCTCCTCTGAACAGCTGGCCCCCAGCCTGTATTGATGTATGGTGTTACTCTTCCCCAGGAGCAGGACTCCGCATTTTCCTTTGCTGAACTTCATGGGGTTCCTCTCCCCCATATTTCCAGCCTGTCTTCTTCTTTAATTAACAGTTAAAACCACTCTCTATCTTCCTAGATCTGAAAAAACGTTCACTGTGTTGGTATGTCATTTCTAACTAGCAGTAGTCTAAATGAGAGTATTCTTTGGGAAAGCTGTCACATCTGCTGCTTCTTTGGCATTCACCTCAAAGTCTGTTCTTTTGCAAGTTCTTAATCAAACTTGCAGAAATTTCCAGGCTTCTCAGTTGTCTCCATCCCTTCTCTTCTATGTGAACAGTGGGGCAATTTCTGGAAAAAGTAGTAGCCTCACAGTGCAGGCCCCTGCGTCCACTAACAGCATTCTAAGATTGCAGATGTGGGAGTGGTATTATCATTTCCTATTCAAATCAACAGCACCAACAGAAACTCATTTTTTTTTCTATTTTATTAGCAATACAACTTCCCCATTCACACTTTTTTACAATCTTTATCAATATATTGAGTCATAAAAAGCAGAGTGAGTCACAGGCTTGGGAATCTAAACCACATGTTTAAACTGGACTAAACCATGGTGGTGGTGGAGGATAAAAATCACATATATATATATACATATGTATGTATTTTTTAAAAAAGATTCCCATATTTCTTTCCAAAATTAGACTACAGTGATGTAAGCACACCTCAAAAGAAACAAATTCTCATTGACAAGAGCAGACCAACTCCAAATGGCAAAGAATGTGTGAAAGAATATTGTGTCAAGTGACTGAAGACATTCACTGGAAATATAAACAAATCATACCAAAACAAAATGCTGAAAAGAAAAATAAAACTGCCTGAAAGACTTTTCTTTTTAATTACTTCAGAAATACAAAAGGTTGACCAAAATCTATATTAAACAGGCCATTTATCACTAACAGTTTCTTGGATTACTACAAAACTTGATTTGAAGAATACATATTGATTACTCTCCAGTTTTTGTCATAGTTTTGGAATATGCTCAAGCTTTGAAGATTTTACCAAGCAAGTTAATGACAGGCTGTGCAGCTCCTGAACTAGAATTCAAAATTAAATTAAAAGCTCTTTTCAACAGGGACTGAAGCATTTCAGAGAATCATAATATATTTTATGTGCTTTAACTTGCTAATAAATACTGATACTTAGCATTTATCATACTTTTTCATTTCAAGTTTTCAGACTTCTTAAAAGCATTAAGCTTCACATGTTCCAGGTAAAATAAACCTGGGTGCTATTATTACCATTAGTAATCATGTTTGGAGTTTATTTTTGAACAAAAAACACAGGAAGAAGATAACCTCTAAGGCCTTGCAGCACATATTTCAGAGCTAGAAATGGGATGTTTCACTGTCAGTCCACAATGCCATAGGCAGAGATACTATTTTCAATCCTGAACATTCTTGGTTTTGGTGATTACCTTTTTTTTTTTCCCAACTGTTTCTTCAAGACTCTCTTGACATGCAACCATAATGACAGAGTTTTTGAAAAGAGTAGGAAGCCTAGAAGATACCACTAGCAGTCAACCATTAAAAGTGATTTTATTTCCTCTCATCAGACAGACAACCAGTAAGTAACCAATGAAGCTGGAATTAGTAGCTTTCTTATACTCCATTTGTACAACCTATACACATCTCAGTGAGTGACTAATGACACATATGGGCTCACAGAAGGCCAGAAAGACTTATTAAAAATAAAATAGACACTAGGACAAAGACTGCATGTATAGATCATTAAGGAGTTTTTCTAAAGAGCAGTAGGGAGGAAATTTTCTTTTGAAGCACCTGAAACATAGTTGAGAAATAAGAAAACATTGGGAAAAAATATATCTGTTTTTCTGAAAGAATGCTGGGGGGGGGTAATTTTATAACTATATCCATTTAAATATGTGACTCATTATCGGATCATAATGCTCCAGCATCTCCGCACTGTAATTGCCAGAGCTGTAATGAGATCACAAATGGAGAAGGTACTTGGCAAGAGGAGGAGGAGGCAAGATATCTAACACGCAAATGCCCCAAGAAGTGGTTATGTCGTGGAAAAGTCTGAATTTCATTCCATCAACATGAGAAAATCATCACACTACAATGACAGATGGAATGCCTCCATTGAGAAAGAATTCTGGAGGAGGGACTAAATTAAAAAGAAAAAGATACCTGGAAGTTAATGTCTCATCACCAGTGATGCTTCTATGTTGCTAGGTCAAGCATAAATTGCATTTAGGATTCCATTTCAAAACAGGAATTTGAATATAATTTCATTTTTAAAAATTATACAGTATCTTGAAAAAAACCTCTAAAACACTTAAAAAAAAAAAAGATGTTGTGTTAATCTGTATTTTTTTTACTTCCACCATTCACACTGTTTATTTCCTTAGAGCCAGAGAAAGAATCTAAAGCAAATTCCAAAATTCAATGATAAACATCTCAAGATTTTAATCCAGCCAATATTCTTTCCTCAGCCTCTAAAATCCTGTTTCTTTAGCTACTCCACAAATATTTGACTATAAAAGGTCCACAGTCTAATGGATTCAAACAGAGACCAAAAAAGCTCATAAACAGATTACACACTGGCTATGTCTGCATGAGTAAATAAACAGGCTAGAGAAGGTCCTGAAGCTAAATAGCATGAAGTGCCTCATATCCCTATAGGTAAAGTCTCCAAAGTAGGAGGCTCCATCCAAACAACCCGTTGGGAGTGGTCTCTAAGCCACACTATCTCCCAAACAATAACCACAGACTATCTCAGAGAGTGTTATTTGTTCAAGGCCAAAGTAGCATCAGGGATTGCCCTAACAACTCAGCAGTGATGTGTCAGTGCTTAGGCTCAGCTTCTGATCCTGCTTAACTTCCTATCACAGACATTTCCTTAATTCTGCTAACATCTTACTACTTCAGTAGTCACATTCATTTTTTAGCTGGACTATTCACCCAGATATTCACAAAGCAATATAATGATAGGTATCGTCGTACAATCTTGGACAACTAGACTGACTCTTTTTAAGATTAATCACTATTTGGGGCTGAGAAAAGAATCCAGGAACTTCTCTGTTCTGTCTAACCAAAAGTAGGTATAGTTATGTATTAACTGAAAGACAGCAAATGAACATTATTGTGTATTCATTACATAAACAAAATACTGCAATTAAAAATGTATATTGTTTCCCGTTACCTGTAGGCAAGCATATGCTTACAATATTACCATGTGTTTTATTTCAAGAGAGAACATCAAATATATTTTTCTTCTATGAAAAATTCAGAACACATGATATGAATGTGTTCCTTCATAAGAAATCGAAGTTCTGCAGAAAATTTTAAAGATGTTCTGTTCCAAAGACATTGAGCACTTGAATTGGAAAAAAATATATAATAATTTTAAAGGCACTTGAATAACCAGAAAATACAAAGCCCACAAAAACCCTGATGAATGAAAAAAACTGTAGCTATCTCAGCTATCTGTGATCCTTCTGGGTGTGGTTTGACCAAGGAACATTTTCATATACTGCTACTCTCATGAGGGAGTGAAATAGAGATCTTCACTATCTCAGTAAGTACAATATGTACTTCACCAGCTCATAAAGTATAATACACACTTTAAACAAGTCCATTCTATGATACCCTCAGTTTCTTTTAGTTGCATATTCCTGTGTTATGTACGTTGTGCAAGCACTTGAACTTAAGGGGTTTTCAAGATTGCAATACTAGAAAGCTTGAGTTTTTCTGCAAGTGTCTGGAGGGAGAAAAGACTGAACTATAAAACAAAATCTGTTTTCAAAATAAGAGAGGAAAGATAGCAAAAGTAACACATATAAGTAGCCTGACTGATCTCCTGCTAACACCATCCATCTCACCTTGCTGATTTGGTCAAGATCTGCTCCGTGCAGAACAGCCACCAAAAGATGCATAATCAGGCAGGTCACAGTCAAAATAAAGTCAGGAAGAGCAAGTTGCTGTTATTAACACAAGGCATCATATACAAAAGCTCATCTTAGTAGGTCACAGACAGAAGTATGCCTTAGGTGCAGCTTGTTTATTAGAACAAAGGCTATATGGTATTTCTGAATTCAAACGATCCCCGTTATAACTTTAATCACTCTCAGAAGAGAGAATATATAGAGAATTAAGCAACTGATGTTGGAAGATTAACTATCTTTTTCTTCACAGAAATTGCAAATTCTGTGAATCTAAGGAACATATCTAAACTTAAAGAACTTTTTTTTTTAGCATAGTTTGAACAAAGATCAAAACAAACCTGTATTAGTTATCTTGTCTGGAAATGGAAAAATGTACAGACGAGAGTGAGTGTTCGTCTGCGCTATGCCTTTCACCATAACCCTAACACTGAGATGGCTAAGCTAGCCGAACATTTATCTGCACAGATCCTCAGCTGTCCTCATGTAAACTGGATAGCCCTGTGATTTCACATTATGAGAGGTTCCCCAAGAAGCCTCTGCCTGCAAAATGGCTTGAAACAATACCACAAGCAGATTTCTTTGTGTTAGGATGCTTTAGCTATATAATTTTTTTCCATAAAGTTAGTAACCTCTAAACACATGCGTACGCGCGCACACACACACACACACACAGAGGGACTTTTTTTTTTAATTAATCCAGATAGAATACATCCCATCCAAGAGCCCATCTGCTACTTTCAGCTGCTAGAAAAGCTCAGTTATGAATGCTTGGGTGGGGAAAGACCGTCAAAAGAATCTACAATATCTTGTTCTGTATATATGTAATTGTTGGTCTTCACAAACCAAATATTTAATTTTCACTGCTGCAGTGAACTCATATTCAGTCACAGTCCTAGCAATTTAACAAGATACAAAATTGTTCAGATTTTAGGGCCAGTGGAAACTGGAACATTATAATTACTATTATCAAGATTGTTACCCCTCTCCTAATGTTAAAAAAAGCTACCTTCTGATTAAGAACAGCTAACCAAAAATAATGATTACTATAAATAGCAGACAAAAAGTAGTAACAATCTTGGACTATTTCTCATCATTCACCTAGACTCAAGCCTACAATTCCCCTAAAGAGAAAAACTTGTCATTTATAAATTGCTTATTGTGTTTTTAAGAGAGGAAGACTGAAGGTGATTTTAGCACATTAAATTATGTCATGAAAATTTTACAGTAAATTGTCAAGACAGGGATTTAGCAGAATAACACTGTGCAAAATTCTTCCAGGGAGTTTTGTAAAGGGGTGATACACAGAGTGACACATACTGTGCAATGCTAGCACATGCACTACTACATGATGATTACGGTGCTACAATGAAAGCAAAACACAGCTGAAGAATACCCTGCAGAGTAACTTTCCTAATGACATGAGAGAAGGAAATATGCATATAGCAGCAAAACAGTAAGAACTTCACAATCAAACCTCTTCACTGAACAGATGCTTCTAAGATGTGTGGGAGAGAAAGTGGGACAGTATACCCGTTTTCACATACTGGGAATGAGTTTATCAGTAAGACAAAGAATACCCGAGATCAGATCAGGAAAGCCCCCTTCCCCTCCTCCCCCCCCCCCCCACCAAGAGAAAAACAATGCAGAAGACCCCCCCCCCCCAAAAAAAAAAAGCAGAAAGAAAAAAAGATTGTTATTTCTTGAGAAGACAGTAATGAACTCATTACTCTTTTCAGTTCAGCTGACAAGAAGGAACTGTATATGCATTGTTCATGTGGCAGTTTTACTCCTAACTAATAATTTTAAAGCTAAGAGGGACTTACGGATTCGTTGTCTTTTGCTGCAAAAGACAAGTTAAATCGCACTGTTCAGGAGTTGCTATGGTAAGCGAATCTACTGATAAAACTAAGCTTCAAAACGCCAAAAATATTTACTGACCAAAAGGTGTGAATATGAACTACCTTTGCCTTTGGTGGTAGTCAATGCAGAGTTCTTACTAGTGACAAAAATAGAAATACTCTTGCCCAGATAGGCATCAAGAGGTGATAAAACATGTTTCATTCAGTTATATTTTTCATCATTGCATGCACTGTGCAAGAGTTCTTGTCTTCATTATCAATTCTGTTATCTCCTTTCCTCAGGACTGGTGTATCTGGGAGTTTAATGTATTAATTTTCTTCTCTCTCCTGTCCTATCCTTCTAGGCTGAATAGCTGTCACAAATATCCTTACATTCCCATACACTCATAAACACCAAAGTACAGTATTCTATCAGGATGTTGAACGTTTGATTGGAATGCTAACATTATTCATTAGCAAGACAGAAGAAAAGAAAAACCATGTAACAAACAAAGCCTTAAATTTCCAAGTCATATGACCAATGCAAATAAGGTAACAAACATTTTCTTCCCTCCTATCAATTTTACTTTTATTTGTAGATTGTAAGCATTTTCTCTATTCCAACAACAAGCTTTAACTAAATGAAACTGGTTAATTACTGTAGGTTTTGAGTATCTCATAACACTTCATTGTGAAATTAGTTATGAGTGTTAACATTTCAGCTTTAAAAGCATCAGGCATTTAAAGCTAGAACCACAATAATTAGCCATTTTAGCTTATAGGCAAGTACTTTTTCCATTTCCTGTTTATTTATACTGAATTTATATTGGTTTGCATAAGCTGAATTTTAGAGACAGCAACTAATTCACATAGGCGAGACCTCATATCCACATCCCCACAGGCATTGTGAATATTACTGGTAATGAACTGACTTGAACTGGATCATTTATAGCCATCCAAAGGTATCCAGCATGTCTCATATTAAGACTATTTGCATCTTTATTTATACATCCAAACAATGGTTTGAACTTTTCTGAAAGACATCTTTTGGAACAACCCACATGAAGAAATAACTTTGGGATTCTGTCTGCTTCTCTAACAGAAAGTTAAATGTTTGCACTCCAAGCTAACAGTCACACTTTCTTAATTTATGTAGTCTACCAGGAGAGAACTAATATGGCCTCAGGAATATTTAAGATTATTCTTTACTCCTTAGAGGACTGAGAATGGTCTACACTGGCCTTTTTTACTGTTGTCACTTTTCCATGCTGGCATATAATGTGTTTACAGGCTTGAACTTTCATTATCACAGAATCGCAGAACAATTGAGACTGGAAGGGCACTTCAAAGATCACCTAGTCCAATCCTCTGCTAAAGCAGGACACCTAGAGCATGTTGCCCAGGATTTTGCCCAGACAGCTTTTGAATATCTCCAAATAAGGAGACTCCAAACCTCTCTGGGCAACCTGCTCCAGTGCTCAGTCACCCACACAGTCTTTCCTTATGTTCAGACAGAACTTCCTGTGTTTCAGTTTGTGCCCATTGCCTCTTGCCCTGTCACTGAGCACTACTGAAAAGAGTCTGGACCCAGCCTCTTTATACCCTCCCTTCAGATATTTTTGTGCATCAATAAGATCCTCTCTGAGCCTTCTTTACTCCAGGCTGAACAGTCCAAGCTCTCTCAACCTTTGTATGACAGATGTTCCAGTCCCTTAATCACCTTAGTAGCCCTTCACTTGTCTCATTCTACTAATCCTGTATCTCTTCTGTATTGGGGAGCCCAGCAGTGGACACAGTACTTGAGATGAGGCCTCATCATGGCTGAGTAGAGGGGCACAATCACCTCCCTCAAACTGCTGGCAACAGTCTTCCTAGTGCACCCCAGGACACCATTAGCCTTCTTGGCCACAAGGGCACATTGCTGGCTCATGGTCAGCTTGGTGTCCAACAGGACCTCCCAGTCCTTCTCTGTAGAGCTGTTCTCCAACAGGTCAGCCCTCAGCCTATAATGATGCTGCATTGGGTTATTCCTCCCGAGGTGCAGGACCCTGCACTTGCCTTTGTTGAACTTCATGAGGTTCCTCTCTGCCCATCTCTCCAGCCTGTCCAGGTCCCCCTGAATGGCAGCACAGCCCTCAGGTGTGTCAGCCACTCCTCCTAGTTTTGGGTCATAAGCAAACTTGCTGAGGGTGCACTCTGTCCCTTCCTCCACATCATTGATGGATATGCTAAACAAGACTGGACCCAGTATTGACCCCCTGGGGTACACCACTAGCTACAAGCTTCCAACTAGACTTTGCACCACTGATCACAACCCTCGAGCTCCATTCTTCCGCTAGTTTCATCAGCTTGCCTATGACTAAGTTATGGGAGACAGTCTCAAGGGCCTTACTGAAGTCAAGACAGACACATCCCCTGCTCTCCCCTCATCTACCCAGACAGTCATTTATCATAGAGGGCTATCAGACTGGTTAAGCACAATTTCCCCTTGGTGAATCCATGCTAACTACTCCTGATCACCATCTTATCTTTCACAAGCTTGGAAAAGGTATCCAGGATGAGCCACTCCATCACCTTTCCAGGGACTGAGGTGTGTCTGGCTTGCCACAGTTCCCGGGGTAGGCCACCTCCCTCAGCACTCGTGGGTGTGTCCCATTAGGACCCATGGACTTGTATATATCCAGTTTGCTTAAGCGATGCCTAACCTGATCCCCTGAACCAAGGGAAAGCCTTCCTTTCTCCAAACTTTCTCCCTGGTCTTCAGGACGTGGGATTCCTAAGTGCCACTACCAGCAAAGACTGAGGTAAAGATGGCATTCAGTATGTCTGTCTTTTTTACATCCTTGGACATCAGGCCTCTGCCCCATTCAACACTAGGACCACATTTCCCCAAGTCTTCCTTTTGTTGCTGATATATTCAAAGAAGCCCTTCTTGTTGTCCTTGATATGCCTCATCAGATTAAACTCCAGACGGGCTTTGGCCTTCGTAGCCCCATCCTTGTATACTTGGACAACATTCCTATATTCCTTCCAGGTTACCTGTTCCATCTTCTGTACAATTCCTTCTTCTATTTGAGTTTTGCCAGGACTCCTTCTTCACCCGTACAGGTCTCCTGCTCCCATTACATGACTTTTCACTCATTGGGATGGACTGTTCTTGAGCTTAGAGAAGATCCTTAAATATCAATCAAGTTTCTTGGACCTCTCTTTCTTCTAGGGACCTATCCCATGGGATTCTTCCAAGCCACTCCCTGAAGAGGCCAAAGTCCTGAAGTCCAGGGTTGTGATCCTGCTCTTTGCCCTGCTTCCTCCTCACAGGACCCTGAACTCCACCATTTCATTGTCACTGTAGACAAGGATGCCCCTAGTCTTCATGTCTTCAGCCAGCACTTCCCTTTTGTAAGTACGAGGTCCAGCAGAGCACCTCTCCTCATTGGCTCCTCTATCAGCCATTTCATGAAGTTACCATCAGTACTTTCCAGGAATCTCCTGATTGCTTGTGCCCTGCTATGTTGCCACTCCAATAGATATCAGGGTGATTAAAGTCCCCCATGAAGACCAGGGCTTGCAAACACAAGGTTACTTTCAGCTGTCTGTAGAAGGCCTCATCTACTCCTACTTCTGATCAGCTGACCTGCAGCAAACACCTACATCAACGTTACCCATGTTAGTCTGTTCCTTCCTCCTACCCCATAAGCTCTCAGTCAGTCCATCGTCTACCCTTAGGCCAAACTCCATACATTCCAGCTCCTCTCTCATATAAAGTGTAACTCCCCCTTCTTGCCCTCCTGACCTGTCCTTCCTAAAGAGCCCATCGCCATCTGTTGCAGAATTCCAGTCATGCAAACAACCCACATCCTCATAACTGCAGTGAGATCATTGGTCTGCAGCTGGACACATACCTCTATTTCTTCCTGTTTATTCTCCATACAGAGAATAAAGCACAGGAACTTGAGAGGCATCCAAATGTGCCAATTTCGGAGAAGGGGTGCAGGAGATTTCTCCATAGTGTTGCCAACAAACATTTTAAAGCTAGCAGCAATCCATGTTTTTCTCATTATTGCTTGCATCATTTTTGATCATGAACTGCAATGTTTCTAAAGGAACAGATACACATTCCTTGTTGAAACTGTTACATAACTTTTACCTAATTAAGTTTTTCCAAGACATCATTGACACATCAACTCTAATTGGCCAGAGTAACTCAGAAGCTACCCAAGACACATCCACAGTAGGGTTGTAGCAAAGGCTGTATAACTGGATAGAAGAGGTGAGAGCAGATCTTCAGATTCTATGCAAAAAGAAAAACTCATTTTGAAAAACAATAGACTTCTGCATAGTAAGTCTAATTCCAAGGACTCAAAATCATATACCTGAATTGTGACCTTGAGCGTTATGAAGGAGGTGGAAGTAGGGAAAACATCTGCATTTCTTAAAGGGCCTGTGGAAATCACAGTTTCTTCATTTATATGGTTCCAAGGTGATACCCAAGATAAAGGGAATATATAATAGAGCATTGACATTCCATGTGGGCTGATGAAACTGCATAAACACTGTAAAGCTAGCAGAAATCCATGTTTTGTTCATTCAGTCACTTAAATCTCAAGTGCCATGCCATTCTGGTCATCCATGGTTTAACTGGAGAGGTGAAGAGTGCATCCATCTTAGTTTGGAGTAGAAATGCACTTCTGGGGCCAAGCTCCATTAATGCACTTCAGTGTACACTGTGCTGCATGGGCAGTAGATTCCTTCAGGATGAAGCAACTGAAAGATGTGATCCTGTCCAACCATTCAGTCCACAGAACTAAACTGAGCTAGTCAGAAGTGTAACAGTGTTGATGCCACATTCTCTGCACCCAGTATTCATGTTACAAATCTTTTTCACTAATTGTGCTGCACTATTCACTAACATAGATATAGTCTATAGTGGCCAGTCTGAGTAGAGATATATGACAGTGAAATTTAGTCAGCACTGCTTACAGAAAGTTATTTGGCTTCTAGAGATTGGTAGTCCTGTCTGCAGATATGAACAGAAGGCTAGTTTAACCCACTACAAAGAAATCTGAACTTCTGAAGATATCGAAGTCTTACAAGCAGCTGACACAGCCTAAGTTTAGAGGAGCAGAACACTAGCCTAAATTAACTTCTAAATTATTTAGAATTTACCCATCGAGTGAACAAAAGATGCTATTCTTATTCCAAGCAACAACCCCTGCACAGGGGGAAAAACACATGCTGAATGAATCTCTTGGTGACACCTGCAGTACTACTGTTCTAGTAGTGTTAACCACTAGACACAGCGCTCCTGGTGTCACTGCTCACCTATATTACAATGACTGACATTGTCAATTGCCTCTAAGTAGAATTTGAGAGAGCAGAGTGGGGGAGAAAAACTGCAGAAGGCAGTACGAGGATGGAGACTGTGAAGTTTGCACACTGACACCGCAGCTCTGGTACTGAGCATCAACTCTGCAAGGAGCTTTGCTCACAAGATGTTTCAGAACATCCTGATCCTGTTCCTAGACTTCTCTTTCCCACTTTGGCAAGAACTAGGACCAGCAGAGGAAAGCCAGGGCACCGTACTCCATGCATCACATAAGAAATTTAGCCAGTATTCCCTATAAGACAGCATTCAGAAATGCACATTAGCAAGCCCAAGGCTTGCCTCTGTCAGCATGCAGTACAGTTATAGCAAGTTTTAACTATTTGCCTTTGATAGCTATGTCTAAATTCAGATATAACTTCACCAAGCAGCAGCAGGACAGTTGTTACCAGAGCTGAATCGACATCCCTAAAGCTCCCTACAATGTAGCAGAAAAGTTAGAAGCCTTCATGCAGTACAGAAAGCTACTGCCATGAAAATGGCAAAGAATGCTTAAGTATGTGCATCAGGACTACAAGAGGGGCTCCTTACTCTGTATAGATATTTGATTGCACAACTGTAAACTACCTTGTTTGAATACATTTTTATCAGCAATTACAGAATAAAGTGAGCCACTCTTCTCTTTTAAGGATAGGAAGTGGCGCACATACATCTGCCCTAGGAGTACTTACTTATACAGCAAGCTGGAACACCAGCTGTCTCTGGTTGGATTTTGTTTGCAGATGCCATAGTTGCTAGCACAAATAGTACATCAAGTAACCTCTCTACATGCATTAGCATTCAAAAGCACAAAGGAGATTCAGAAGCATATGCAGACAAAAATGTATGGAAGGTATGGTGCATAAAGAAAACTTTAGCGTGGAATGAATGAAAGACAGGAGCTCCTACTAAGCTGTATCAGTATGCAGTCAATGTATTAGCTCACATAAACTGAAAAGACTCCTAAAGTAAGAGTTCTAGAGAAATATGGTGTATCTCAGAAGAAATAACAATGTTAACCATTAAACTGTAGAGAATATTCCCTTTTTCTTCTCTCCTCTCTGATTTGAGTAGATTTTACCTTCTTTTTCTGAAGCCGGTCTACAAAGCAAACAAATCCTAACACAGCACACCTTTCATTGAAGTCACAGATGTATTTTGATATTTAAAACATTCTTTTGCGATCCTGAAGTGAATCATATAAAGTGAAGGAGAAAAAAATATATATTTACTACATCTCCTGCAAGAAGACTAAGAAACAGTAGTTATAGAGAGAAAGGAAAAGTTACATCTTGTTAAAAACATAATTCTTTTGAAAGACATGCCAAAAGGCACTTCTTTTACAACTGCAGTTTCAGCATATGAAGCCTCAGCAGAGCCTTCACAGCATCCAAGAATGTAGCAAAAGCCCATCAACATCAAATTTAAGATACCTGATTTCACAGCATTGCCATATTACTAAACAGCTTCCACTCAGCACTCTAACTTTAGCTAGTTTCTATTTTTCTATTCTTAATCTGACCCAAGAAAATATCTGTATTAGTAACAATAATAAGAGCAGCTTTCAATTAAGTGGTTGTCAGAAGAGAACTTGTTCCCTAGATGACTGCCCACATGATACAGAAAAAATAGTTGCACCTAGTGTAGAATGGGGAGTGCTTATATAACACGGATGCTATTTGACCTATGGGTTTTTTTGAAAATATCATGGGTATTTTGTTCCATGATCATAAATAATGTGACCTTTAATATTATTTTATTAATATCTATTAAATATATATCAAGATATTTCATTTTTGACTTAACTTTAAATAAAGTTAAAATAATTTCAAATGTCTCATTCTGTAGTTATCTCTATAATGCATTCAGACCAAGTGTCTTTGTTACGGACACTGGACCACTGCACACTTCTTCCTCTATAACCGTTTCTAAAATACACTGAAGAAAAATAGTGACTTAGTTTAATAAATTATGAATGTGTTACTATGATATAAAATATGTTAATATTGCAACGCATTCCAATATTTGTAACAAGAGAATAACAGAGATCCGTTACAGAAGCAATGTGTTTTATCCGGAAACAGCTGAGATGAAAATTTTACCTTTGAAAGAATTCCAAAGTAACTCTATTACAAGAGCACTCACTGGCAGTAACTAGAGGCTTAGAACTGCAATGTCTTTTCCATACACCATCCTGTTTTCCCCTTAAGAGAAGAATTAAAAGTGGTTATGGGAACAGCAAGAGAAAGAACAATTAAGATTTTGGAAGAAGTTCTGTGCTAGTATCGTAGAGCACAGTATTCTATAGTCTTGTCTCACAAGGCAATTACTGGTACCATCGACATTCTCAGGTATAAAAGCCTCAAAAAAAGCATATAGCATTATGCTGGAATATTTTGCTTTTGATTCTGCTGGTGTACAGTAATATTGTAGCAAATTTCAGTTGTATGTGAATTTTATGAGATTATTCTTGCCAGCCTTAGATATTGAAGTCCGGTGTAGACATAAAGCTGGTAAGGTACCAGCAGCAACATTGTGGTATTTCCCTACATCACTTTCTTCCATCCCTGAAGAAATGGAAACATAATTCACTTTTCAGTTCCATTGTTCATTATCTTATCTGTTCTGAGACTGGCAAGAGGACAAGAACTTACTACTAATGATTTGAGTGTAACTATCAAGAACAGTTACAACCAAATAACAGCGGTCTGAATTATTCATTACTACTGAATGTTTAACAAAAAAGCAGAGAACTCTGCTACCTAACAACTAACATAGGGGCCATAAATATGTAGGTTCACCGTAACACACACACACGAAAAGCAACATATAGAAATCTGAGCTATTTAATTTTGAAAACATGGAAACATAGCACCTGGACTGTGACATAAATTCAGCATTTTTTTAAAGTAATTATGACCATTTTGATGAAGCAGATAAGATTTTTAAAGTTTTTTGGTAAAACCAATTCACATGCTCCATAAGATGTATTTTGGCTGAAAGATATCTTCTTGCAGTAATCTTATAGAAAATTGCATATATCAGTCAAATTCTTCAATCTTTGCTTCACTTAAACTTCTTTATCAGTTATTTTGATATAATTAGATAATTTAATTTTTTCTCTCCTTTGAAGTCAGTTAATACACAAAATTAACCTGAATATTAAAAACAACCATTAAGTTGAGACAAAGTTTATGGTAATTATTCAGTAGAAAAAAAAAAGAGATGTGCTGAAAAAGGAAGTAATTATGGTATATCATAATGCATCTGAATCTGTAAGACGAACTGGATAGCATCATTACAATGAGAGAGGGCTGTAGAGCTAGGTATGAGGTACCAAGGACCTGATGGCATTCGGGGGGTTACTTTGGGTCTGTCTCTAGTGTAATGCCTTGGATTAGTAGGTGGGACGTGCTAGATACACTCCTGGAAGTCATCTTCAGATTTCACTCTAAGAAGCTCTAAAAGTGCTAGTATATATGAACTGCAAAAATACCTCTATCTGTTGCAAGTGGCACCCTATGGCATGACAGAGCTCAAATATGCATCCAGACGACCCTAATTTTCCACAGCAAACAACAATATCTACACCTAATTAGACTGTGGGAAGCCATCTTGGGCTCTATCTCTGAACTTGTGAAAATGTATCTTAATCATATTATTACTGTCCCCTTACCACATGAATGTAATGAGTGTTTCCATTTCTGCAGTAACTCTTCACCAAGCTTAGTAATATCCTCTACAAAATTACCACTTACCTTATCATATTAGATGTTCTGAATTATCCCATCATATGTCACTGCAGTTATAATCTCTAATCCACATGATGTCAGGTAAACCATGGCACATATACTTTTGCATTACACTCTGCAGCAAATGAGTTTATAATATATGGCTTCTTCAGATCAAGAGAAGCTTTAAAAGAAAATACAGCACATACATAGATTAGAGATTACAATTAGATGAAAAATAGTGTCTGTATGTATAGAAATAGAAAGAAAGGATAATGTCTGATTAATTTTAGGATTTTTTAGTTATACACTGAGAATTGTTCAAAAGAGTTCTATTAGTGCTAAGGTCTTCACAATCTAAGAAAATGTTTTCCTTCAAGAACCAGAATGAACTCTATGAAATAAGCTTGTATTGAAAAGAACAAGGAACCTCACCTTTTAAACTCTTTTCAGTACAAAGGTAGTTTCATATAACCTCCATGATAAATGTCACATAAATTGATAGATTTCCTACTGGGATATCATCATCATTTAATGCCTTTTGGATCTTGAATGACCTGAATGCCTATTAGCTTATAATAAATGCACAGAAATTGAAAGCACTCAAACACTTTAAAAAAGTTCAGGTTTTTGATTATAGCCTCCCAGTGGGAATCCATAAATTCTTCTGGCCACTTCTTCGAAGTTCTATGAAATGACCTTTATGTTATACATGAAGAACAACCCAGATACATGTTCTCTGTTTCAGTAAGGTACTTGGGGTACGCTTAAGCAAAAGTAAACAGGGATTTCCATTCTTTAGATGTTTGACTAGACTCTTCCTCTCTGATCCTGTTCAAAAATGCATATGCACATTAGTCTTCTACCTCATAGTAATTCCAAGTTTATTTTTCATTATTTTCATTAGCAACAACACATATACCCATATATTAGCATTTAACATCTCTCATGGTATGAAATAAAGGAACAGAGTGCAAAGTATTACATTGCAATAAACACATAAAAATTAGGACTGTGGTTTTTGTTGTTGTTTGTTTGTTTGTTTATTTAAAGAACCTTGCCTTTGGGAGAAATACAGGCATGCAAGAATGTAGTAATAGAGATTAGGAACAAGGAAATCATTTTATATTTAAAAGCATTTTTATTCAAAGTGCATTATACTTTTCCTTTTAACTTCTGCAAGAACTGAAGCATTGAACATTTTGCAAGTCGGGCCATGAGCCACTTAAAAGATTTGTGTCATTTATCAACCCTGATGTCACCAGTATACAGGACCAAACTTAACAGGAGATATAAAATATTGCTTGAGAAGAAAATAAAACATCCTTTCGGGGTATTCTGTATAGACGTATACAGAGCATCATATACAAAACCAATACTTGAGCGTCATGTACAAATCATGATCTTAAGCATTCAAACAAAATATACAGCTAAACTACATAAAGTACTTTCCATGCACAGCTGCTGTTTGGAAAGGATAACTATGGATTCTAATATCTTGCAAAATTCATATAAGTCCACAATTTTATATTTTTTCATGAAGGATAATATATATGTTGTATATATGTGTACTTAGAGGGGGAGTTAATATAAATTATACAGTAATGCTTGCACCCGAGAAGAAAAATATTCAAGGATAGTTCCAAAACTAATAATTTTAGAAATTAAAACTGTAAGTGAAGGGGTTTCCATGTAGAAAAAATCATTTAATGAAGAATACAACAGTCCTATGATATTCAGAATTACTACTTTCAAGAGTAATTCACTCATGTTACCACTTCTATGCCAAAGTATGATGAAAAAGAATTAATGTCAGCTTAAGTTCCTGAGATTCTGCTGAAAGTTCTCTTAGCTTGGATCTACAAGAATATCCAGCAGTACGTATTCTCTGTTAACAATTAAGGCTTATTCTTCATGCATAGTGAAACTGTGAGAATTTTCTAATTGATTTCAGCTGGCTGTGAATAGGTTCCCAACTGAGGATAATCTGCAAATGGAACAATGTGCTCCAAAACTGCTGTGATGGACAACAAAAGCTTTTATCAAGAGTCACTGCAAGTCAAACTTTGTAAGGCAGAAGGGCAGGAGATATAGAGGATGATTTAAAACAAAAAACAAAAAACAAAAAACAGAAAAGAAAAGAAAAGAAAAGAAAAGAAAAGAAAAGAAAAGAAAAGAAAAGAAAAGAAAAGAAAAGAAAAGAAGAAAGAAAAAAAGAAAGAAAATAAAAAGAAAGAAAGAAAAAAGTAGTTCTGAAACCAAATGGCAGTTTGAACATATACTTTGGGGACTAGAAGTGTTATATATTGTGCTCCATTTGTTTTAAATGTGACACATTTCAGACATGAATTCAAGTCAATATCCCAGAAATTGACATTAATTTTCTCAGGATAGTTTGACTTCGTAGCATCTCCCTGAAACAATTTCAACACAGAAGTATCATGTTCATCTTTCCTTTGCAATTATTCCTTTATGACATTAAAAAAATAGCTAGGCCAAAGATCTACCGTAGCCCCACATTAATGTGTCAAATAATATCATCTTAGACAGCTAAATCCATCTGCTCACACTGTTCACTAGTAGTTCCACCGTAAGATCTCCATGAGTGGTGTCTACCTTTCTTTTCTCTTTTTATGCACACTTAATGTACTTCATGACTGAGGCTCTAAGCCACCATAGAAATACATATAATGGTCAAATAATACTATTAGTACTAATCCCCTCCATGCTAAAGAAGCAAGAGTATCAGAAGTCTGCGGAGAACAGTGAGAGGGTAAAGGATAACATCATCACAGCAGCCCAATCTCTCTCCATCCTTTCAGTGCTTAAATACCTAGACCTATCTCTTCCCAGGAAAAAACAAAACCTGGACAACAGCACTGCATGGGCCACATTATTCTACCACTCAGGTCATCAGAATCCACAATAATCAATTGTTTAGAAAGTAAACAGGTAACTGTCTACATGGACTCATTCAAGTGTTATCACTTTTCTAATTAACCAATTTAATGGATATTCCTCTAATATCTCTCTGTGTACAGGCATATTACTTTCTTTTTTAGTGTGGTTCTACTTCATCATTTTGACTGCACAGTAACCTCTACAATGTCATACCATTACTATTTTCAAAACACATAAATCTGTATTTAATATTTGTAATTATAGTGCTTAGAGAAAATACATACTTATAATGCTAATTAGGGATCAAAAAAAAATTTCCCTAGGTATGTTTTTCTTCAATTTGTGTACTATACTCATTACTCTTTACTCTGTTTATCAATTAAGGAAGCTGGATAAAATTGCATGAATTGAATTTTGTCAATGACTTACTTCTTTAGAAAATATCTTCCATTTCATTATATAGACTAAATAGTCTCATAAAGGAAGCTTAATGACAAGAAATTATCTTGGAAAAAGCTACTTTTAAGCATGTTTTACAGAAACAAGTCTTAAATATGTATTTGTGAGCGCTGGCACTGGAAGCTGTTTTCTAGAAAATAAAGCTCAGTAACATACTGCAGGCTATTTACTGTACTTCCCATTAGGTAACAAGAACATACCAAGTGAGCTTCTCTGTATGGAGATACAGATGTGCCTCGTTGCTGCATTCTTTCTCTAGTAACCACAGTACATTTTTTTCAGCAGTCACTGCTTTCTGGCTATTTCACAAAGAGAAACAAGTAGTTCTCTTCTAATGATGTCCTGACTTCAGTGTTTTTTATAGGCCTACCAGCTACATTGGTATAAGATACTTCTGGAACAACACCAGTTTCAGGTCCATGCACTAAAAAATGTGGTGCAGTTAGGTGCTTTTACAGAAATATTTATCTGGAAAATTGCAGCTGATTGCAGGTTTGATTTTATTCTTCGAGCATCAGAAGCATTTCCCATAACTGGCAAATATACAATGACAGTTTGGACATACAGTAGTTCTGTTCAGTAATTCAGAACACAATACTTGCTTGGGTCATTCTAGAGGACCACTTATTTTCCTGGTCATTTATCCTGAAAGAGAGAACAGGTTACATCCTGCAATCTGATATCATGACAATGATATAATTAAAATCATATCCCTATACTAATACAATATTTCTTATATAGAAACTTCTCTAATAAAGTGCTAGTGAATATCACTAACAACATGACTTAATTTATACTCACACCTACTGATCCACACAAACACTCTGTTCCACCTCACTGCACCTCACCTCACATAAAACAAAAATCGAAAAATCACATGTCCCATAAGCACCTGTATAATGGTTTCCAGTGGTTAGAAAGAGCTATGAAGAAACCTGTTAACAGAAAAGAAAAACTATTAACCTATTAATAATCTACTAGACTATGTGTATAATTTTATGTGAATTCAGATGCATACATAGATGCAAATACTTTGCTGCTTCTGGCATATCACAAAACTATCCAGGAGTCCATTTGGTATTCACTTCTCTTTCTTTCTAGGCAGTTCTGATCACATTAAATCATATTGAATTCTAACTTATAGCCTCATATAAGAGCTTGTAGTTAAAGGTACAAAATAGTTATTGAGTGAATCTTTTAACATTCACCGATCCACGCTGTAACAGTATGTTCCCACAATAAGGACAAGAGTCACAAAATAGTTGATGTTCTCTCACCTCTAAGTCTATCTTAGGAAAATAAAAAGGCTAAATAATTATTTAAAATACATCTACATTCTTTTCATTATTAGAGTTGCTCCACAGTAACAAAAAAATACAATGAAATTGACTGTAGTCTGTTGTCTTTCTGTGTTTGTCTATGCTTTTCAGTTGGCTAGGGTAAATAACAGTAAGGACTACAGCACTTACAGCGCTTTGTTCAATTTTGAAGATTCACCGAGGTCCCAATGCTTAAAATTGCACTTGTTTAAGTTCCCATCTACGCTCACACTTTTGTGTAGAGCTAAAAAGACAGAAATCAAGACATCATGCAAAGCATCTACAATGGAATTATCTGCTTTGAAGAACACAGTTAGGTTCCAAGTCTTCTGTACAATATCAAGTATTTTTGGTTTTGTTGGAAGAAATTAGTCACAAAACTGACCGAGTTCAACACTTATCACTGCCTTAGATAACGTATTTCATTAACTGTCAGAAATTAAGAAGTTTATTCAATAGGTAACACAGGGAAAATAATCTTGTATAATTGTTAAACTGTTGGGCAATCAAATCAAGTCATTCAAAATACAATTTCTGAAATTAATAAGGAGTTTTTGAAATAATCATCCTCTTAACCACTCTGAATCTATTTAACCAATCTACCTACAGTGTATTGCCTTTGAGTTGCAGGGTGCTTCAAGGAAAAGGCCTAAAGTTATTGTTTCTTGAGAAGCTAGCATCACTAGAACCCTCTTGAGTTGTTCTTGGCTATGCCCAAAGCTACAGATAATTTTGGCTGTTATATATTGTATCACTTTTTTCCTGACTTCATTTAGGCCAGTAGGTAAAAAAAAAAAAAAACAAACAATGTCAGGTCCAACAGTGTCAAGTAATGCAAGATCTACTGCCTTACATAAATGTGCTTGAGAGGGACAGAAGGCAGAAGGGCAGGAGATATAGAGGATGATTTAAAAAAACAAAAAACAAAAAAGAAAGGAAAGGAAAGGAAAGGAAAGGAAAGGAAAGGAAAGGAAAGGAAAGGAAAGGAAAGGAAAGGAAAGGAAAGGAAGAAAAAAGAAAGAAAGAAAGGGGGAAAAAAGTAGTTCTGAAACCAAATGGCAGTTTGAACATATACTTTGGGGACTAGGAGTGTTATATATTGTGCTCCATTTGTTTTAAATGTGACATATTTCAGACATGAATTCAAGTCAATATCCCAGAAACTGACATTACTTTTCTCAGGATAGTTTGACTCATTTTGGTAGTTTATTCAGAGGAGTTATATTCCTTAAAAGCTGACTGAAGTACACTCTAATTCGCTAAATGGTACTGCCTTTAGATATAACCTGAAGGATGCAATTCAGAACAAACATAATGCTATTCATATAGGGAGAAACAAGCAACTGGACATTATTTAAGATGGGAAACCACAGGAGTTAGTTCTGATGAGATCTGAAAGAATTATTTAAAGAAGAGATGATCCAGGTTGGGATATTTTTTGAGTCTATGCAAAAAGCAGATGAAAAGAGGAAGTGGTCTATTCTCTGCATTCCTAGTAGATAAGTAGTAGCAATGGCTTTCAACTAATGTCCATATGAAATGTTTTTTACTTCAGGTAATCTTCAACAATAAAGAAAGATTTCCTAGGAATATGACGGCTCTGTCGCTAGAGGTATGAAAAGCCAGGGAGAAAAACCATCTGTGGGAAATAGCAAAAACGTAACTGCTCCCACTAGGGATAAGGGGATGAATGAGGAAGCCTCCCGAGGTCCATTCAAGCACCGTCCTGCTGTGACTGTATGATCCTAGTACTTCGATCCCACTTCTATATTTTAATAGACGTATTTTCCAAGTTCTTGCTTCTCTAGCAAAGATTACATCAAGATGTGTATTTTAAAAGGCAATTTTAAGTGTCCAGTTTGATCCTACAGTTATTACCTCACCTTTTTACTTTCAGATATTACTTATACCTTTTTATGATTCTTTCTCATTTCACTCATATCTGTTTTAATTTAAGATATTTCAATTGTTTTTGTTAAATTCAATGGGTACTTAAGAGGTGAAAAGAGTGCTTTATGAAGGACATACTGGTAGCAGCAGTACAATATTGACTGAAGACGGGTCTTACATTTTTGGTGTATATGTGTGTTGGTAGGAGGAGAGAAGGAATAGTGAAAGTATGAAACTAAAGTGCATAATTTGAATAAATAAACAGCCTTAGCTGACTTTAGATGCCACATAGCATTTCTTATACTCCAGTTTTTCAGAGGTAGTTGAAGCCTTCATCATTTCTCTGTTGTTTTGAGGCCATCTTAAACAAATCACTCTATAAGCAAAAGCTTTGAGACTTCAGAAAGCCAACTTGTAAAGAGACGCTGTCAAACCCATGAGCAACAGTGGGCAACTTTACCTCAAGTCATTGTTCAAACAATTTTCAAGGGATTCTGGGCAACCACACACATTTTCCAGTTGCTTCTCTGGAAGTGATGGGCACAATCCACCTCCTAATTTCATATTTGTACCACCAAAAATGAGCAGTTACTCTATTATAAAAATGCAACTTTTGTACAGAAGATGACAGAGTAGCCAGAGGTCTTTTCTAGCTGCAGTTCAGGCAAAGTGAGCTACTACAATCGAATGATTTAGAAGTCTGGTCAATATTTCCAGTCTCTTATTTTCTGTTTGTTTTATAAAACCATGGAGAACATGAAGTCCAGTTTTCTGTATCGAACAATAGAATCATCACGTTGAAGAATTCAAAAAAAAAAATCTGTTTGAGAGGTTTCAGCACAGAAAAATAAGAGTTTTTCCACAGCCTCATACTTACAGTAAAAAAAAAAAAAAAAGAAAGAAAGAAAGAAAGAAAGAAAGAAAAAAGGAAATGTTTTTAAATTCCTCAGTTAGAACTTTATGAATAAAGGATGCACATCATTAAGAAGTTCCAGAAGGAAAAAAAATACAAAATAAAAATGAAAAATAATGGTTATTCAGACGTCTCTATTGAATATACGGCAATTGGAAATTTTGGGGGAGTATTATACCTGAGTTGATACAGCATTCTACTATGTCCCTCAAAAAACAGATTTTAGAGACTACATGTCTATGTAGACTGCCAATTTAGAAAGACACACTTGCTATAAAATATGCACTAAGGTTAAAATAACAACATAGAAAGTAAGCTTTGGATGAATAACAAAGCCTCCGATTTCAAAGTATATGTGCACCTGAAACCCGAAAAGAAGAGCAAATAAGAAGGCATCTTCTCTGTAGATAAGTTATTATGTATGCACCTTCCACAAGACGTTTTGATTCTGTTTCTTTAGCAGAAAGGTTTGGCCACTGCCAAAGACAGAACTACTAGAGAGGCAAACAGCTCTCTAGCAGTTACCCAGGCAGGCAAGTCCCACCTTGCTTACACTGACAAAATGCACTTGAAAGAATTTCTTTTGTTCATTCCATCAAAGAAGTAAATTTTGAAATACTGCTAAAACAAAAAGATGCTGCCTAGTAGATAACTACTTATATCAAATACCTCATCTTTCATGTGTTTTATTTTTAAGAATTTGTTTCTTCCTGAAACTCTAACATCTAATGTATCCTGCCAGAGAGAGAATATTTGCTATTTCCTCAGAGCAGCAGCAACCTGTGGCAATATATTATCAACTGCAAAACTTCATAAGAAAACACATTAAAAAACATAATTTCTTATGACATCAATGTGTAAAATACTAGTTTCCTGGAATAATAGTTTTGTGTGTGCACACGATCTAAAATTTCATTTGTAAATGATTCCCCTTTAAGGGAAACATTATTTTCTTCATTAGCTATCATTTTCCATCCCTCAAATGCCTCAATGTCTCACAAAGTGTCTAAGTGTGGGTTCAGGTTGACTATTTTGAAAGCATAAACTTGTTTGTCTTTTTCCTTTATGTGTGTTCTACCTTGAGTGCTGCCAAGAGTGATCCTGTATTTCCCAGTGACAAGTGCCATATTATTCTTTAATCAACTCTTGCATTCTCAGCTACAGTTGGATTTTGTGTTAGATGATGACGACAGTGCAAATCACTTGAGCTCTTACTGTTCTCAACTGACTTACTGTTGCATGTCTATATAACCATTATTCAACAACAGACTGTAACTAATGCTTAATATATTGAGTAACATCACTGAAGCCCAAATTCAAACAACTTTGATACAAAAGATTCTTCATTTATTTCCTATTCTCCTTCAATTTTCTGCCTTGTTGGAATGCTTCAGACATGGAAGTGATAGTACAGGAATCAAGAATCTAGCTCCACATATCTTAGATTTCCTCTGAAATATCGATTTCCCGATTCTCTGGTGCTAATCATATCTTCAGACTGAGTACAATGCATCAAAATCAAAGTCATATTGAAGTATTTTGTATTGACTAAAAGAGGTGATCAAATGGAAGTCAATGTATTTCAAATCTATATCACACACCTCTCATGCAGGCTGTATCTCAGACTGTCATGATGCAAAAGGTTTTTTATATCATCATCTGCTACATTGCATTATCAGTAACAATGCTAGAATAAGCTCTAAATTCTAGCCCTGAAGGGCCTTATTCTCCAGGGCTATAAATGCAATACTTTTTAGAAGCATTAGCTCATATGAGGAATAACCTATGGTTAGTTCTCAGTAAACCAGAACTCTTCAAATAAATTGCTATTAACGTGTTATTTAACTTTCCTTAACATTACTTAACTTTTCTTAACCTTCTCTTTATGCTTATAACAAAAAGATGCTACTTTTCACGTTAGGTTTGTTTTTCTCCAAAGGCTGTGCATAGGATCTTAATCACATCAGGATTCATATCAACCACGAATGTGGTCTCTGACTAAATTCCCAGCAACGCATCTACTTAACAGAAGAAGAATGCTTCTTTGAATTCTCTGTATCCATGAAAACCTGTTCAGGCTGCCTTTCTAACTCAATCTATTTAAATAATGTTCTTCTATGTCTGCAGTACGGTTCTATGTTTGCTCTGACTTAAATGTTTGGCTCATTGTTTTTACCCTGACAAACTACAAAAGCAGCCAAGCCGGGGCTAAAGGATTGGAATATGCACAGTGTTCTCACCCCCATCTTGTTTGGGGGGTTGTTTTGTTTTGTTTCCAAAACACCAAATGTTCAGTTTGCTCAGGAGTCCTGCAAGCCCTATTCTACAAATTATTACATACTAAAATGCAGGCAGCAAAGGGAAGCAATTCCCCCAGAGGGAAACAGCGCAAATACGAGTGGGAAACACTGAGGCACGATCAGCTTCACAGCCGTCCCCAGCTCCCTGTGATCTAACCCTGTGAGTTAGCAAAAATAACGGAGACTGCAATGAGTACAGCAGCGTACAGCACCGCCATAGAGAAGGGGGCATGGGCTAATGAAGAGGCGCAGCATCGCTCTGTGCCTTTGCCCTCTTCTGCCCGAATACATCCATACCTTTTATTTCTCCTTCCTTCCCCCTACCCAATAGCCTGCTATAACAACTTCGTTGTCAAGTAGTATGCACATGATCTAAGTCACAGAGACTACTCTTTTTAACCACACTTTCTTGTATGAAACCCTACTGTGACAATTCTATCTCTGCTTCCAGGCTGAATCAAGCTGTGATGACCTATGGTGGATGCTGGGGTTCCTTCCTCCACCTGCTTGTGTAATTAAGGTCAATTTTACTGCATCCTATTCATCCATGAATCTTCAGAAACAGATGAACTGTTACAACACAAGCCAATTTCCCTCACGCTGTATACCAACAACAGATAAATTCAGAAATACATTCATGCATATTACAAGGGATTCCATAGGTTTGTTTTTATGGTCACAGAGATTTGACTATGGTCACATAGGCCATTAATAGCATGAATATCAGCATTATATCAATGAAAAGGTATCTCAAATCTTGATTTTCTGAGTTAAAAAAATTTGTCTGAAAACAGCAAACAAAGCATCAAGGAAATAAAATGTTTAAATAAGAGTATCCAGTTAAACAAATATAACAAGCAAATTGTCAGATAAAACTGGTGAAAACTTAAAAAGTCTAGAAACATTCAGACAAAAGGCTCTGATACACTCCTGCAGTGAAACATACCTTGTCACAGGAAAAAATGGGGCAGAACCATAAAGAAAAAAAAAAACATAAAAGGCAAAAAATACCTTCCAATCAAATATTTGTTCTGCTGAATAATTTAGAGCAAAATAGAACAAATCACTATAGCAGAGAAGGGTCTGATAGAGTAAGAAATGCAAACCCAAGGAACAATTGTAGAAACGAACAAAGAAATCTGTAAAAGAAAACTGTTACCTCCAGGGAGAGGAGAGGAGGAGAAACTTCTTCAGAGAAATACATTAAAAAAACCATGACTTACAAGATAAATTAAAACAAGCCAAGACAGTCTGTGAAGGATGGTAGAGACTTATAAATCCTCGGTCTGGGTAAATGATTAAAATTATGTTTAAGGACACGCTGAAACTAACATCCATAACTGTCATTGCAGTACAAGAAAGTACACAGCACATGTGCTAAGAAACTTGCCAGGGGATCAGTATTTTACTGAACTCTTGCAACTAATCTTATTTCTCCAAAATTCAGAAGATTTCTAATGTTTCCATTAACGTTTCCCAACTCTCATGTATGTTGCTTCAGCAACACATACATCACATCTCATTTTAATAGCTTTTTGCCTTGTTTGTAAAATGGGTTCCACATACACGATTATTTTTTCTTCATCCCTGACTGAGTCCACATCCTGAATAGTATTTATGAGTAGGCAAACAAAAAAGCATTAGGATGCCAAGGTTTTGTTCTTTTTGAATAACTCTCTATGCAAGAGGGAGCACAGAAACTTTATGTCTTCCTTATTATTAAACAAAACAGAGAAGAGATGAAAAACATAAGCCTTTCTGACTGCCATTTAATAAGTTAAAACCTATTAGGTTTCAACTTTTTATTACATTCACAAAATTTAATCAAATTCAGTGCTGGAACTCAGGACCCCTCAAGAGCTCAAGTAAGTCAGCTACACTTTCTCTAACACTATAGTTTTTCAGCTCAATTTTATATACTTTGAACCTATCAGCATTTGGATATCATAAACTGTTATTTTCACATATGCTCTTTTGTAAGTTTACACAGTCATTTTTGCTGTTTAAAAAGAGTTATGTATCGAAGCTAAAGCTTAGACATAGGCCTTCATCATTTAACAAGTATTCTCTTCTTTAGCTAACAACTGTTAAATGAAAGCGTCACCTGTTGAATTGTTTCATTTCATGTTCTATCTGTGAGCACTTTGAGCGGCTTCAATTTCCCAGTATTTTTCTAAAAAATGCTGCTCTTGATAAAGTTTCCTTTTGCATCTGCCACAAATCTAGCAGACTCCCATCCTGCCATGTCACTTGATATATCCATATAGTCTAGATGTCCAGTAAAACAGCATCAGAAATGTCATTCGTGACCTGTGGTTTTGCACCATCTCTACTATTGAAGAGATGACAAATCCTAAAAAACGTTCTGAAAACAAATCATTATTTTGGTATTTTTATGAAACTAAAATATTATGTTTTGAAATATCAACAATCTACATTTTAAAGAAGTTGTATACTGAGGATACGGATTGAATTTAAATAAGGATTTGTATACAACATTATTTTCTTGATGAACTCTTCCATTGCATTGCAAGTTAGGGATAATCCCAGTTAGGCCCATTTCTTACTCATTAAAAGTAAGCTATTAAGACCAACCAATCTTACCGAAGACCCAAAACAAGGCAAAAACTACTAGTAAGAAAGAAATCCATTTTTCGCACATGGATAATTAAAACATGGCATGACAACCTTTCGTGGTGAGGTTATACAGTAAATGCACATATGTGTATAAGACAAAGCAGGGAGGCGCTTGATTCACAAGAAGAAACAACAACTTCTTCCCTGACAAATAGCTCCTCAGAGCTAAAAGAAATGAAACTATGTGGGATTTTTTGGGAGGAAAGGAGGGTGTGTAGGGAAGAAAACCAGTACTGTCAGCAGATAATACTTCAAATATCTACAGGCTTTCATTCTCTTCAGTACCAAGGTACTACTTTTAAATATAGATATTTTTCAGAATAGAAGCATATTTGAAATACTTGCTTAAGCAAGTATTTCACACCAGAAAGCTGGGACTGATGATAACTCAGATTTCCCAGTTCGGTGCTTTAATCACAAGAACATCTCTTCTCTCCTCAATTGTCTCCCAGAAGTATACCTTCCAAATAGTGTAGGGACCAGTGCTGTAAGTCAGAGAGATTCATAATTATAGAATGTATTTGGCAGAATACCTTGAGGATGTTTGCAGATGAACAAACAAATTTAACGTAGAAGCTAATGAACTCTTTCGTTTTATCCACATATGTATACAGATATTTGAAAATTGTCCATGAAATGTATCTAAATCACAGGAAATGATACACAGATCATTGTAGAAAACAGCTGAGGATAAGGAAACTCAATCACCATTGAAAACCTTGTTAGGCTCTATGTATTACAGGGACTGCAGCCTGTGCTTCTAGAATCACAGAATCACAGAATGGGTAAGGTTGGCAGGGACCTCTGGAGATCATCTAGTCCAATCCCCCTGCTCAGCAGAGTCACCTACAGCACGTTAGACAGGACTGCATCCAGGTGAGCACTGAAGATCTCCAGAGAAGGAGACTCCACAGCCTCTCTGGGCAACCTGGTCCAGTGCCCCGTCACTCTCACAGGGAAGAAATTCCCCCTCACGGTCGGGCAGAACTTCCTGTGCTTCAACTTCTGCCCATTGCCTCTTGTCCTGTCACACGGGGTAACTGAAAAGAGTTTGTCCCTGTCCCCTTGACACCCTCCCTTCAGGTACTTGTACACATTGATAAGATCCCCCCATGTGTTTAGATTCTAGACACAGAGCTGTGGCCTCTCCTGGTATGATTCATCTCATCTAATGCAGACTTCTAAAACTAAATACTAAATACTAAAAAGAAAGATTTCTAAAACCTGGGCTGCAGTCCACTCCAAGTAACAAATGTTACAGAAGTCCACTACCTCTATCTTACAGAAACCTAATGATATGTCCAGAAAGTACCCTAACAAAGACAGAAATAACAACCCTTTGCTGCTCTACCAAAATTAAAATGGACATAAAGCCTAATTGCTAAGACTTTCTGCTAGTTCTCTGGTTTCTATCTGCATGAAATAATGCTTCAGTGCCTCTTCATCACTCCATCTTTATGTAGCTGGATATCACTTCCGTCTATTCTTGGCACTTTCTCTACAGGCATACCAAGTTCAAGTCCGTGAAGAATTGTTTCCCATTTTCAAATTTAAGTCAATCCAGATGCCTTTCTTTTACCTTTAGTTTTCTTCATATGTTGAAGAGCTCCTTACTCGCAAGTGAGGAATAGGAGTAAAAATCTGAGAGTTAGTATTTATTTTATGCTTTTTCTATCTCATGGTCTTGCAGAATATTTAAAAGCAGCAAGGAGCGCAGTGATAAGAGAAAGTGATAAGGGAAAGGCAAATAGCAAGAGCATCACTAACATATTTCCTCAGATCCAAACAAGCACAGATCCATCCTGCTCTAAAATGACATGCAATCAATTAAGTACCACCCTGTAAGTAATGGTAGGAGAGAAGCACTGCAAGTCTGCATTTAGTCCGTTGGGGAAAAAAAAAAAAAAAAAAATCATCCCCTAAGACAGCCAGTCATTTTTTCTGTTCCGCAGCATAATCTAAAAGGTATTCAGAAACCTCTTCAGAAATCACAAGGCCTTAGGTGGTGCTTGAGTTGGTTGCTGAATGGAAATTAGTAACAGAATGTTACCATATTTTCTCTTATTTTCATTCAAAACGTATGCTAGACTGTTTCAAGAAAGAATGCTTAAAGAAGCACTGCCAGAACACTAAGTCTGAGATAGCAAAGATTTCTATAGCCTTTTCTGACCTTTTTTAGAAAGCCAAAAGACATCTTCTGTGTCTATTTCACACAGACCAGTATCCTCTGATATTCTATAATCTTCCCCAATCTGTGTTCAAATATCATCTGAGAATATTCCCTTTCTGTAATCAATTAACAATAATCTCTCCAATTTCAAAAAAGGCATATTTCTCTCTGTAATGTTTTTTAAAAATGCATTTTACTAGGTTATGCTTTTGGAGACAGATCGTATGAGAGAAATGCTATAGAAAATAGACTTTGCTGAGCAAAATAAAATTACTATCATATACTACCACAAGAAACATATAGTATCTAAAATTAGAGATAATGAACGTACTTTATACTTCAAAAAATTAAACATCAAAATTTGAGTTAGCCACCCAGCAGTCTTTTATGGTCAGTGGAAAGAAAACAGTCACAATTGCTTATATTCATTTTAGACTCTTAATCTGGAATGAATCAGTTAAGACTATGACTCATGTTCTTTCTACTGACTACAAAGAATGCTTTGGGGAGTTAGTGCAGTCTTATATGTTTCACTTTTAGACCTCTGGCAATGCACTACAAAATGTGGGTAAGCTGCTTTAGAGAAGTAAGTTCTAAAGAATTTTAGAGAGTGCTTCACAGCCACACAGTATTGATGAACCTATACAGGGTTTGCTGCACTCCAGTTAAAAAAGAGACTTTCATCTGACCTCATTACCATGTTTCCATCAATTCCAGTAGAGCTACACTCACACTGGAGGCAGCAACAGTCTATATCCCTTTCCAATGTTTCCCTGGGTTCACACCAATTTCTGTGTCCCAGTGCACTGCAAGTATAAGGAAAAGCTAAGGGTTGGCTCCCATGTAGTTAAAGAAAGCTTTGTGAAGGAATTATTTTTGCACAACAAATTCAAGCCTATGGATAAAGGCTATATCATGGGCAGAAGGAATATAAAGAATTCATTAACATACACGCCAACCACATAGTCCAAAAATATTGTATCTGTCAGGATAATACAGTTAGAGGAAACATTCGCAATATACTTTAGAAGTCAGCAATACTGCAAAATCACGCTCTTAGTTATTACTATTCAAAGGCAAATGATCAGGTCTTCTGAAAAGGATACTTGGATAGTCAGTTCCTTTGTGCTAACTAACCCAATGAACATGAGAAGTGAATTAGAGAAATTGAAGATTTAAAATCATTAAGTTTCAATACAGATAAAGGATTTGCATAAATTCTATTTGGCATCAAACACACAACTCTAGATTGATGCTCATCCCTAGCGGTCAAGTAGACAGACAAATTCCTTTCAGAATGCAAAATTGAGCAGGATACTCTCCTGCAATAGCTAAAGAAGGCTTGTAAACAGGCTGATATAACATTTGTGAGGCTGCAGAACTGTGCATTTCAGGGTTGAGAAGTTTGTGGATGCAAAAATCTTTGCATTGCTCATCATCTTTCATTAGCAAGATAGTAAAATCCATAGCAATTTAAATCAAGGCTATAACTTTACACAAACTCTCCTTTTGGGAGTAGTGGAAATACATCACTAAGTAGATAAAAATTCAGCTACTGGCTTCTTCCATAGAAGACACAAAATCCGGTGCATTTCACAAAAGGCTCCAACAGTCCTTTCAAGACTTTATATAAACAAAGAGCTTACCATAGTTCCCTCCTTTCCAGTGGAGATGTTCAGAACATTTGTGTTACAACATTGAACATTATTTCTGAATCCCATTAGCCTGATTATGACAATAAATATAGAAATGTGTCTCTTCTCATGACTTTTGTCTGCCTGTAATTGAATGGCCTGAGTAAAGCTAAAAAACAGCTCCAGAAATGACATGAGCAAGCAGAGAGATCATTATGAGGAGAAAAATAGGGCATAGAGTTCATAGGAAACTAGCCTTTTCTCTCGGGGGGGGCAGCTGTAGAGGCTTTAGAATAACAGACCCAAATAGTCTGCCGTCAGACTGATGGGACTGATCCTCATAAACAGCCTGTGAGAACACTTCAGGTCCCCATTTATCTGCTGCATGCCAAAGCTTACTTCACTTACAAAGCTTACATCCAGCTTACTTTAAGGGAGATCTCTCTTCACAAAGCTGTTATTTTATGTTGCCTACATATAACCAAGTCCCTAAAACATTTCACTCTTCAAGATATCTGAACTATGCCCATATTAGCAAGTAGAGCACACGAGCAGGAAGAGATTTATAGTGAAGCAGTTGGTACTAATGATCCAACATTCATGCTACACACATCTCCAGGGATTTTTACTGCAGATTTGTTCTAAGCCAGTCTGGGGGGATTAAAAAATAATAGATGGAGTACACTAGGTGCACTTCTGGATACTAAGTGCACATCTTCTGGCTTCCTTCTAAGAGGAATCCAGTTGTGTGCTCTGAGATTGCCCCATGGTGGTGGTGAACTGATGTGCAGAAAGAGGAAACACCTGACAGGTTCACTGCAATTGCACACTCATAGTGTCAACTAAAACACCAATGTTAAGGCACTCCAAGAAGTTAGGCATCTATATCATTCAACCCAGAAATTATCCAGCATCATTTTAGAGAAAAGTGGACATTATTACTGTATTCTAACAAAATTCAGTCATTAAATTTGAAGGGACATAAGTAGAAAAATGGGTTTTTTTGTTGTTTTTTTTTTTTTTTTATACCTAGTGCTTTTCCTCTTACATATGAACTCTTTTTTTTGTAATTCATTCAGCAGAAGGAGAAATGGAACTAGCTGTCATGGTAATCTTGTAGCACTTTTAATTATAGACTGTCTTCTGAAAGGCTGGAAGAACTCTAGAATTTCTTTCTTTTATGTATATACTTACTGCATGAAAACACCAATGAATGCAAACGCTTCTTTGGTGTCTCTTTTAAGTAATACTGACTTGTAGGTTTCCTGGTAATGACAAGTTTTTTGTTACAGTGATAGTCTGAGATAGGCGGAGCTGTCTGATATGTAACCCTCTAGCTAGGCAGGCTTAGACAGGATTAATATTTGGCTAGGCAATAAGTGATCTCATTTATATGACGCAATAGTGACCTCTCCTAACAAACCAGTGGTTCAAACTTTAATATGTATGAGTGTATTACACAAGCTAAGCTCCTAATTCTCTACAATATGCAAACAGGACCATACACACACACTTCAGAGATGATGATGATAATAATTGGAATAAATATCAAAAAGGGTAAAAAGAGGACAAACTTTTGATGGTAACATGACTCATTATGCCGTAGGCAGAGCTTGTGTAATTTGGAGGAATCCCGTCACAAGAGTAACAGAAAACTCTAGACACGTTAACACTGCTTTCACCACAGTGCACAAGTTACATTTACAGACTTCCTCTCCCCAAAACCTCTTACCTTGCTCCAGCATAATTTATCAGCAGGCCATTCATACAAAAGGCTAAAGGCCTAAATGTACGTGCCTAGGTGCCTTCTTAGAGACAGTAGTGTATCCATTGCATACACATGGGGCTGGCGTATTGCAGATATGAAAAAGTCTCACAAAAGGCTTCCACGAAATATTAACATCAGTAAGAATCAAAATCATAAATTGCATGTTTTAGGAAAATGATGCTAAGTTATATGATTATATAGAATCTACTGATATTAACATTGTGTATATCAAGCATACAGTATCTTTAGAAGAAAATCATAAGAAATCAATCACCTCAACTGGTTTCAATTTTTCAACATTCTAAGATGCTAGTAAATTTTATATGTGATTCCCCAAGTTCACATCCATTTTCTCTCTGCAAGGATAATGTCAATAGAAAATAAATCAACATTAATGAGTTCTAGACTGGAAATATTTGAACTATCCCTACCACTTCTTCTCTAGGGATATTATGTTAGCATTACCTTCAGGTAACCTTATTCTCCTCACAACTGTCTGATCCTCTTGATTCCATCTCATCCTAAAAGGATCTCAGTTTTGATGCTCTCTCAGGTTGCTAGCAATAGTCTGCTCCACTTCCAATGCTTTTTCTTTTCAGGTATAACTTACATTTTTTGATATTGAAAAGATGCAAGAAAAAGGGGGAATTATCAAGATAACCATTAGGAAAAATGTACATACAAGGTTGCTTAAAGGGCTATATATGCCATGCTTTTAATCAGTTTAATTTAAACTCTCCCCTGTGGTCAATTCACCAAGAAAAAGTAATTAAAAACTTATCTCCATTTCATAAGCACTGGGGAAGGGCACTACTCTAAATCTTTATCAGCAGTTAGTGTGGCCAATAGAAAATTAAATGTTCCGCTGAGATTCACAGTTCGGTTTTGCTTTGTTTTCATGGCGCACAAAATTGAGCTTATTCCCAAGTGCAGAGTATTCTGAAGCATTCTGTTGGTCACAAAAGACAAAGTGGGTTTGATCCACACTTTCAGAAAAGCACTCTAAATACTCTTTAATAAAACTACTCTATACACAAAATACAGAAAAGACGCTTATATTCCACCAATCAATACTACATATGGGTTCTCCAGCAACAGGTCATCCAGCCTGGCAAGTTTTAAAACTACTCAAATAAATTTATGTGCCTATGAGTTTTGCTTTCTTAGAAGTAAGACAAAAATACTACATGAACGTAAAAGCCACAACTATGCTTCCCTCCAGGAAAATAGTCTTCCAGCCATACAAAGCAGTATAGCATTTGAAAACCTAGTGCTGAGTTCATTGCCTCTCTCCCTGCAGACCACCCCTTTTCCAACACAAAAGTGAAAGCAATGAAAATGTGCAGGCTATCCTAGAAGCTGATAATCATGGGGATTTTGAAACTCTTTCCATGCCAATGGAAATTATTTTCAGTGATGGGAAATGTGTACAGACACAGCAACTCATCTAAAAACTATCTCTCAACAGCGTATTTACCTCTCCAGTAAAATACAGTAAACCTATTAAATCACAAGTAAATCACAGAAAAACTGTGGCAAAACTTTTCAGCTCCACAGACTTTTTTTGCTCTCTCTTGCACAGTCCATCTAAACAGCTGTTGAGTACTCTCAAAGCAACTATAAGTTATTTCAGCTCTCAGCCTCCTTTTCCAGAATTTTTACTACTGCTAAATACATACATTTAATTTCTAAATGTCCTACCTCCAGTTTTCACCATTAGGTTTTCCATTGCATTTTCTTCCCTGATTATTATTAGCATTTACCTACTCTTCTCTCCCCTATCATAGCTCTGCCTACTGAGGGCTTCTTCCTTTTACATCTATCCATGCTTAACTCCCTACCTGCTTCCAAAACATTGTTCCCCCTCCCTTTCCTCATCCCAGCTCACACTCACACCTATCAAAAGCATTCTCTTGGGTCAGCATCTCAGATGAATAGGTCCAAACGTAGATTTTGAATTTCCTGCCTTTTTTCCCTGTGGCACGTATGTTAAAGAAATCCCTGGAAGACACCTAAGCCTCAGTAATACTCAATGTTTCCTGACAAACGGATCATCATATAAGTCTCTATTGACACTATTGCAATTATATTTTTTCTTACTTTCATATTTCATTATTTCACTTTGCTATCTCTTTTATCCTTTCTTCCTCTCTTGACTTAAGAAACACCTTTAGTACATTTTTATCCTTCATATATGTTGTAGTTTTCACATAGTGCTGCTGTTTGTTTTGGGTATACTGCAACACAGGGAGATACAAGATCAGAAATCAGTCTCATACTCTGTCACTGAAAACCTACGTGATCTCTGTCAGGTCTCTGAGCTTTATTTCACCACAATGTTACTCTACACAATGTTACTAATATTCCACTGAAAAATGCTGACTGAATTACTCATTTGACACTGTCATAGTCTACTTATTTTATACCTCTCTCTTCCCATAGATTGTTTCCCTATCTCATTTAATTGAAAAAATTAATTTTTTCATCTATAATTACCAAAGTCGGTAAAAGTTCAACAGCTGAAAGTCAACTTCAGTGCAGAAATATTACCCAAACCAAAATTCTGGCCTTTTCCCAGTGCTTTCTCTGAGGTGTCTAGTTATTAGCTCCAGCACAACTTGACTAAACAAAGCTCTTAATTCCTTCCCCTCTTGCCCCGGAGCCCATTCTCCTGTCCATCAATGTAATATTATAAGACCATAGATCCTATTAAATATTACATTATCTGTCACTCAGGCGTATAAATCCAGGCATCATCTTTGACCTCGATAAATTCTCAACTGCAGGATATATCTATATCTTGCTGAGGGTTTGGGGTGGGGGGAGAAAGGGAGGTTGGAGGGTTTTTTACATAAGATTGCTAAATATCTTTCTTATACCTCTACTCAGCTAAAATTCTTGCTTAGCTCTTCACTCTAATATGTCCTGTTTCTTGAATCATCACACTTTTCCTTGACAAAAGTAAACCTAGCTATGCCCTACCATAGCTTTTAAAATTGTGTTTAAAGACTGTCCTAGCTTGTTGCTCTGACTATATTGCACTGTTTCCCATTTCAGATAGCACATAACCTAGGAGTCCTGTAGTGCACTCTCTCTGCGATTTATCCCTTGTATTTACCACTCAGTTTTAATATCTCTTGCACTCGGTTTTAATCTCTTGCTTCTAACAAATCTTGGATGTCCAGTTTCCTTTTTCATCTGTCAAACTACCCAAAAAGTATCTTTATGCTTTCTTCTCTGCTTCCTTTTATGACCAGGAGGAGATTGCCAAAATATTTTATTATTCTATTTGCCTCTTTAAGATACTATTGTGGTATTACACTTGTTGTGGAATGAGCAAAACATATATAACTGTGTGGGAGCAAATAGGTACATGTGGACAAATATGCACATGAGGGCAATACATATATGTGTGCATGAAAATACATGTGTGTCTGCAGGTATGTGCATGCATGCAAATATATGTGCATGTGCATGCAAGTATGCATGTGGAGGTACATGTGTGTAGACACATGTGCATGTAAACATACATGCATGTGTGTGTAAATGTGCATATGGATGCATGTGTAAATACACGCACACTAACATGCATGCATGTAAGTCTATATATACATAATATATGTAAACATATAAATATATGTGCAAATATATCTATGTGATTTTTAACTGATGGCTTTTGAGACCTTCATTACTTCTTTTACACACATTTCTAACAGAAGTACTTAAGACACATTTTAATAATTGCAGCACTGTAGATGTGATTGTAAATGGCATGTAAGAGCTTCCACTCAAAGGAAGTCAATTCAGAGAACCTTCATTTGGAAGCCACAAGAAACAGAAAATAAAATTCAGGATAATACAAATGTTGGATTTTTGAAGATGATTCATTAAAAAGGCTAAAAAGAAATCAATTTTGATTTCTAACTGAAAGACTTTCAGAAGTCAAAGTGCGTATGTCAAATCTGTAAAGCTATACAGGACTTTCCAAGTTACTATACTTAATGTAATTACTCAGTTATATTCTGAACTTGACCATTACTGATAAACCTTTAAAGTCAAATAATAATGCAACATGATTGACATTTCAGGACACTTGTAGAATTTCTTACACTAAAATACCTAATTGGTAAGGGTCCATTCCACTTTCTGAAATAAATAAGCACTCATTTCAAATCATAAATTACTGTCCACAGAAAAACTAGTGTTCTATTGATTCTTTTGGTCTTACTAATCATAAAGGAAACTAGGTCTAATTTGAGACAGCTTTGGAAAGCTTTTCAAAATTGCAGTGTTTAAAAAAATCTTTAATAAGGCAGTACTAAAAATCTATAAAAAGAATTTTTTTTAGTAAGATTATCTTAAAAGCTATCTAAAAAAGATTATCTATCATAAAATCATAAGAATAAAGATAGCTAGAAATGGCCTGTGTCCTCACTCTTAAAATGCCCTTGAAAGTTTTCATGTATGAAACACAGCTTTTGAAGTAAGTAATATTTCCATGTTATCATGAAGAACAACATTGTATATACTGAAAAAAAATAGCTTCTGAAAACACACAACGTGTTCTTTTTTCCCCGGAAACAGGGAGATTGTTGTCTGTTTTCTGCCGTAAGCCATCCTAGAAGTTATGAAGGTGGAGGTAAATAACAAAAGTCCTTATTCTTGGCTTTGGGACTCAAACTCATAATACTAAGAAGACACTCTCAGTTGTATAGATTAACTGTTCTTTGAATTTTGTCTGTTTGCAGGCAAAATTCAATGCTATTTCTAAAGCCAGCTTGGGGACAGTAAAAGCTCCAACGAGTAAAAGCAAGTGTGTTGTATTTACAAGAGAGATATGTTATTTTCAATCGTGAGAACAAGAAGCAAGTCAAACTCGCAAAAATAAGAAATCTAGGTTAGTAGGTCTGGGATTTCATATTGTCAATACAACAAGCCTCCTAAATCTTGTCAGTCTCTTAGTTCTCCAAAAATGACTCCCACAGACTCTAATTCACGCTCTCACAGTCACATAAGTGTCTCAAAAAATGGTAACAATTCTGTTGACAAAAAATCTTCTGTTAAACTTCACCATGATATTGAGAATTTCATTTGAATTCCTCTATGTGCAAAATGGGAGAAATTTTCCAAATTAATCAGAGTTGGCCTAGTGGCTTCTTATAAACACAAGTTTTATCATTTCTGATTCTGTATCCAGAATGCTTTATCTCACTTGAACTTACTCAACTTTTTACAGCACCAGGCTAAAATATTAAGTATAGACTTTCATAAAGTTTACAAAGTTTTCTAACTCAGAAAATATTGAGATTAGATATTTCTTTCTAGGATTTCAATACTTCTGTTCCTTGATTTTTCAACTTTTTATTTTCATTTCAGAGGCCTGAGTAAGCTATAAAATAATATAAATTTTCTACAGGAGTTTGATGTTTACTTAGCACCTAGAATAACCACTTTTATTCTGTACAACTTTTAACAATTCCTAACATAATTTAGCAGAAAAAATTTAGTTGACTTGCTTAGTTCACATGTAATAATATGTCATCCTTAGCACACCAAAGTAAAGTAAGTGTGCAAGATGCCACCTTATGTACAGAAAGCTCTAGCGCCGAGTAGCTAACAATGACCTTAAAATAGATTTTACATCCACCCTCACAGAAGCCTTGCAAATCTCTGGTTCATTAAACAGATCATTTTCTGTAGCCAAGTTTGATAACTCCTCAAAGCAGGAGCAGGTAAAGCAATATACATTTGCTTTAGTATCATAGTCTCTGGGGGTTTTCCCCATCTAAAGAGCACTTTGTTTTGTTGTATATCTCAGCACAAGTTTTACTTCAAAATTGCCTTTGCTTCGACGTGAAAAACACCAGTACTGAGGAAAGGTAGACACTAATCAAGAGAGTAGAACAAGCACTGGGTATACAGCAAAAAATGATGGCCACAGCAACGCTACTTTTATCTTTTACTATTTCAACAGCCTTCCAAAAAAGTATAAAGACTTCATAAATGTCAGATTTCTGCCATAAACCATCCTAGAAGTTATGAAGTTGGAACTGAATAACAATAGTTCTTATTCTGGGCTCTGGGACTCAAACTCGTATTACTAAGAAGACACTCTTAGTTGTGTAGATTAACTGTTCTTTGTTCCAGACAAAATCCGATGGTATTTCTAAAGCTGTTCTGGGAGCAGTAAGAGGGCAGGTGCCTCAGAACAACTCTTGTAACCCACACAGTCACTATGAAAAATGAGGTTCAGTACATTTATGAGATACAAAGGAAGTGAAGAGTGGTTTGTCCCTGGAGAAAGCTTCAGGGATGTTGTTAACAAGAACCACAATTCTGGTCCAGCTCCCAGACAGCCATTTCTATCAGATGTAAACACAGTCTTGCACATATGGCTCCAAGTATCTGTCTTGCTTCAAGTTTTCAAAACAGTGCCCTGCTGTTATAATAAATGGAAGTGGGTAAAAGTACATTGGGAGTGTCGTTTTTGTTGTTTTTATTTCATCTTGCCTCGCTGATCAGTGTTGAGACACTTTCATAATATAAAAAGAGGTATTAAATTTGTAGCACTGGAGTCACTATACAAATAAGATAGTGTACTTTCATTAAAGAGAATTCTTGTGCTAATCTGAGACTGGGCAAGCATATGCATATTACACTTAAACCAAGGATTATAGTATGTAAGAAAAAAAGCATTATTGCAGTCTCAGGCTTCTCTTAGGACTAAAGTTACCTATCAGTAGAGTCTGCATATTTCTTCCACAGGTAAAATCTGTATAGTTTCCCCCACCCTTTATTTTGTTGTTCAGTTATACAGAAAATGGATGAGATCCTAACATCTTAATAGCCAATAAAATGGCATTGGTAATACTGTCATTATCTAGGATAATTTTTAAAGGCTTAACTGCAAAATGTAATTGATGCTCTTTTAAGAGGTTTAAGAGAAATAGTATACACTGAAGGTTTGGAAGCAAACATACTGGTGTCTTAGGAGGTATTACTTTCAATCACATTACCATCTCAAAAAGCTCTGATAAAATTCAAAGCATGATGGAACAACTAGACTAAAAGAGATTAAAAGAGAAACAGGTCTATTAAAGTGTACACAGCTGGATAAATACAACAAAGGCTGAGAACAGAATCCACTTTGCCATCTCCAATCTAGATATTCCTTTACTAGTATTTTGAGGCAAAGTAGTAAGTCAATTATGAAAAGAATAACACTGATATGCCAAATTAGCAGCCCAGAAAACATTCGGTCACTTAAAGCTGACTATAATTTTTCTGTGCAAATACGTATTTCCCCACCACCATTATCTGGAATTTTAATAGTACTGGAAAAGACAAAAAATTGCTTGTCTGCTGCCCACACAGAAGGCCTTTATCAACTGCACTTTCTGGGTGCAGAGGAAAAGCAGAAGAAACAGTAGTCTTTTAGGGAGTTAGATAGGAAACTACAACTGAGCAAAAGTTGAAGGTGTAAAGCGCTGCAACTTTCCAACCACTCAGCTGGAAAGCAAGTGAAGGTCTCAGCATTTCCAGCAGCCCTGCTAGTAAAGGAGCCAGATAGAATTAGTGTTCAGCCAGTAGCAGCCCATCAGCTCAGCTATCTCTGAAACACCTTTCAATATTTCTTTAAACTTCCCACTAACTGAAACAACCTCTAAACTCAGCGTCTAATCTCAGGGCTTGTTTCAGATCCTGTCTCTCAGCAAAATTTACTAGGTATGTAGAAGATTCACAAATAAAATTAATTAAAAATAAAGTAATTCCTACCTAACATGCATTCAGTTCCTAGGAAGTCCTCTAAGTAATGGGAATCTCTTTCGTTAACGCCCTGGTTAAGCTTTTTGATAGACCTGTAAACTCTTCAAAATGACAAGGACTGGGGATGAGGAGAGAAAGGGAAAACCAGCATCTTCAACAGTTTAATTTGTAGCAGGATATAGCTTTCATTGCTTATTAATCATCAATGCAATCAATGAAGAAAGAAAAATAGCATTGCTTCAGTTTTAATTTAGCCTCTATGGCAAACATAGAAGAAGATTGTAAGAATAAGATTTTAATAACCCTTGTCTTTTCTGAAATTCTTATACTGAAACTTATTTTCACTTCATTTTTGAACTATTCAACTCTAATTTGTTATTGAGGTCTAATTGGCTTCTTTTCTGTTGATGAAGGCAGAGAGGGGTTAAAAAAACTACTAGTAGAAGGCTTATGCCAGTAGCTAGCAATTGAGCTGTTTCTAAAATGGATAAGGAAAGAGAAAGGAAGGAGTATAAATACTATAAAATTAGGAGTATCTTTTACAACAGTCATCAATAAGAGTTGAAAAAGACATCTCTTTAAATAGTTGAACAAATTGAACTTTACAATTAGTCTAGCAATGATGGAATTAGCAGGCACTGGGAATTATTTTTAAAATGTTTGGAAGCCAGACTAGAATAACACTTTCTTTAATTATTAAAAAATCATTCACGTGTTCCTTGCTAGTCTTCCAGCTGACAGCCAAACAATAACATTCCACTGCAGCAGAACAAGTATACTAAATACACCTACATGCTAATAAATCACATATCTGGAGCCTGAAGACTCACTTTGAAGTCTGATTCAAAGATGCATTTTAGTTTTATTTGATTAAACTACCATGCTTGCAAATACTGGATAATATGTCATATCGAAGAAACACATTCTGAGCAAATCTCTTTTGTTCTAATAGAATTTTAGAGGGTGTTGGATTCTTTTATTTTGATTATTTTCTTCTGAAAACAGTCCGAATAAAGCTATATAGCACTTGTATTTCAAATATGATCTGCTTTTCTGATTCTCTCACTCTCAGAAAGAACTGGAAGAGTTATGAAGATGAGCAACAAAGATTATTAAATGTATGAAATGCCTCCGGTAAGAGCAGCAACAAAACAAACCAAGATTCTTCAGCCTAGAAGAGACAGATAAAGGGGAATATAATAGAGCGGCTTTGTGTAGCATGAAGAAATTGAATAAAAATTTGTTTGTTTCCACCCCCCATAACACAGTTACTAGTAAACAAGAGAAAAAAATGTCAACAGGAAAATGCCAAATGAAGAAAGGTCCCTGTGCTCATACTAGACAGTCAAACTGTATAGTAACTTGAATAGTATAAACATTTGTCCACAAAAGAACTGATAAAAACAAATTAATTCTGTATCAGACCTCATATATTGCAGGTGGTAATGTATAATGTGAATGAAAATTGTATCATGCAGAAGAGATTTTATCTGTGCTAGCTATTTTAATCACCATAATTGTGATGCAGCAGGCTGTTGTATCTGTTAGAACAATTGAAACTTTACAAAAATTAAGAAAGTTTTTAATTTGAGGAGATGATTCATATTTAACAAAAATTACTTTCTTGATTGCATTCTCAGCTAATCTAGTTTCATTGCTCAGTCACATATTCACTATTAAATCCAAAACAAATTTAAGATTCATTTTTCCACTTCTTTGTTATACTTGAATATTATCCCCAAGCAGATTAAAGTAATGCATTTTGTTATATGAGCTGAAATGAACTTTAGAAGTTGAACTTCTTCCAGCGTTGGAAAAAAAAAGAAAGAAAACACTTGAATGGGCTTTTTGTTATGAACTTTATTCAGAAGCTAACAATGCAGCTTGATAAGCAAGAGCTTCTGGAGTGTTTGCTTTCCCATCCAATCCAACCCTAATTGATGATGCTCTGCATTTCTGTTTCCTTCCTCAGCTTAAAATCAGATATACAGTCAAGTAAATGCATTTAGACATACGCTAGAGTCTGAGTAGCAACAAGTAACTGAGGAAGAGACAGGTAATGGCACTGCTACCTAGCATAGATAGCAGCTCTGTAGCACAGACTAAGTTCATCAAGTATAGTAGGTATGCTAACCATTACAGCTTCAGAAAGCCTCTGGTAGACAGACTGAGCTTGTTTAATAATGTCTACCACGCTGTCAGGAAATCAGCACGTAGTCAAGCACTGAAAGGGATGCTCAGAAGACTTTCCTTAACTTGCAGCAATATTTTTAGGCCACAGTGTATAGGCAGAGCTCAGCTTCTCCCTGGATAAGTCTAAGCAGGGCCTGAATTCTAACTACTCTTAAACATAAAAATTCAGCTCTTCCACTGGGATTACAGGTCGAAGAAGATCAGTTTTCCTCAATCAAAATGAATATTTTTAACCTCTGCCTCATATTTTTCATAATGAACAAATAATGGAACACATTTCTGCAAAGCTCCAGATTTGCTTATGAAAAGAAGAAATCATGCATCACTTCGCCTCTTTGCAGACCACACTCTTCTACATAACATATCCATGCACATTTCCCAACTGTAATTTTCAACATTCACCCTGGAAAAAAAAAGTAAACAAAAAGGTAAGCTGTACCTTAATTCCTGCACACAGATTATTCTAAAGACTCTCTTATCAGGAAGTGTCCCTAGCTCCAGTATCTTTCCCAAAAGGTCTCACGCAAGGATCATGCCAAAAGGTCTAGAAGAAAACAAATTATCACCACAGAGAGACTGCCTGCTAAATGTAGAGAAGGTTAAAATGGCTTAGTCATAGCACAAATCAAAAAATAGTTATATAAGCAAAGATCAGGGACAGATATTGCCAGTGAACAGAGCGATATCTGAATTACTACTTCTGTGTGAAAAGCTTGCATCAATATCACTCATTTGCATTAAACTACTAAAATCCGTTAAAAATCAAGAGCCAATAAGAGTAAATATAGTAGCTGGGAACATTTCTGCAAGTGTCAAAAAGCATGAGTATACTGCAGTTCCCATGGTACAAGCAGACAACCATTGTTAAATCCCATGGTTAGATCCCAGATATCATTACTAAGGATCTTGGGAAGTCATATTATATTTGAATATTGAACTTTAAAACACTGAAAGTACTTTCCCCTTTTAAAAACAAGATTTAAAATAATGTACTTGTAAAACATTCACTCAAAAAATAAATACTTAAAATTAAGAATTTACCGAAGTCCTATCTAGTAAACGTCAAAGAAATTACTTCCAGACTGAAATTCAAGAACAATCTTAAATAACTTGCTAACTAGAGGAGTTTCATGTCACATCAATTTTGCAGAAGAGAGTTCAGCAGCAAACTGCAGCAAAATAACAATTTCCTTTCAAAGTACTTTCCTCCTTTTCCTTGCATTCCAAAAGTGAAGCAAAATACTTTATGCAACTGGAAAACAGACTTTTTTAAAACAATTTTTTTTCTTATTTGCACCATTTCAATAAACACAAGACTGTATATTGAACTCTTAAATGAGAGCTAGTTTGTAATTCACCAACTGTTCCAGTGGTTAGACCTTTCCAAGAAGTCTTAACGTTTTATTAGATAACTATGAATAGCATAACTTTGCGTCCATGATGCAACTGTGATGAATTCATTTTATTAGTGATCTCAAGAGACACAATCACCACTGTTTAAGAACCACGTCATAAAAAATCTATGACAAAAGGACTGTACTCATATGTAATCTATTACAGAAATCATATATAATTATTTGATCCTATATGGAATAAACTTGCAAATCTTTAGGTAGCAAGTTGGACAAAATGTTTAATTACAAAAATGTCAGGATCCCAAAGTTAAATTTGACACAGAAGAGTGATAGAGCTTTTCTTGTACAAAACAAATTCCAACTCTGCTTTATATACTTGCTTTAACACGAATTTTACAGATCCAGAGACTGAAAGACTTCTGTCAGGAAAGGAATATTCTTACTGCCTTTATCCTCACTATCCCTCTTTTCTGTGAGCACAAGAGTATGTGCTGCTGAGAAAGGGCTTTTAATTGCATACTATAGGGAAACAGTACCGATTTTATTTTGCTTTACAAACTTGCAAGTGATATTAGAGGTGAATACTACTTACAGAGCATGCAAAACTTGGAACTCCAAACAGCTTATGAAAACCACAATGCCATCAGCTCTTGCTTTACATCACATTCTGTAGGCTGGAAAGCCTAGGAGTACATTCCTCATCTGAAATCAACAATTTTGCCTCAGAAAAGTTTTACTGCGATCCAGAGAACTGTCTTGTCTCAGTAGGTGCCTGTGCTGACTGCAGCAGGACCCTGAAACAACTGCAGTTTTAAAGTAGGTGGACCTAGATTTCTTCCCTCCAGTAAGCTCCCTGAAAGTTCTTAAACTAAAAGAAAAACAGACGCTTAATGTTGTTGAGCAAAGACAGGTCTTGTATATAACTCTTCTCCTGCTCTCTGTGTCCTCAGAGGTGAGTCTTTGCTTCTAGGCAACTCAGCAATTTTTCGCATTGCAGTGAAATGCAGTACCCTCTGGCCTTTGGAAAGATCTGAGTCACTGCTGAAGCCTAGCTCTCTGCTCCGCACTGCACTCTTAGTCTCAGCTAGGCTGAGCTGTGAACTCACGTACTCTGACTCTTGTCAGAGTTGCCTCGCTCATCTTACTGCCTCTGGCACCTTCTCCTCTCAGTACAATGCCTAAATAAAGAGCTGTCTCCCCCTCCAATGGGCTCCAAGAACTGGAGGCCTGAAGAAAAACAAATATAAATAAACAACTAAAACAGATAACAAACCCATCACAAAAATAAACTAAAATATCTAACTCTTAAATAATCCAGTAACCTTTGCATAACCAGGTACAGACAGCAATATTGAGCTAAGCTGCAAACGCAAATTCCTGTCCAGAAGAAAGGCACATGGGGAAAGTTTTCATAACTACTGTTTTGGGAGGAAACATTTTCTAACACCATCCTTACCTTTCCAGTGTTTCTAATTCCCTCTTCATAGCCTGTCCCTGCTTCCACCTCCCATATACGTCCTTTTTCACATTGTAGCTTACCATGAGCTCACAGCTTAGCCAGTCCAGTCTCCTGATGTGCCCATTTGCTTTCCTTAGTATCAGGATGACCCATTCTTGTACTTGGACAATTCTGCACTTAAGGAGCAGTGCCGGTGCGTCTGGCTGCAGGCCATGCTGGCACCAGCAACAGGTGGTGGCTGCGGCCCTGCTGCACGATGTGGTCTTGTGAGCCTTATGGGGGTAGTTTAGCAAAAGTGTGAGTATAAAGCTTTATGTCATGATTACTATGAAAAGATAAAACCTACCTATTTTTTTAACCCTCCTCCTTCATATAATGAGGCTTTATTAATTTTTTTCTTCTGTTTCTGTTTTAAAATGCACCCTTTTTGTGCTTATCCAATCCTAGCTTCAAAAGTACCTAAGCTGGCTTTTGATATACTTCATTCTTTTCCGGCTATGCCTTATATAGACCTTCAGGGGCTAAATTTATAACATGAGTAGCTTTATTAAAGTCAGTGGCATCATTCCACTGATGCCAAAGTCATCTCATCTGTATTTTTCTTCTGTTTCCATCTTATGGGATATATCATTTGCATTTGTTAGCAACATCTGCCTTGGGGTCTCAATAGGCATAATTTTTCTAATTCATGCTGCTTGATGAAACTATTTGGTGTGTATGATGGTTCCTTAATTTTCTTGATTTTACCATTTCCTGTTCCACAGTTTGCTCCATACCAATGCAAATACTAAGTTTAATTTGCAAAATAAGTTATTTCTCTAAGTTTCATATTGTGGTTATGATCTAGTCTTTTTTTTTTCTTCATGCTGGACTTATTCCACTTCCTTCCATAAGGAGACATTTAAAAATAATTTTAACTAGGTACTTCCTCTTATTTGACAACAGCTACCTGTCTGAGATAAGAACCATCTCTCTCGGACAAGTGATTCAAGAAGCCTTTGCAGTTATAAAATGAGTATGTTTAAGATATCTGTGAGTTTGATCTTAATAAAATAAAAGATTAATATTGAAGCATTAGATCATGGGTGCTATTTCACTGAAGGCAAAGGGTGATTTATGACTGATTTTAATGGTGAAAAAATTAGCCCAAGAGATAAAGCAGAATGAATTCCTCAAACATTAGAAAAACAATTAAAGGAGCCACACCTATGTAAAGAAGAGGCAAAGAAAAGCTTCTAGATAATTGGTCAATAATTATAAATAAACAAACATTTTCACTCTATTGTTGCAAATATTTTATCATGGTCACTTTAAAATAGCTTTGTAAAAATCACTTTAAAAATAAGGACAATATTTTTGCTATAATCCTTCCTGAAGAGTCACATTCCTTTTTCCACTGCTAGATGAATTTTATTTTATTTTATCTACAACCTGGAACATTAGATCATCATTGAAAAAAAGAGCAAGTACCAATGCAAATCTGTGGTAGTCTTGCTCAGAAATGCCCTAATACTGCAGAACACTGCACTACTAAGTTATTAAGTCAAAGTCTACTGTTTGTTCTATGTTATCTGGCATTGGGATCTGGATATACAAATGAATTTATGTACAAATATATAAAGATGTGCACAAGGATATAATGTATACATGTTATTTACTTCATTTGTTCACTGTGCATGGTTTTTGGTTTTCCAATGCAGGGTGTTTCATCTGAGAAAACGGGCTACTAATTGATTTCCCTCACTAAAAATGGATATTTAGTTTATGACACTGATCCTTCTGATGACATTTCATTTGTTCCAATTTTGTGCAAGAAGCCTGAATGTTTCCTTCATAGCTGCAGGTCTGGGAAGAACAGAAAGGAATACTATGGTAAGCTTTGTTTGAATGGTCTTTAGCCTCATCTCAGGAGCTAATCTGAACAATAGATAGACCTACCATGTTATTTAGTCTTTGAATCTCTATTTTTGACAATGTTTTTTCTGAGAAATTGGGGTTGAACTATCTGTATAGCGTTAAACACTGTTTTGCAAGTAGAGCACATTAGTCTGGTCCACGTGTGGTATACTAGGATGCTAACTAAGTATTTTTACAGGAAGATCAACAAGGATGATGGGCAAAAAGGGAATGTGCAGAACGTGTTTATAAAAATTGCACTTTATTGAAGAGTTGATAACTTATTTACTGATCAGCAATCAGTTTCTGTAATTTTGAAAACTTAAGTAGAATGTGGTATAAATCATTTGAAATGCTTTGTGTCAGTTCTTTTCTTTCCATCCTGGAGTTGCTTCTAGCAATTTTCAGCTAGTGCCTTTGCAGTTTTCCTGGATATAGTTTCTGAAAAATAGAAAGCTAAAGATAAAGCATTGAGGAAAAAAGTACCTGGGGCTTGATACTTCCCAAACTGCCTATATTTAGTGTCAAAGGAGTATTCTGAAGTATAGAAACAATAATAATTCACTTTTTTAATTGAAAATTTAATAATTATATCTCATACGTGTGTTCATTCTTGCAAATTCTGCATATTTCATGGCTATGATGATGTTTATATTGATTGATACACCAAAATAATAATCACAAAAGGAAATCTGAACATACATGTCTCTTTGGTAGCTTGATCTCAACATTTCCATTTCTTAGCATTTTCACGGCAATCTGTACTGTCAAAACTGCATTAATAGTATCATGAAATAGGTAGGTATAAAGCAGATACTGCATCAAGAATATGCACTAAGCAACCAAACTTTGTGAAAACAAGATAATTCCGTAGAACAGACAGAACTCATATCACTTGCCATTCTCCTGAACTGTGATGCTTTCATTTGACATATAAATACTTTAATTCACTGGTACTTATCAGAATCAGCACTGATATTATGCTGAATTATCTGTTGTTTCTGTCTTAATTTTAAGAAAAAGATCAATTTTTGTAAACATCAGAAAATGTCTCCATAAAGAAGTAAGACATTTGGATCATAGAAGGCCATTTGAACTTGGCTCTTCTCCTGTTCCATCCTTGGGGACTCAATTTTTATTAAAATACAGTGTAACTCTATTCACTTCATGGATTATACTACATACAGAAGTTTTAGCATGTTAATTTGGTTAATGCTTATAATACAGCTAAACTGATAGAAATGTCAGCCTAGCTGTTAATTTGGGATTGATAATGGAAGATTTGGATTGTAGAAACATAGAAGATATCATACATATAATTCACTGGAATATGGAACTAATCTATTCAGGACAATGAAACTGGATTTACTCTGTCATTTTAATAGACTAATTATATGTGGTATCTCACCATTAAAGGGAACATATTTCTGAACATTGCTTGAAATTCCAGTATCTCTGAGGGTGAAGGGAGGATTCAGAGTTCAAAACAGAAGACAGACTAAAAAGGAAGAGTCTTATCACTGAGGAATTCTTGTTTCCTGTGTATTCAGTGAAAAGTCTCTGTAGAGATGAGGTTCTGATTAGAACATGACAAGCAATTGCCTTTGATTTTTCTCTTTGATTTATGATCTGTTCATACCCTGGGAAACCAAGGACAGACACTGATGCAGGGTAGCTGCTTTGCATCTCAGCCATACTCTGGTGTGCTAGTGTCTATCTAAAAGAAGTGGAATTATCTGACAGCTTAGAAGGGAAGGAAAGAAAATGAAATAACAGGTAAATGTTAAACTTGAAAACACATCTCAGCCTTCAAATCTGGAAATAAACTGCAGCTGTATCCTGATTACATGTTGGGATGAGACCCAGTAGTGCACGATCCCCCTTTTGAGACTTGCCTACCTTTTCCCTGCTGTTCTGCAATGCCATAGTTTCTCTTGGAAGAGAACCCAAGTGTATGGGCAGGACATGGCCCTCTGACAGGTCCCCCAGAATGGACGACAGGTGGGCCAGAACTGCAGGGGACTCCGTTAAGCACCTCCCTGCCCCACAGTTTGGATGTAGCACTCTTGTCAGCTACCAGTTTAGGAATCAGGACCAGAGGAAAGGAAGGAATTGTTATATATCACAGCCACAGTTGTAATCTTTTCAAGTGGCACTTAACAGGTGATTATTAAACAGCTTTGATTTAAATCAGAAAAAGCTCTTAATTAAGTAGAGTGCTTTCAGAGATCTATATTTCACCTCAGCTTCTGTGATCCGTTCTTTCATTGTGGCTGAAGATTTGTTCCATGCTTTGCATGGAATAGTGCATCGCATGTGAGAAGGTGAGTGAGGGCAGGAAGGAATTAGTAAGTTGATAATAATTTTAATTATTTTTACAGAGGAATCAGTAATTCATCAGTGTGCTACCAAAATATACATGAAATAAATCTCTGCTGCATCCTTGCATTTTTTTTTTCTGTAAACAGCTCTATCTACCAGCACAGCTGTGTTTTAGCAAGAATCTTCTAATATATGGAGCCAATGTTTAGAGCAACTACAGAAGCTGCTTTAAGAAGAATGGAAATTATCTCTAGAAAATTTTTAGCTAGCCGTCAGAGATATTCAGGGAGGACTGCAGCAATGGAAATTAAACTCTTTAGACTTCTAACAGAGTCAGACACTGTTTTCCAGCGAAGAAACCAATCCAACATGTCCCCTTAGAACATGGTGGGGTGATCTGGGAGTTCTGAAGACAGATAGTACTGAGGAATGAAGTGCTCTTGTTTTTGTTTTACACTTCAGAAATGCTTGTAATTGACAACAGCACTATCCACAGACAGCTTCAAAGGAAGGCTAGTGAATTATAGCTCTCTGTAGATATTGTAAGTGTAAAGTTTAATTTTTCTTTTACTGGCAAGCTGCAGCTTTGAGGCCATTTCAATTAAAAATACTGAACATTGTGCACTCAGCTGTTCATAGCAAGACTAATTCCATCAAGAAGTTATGTATAAAGTGAAAAAATTTTGAGTTAACTTGGTTAATGTTACTCTGATTCCAAGACTGAATAGCAACTTTACAACACGTTTACATTACATATGATTTATTTTATCGGATGGATAAAGCAAAAGGGGAAATATCTAACACCCTGCTGAAATTAATATAGCTTTATGCAAATGTCCTTTTATTGAAGCTAATTCAGCAAATACGTATTTCTCTTCCAGAAAAATTACTCATCCCATAGAAGGTATTTACCTCCTGACAAGTGCAGGTGGTATTCTTTTGCTGCTTGTTATTGAGGCTTCATAAATGTGAGGGAGATAATTTATTTCTCGTTATGTCCTTGTAAAACCTTAACTGGAAGACAGCCAAACATCTTATAAGACCTGTCCAGACTTTCATTATTTTTGATGAATTTATTTACAGCCATTGGTGAAGAGTTACATTTTATAAGCTGGACAATCTAATAATTTTTTGCTAATAGAAGTGTCCACAAACATTTACGTTTGTGCAAACAAAGGTGATCCATTGGTGAACTTGGCACATTACTCATTTTGCAAGACTTTGCAGCTATTCACCTCAGTTAGGTCTGACTGACTCTTCAAGAAACACCTTTTATGATTTTTATTATTACAACCTACGAGTGATACAAAATATTCCACAAGTGGAGCTTTTAAACTGTCATACAACTTCAGTCTTTCATATATTTATAGTTTTGGTCTCCTTCAAGCTTTTTCCAGCTGTAGGGTCCACACTGGCCACTGCATCCATTTCTCTGAAGGAAGAATACATACAAGCAACAAGGCAAAGATTTACTACATTTCTGTCCTGTTTTAATCTTCACCTTTCTCTGCCCTTACTGAGAAGTAATAAAGTCCACAATAATGCAGGTAACCTGCCAAGAGATATTCGAAACAAGCTGTTATGCTTTTTTTTTTTTTTTTTTTTTTTTTTTTTTCATTTAAAAGCAAGTAGACTTGCTAATCCAGTTTCCAGGCTGGTCTGATTTTGACCAGAGAAGTAAAGATGGGTGAGGTGTTTTAATTAGTGGGCCTACAATGCAAGCTGTAGTATTAGATAATGTATTAGTATTAGATTATCTTCAGCTAATCAGTATGCTGCTCTGTAACTTTCTTTATGTGAGCACTCCATCCTTCCTCCTACCCAAAATGAGCAAGAAACTGTCATCTCAAACTGAAAGCTTTAACTGAGTCTTCAGAGACTCTTCCTAGAGACATAACAGAATAGATGACTGTGAAAAGACATGGTTTTTTGAGGTACTATACTCTTTCTTTAACTATTGCATTCTATGGGATCTAAGTGTTATCTTCCAGGACTATTTATCTATGTATATATTTTGTAGTGTTGATTTGAGAGGATAGTTAGCTTTTGACTTAATTATAAAGTTAGACCATACACTAATTAAGGTAACTGGGAAGTGTTGACTTCCAGAAAAAAAATGCAAACCTGAGATTTAATAACAGGGCTGCTAGAAAATCCTGAGATAATGGAGATCATAAAGGATGACTTCATTTGATATTTTACAATAATGGAAAAAGTAAATAGTAAAATGGTCTGGGAAGCCTCTAAGACTGCAATAAAGGGAAAAAATATTAGCTTTGGTATGGTTAAAAAGAGAAGAGAAAAAAAACAAAATCAATTGATGGACTTCACAACTCTGAAAGCTCAGCATAATGAAATACATTTTGAAAAGGAGCCAGTATGTACAAATGTAGGCAAAGGGACAAAGTAAATGCATTTAATATGTAAGAAGACTGAGAATTTTCATTGAAGCTTACAGTGGATGTTTTATGAGGGAAGAATAAAGCTAATAGGCTGCTAGGGTATCAGCACAGGTCAAACACAAGTGCTGAATAAAGATCCTACAAGATGAAAAGATCTTATCATGTACTTCTTCTGTAGGAATTGTCATATGATTTTTTTTTTTTTTTTAGAATCTTACTAAGATTTGTAATGATTATCACTCCATGCTATCTGTTAAATCTGGAAATTTGGTTCAGGAGCCTTGTTTGGAAACTTTAAATGGAAAGCCTCTTCAACTTAAAAGAAAAGAATTAAACTATGATTTGAGATCACTTTAACTGTTGGTTATTGAGAATAATTTTTGGTTCTTACAGACTCACGTGACACCCAATGTAAATAGAAGAATCTTTAAACTATACTGCTAATAATATTCTATATGGAAACTAAATGGTTAAAAGAGTTTCCAAAAATCTTTACAGTAAACAAAAGAAGAAGAAATAATAATATTTCAGTAAAAAAAGAAAAAGGGTTAAAAAAAACTTTGAATTTCACTTTGTTTTCAACTTAACATCTAGATACTAATCTTTTAACAGACAAGCCCGTGCAAGACTACAAAATCATCTCAGTTCTGAAAGTGTTGTGTAGATAATGGAAAGAAATTCTGTCAACCCTACACTTATCTCTGAATAAAATTTAATTTGTTGCAAGGTTGAAAGGTGTGCGCCCATGTGTGATAAGCCTCTTAGTAACTCAGACCTGGAGTTACCAGAGCTTAAGCTAAAGCACAAGCACTTTTTAGATGGGGACTTTAACAGTTTAGATCCTAAATGGATCAACAGAGATGGAATGCCTGCTTCCGTTGTGCAGTGTGTTGAATGTCTGGTGCCTTCTGATGTCTGAATCACAGCTGTGCATCCGCTTACTCCAACACACTTCTTCACTGATACACCGAGGACTCGGCCTCCGAACCTCCCTGGGAAGAGGAGGAAGATGATGAATGTTCGCAGTACATTTTCAGCAGATGAGACCAGAGCAGGGATCATACTCATCTGTAAGAACAGGTGCCTGTGTCTGTGTTGCTTTTTTTGTATATACAAGTTATGTATAATTACGGGAAAACACCAGTGTCGTAGTATTTGACCCAGACAGGTTACTAGACCTGTATAAGCCTATATTGACAGTCATTGCCATTTACAGGAAAATCCAGACTAATTTGTATTGGCAATTAACCTGTACTTGCAAGCCTGAATACCACTGTGAAAAATTTATATTTAGAGGGTATTATCTGCAATGCAATGGGAAGTAAGACTAGAGAAGGTGTGGATATATCCCAACCAGCTTTTTCACATCATGCTTAAATACCAGTTACAGTAAAACTGCAGAATTACAGACTTCAGCCCTCAGCTTTATCTGTACTGTGCTGGCCAGGTTTCTGCGGCTATATGGCAAGGTGGTTGTAAGACATGAGCCTAAGGAGTGGAGAAGGAGGTTCATGAACAGGAGAAGAAGGATCATGAACATGGGCAGTGAGACTTCCTTCAGGGAAGTGGCAATGGGGAGCACACAATGAGCTTGCAAAGGCCACATTTAACAGTCAGGTTAATAGCCAGGAACATACTAAGGGTTAAGATTTAATTAATATCTTGGTCTACTAATCCAGGTAAAACTGCCTTCAGCATAGTCCTGCCATAAACATCATTTTAATTTTTCATATGCTGCAGTCCTTCTTCTCCTTCCAGCCATTCCTGTTGCAATATGATAAATGTGGTCTCCAAAGGGACAGCATTCCTGAACTTGAAGGTGTATATAATGTAAGTAGAATTTTTTTCTGTATTACCCAACAAACGAAAATCAACTATTTTTTTAAAGTTAAACTACACCAGATTTTCTATTATTGTATAGACTTTTTTTTTGCAGTGCATGCTGTATTAGTTTTTGTGTCCTAAAATGACTGAGAGTTTTTGTAAATTTTAGCTTTTATTTGATGATATTGATTGATTTAATTTATTGAAAGCTGTGATTATATTAATGCTAAAACTAGAGAGACCATTTTCTATCAAAGCAGCAGCCACATGCCACAGCATGTTTCAGTTCATGCTAGCTGAAAATGTTCTTAAAGTCAGCACACCACCTGCTAAGGATGATGATTTTGAAGAATGACCTTTGTGTGTTTCCTCCTACCAAATGCAATTAGCTAAACAAGGCAGAAAGAGTTCTTAATTCTTTTGGGTTTTAGGGCTCCAGTCTACTCTTCTGGGAATATAAAAAGAGAGCCATCAATCCAAGTCACACCTACCATGGATATTAAATCATATAACACTGTACTTAAAGTAAGAAAATAACTCTCACATACTGTTATAAATAAAAGAGACTTGCTAAAATCAGTTAAGTTTTATCAGTATAACAGAGATGAAAAACATCTCTAAAATAATTAAATTTTATAGGTTTATTTTGTATTTTGTGTGATTTCAGTCAACATCTGTTGTTACTGATATAAAGTTGTTAATGCTAAGAGCTTATAGTCTTAACAGGATGGATTTGTTAATTACTCAGCCTTGTATCTGGGATGGAACAACCCTGTGTGGCAGTACCATCTGGGAAACAGGGTAGAAAGAGATTTGTGGGTCCTAGTGAGCAAGTTGAGCATGAGTTAGCAGTGCAGCCTTGCAGTGAAGAAGGCCAACCATGTCCTGTGCTCTGTTTGTAAGACTGCAGCCAGCAGGTCCAGGGATCCTTCCTCTCTGTTTGGCGCTTGTGAGACCACATCTGGAGCATTCTGTCCAATTTTGGACTTCCTAGTACAAGAAGAATAGTGACATCCTGGAATAAGTCCAGTGGATGGTCATCAAGTTGTTCAGGGGACTGGAGAACATGACTCACGAGGAGAGGCTGAGGGAACTGGATCTGCTCAACAGGAAGAGAAAGCTAACTGGAGAATATTGCTTTTTAGGACTACCTGACTGGAGGAGACAGAGAAGATGGAGCTACATTCTTCTCATACATGTATAGTGATAGGACAAGAGGCAATGGACACTAGTTAGAACATGAGAAATTCCAATCACATATTACTTTTTTTTTTTTTTTTTTTTACCATGAGGGCACCTAAATACTAAACCAGGTCGCCCAAAGAGGTTGTGGAATTTTTGTCCTTGGAGGTATTTCAGACTCTACTGGACATGGCTCTGAGTAGTCTGATCTAATTAGACCTGTTTTGAGCAGGGGTTAGACTAGATGACTTCTGGAGGTGCCTTCTTACCTAAGTTATGGTTCAGTGATTCAGGAAAGCTTTCAATCCTGTGTTTGCATCTATATCATAAGATAAATATCTTAGATGTGTTTGTTAAGGTGGACTGAAACCACAGGGAGCATGGGCGTAAGCATATATTTAAGTAGTTTATTGAACAGGGATAGATTCCTCGTTCAGGACTTGGATGAGGAGGAAATTAACCTACACTGACACATTTCGATTATACAGAATGAGAAGCCAGCCCAAGATTTTTCTCTCTGTGTTTCTTTTTGCATACTTGTAGAAAAAACAAAGAAAACTCCTGTGTGAGGGAGGATCTGTGTAAAGTCTTACAACTGGAAATGCAACATGGACAGTTCAGAAGCAAACTACAGCATGCAGATTTCCACCAGGGCAAAGTCTCCCAGTATCAACAGCCTATCTTAAACTGGCACTTCGAATTCAGAAGGGCACAGAGATGGTTACAACCCAATGACAGAAGCTCCTGTTGATTCACCAGCACTGAACCCTTCCATTGTGATACATTTTCAAAGGTAGAGTGGAGTAAGGTAATCAACTCTGATTGATTTTCAATAGGCATTTGGGATTTAGCTATTCCATGTGCCTTTGAAAGATATGTCTGTGTAACCAAGGTGAAATATCAAAATTACAGCTTTAAGCCTCTACTTCCCTTAACAAGGAAAATATATTCATTAAGGTTCTTCGTGTTATGGCTACATTTCTTTCTTTATTACTTATTTTTATTCTGAACTTGTTGCTACTATCCAGATGTAACTGCGTAAAACATGCTTTTGCACAATGATTAAGTTTTTGTGATATGGCAACAGCTTTGTGGTCTTTCAGGTTTGTCTTTATACTTTCCCTTTAAATTAGTAATCTATTGTTCAGCTGCTTGATTCACAGCATTCCAGCTCTCTTCTGATGGAGCCATAAGAAAAATGTTTATTTTCATAGATGTGAACATTTTCATGTTTCAGCAAAATAGTGTTTATTTTTCATAGAGAAGGCATACATCAATATTTCAGCCTCATCGCTATCCTAAAATAGTCTTTTTCCGGTTCACCATCCTTTTTGTGTCTGTTGGGGGAAAGCTCTGGTGGGGAAAAAAGTAGTGATAGCCAGTCGTGGGAACAAAAGAATAAAGTCCTGGAATGAGCTGTTTACAAGTTGTGTATTTTTCTAACTTCTGGTACTTCTGCATGTCAGAAAATATTAGTATTTCATATTTCTGTTACAGCTGGCAAATTATGGCAAATAAGGAAATTCCATTTATAATGGCTATTATCTATATGTTGGCCTTTTTCAATTTCTGCATTATCAAAATATATCAGAACAGGAGAAAACCAAGCACAAGTTTTAAGCTTCAGTATTAATCTGTATGTCCGTATATGTCCGTATATGTCCATTATATGTCCGTAAATGGGAAGCAAGAGTGATCAGAGAGGATGTGGAACAGTGCTGTAGGAGGGGAGGTCTCCACCTCCCATGACAAGAAAACAGGAGGCCAAATCAGATATGAAGAAAGCATTAACACCATTCAGGAGACAGCAAAACTGTAAGAAAACTGTTTAAGTGCAAATTCCACTTCCAGATCTAATCAGATTCAGCGTCAAAGTCACGGTGGGACTCAAGCAGAGGGTAATGCACATATTCCTCTCATTGCCCCAGCAGAGCAGATCATTCACATGGTCACCCAGGCAGGCTAGGGGCCAACGTGGGATTCCACTTGCAGAAGGCTCTGGGCAATTGCTGGATTCAGTGTCGAGGATAGTACTGTATAGTTATATACCTTTATATAGGTTTATTTGAATGAAGCTTGCTCCTGCGCTCATTTTCAATATGCTAGACATTTTACTAGTAGATCATGAATAAACTTTCTGATGTTTTTAAATGTGCAGTTTGCAGTTTAATATGTTTTGCACAATTTCATATGTTAGTAGTTTTTCAATGGAAAAGATTAATTGCAGCTTTTGCTTTTTAGTGGCATGCTGGAAACTCTTAAATTTTGCTATGTTCTGCCAAAATAGCATTGCCTTTTAGTGTATCTTTACCTCTGCAAAAATACTTTTCAATTCTTATTCAAAATAGTTATTATCGGAAGTGGTAGCTAATATTTCTACAAATTTTCTGTGATTTGCACGTGCTATCTAGGCATCAGATCAGCCTCATTTTGCCCATCACTATATTTCTGAGCTTGGTCAAACTGACATGGCCTGCTTACAGACAGACTTAGACATTAAATCCTGATCTAATGAAGATACTGACAAAATGTTTATTATATTCGAAGGCTTCATGAAGACTTGTTGACTTCGTGATAGGAGCTTTGTCTGTGTCCCATAGGGGAAGGAACATTAAACAGTATGATACTGGTAATTTGTTTTTTGTTAAATGGTCTGAGCAAGGAATCAGCTGTGTCAGGAAAAGCACACACACACACACGTGCATTCACCATCACCTGAGACCCACCTCAGTTGCTACTCCAGTGGGGCAGCACAGTCGAGTCTCGGGGAACAAGTTACAACAAGTAAAGAACACCCTTAACTGGTGTCAGAGTCAGGCTTGTGGCTTGCAGCATGACGCAGCCTGTGACGGTTCCACCTCAGACTCCCATCCATGTACTAACCACTGCCAAGGGTTTACTATTAGTATTTTCCCTTCTCCCTCTAACCCAGTTTCCATCAAGTTTAAGGTGAGAGACCTAACATTGTTCTATCAAGGCCTCGTTCCTCTTCCCTCTGTCTGTGGGCTGGCTTCTGCAGCCGCTGAAGCCTCAGAACATTGTGTTGAAGGTAGGCTTAATTTTCAGGCAATTTTAAGAAATCATTAATATAATTTGTCACGATTCTTTTTCTCTGTCAGTGCAAAACACTGATTTATTCATGTTTTGTCCATCTTTAATTTAAGTTGGATTTTTTTAATGTTTCATTTCAGTCTTTATTTTAAACACTAATTCTTCACCTGTAAAGAATAATAGAGAAAATTTAATCTATAGCTTTTTTCCCCTTTTCCTTAGTAGAAAATGTTTATTGTGATTGTTTCAAGCTCTGATGAGCACGTAGTATCATTAAAGCCTGCCTCCAAGTCATCTAGAGTTGTTTTTGTAAAATCAATATGTAATTTCTAGAGATAAGTTAAATTAATTGTATTTGCGTAGTAAGATAAAAAAATCAGAGCAGGTGTGAACAGGCTTTTGCATGTTTTATTTTAAGTAGTTTGTATCAGTTGCTATGTTTTAGCTATAATATTCCATTTTATGTTGGAGAACCCTTTTGATTAGTGTATTTACGTATTTGAAGCCGTGCTACATTCCGAATTTATCAAAATGTCAGTTACTTGTTGCAGCAGTTGGATGCTTTTTTGTCAGCTCCCTATATTATTAGAATGAAGATACAGCCTCACTTAGCACCCATGTTGGTGTATACCCGCCTCCCCCATAAATCTGATGCTTTCATGGACATTGATGAAAAGCAACACACAGAGGTAAAATTAAATTATAATCTGTTGGGAAATCTGCACTGGCAAGCGTTAACACTCCTGGCACTTCTTTGACATCTATTGTTCGAAAAAAGAAATAGATGCTTATCAACAAAGTATTAGAGATAGACACAAACCCATCTGTTCGCACACATTCGTGTAAGAAGAGGAGAGAACAGATCCTTTGGTAAAATCATGCCTTGCCTCATACTCCATACCTGTGAGTCTACATCTTCTTTGGTAACTGGGTTTGATTTCAGACTCGGGTTCGTAGGCGTAAGTGCTCTGAGTCAGCTGCAGTCACACTTCCAGTAGAGACACTGCTTGAGTAGGAACAGTCCTGGTTTTCCTTACCTGGAGAACCAACTGGCACACTCAGCGCTCAGGTGCCAGCCTGAGCTGGTGGTGTGAACGACTGGCGAGGCTGGGCTAAACCAACGTGGGAATACAGACTGCAGAATTTTGTCACGTCTGTGCTGCCTGGTATATCTTCTAGGCTAACTTCTAGGTTCTGTTCCTCGGAGGAGCTGGTATTTGCATCAGATATCAATCCTGTTTATGCCATTATGAGGAATAAGTGTCTGCTATGGAATTGAAATTTGCTTATACAAATAATGCTAAACTCAGATCAAATTGATACAGTAGCAAATGGTTTGAAATCCAAGATTGTGCCTACTAAATAAACAGGATGTTAAGCAACCTTGTGAAAATTAAATTGCAGGCCAGCTCACATTACATGAAAAGGATAGTCAGGTTCAAAGAAACAGCAATTTATTTGGGGTAAATATGGCCAGAATAACTCCACTAGGTCACATATTGCTTCTCTCCCTTTCTTTCTCTCTCTCTCTCACAAGCATGCACACACCCCGCACACATCAGTGCTATACCAGTACAAAGAGATGTAGATTTAGACAGGCCCCTGACTGCGGTGAGTGGAGTACTGAACACAAACGGGCGTGAGAAAAGTAGAAGACATTACTGACAGCGTGACTAACAAACAAGTTGTCACAAACAGGTGCAGAATTTCTCAGGCAGGACCTTTAGTATAGCAAGGATCTTTAAATACACTCAGTTGAATATTAATGATATTGGAAACAAAAGCGCAATAGAAAGAGGCAGAGCACAGCCTGAGTGGGAACTGACAAACCACTGAGCAAATTGCAGCAATTCCACTTACCTAGTGACTGGAAGCCGGCACAGCCAGCTTGTGAAGAAAGAGCTAATCAGCCTATACGTCGTATAGATTGCTTTACTACTCTGTTTAATTGCTGGCAATAAAGGAGTATATTCAATGTGACTAGAATGGTCTGGATACTCACTAGTGCTCATAAAGCTGCTCTGTGTTACCCAGTGTCCTTCATCCAGTTGCTAGCAGGGCGATACATCTCCTCCTAGATCTGCACGGCATCCTAGGCTGCCGAGCCCGGGCACCGAGCACCAAATCACCATGTTGCTGCAAGTGAGAGCGCTGCAGCTGCTGCCTGGGCCGTGGCAGTATCGAAGGGATGTCCGTGCGCAGAGGCACACAGCATCCGGCACGGTATGAGGTCTTGGTGGAGTCAGCGCTGCAAAAGGTGCTGCAGGGACTGCCCTGAAGCACTCAGAGACTGCAGATGGGGTGCCCCAGCCTGCCTGCCGGGGGCTATGGGGGGGGGGGGCGTAAAGGATCAGGTCTTCCTTCTGGTGTTCCAGTTGGAGCACAGAGATGCATCCCAGAGCTCGTCACGGGTTTTACAACACAAATATCAAGGAATGTGCTCTTCTAGGCAGTGCCCTGGATGCTGCAAGAAGGCAATCTTTAAACCTTGTCCCTAGCTTAACAATCCTGAAAGATTTTGTTGCTCTTGTCCTAGACAGAATATTTAGTATTATTTATGGAGTGATAGACTCCATAAAATAAGTAATGTAATATTTCAAGTAAAGTAATAGATAAGTTAAATGGTTTATCAATGTCACTGTACTCATAAGTTTCTGTAGCCCTCAGTCTTACCTTGTAAACTTGAAATGGATAAATTGGTTTATGAAGAACTGTAGAACACAGCATAGCACAAATAAATAATCCTGAAACCATAAGGATCCCCCAACAGAGGGATCTGATGAAACTGGGGAAGGTATTAGCTATATCAGAAATCTCGGAAGATTTTGAGATTCCTTCAGTATAAGCATTTCTGCCATGTCTTAATTAGATGGTACTAGTAATCCTACAGCATGCTAGACATTTTCCAAACAAAAATTCATACTGCAGGGACATTTTAGTCACAATATATTGTCTGAAAATATTTCTGGTGCAAGTAATTTTTTAGTTACTCAGGGTACTAGGATCTGTTTGCCTCCTGAAAAAAGCATATTTGCTTGGATAAGATGTTTTGATGCAGTGTCATGGAGCACAAGCAAGATGTCCACTGCCACTCTTGCTTTACAGCTGTAGTTTTTTCCAGTATGCCTAGGTTGGATGAGGAGACTGTTCTTAAGGGAGACCTGTACCCACTAGAGACTGGCAGAGGTACACAAGGTGCTGAGAGCTTGCCAGGAAATAATAATTTATAATATTTACTTGTGAATTCCAAATTAGAAAATAGCCTCTGAGCTTTCAGAAGCTTGTTTATAATTCTTACAGACTCTGTGCGTGTATGCGTGTGTGTAAGTGCCAGTGATGTCCAAAAGTAGTAAAATAGTAAAGGAACCATTTCAGAGTAGAAAAGAAGGTTAGCAGTGAGAAATGCTATGGTCTGCTGCACATTTTAGATATGCTGTAGATTCAAAAAGGTCATTGCCAAGAGCTGTTTCATCTGTTGCAAAGACACAGTAAATGTGTGAAATGGGGCAAAGTTGATAGGTCTTAGTACAAACTCATTTGATCTGCAAGCTGTTTCTCTCTCCTTTCAAATTTGTTTTTCTCTCTCCTTTCAAATTTGTTTTTTGTTCAGTCCCATAATAAAGATGTTAGTCACAGCCATCTGCAGGCAAAATTGTATTTTTAAAATAGAAAATATGAAATCCTAGAAATGGGAATAAGACCAAGGAAGGAGAATTACTAAAGCAAGGGAATGGGACTGTCAAGTGACACAGGGAAAAAGAATTGCTTAACAGTGACCTGAAGTTCTGTATTTTTGCTTTCTTAGGGAAAAACCATAGTCAAATTTTGAACATCTTCAGTGAAAGCTTTATGCTTAATCTTTCTGTCACATATTATCAGGAGCAGAGGGGGCTGGTTTTCTACAACTACCTATATCTTTAAGAATTATAGCATACAACATAAAATAAGTGTTATTGCTTACTCTCTGCTGCAGTCTTCCATTATCTTTGGGTTCACTGCACATATTTCACAGATATATAACCCAGTTAATCTGGCTACTTTACACTGTGGGGCAAGCAATATCTCTGTGCTTTTGAGCACCTAATCTGTGTTTCAGACATGAACAATTTCACTGACAAGGGAAAAAATAACAATAGTCTTTCTAGCTGAATGAAGAATAGCTACTGTAATCTGCTATTTCATATCCCTTTGCCATCCAACAGGCTGACCTTCTGTACTCCATAACAGTCCAGTTCCGCGTATGCAAATTTCCATCCAGATTTTTTCATCAGTGGGTGGATGCTACTGTTCCAAATTCCTGAGATGGTCAGATGGACTTCTCAATTTCTTTAGGATTGCTTGGTTTCTTTTTCAGATAACCTAGTTAGGGTTACCTAAAGAGGATAACTGACCTCACTGAAGGCCACACAACTCTCAGTTCTTCTACTGGCCCCATAAATTCAGCAATTGACATTCTTCTGGGTTATACCCCTTCAAGGAACAACCTGTATATCATGTATATCTAAAGACCTCGAAGTCTTTAGAGAAGGCCAGACAAAAAGATGGGTAGATAGATGACCCAGTTCACTGAATCCTGTTTTTCTACCTCTAGATTTATTTGTGTTGACCCAATATCTTAACACTTCTATCCAGTTACTGACCACTTGTTCCATGGCTCCCAAAGTATCCCCAGAAGATCTGGGTGGAGGGCTTGTTCAGACAAAGCTTTCAGTGTCACTCTTTCTCTTCTTCCTAAGTCCACCACAGCAGACAATTTCCCACATCCTGGGTTATGCAGCTTAGTAGCATCTTTTTCTTTCATAACAGCTCTGTCACCTTAGCAGACATGGCTAGCACTGTGCTTCAGACACTGAGTTACACATAAGAGCTTTTTGGTTTCCACTGTTTGGGGCATCAGCAGTTTCATTTTACAATTACAGCAGTAAGAGATCACTGGATTGGCATATCTGCACAGCTACTTTGCTGAATGAAGTCAGGGGATGTGGCTAAAGCTCTCCCTCTTGCTCCTGGGAGTAGCATATCTAGACGCAAATTTGAGTAAGCCTCCTTACAGGCAAAAAGGGAGATTTCCATTCTTATCATCATCTGAATCATCATCCAGCCCTTAGTGATTTGCCAGATTCTTACATCCTGCACATCTCCTTTGTTAGTGTCCAAAGAGCTAAGTTTTTTAGCTATTTAAACCAGAGCAAGATTAAAACCACAGATGGAAGACTGCATGTAGGATCCCAGTTCTTGTTAATGGCAATGCTGTGTGTATCCCTACGTGCTACACTTTGAAGTGTAGCCATGCATTTTAACAAACAATTCTCACACATTAGATTTTACTTGAACATATATTGAAATATAAATTTTGAAATTATGCCATGACGATCCTGAAAAATAAATCTCTGTAAGCACTTAAGCACATATTAAATAGCATTTTGTTTTTATTCAGTTTATATCTGTCTCTGAGAAACATGCTATCATTCTTAGCAGAAGCTATTTTTCTATTACTGTGCATTTTATAAAATCTCGTTGTTGACTATTCAATTAAAAATAACACAGCAGTGTGTGAGGCTTTGAAATCCAGTTCACATTATTTCTAAGTCCCTGAAACAAGTCTGCACTGCTAGGCAAGGCCTTAATCTGTAGATCAGCTTTTCGAAGAAAAAAGATCAAGGAGCCTTAAATGATGGTAAAAACTTGCTAGGGTGAAACAAATCTTATGAAATTTCTAGAGGACTTTGAAAATTCGTTTAACAGTATGTCAGGCAGTGTTTAATTTTAAAAATGCTTGAGAAAGGATTTTGCATAACTTTCTTTTTTCTACACTCTATAGATGAGATCAAGCTCTATATTTAGTAGAACTTCCTTCTAGAAACCATAACTGGAATTTTAGTTCTTTAAAATCTGATACTCTATATATGTTATCTAGAACAGTCTTTCTCTTTCCAGCAAATTTGCATCTGAAAGGTAAGACTTTCTTTAAAACACTAAACTAAAATGTTGATGTTTCATTAAAAATGACATTGTAAGTTCTAGAAAAGAAGGCATGTGTGACACAGATGGGATAGGAATTATAATGAAATGTCTTTGTATGACTTGCAATTCATCCCCACCTGACAAAAATCAGAGGCAATGTGAAAAGAAAAAAAAAAAAAAAAAGAGAGAGAGAGAGAGTGAGAAAAAGCAAAAGGTATAAGTACTCTTACAAAAGACTGACTTGTCTGTGCTAGAATACCACATAAAACCAAGCTATTGCATGGTATTATGAGGAATGTGCCCAGTGCTTCCGTTGAAGTAACAAAACAAGATGATCAGGCATTAGAGCGGTAGAGGAGAAAAACAGAAAGGAGGAAAAAGTCTGCACCAAGGATACCAGGCAGAAGCACAGTTACCAGGCAGAGCAGACACTTCTAGCCCATTACAGCAACCTCTGTATGAGGATCTTAATGACACAAATGTAAAGGATAATGATAAAGGTGGAGTTCCAGGCAGACAGGAACACAGAGACAGAGGTGCAGATATAAATTTCTGACCTGTATTGGTAGCCAGTGGTCTTGCACCTTGATTTTCAGTGCAAACAGTGGTCTAGGAGAGGTTTATTACTCTGAAGGAAATCTAGAACCAAGTTACAGTTAATAAGGTTTGTTGTTACACATTTAGAAGACATTGCTACTCTAATGTGGCTTGGCATTACTATTAAAGGAGGCTCCTGCAAGGCACTGATGATAACTTCTTGTCATAAATGGTGGAGGAGCCTACAAGGAAGGGTGTCCTGCTGGACCTTGTCCTTACTAGCAGAGAGGGACTGGTTAGAGATGTGAAGGTTGGGGGCAGCCTTGGCTGCAGTGACCATGAGACTGTGTAGTTCAGGATCCTGCAGAAAAGAAGTAAGGCAACAAGCAGGATTGCAACCCTGGACTTCAGGAGAGCAGACTTTGGGCTCTTCAGAGACCTAATTGGAGGACTCTCATGGATTAAGGCCCTAGAGGGAAGGGGGGGGTCCTGGAGAGCTGGCTAATATTCAAACATCACTTCCTCCAAGCACAAGAGCAGTGCCTCCCTATGAGTAAGAAGTGCAGCAAGAGGGGCAGAAGATCTGCATGGGGGAGAAAGGAGCTCTTGGCCAAATTCAGACAGAAGAAGAAAGTACACAGAATGTGGAAGAGGGGACAGGCTACTTGGGAAAATTATAGGAATGCAGTCAGAGTGTGTAGAGATGCTGCAAGGAAGGCTAAGGCCCTGTTGGAATTGAGTCTGGCAAGGGATGTCAAGGACAACAGGAAGGGCTTCTTCAAATACATCAGCAGCAAGAGGACTAGGGAAAATGTGGGCCCACTACTGAATGGGGCAGGGGCCCTGGTAACAAGGGATACAGAGAAGGCAGAATTACTGAATGCCTTCTTTGCTTCAGTCTTCACTGCTGGGGCAGCCCTCAAGAATCCTGCAGCCTGGATGTGAGGGAGAAAGTCTGGAGAAGGGAAGACTTTCCTTTGGTTGAGGTGGATAGGATTAGAGACCTTCTAGGCAGGCTAGACATCCACAAATCTATGGGCCCAGATGGGATGCAACCACAGGTACTGAGGGAACTGGCAGATGTTCTTGTCAGGCTGCTCTCCATCATCTTTGAAAAGTCATGGAGAACCGGAGAGGTGCCTGAGGACTGGAAGAAAGCCAGTGTCACTCCAGTCTTCAAAAAGGGTGAGAAGGAGGAGTCCTGCATCTAGGGAGAAATAACCCTAGGCACCAGTACAAGCTGGGGGCTGACCTTCTGGAGAGCAGCTCCGCAGAGAAGGACCTGGGAGTGCTGGTGGATGACAAGTTGACCATGAGCCAGTAACGTGTCCTTGTGGCCAAGAACGCCAATGGTCTCCCGGGGTTCATTAAGAAGACTGTTGCCAGCAGGTGGAGGGAGGTGATCCTGCCCCTCTCCTCAGCCCTGGTGAGGCCTCATCTCAAGTACTGTGTCCAATTCTGGGCTCCCCACTACAAGAGAGACATGAAGCTACTGGAGAGAGTGCAGTGTAGGGCTACAAGGATGATCAGAGGGCTGGAGCACCTGCCCTATGAGGAACGGCTGAGAGATCTGGGCCTCTTCAGCCTGGGGAAGAGAAGCCTGAGGGGGGATCTTATACACATTGATAAGTATCTGAAGGGAAGGTGTCCAGGGGACGGGGACAAACTCTTTTCAGTTACCCCGTGTGACAGGACAAGAGGCAATGGGCACAAACTGAACCACAGGCAGTTCTGCCTGACCGTGAGGGGGAATTTCTTCCCTGTGAGAGTGACGGAGCACTGGACGAGGCTGCCCAGAGAGGTTGTGGAGTCTCCTTCTCTGGAGATAATGAAGGCCCGCCTGGATGCAACCGTGTCTACCATGCTGTAGGTGACCCTGCTTGAGCAGGGGGTTTGGACTAGCTGATCTCCAGAGGTCCCTTCCAACCTTACTGATTCTATGATTCTAAAGAGCACCTTAAGTGAGTTGATTTATGGTTCAACATTTTGAAAGAGTGTTACTAAGCTCACATAATTACATTTTCAAGCACAGCGAAATAAAATAATAGAAAGTATCTTCAGCTGAAAACAGTCACTTTTTATTTTAATAAAACTTTTTTTTCTGAGTGCTTACCTAACTTAATCATGTGCAAGTCTTCCATGGTCTTCTGAGACTCTGATTAACAGCGATGTGGGTTGCGATTGTGAAGTGGATTGGGTTAATACTGCTGTATGACGTCAAATGGTTGCCAATGTAATTTTTGCGATTGTTTTATAGGAAGCATTCTCTCATTTTTACCTGTGTCTTGCAGATATGCTAATTCATCACTTTTTTTGTATGCAGCACAATTCCTTCAAGAATGGTATCTGTGTATGTAAAGTGCTTTAACTGACATATTTTTTTTTTAATACCTGAGTACTTAACTAAGGAAGTATATTCAGTACCAAAATAGAAATGACAAATAATCTATTTTTATTGCTTTTAGCAGATAGAAAAATTTCTACAGACTCAACATATATTATTGCATCTTTTCTTTCACTTCTGTTGGAATATTTGCCTTGACTATTGGTAACCATCTTCTTAGCAATTGCTTGAAGAAACAGTCTTACAGAGCAGTTCCAGGTAGTTTCTCATTTACTTTGTACAAGATTTCTTTTTTCCTTGATGCTTCATTATATACCAGGGTTTTAAAAGCTCCAGTAAAGAATAGTACTTTGCCTTTTCTACAAAGAAAGCAAGAGCTGAAGTTTTTCCTGTTGCCTGTAGGAATCTGCTAGTCTTTTAGAAGCCTTACGAAGGATCAGCTAGTGAGCAGAGAACAAGACTGCAGTCATGCTTCTTAGTACTTACTTATTCATCCTGTTCTATTTGCATTTTACTTAAGGCTGTAGTTTTCACATCCACCTGGACTGCCTTACAATCCAAGCAAGAAGGAACAAAATTATGCAAATATTATTGAGGCTTGATCTTTATTTTATAAGTTGGAATGTACCTCCTGGCTCATCCTAGAGAGAACATGATGTTTTATTAAAGCTAATGTCACAGGCAGGTTGAAAAATTTTAAACAAGTTCTTCAACTGCACCTCATTGTGTACAACAAAAGTTAAAACTGCACCGCAGTAGTATCCCTGCTATCAGTTTTGTCTCAGCTTGTAACTGTCATAATGCAAAGTTATTAAGTTACTGATATTTTTAAAGTATTTTTCTTTCCAACCACTGTGTATTCTGAACCCCACTTTTAATATAAAGACACATGGCTTTCAGCATATATTGTTTTCTACCCTTTCTTTTGCTGAAGTAAAACCGAAAAATTAGAGGCACTAGTTGCAGATGGACTAAAATTGCCCTTCTGCAATGGGCAATTTTAGTTGTCTTCTGCCTATTTTAGTTATCTACAGTCAAGAGAAAAATCTTTGTTGGGTTCATTTGGAAGTGTTACAGAAACTAGTTACCACCTTTTTTCTTGCAGACAATAGTATTAGAGAACAGCCACTCAGTTTCTCTAGTCTAGCAAACATTTGCCTTTAAACTAGACATAAAAACATTCTATAGAACACTAGAACATAAAAAGTATTATTATAAAAATAATACTTCAATATAAATAAAATTCTAAGTCTAAGGACAGAGCTACAGACATTTTTAGAGTGACACAAACATTAAAATCAACATAGTAAAACCTATTTTGCTATGGCAACAATACATTAAAATCATGCCTGTAGCAGCAGCAGCAGATGCTATCAACAAGAGAAGGAACAAATATTCTTAACTGATATTCGAACAGTGAATACATGAACAAGCTAATGCACAGGAATGCACTAAACAGCTTGAGCACCTGTACAAGGCTCAATTCAATTACAATTTCTTTTGCCGTCATTCTTTTTGTGTGCCAGTATTGCTAGCTGTACTTAATAGCCGTGCAAAATAAATTCAAGATTAGATTACTCAAAAAAGCCTTATTCCACTAACTGCTTCAAAAAAGGTGACATGCAGAATGCACACACTCAAAACAAGTAATTTGTTATTTTATAATTTATTGAGACAAAGTAAGTTACTCTCATATCTGTATCATTAATTATGATTGTATGAATTGAAAAAAGTAGTATTTGAAATTAGAATATAGACTCTTGTAATATGCAAAGATGTGTAGGATGTGTTTATTAATTTAAACATACTGATACCTCTGTACCTGAAAGGTACAGTAACCTTTCACCAGGCCAGATCAATTTAGGAAAACAGCTAAATTACACATTTAGGCCCCTGCAGCTGATCATGAAATGATTGGGTTGCTTAGAGAGTTAACTTGTTACAGAATTCTTATTGCACCATTTTTTTTCTTTAGCAAAAATTTCATTACAAGCACTATTTCTTTTATGACAGTATCTATCTTTCCAGGTCTTGTAAAGGGAAAAAAAGGTATCTTGCCTGTTTTGGGTGATAGATTTAAGAAAATTGCTGCCATAGATAGTTGTAGAAAACAAAGCAATAGCTTAATAGAAAAATTGTTTTTTCGGAACAAGTAGTACATCAGAGCATGAGCATGTGAAGATATGAAGTAAAGCAGAAACAAGTTGTTGCATCCTAAATGCTCAACCCAGTTCAAAACACGCATTGAATACTTATGTCTATCCTTTAAGATTCAGTTTTAATTCTTTCAGAAGTTACTAGTAGCACCAGAAAGTTCTACATAAACTTCATTCCTTGTTATTGCACAGATTGAACACAGTTTTGCCTTTATGCAACCCCTGTTGAGGTCAGTCAAAATTCTGCAGGCTTGCTGCAGGTCGAGATTGAATGTTAAAGCACCTACATAAATTATGTCTTTTTTTTTTTTTTTTTTTTTGCATGCATACGAAAGGAGAAAAGCATAGGAACACTTCCTATGTGGCATCTATCCAGAACATTTTCACATGTTGAATGGTGCGGGGACTTTCAGTAATAAAAAGTCAAAAAAAAAAAAGTCAAATTTTTGACCTTACAAGAATCTCCAGACCCAAAATATACTGTACAAAGGGTAAGCAAAGAGCAGAATTCTCTGCAGTAGCCTGGCTCTAGTACCTTATTACTTCCTGCAGCTATGGCAGTTGCAGAGAGGAGATAAAGCAGTCATCACCCTGACTTAGGTGGCAGTGCATATTATCCAGCAGATAAAGGAAGGGTGAGGGATGCTACTCTTCAGTCTCTACGCCTTAGCCCTAATGAGTCTTGAAACAGTTCTCTCTGCATATGAAGAGAGAGATACAGGCAGATCATGTGAAAGAGAAGTTGCCTGAGTATCCTGTGGGCTTGGAAGGAGCCACGATCCATCCAATGCTCTGGTGTTTTCATCTTTCATATTATGAATCTACACGGATGGGTGAATACAAGTTTGAGATAAATTCAGTTCCCAATAGCTAATACTCCAGTGCTCCCAAAGCTCGTTTAAAGAGCTATGCATTTCTTCCCTAAAGTTCATTATAGTGCCTGGTTTTAAGTGTCCGAACCACATGGAACCATGATTTACATTTGTATTACATTAGTTATATCTGAAATTTCGTAAGTGCACTCAGGAAAAAAATGAAATACTTTACGATAGGACCAAAATTCAGCCAAAGCCTTCTTAGGGATTTATCTGCTATTTTTCTTAAGGAAAACTCATCAAATGGAGCAAGAAAAAAAAAAAAGAAAAAGAAAAGCTTTTTAAGACAAGGCTCTAATCTACTGCAGATCAAAATGAAATGCTTTGGAAGCATATATGCTTCATTACCCAGCGAGCCCTTGCAAAGAGCCTGTTGCTCCAGACTGGATCTCCGTCCATCAGCTTCTTGTGGCATTTTGGGTTGCAGCAAACAGTAGTCCCCAGAGGATCCTTAGAAAGCATCTGTCTTTTCATCAGTGTGGAAGCTGGACTGTGCATCTGATCCCTGCTCAGCTGCAGAGTCTCCCCATCACCCTGCTGCTACAGAGTCCTTTCTGCTCCCTCTCTGTTTCTTCCCACCCCACAGCCAACAGATATTCACACATGCATGTTCCATCACACACCCTAAGGTGGGGCGGTCTTTCCCAAAGCTAATATCTGTGCGGAAACTGTGATTTTTATATAAACCAACTAATAGTAATTGCTTTTCTGGAAAAAAACAGTTTCTAAAATTAGAAGTATTAATTGTTGCTATCCATTTCTCCAGAAATGTTTCTCGATATTTTTATAAAGTCATATGCCAGTAGTTCATCACACAAGAGTTACTCTGTGGGTATATTACTCATGATCCTAATTATTATTCATATGCTTGACTATCTGGCTGAAGACATGAATAAACCTCACAGTATAAATTCCCTTTAATTCAGTAAATCTCCTAGCTCAGTAATGATCTAACCTGACTAAATTAAGTCAACAAGTTTTACTTATTTAATCCTTATAAGCTCTCACTCTATTTTCAGATATGAACGTTTCTTTCCAGAATGCAGTGAGGATCCTACTCTGACAGTGTATGTAAAAGATGTGGAAGTTCTGTTTGTGTTATATGATGATTAGTGTTTCAAAATTTCCTGAAGATAATAAATAGTATCAAGAATGCACAGTGCATCAACTGAAGACAAATTTTTTACACATTTTCGTGGTGCCTTACTTGATGAGTTTTGGGGGGCACAGGGCCTCTAAAGGCAGTATTATGGAACAGTCCCAAAATATTATAAACTCTTGGATTTTGTTGCATGGATGAATATTTCAAAGGAAATGGCTTTCAGTACTTACAAAGAGTCAGCTAACTTCTGCTATGTATTTCTAATATGCTTATAAATGTTTTCAGGTTCTGTATGAAAAACAAAGTTCTGCCTAGAATTAAGGACATGATTTTATCCTAGAATTCTTTAAAATACTATATATAAAATGTTTCTGATGAATTTAAGAATATTAAAAATTGTGGAAAATAAACCTGTTTCAGTCCATTTACCTATAAAAATTACTTTTATCTTGAGCTGATACTGGCAGTATCTGATTAAGAACAGATGCTGGAGATTTTCATATTTTGCAATTCCAGTCAGGGTTGTGGACAGTGCTGAAGCTTGAAAATTGAACTATGATTCTGAGGCAAAATTTAAATGACGCTTTAAAATGGTACTTTTAATTTGCTTTTTTAAAAGAAAAAAATAGCTTAGCACTAATCAGACTACCCACAGCTTCTTCTGTCAGATAGCAAGTCAAAATGTGAAAAAGAAAAGTCATGATAATTAAAACTTAGTTCAAAGCCTAGTTCAAAAGAAATTAAAGGAAGGTGTTGGGGGGCGGGGTTCTGTTAGCAAGGGCTGGCTTAGGTGCTAAGGAATTCCAATTAACAATATTAGAAAAACCTACAAAATAGCAACTTATAAATGAATGTAAACAAAGTGTAAGGTTTGATCCCACATTTCTCGTCCTGGTAAAATCAACAGGGTTGGTTGTGTAAATGCTGATATACTTCCTTACGTATGGAAAAAAAAATCAAAACAATATTTCTAGGAGTAGAAGTAATATCTTTTTTTTTTTCAGATTTTCAAATTCCCATTAAAATGAGCTATTTCTGGCTTCACATCCCAAAGAAAAGAAGGTTACCTATCAATCATTTTTGCATGTTTGGCCTATTTGCTTTCTTCTTAAAATAGATTTTTTTTTTTCTAGAATGTGAGAGGCAGAGAAATTTTACAAATGCAGTTGTTTCTCTGTAAAAAAAAAAAAAAAAAATCCAAAAAGAAACAGAAATTCAAAGACAGGGAGAGAGAAGAAGCTAGAACAAAGATAACTTCTCTTACTGTAGTGGTCCTAGTCTTTGGAAATACATGAATAGTCATTTGAATAGGGAAATGAGGAAGGGAAGAATAGATAGACAATCATATTTGTCTAATTTAAAGCAGTATTTCTAGTCAGAACAAGACAGACTGATTAAGGGTAGGAAGTGTTAACCTTAGACCTAAGAAACCTAACCATTGAAAGTTTATCTAGATTTTCACAAGAAATTTTGTTTCAAATAACATTTTACAAAAAAAGAAAAGAGCTTTATTAGCTAATTATTTTTTGATATTTAAAAATGGCTCATATTCTATGTTACTTTATGCTTTTTTTAAAAGGAGAGCTCTCATATAGTGTCCAAGGAATCCTAAACAACACATTTTTTTTTTTTTTTTTAAAAAGGTAACTTCCCTTTTTTGGGAAGTTCCTAATGTCACTTTGTTTGCCTCCCTGCCAGGGCTGTTTCCTCTTCTTTATTAGCATTGCACTCTCTAAAGGTTTCATGTGCAAGCAAGGTATCAATTTACCAATAGTAATCTGTGAATTATCTTCAAAGGGCCATATTTCTTACGTCATAAGATCCTCATGAGACAAAGTCATTGTTTTCTATTATTTCATCTCCAGTTATTTCATCTGTTGTTGTGCTAACTTCTCTCTTTCTTTTTCTGGTCTTGGCATCTTCCAAATATGTCAGTGTTCTCATATTTTATGATTTATGCTATTTATTTTATTATTTTACTTAATTTATTTAGCATTTATTGAAAGAAGAAATATCAGCATATAAATTTGGGATTTTTTTTTAATTAACTTAGTCTTTCCATCCATCAGACTTTTCAAGAGAGACTGTTCTCTGCATCCATCAGACTTTTAAAGTGAAAATGTTCTCTCAGTTCCCTTTTGCTTTTCTTATTTGTGGAATGGTGACCTAGGAGCAATTCTACAGAGAATATTTATTATTCTTTCTGGTGATGTACTTTCTTTGAATAAGTAGACTGTGGTTTGGGGACTTAAGTTAAAAGTGAATAGTAAAGTATGAGGATAAAGTTTGTTCTTTAGATGCAGTTGTAGTGCGGCTGGTTATCAGGGCTGAGCCTCTCTCTGTGTGCATGCCTATGCACTCAAGACATTAGTCCCTTGGGTTGTCCAGGAACTCCTCAGCCAGTCATTGGCATAGGTGAGACAAAGGATCATCTTGAGACAACGGTCCAACCTGAAAGTAGGTGACTGACTGAACCTTTACATTTAACTATCTGACTAATGGTTATAGGAGCCCTCTAGGTGGGAATTTCAAATGGTTTTCAAAATTCCTCCCAAGATGACTACTGCTGTGTCTGGTCTGATTTGTATGCCTAAATGTGTTGATTAACATCCTTAATTCTTTTCCTTTGCACACACACTCTGAGTATCTGTGCAACAAGGCCAGACTTGGATGGCAGTACAGTACAGTAATAAAAAAAAGGTTACATTTGCTACTTTCCCAAGATGTCTTTCAATAGTATCACTTTGAGCTTCATCCTTCTAACAGCAGGAGACACATTTCTCCCATTTTCCTGTGGTTCCTCTTGGACTAGGCACCTTGCATGTAAAGTTCCATGAAATAAAAGGATATTTTAGGCTGTGGAAGAACAAGCATCTGATACGTAAATAGTTCTGCAACACTTGCAATAATCCTTTTATGAAAGTTTTTGCTTCAGAGGGTTTTTCCCTGTGACTTCTAGGAAGTTAGTCAATTCTGATGAAACATTATAGCAACAACTTATATCCCAGCTTCAGTGTATCAAAGCGGTACAGAATTGCTGCAATGCAGTTGCTCTACACAGCATTGCCCTGTAGCCGAGCAAAATCTCTCTCCTCAGACGAGCGAGGGACCTTAGCAGCAGGCATAGATTTATCACAGCAATTAGTCTTCTCATTAGCATAGGCCACTGAAGTACTTACTCACATGTCATTTCTCATTGCTGTACAATTCCTCTCTCCCTGTTGCTTAGATTGGGCCATCATCTAATTTGAAAAAGTAGCAGCACGAGTTGCTGTGTGTGTGAATCTCTGATGAGCATGAGACTCTGGTGCATGGATAGTGAATGTGGCCTCTTGTGAGTAGTTGTTAGATTTTAACAATGTATTGTGTATTGGACACAAAAAAAAAAAAAAAAAAAAAAAAAAAAAAAAAAAAAGAGAGAGAGAGAGAGAGAGAGAGAAAAGAAAAAAAGAAAAGAAAGAAAGAAAAAAAAGAGAAAATTAGTTTCTAGGACAAGAGCAGTCAACAGAGCTGCTCATAAAATCCTAGTTGTGTTTTCTGTAATTGATATGTAATAGCTCATCTTTGCTGATGAAGGACTGTAGAATCTATTAGTATCATATAGAGACTAGAAGTAGCTCCTTCCCTAACACAAAGCTTCAACATAAGACTTTGTGCTGAATTTTTAAAAAGCTTGGTACAGAACCTGTAGCCAAAGGCTGGTTGTAACACCACTTTAACAGTCTGATCAGTCTCCATGCCTTGGACAGGCCCTTGATCAAGTGACCAGCTTGTAACAGTAACTTCTGCAAGTACGTGTCCAGGAGTCCTAGCGTGACTTTCAGGAATCTGGCAGAGGTCTTCCTTGCTCACTGTCAGAGGTGTAACATTGCTTAATATGATCTTGTGCATGATAGCAAGGTCCTATTTCAGACGTCTGTTATAAGAGCGTCTTAAAACACAGGTCCCCATACCTTTTATCTCCAGTAAAGCAGCAGTTACTTTTTTTCAATGTAACTCAGATTTTCATATTCATGTGACTAATATATTTACTAATTTTTCTTAGATGGTGTTTCAGTTGTTCTGAATTGCTTTTTGGCTTTTCATGTGACCCAAGGCACAATATCAGCAGTGATGAGTTGGTACGTCTTAAATGTGAGCGCCGAAGTTTGTCAAAATCTGCCAGGGCTATTGCCTGTTTCAGGCCTTCTTAGATCAGCTGCTTCTCTGCTTTTACCTCATTCAGTAACTACTAAACCTCTTATTTTTCTCTGTTTTCTCTGCTACTCCATCAAGAGCTTCCTTATCCTTGGGAAATACCCTCAAATACTTTTTCAGAGGATTTGATCCACTATTGCTGTAATGACTGCTCTTGATGACATGACCCATTTTTAAGCACAAAGTAGGCATTTTCTCTCAGTGCTATTGATTATTGTCCCTTTACATTTCTCATGTAATGACTTCTCACATTTATGTAATAGATTTTCAAGGTTACTCTCCTCCATTCTGGGTAGCTGTTAAGAAAACAAAGAGCTTCAGAAAAAGTGTGACTAGAAGAGGTTACCTTCAACTTTCTCATTTTTTGTTACATCTATTTCTTGCAAATACAAAGCATTTCTCGCAAACACAAATACAAATACATACTACTTAATCCTTCTCCATTTGTTTTGTTGCTTTTCCAGAGCATTTCAGTTTACTTGAACTTACTAGTTTTCTGCTAAGACTGTCTGCTTAGTCTGCTTTACTGTGTCATCCAGAAGACATTCATAACCACTGAGTTTGACAGAAGTCTGTTTCATTCTCTAACATGTTTCGTATCTCTTACAACATAACATCTTCATTTAACATGAACCTATTGGCTGACAAAATAATGGCTCTGATTAGAGTCTGTTAATGATATAGTTCCCTATATAACTGCTTTATGGTAAAAAGGTTCCATTTTCAAAATGTTCCTTTTTATCTTTATTGCCAATCTCCTCCTTAAGGGAGAGACATCTGTATTCCACTCTATCAAGCAGCAGAACTGTAGCAAGACATATTGAAACCAACAGGAAGAATATCACAACTCTTCTCTTCATATATGAATACAATGAAATTCTAGAAAAATATATATTAAAAAAAAAAATAAATAAAATCCACAACCACTTCTAAACAATTCTACAATGCTGCTGTGATATATGGCTGCCTAAAAGAACTACATTTTGAAAATCTACAAAGGGGACACAGAGTATGTGGAAGTCACATAGAAAAATAAAGTCTTGTAGTGTAAGTTTTAATAGTATCTTTTTTTCCAATGTGGATTATGACTCAGTAAAGTGATGGAGAAATTACAATGCAAACAAAATAGCCCTCTGTGTTGAAAGAGGTTTCAGTCCCATTGCAGCTGATTTGGAAACATCAGACATTAAATGTGGGAGTCACCTTGTGATCTTGGGTGAGTATTGCTGAACTGATTTTTCATTTAAAGGTGAACCTTTTTCTTTTCTGGTACTCATAATTCAAGATCACAGGTTTCATCTCTGGGTGTGGCTTAACTAATCTAATATTTTATTTTACACATTTTTAACAAGGATGATTTTTTTTGTTCCTGTTTGACTTTCACATTTTATCTCCTAATTAGTGAATTTTGCATAATTGCTTATTAAATTCATAAAGACAACTGAGATCCAACTCCAATTTGCTTACAGTCAGGTGTAGGTTCTACCATCTTTAAACTGTATGTGGTTACTATGCTATAACGGGTTGGGAAAAATTTATCTCCCATCAAAGGCCATCAGGTACAGGACTTTTCTCTCTTAAAACTCATTTGATTTGCACTCATAAAATAAACTTTTTTCATCTAAACTCAGACACAGGGAAAATTGTTCCTGTGCTTGTGGATGAGATTTCAGTGAGGCAAGCTTTCACTCCCATGTCTTTGGTTATCATAAGAAAGTGCAAAAATCACTAAAGTAAATCCTGATACAAAGATGGCACGAAGTTCCCGGGAAATAAATGATAGCAGTTCTCAAAAAGTAGAGTGGCTTAGATTGAAAACATGAACATCAGGTACACTGATTATTTATTCTCACTGGCAGTCGTTTCTCAGGGACTCTCAATTAAGTGTTTGGCTGGGTTGGGTTGAGTCTGGTTTGGTTTGGTTTGGTTTGGTGAGGAGGGCTCTTTTTTGCAGTTTTCCTGACTGAGACTGTCTTCCTTTATCCTGGCAGACCCTTCTTGTTGAACCAAACTGAGGCTGTGTTAGTGTACACCAATCTGAATCCTAACACAGGGGTTTCAAGAAAAAATACTTTTCTCCTTTTCTTTTTCTTTGGCCCTTTCTTTTCCAGCAACATCAAGGACCTTGGGCTGGTAATAATCTTTTGGGTTGGATTTCAGAAGTTAGGTGGACAAATTGTACTCGTACAACCATGAATGACTAAATTATTAGGAAACGTGGACAAATTCGGTATTTATGCATATATGTTGAACAATGAAAGGGCCATTATGATTTAAAAATTAATCCTGAGAAGAAAAGTGTGCTTCAGAATCCTTCAGGATGGAGATCGCTTAGCAATGGGAAGTTACTTAGATTAGCTACTGCCCTCTCTTCCATTTATATTACCTGCAATACTTGAAACTAGCATGTTGCTCTTCAGAGATGTATTTTCATAAAGACTAGCCATCCCCTCAGCATTTATAAATGCACATATTCAAAAACCCAAAATACTTTATAAATAAAATGCCTGTTTTCATACTGCATTAATTCTAACAGGAAAAGGATAAGGTGTAGATATAAGCTATGCCACTAAAATAAATATACATTATGCTAATAGTATATTCCTGGGACTGCCATTCCATTCTATGTAGTCATTGTAGCTGCTGATTCTCTTCTCACTGTGGAGCAGTGTTGAGACCCCGTAGACTCTCAAGTTGCATACTTATTATTATTATTATTATTATTATTAATGATACATGAAGAAACTCAAAGTCCTAGATCCACCAAGGAAAGAAAATCTTATTATAAAAATCTTGTAGCAATGTTTAGTGGCTTTGCAGACTCATGAATTTTCATTTTTGGCAAATTATCCTAAATGATGACAGAATGAAAAAGAAGAAACATACCTGTCAGTGATAAATGCAAGGAGAAATCATATGTTCAAGAATAAAAGAATCTTTAAGTTTAAAGTTTAAAATATACTTTAATATATTGTTACACAAAGAAAATTTGTCTTTCCTGAAAAATGCCCATTTTCAGGGCTAAACTATTCAAGGTAATAGAGGAGGGGGCTTTATTATTTTCATCATCACTGTTGTTATTTTAATGCAAATAAGATCTAATCTTTAGCAAAGAACAAGATGGCCAAGTCGAGGCCAATAACTGAAGCTTATCGCACAGTAACGCACAGGCCACTACTGCCAGATAACAAAACTGGAGAACAGCTCGGGCCTGCTACCAGCTGGCAATGACTTTGACACAGATACCAGTTTGTCTAAAGTATGGTGGTACTGATCTTTGTCTAAAGTATGGTGGTACTGACCATACCGCTTAAGATCATTACCGCTTCTGAGGGTGACACTGCGGATTTCGATGCAGCATTCAGTGCATCAAGTTTCAGCAGAGGGTCATGAGGAGCAGTGGGAACGTCTTGGGATTTGCCAGTTCTCCTTGACATACTGACAGATCTTTTAACTTGTTGACCCATCCTTCAGCCGCAGGGAATCTGAGATAAACACAGACATGAAAGACATGGGAGAAGATGCCTTTACATATGCATAGTCCTGCTTGATCAGTCATTAAAAACTAAAGCAACATGCTTCTGGTGGAAAAGCCGTCTAACTTTAGTTCGTGAGCTCAGATTCATAGATTCTAAATCCAGTGAGACTGTGGGGACATCCTGCATAATGCAGGCCGCATACTTCACCTAGTAAATGAGGACATTTATTTTAATATACCACATGACCACAAGAATAGAAGAAATGTCTTGTTTATTTTCAGCTGGCTTAGTAGCAACCGTTACCAAAACAGTAACACCGTTAACTGTGGTGCCTGTTAGATAAACTACATGGAAAATTGTACAAGATAAAGGTTTGTTTCAGTCTGATACTCAGCTTGAATTAATTAGTATTCTAATGCTTGCATTGGCAGTATTTTGATTGTATTTTGATTATTTTTATTATAATAATTACTATTTTAATGTTATTAGTGTTACATTTTAACACTAAAAGCAATATAAAAATATACAAAGTGTGATCATACCTTAATTTAATGTATACAGACAAAAATAAGCTCAAAAGTATATCTTTTTACAAAAATGGAGGCACTATGTTATGAAAAAGAAACTGCTTTGTAAGATTTCACTGTATTCAGAAATAATTTTCCCTGCAGAAATGCAAGCACCATTACACAGCACCCTTGATTATAAACTTATTCTAGTACAAGCCCTGCTAATTAGGCAAAGGCATCATTAGTGGTGCTTTGGTGGTTTGCTATGAAACTGGAGGTAAAGGATTAGGAAATGAAATAGATTGCTTTAGGAAATACATGCAGCATTACCAATTTTAAATGAAACAACAAAAAAAGATGCTAATACAGTTTTAGGATTACATAGTCAAAATTTAGTGTATGCAAATAACAGTTTCTGTGCAAATGATAACACTACTATGTTGCATATGATTCTATAGTAATGCCAGTTTTGGGCAGGGGTTGTACTTTGATAAATTCATAGCATTTTAGTTACTGAGCATGACAAAATACAAAAGAGTACAAAATTCTTAAATAAATCTCAGAAATATTATTTTTTGTGTTTGGTGAGACCTAATGTTGTTATTTTACCCTTATATTAATATAGGCTTTGCAGAAACATTCCAACTTTAATAGAAAGAAAAAGCGTGTGCCTATTAATGTTACTTTTAGATCTCTACTTTTCTGCTTGACTGGCAAGAAAGTAGAATAGTTATAATGCGGATAAAATCAATTTGATAATAAATGGTCATTTTGGAATTTTGAGAAACTTGCAGAATGAAGAAACAAGCAGGAATCAGAGACCATTCCATTTTCTTCATGTCTATCCCTTCCCCTCTCAAACTTTATGGCTTTCTATTTCTCTATGTACTGAATGTATATATGATGATTATTTAATATTTTGTGCACAGCTCACAAAATAGCCCTGCACAGACCCACGAGTTCAGAACTCATGTCGTCATTTCATGCTATGACAGAAACCTGGGCTAATCAGAAAATGCTAAAAGAAACTGTCTCAACAAAACATTCTTGATATAGAGACTTTGCATATGCATTTACTGCTCAAATTATGCCTACACCTTCCAATGACCCTAAAACTGTGTCATTCAAGAAACAGAACAAAGTATAATTGAACAGGGGCTTTTCTCCCTCTCCTCCTCTCCTATATGCCTTCAAACTTATTACTATAGGAGGTTTAATATGAAGCATCAAGAATGAGATGGTTTTTTTAGCTGAAGCATAATAATATGTGATATAACACATAATGTGTTGGCATGCAAACAGAATAGTATAAGATTTGCAAATGTATGTTTTCAATAAAACAATATTTTAAGAACATTTTTTAAACTAATGAGTTCAGACAATGTATGCATTCTCTATTATCTTTTCATGAATCTGTTTCTCTTCCATAGACTCAAAATAATTGTTGAATTGACTTGCCAGCTCATTAGAGAACCCTGCTAAGCAAGCCACATCACAATAATTTCAGCTGGACTCTCCTAGGTGACTTGTGTAGTACTAGAGGCACTTGAATTTCTTGGAAATGGCAAGCTACATGAGATGAACTCCTCATCCTGTATTTGCAGTACAGTATTTCAGCAACCAAAAGCAAGCAGTGCTCTTTCTAGGTCACTCCTCCGCATAAGGGAAATGGAAGTGAGGTTGATTAACTGAAGTTTGCTTTTGGCTGAATGGTCTTTTCAGTCCTGAAAAGACTCCATAAAATATCCTTTATTTCTTCATTTTGAAACCGCACCCCTTTCATCAATTAAATAGACACCAAAGTAGCTGAAATCCTACTAAAAATACGTCATTATGCATATTCTGCTATAAACTCCACAACCGTTCTTCCTATTTTAAATGATATAAAACAGAAGTAATTTCAGTAATGAATTTGCATTAATTTAAATTAAGTGCATATCAGAATTATAATAATGCATATCAGAATTATAATAATGTATATAGCTAGGTTTCAGGGAGAAATTCTCCCTGAGGAGCTAAGAAATACCAGCATGGCTGTCTAGGCATTTTCCTAAAAACTTTCAGCTCATGAGAGATTTCAGTCCCTCTAGCTGAAGTGTTTGTCAGGTTAAAAAAAGGAAAACAAAGACAGAAGCCTGAATATTTTTTTACTGAAAAATTATGAACAATCTTCGCTAGATCCATAGGAAGAAATTTATTGTATTATGTCTGGACTCCACCTGAGCCTGCAGATTCTCTCCTGACAAGCAGTAGCAAACAGTGCGGTTTTGGCTACGTTCCTCCTCTCCCCCTGCTCTTTTCATGGTTCTGATCTCAGGAGAGTCATCATTACTAGTGCTGTTTATCAAAAGGAAGGGAGATTTCTTGTGTAGTGTCCAGTTTCCTTAAAGTTATCATCCTCATAAATTAAAATCAACAGACTGTGAGACTGCTTCTCTTTTTTTTGTATGTATGCAGCGAACTACTGCTGAGGTTTGTGCTGCTTTCTTAGAAATTAATGAAAGGTTTCCTCTCTCTGATATTGCAGGTTAATGTTGAATTTAACTCATTCCTCACACTATGTCTCTTCATAATACTCATTATTATAGTCAATCACAAAGCTTTGACTTGTTTTTTTCTATTTTTTTCACTGAAATACTATAATTTTAAAAATTTATGTTTCCTCTTAAATTCACAACATTACAATTTGGATACACACTTGGGGTACCTCCCAAGAGGGTCTTTTGTGGGGAAAGAGGGCTGAGGCACTTCACCATGTTCCTCTTAGGGACTTAATCCTTTCTAATGCAATATGGCCATAAAACTTGGGGGAAAACATGGAAAGTGCTTTTTGAGCAAAGTAGCCCATAAAAGAGGTCCTAAATAAAATTCCCATTAGCCTTCACAGGAGTATATCCTGTCAACATGTTTCAGGGGTGTTGCTTTTCCACGAAAAAGTCAAAGTTTTCATGGGATAAAAGGATTGCTATGCAATTCCATCTATTGCTTTACAATGAGGGTGTGCACTCTTTTAATCCAATTACCCTACTTGAGAGTTGGCTCGGTATAAGCGATATCAGACAGTGTTTCGTCTCGCAGAGGTTCTACCATGGCCTAGATTACGTCACAGGAAACGAGCAGGTCTGTTTGTAACCTGAGGTGGGAAGGTGTACGTGCGGGAGATGGGCTGACCTCTTCCAGGGCTGTGGGGAGGCTGCCTTTCTGTGGTGGTGATGGGATTCTTCTGCGAGGGAAGGTAAAATGTGAGGAGACAAAACACAAACCAAAAAAAGAGGAACTAAACTAATGAATTAATCCAGGATGTGGGTAATATCGTTTAACTGTCTGTGGGCAGCCACAGAAAGTTTTTTTTTTTTCTTTTTTTTAATTAGTGCAGAGAGCAACTGGGAGAGAGGAGAGAGAATAAGTGAGCATTTACATAAGCTTTTTGTCTCACAAATGCATCTGCCAGTGAGGAGTGCTTGGAAGCCTAAGTAAGGTAGTTGATCACGTGAAAAACAGGGGGAAAAAATAATTTGCTTAATCTTTGTGACTTTGAACCATAGCGATATATCTATCCATCTATCTATCTCTTTGGAATTAGGAGTTTAGCTCAGCAGAATGACTATCACAACTGTTCATTTTGTGACCTTTCTAATGTTTTGCTTCAAGTACACCACCAAAGAATTTTCATTAATTTATTATGAAAAGCACTATTGATCTCTGTTGATTTCAGAGTTAGGTGACACTGAAGAAGAATTGCCTTCAGTTTAAATAAACCTCAAATGACTTTTCTGTTTGGAGGATGAAATAAATGATAGCATTTAAACTGTGTGAGCAAGATAAATACATAGAGGATATGACTGATACTGTACAGAAGTAGCCCTGTTTTCAGGTGACAAAAGCTTTGCCAATAGAGTGTAGTCTTTATTCATGGTTGCTCTTTTTAAAAAAAAAAATATGTAGTATATGCTGTGGCCTCTTTGATGTCCACAAAGAAGTGAAAGGATATCCACTTTCAGAATTCATCAAAAATGCCTCTTATAATGTTATAATACCTAGCAGTTGATCTCTTTCAAGACTAAAGTTGTGAAATGTTGTAAATGCAATGTTGTAAAAATACAGAGTAAAAATAGTCCTTACATAAGAGAGTTACAATCAACACACATTTATCTGAGAAGGTCTGAGGTGACCCTCTTAGTCACTGGAGCTCTGTTTTAATGGATTCTAGGTGTTTAAAAAATAATGTTTACGCCACAGAGCTGTCCCCTCCAGATAACACTTCTGTTATATTCACAGTAGAACAACAGATAAACAGAGAACAAATAACTGGCCCCACTAAATACATTAACCAACAATGATAGAAGATTAATGTAAGACAATAGTTGTGACAACCAAGAAAAATAAGTAATGAAAATTGCAATCTGTTTCCTTAATGCATTTCAGTTTGTCATTCTTTTGCAATGAAATTAGAAAGAAATAAAAAGCAACTAACGCTTCACCTAGAAAAATATATTTCTAGAAAGTACATAATGAAAACAGGTTTTCTTTTTAATAGATCATATATTTTGCGGGCAAGCATTTTATTGTGACAGAATGCAAAGAGATTACCACATATCTTATATTTACCTTGCCTGTTACATTCAAGATTTCACTCAGTCTACTACTGTCCTGGAGAAATTGTCTAGCTACTAGCACATACTGTTGATGTGATTCAGGAGTAATTCCACCTGAACTTAAATGTACTGTGGATCTGAACTGGAGCCAAGGTAGTATTAAATTAGTCTAGTTAAAATATAATAGGAAAAATACCTGTTCAAAGGAACTTGCTTCATTATATACCATACCCCTAGCATTATTCTTTCTCTTCTCCATGACTATGAGCCAGTGAAACTTGCGATTTAGAAATTAAAAAAAAATGTATTTCATCTAAAATAGTTTAATTACAAGCACCTAATGTAGATTGCAAAATTTTCTTATAAATTTAGAGGATTAGCTCTGACATGGAGATAATATTATTTCTATATATAATATGATAACAGAATTATATAGAAAAAATGCACAATATATTTCATTAAAGATGGGATTGAAAATTATTTTAAAGTGAAATTAGAAAAAAAAACATCTGAATGTGTGTGCTATTTCATGCAAGTCATTTCAATGGGTAGCATTCTTTAAATGTCTTAAGATCCCTGATATTCAGGAATCTTCTCATTAGTGTCTGTTTTTAAGTAAGCTGAGTTCAAGCAGACTGTTTAAGGTCTAGGGTTTCAAACTGGCCTATGTTTTTATGCCATCACAATACTGCATCATAAACTTTTTTCCTTTTAATTTAGATTACTTAGTAATAGTTTTTATGCCCTTGGCCACTTGAAATAAGTGAATTGCAGAGTGGGAAGCAGACTTTAAAAGCCTGTTTTTTAGTTTTCATCCACAGAAGGAAAAAGCTTTTCTCTGACTGCATCCATCTATTGATCCACTCCTACTGCTCTGAAAAATCCTGGAATAGATATAGCTGGTGATTAAACAAAATGATAAAACTCCTTCTGAAATCACTTTCAAGAGCCTTGAAGAGGAGGTGGATCTGCACTTTAAAGTTGTTTTGTTTGCTACCTGGGTCACGTGTTCTTGATCAACCCCCGAACTGTTGCTCAAGGAGAATAATGAGGAATACCTTTAAGGGCGAGGGTAATCAACCACAGAAAATATTTACCAAGGCGTCTTATGGACTCTCCATCACTGACTATTTTAAAGTTAGACTCAGATGTTTTTTTCACTTTTGCAAAAAGAGCAAGAGGAAAAAAAAACAAAAAACTAAATGGTCTCCTTTCAAAATTTTATTTCCAGGACTAATGGATTTTTCCTGGACCTCCTGGCCTCAACCTCCATCATCCCAAATCCCGGTGAGTCTGAAGTCCAACCAGCCCAGCCAGGCCTCTTCCGTCATGGTAGAGGCTGTACCTCAGTGCACACTACAAGCTGACGAAACATCTTTATTCTGCACCCAATATTGCCACCTCAGCTAAACAAGTAAAGTGAGATTATGGGTTGTGTTTTACGGCTATAACCGAAAATAAATTCTACTGAAGCCAAAGAGAGCAAAGCTTTAAGGAGATGTAGTGTCTGTCACAGCTAAGAAAAGCAACAACTTTTTGAGTGTACAAGCCCGTATTCTGTCTGTTATGAGTTGATCTAATAAAAATATATCTCTCTCTACAAATCCCGTCCTGTCATCGTGACTGCAAGCACATTTATAATTCTACTTTTGAGAAAAAGCCAACAGTATCTTTGAACATACCATTGAGTATTGTGACCAGGAGCTGAACCTTATCTTTTTGGCATAAGGTTGGGAAACAGTGTTTTCCTTTTTCTGCAATATCTGAGGCAGACTTGGGGGGGGGGGGGGAGGAGAGAAGAGGAGAAACCTTTTTTCTTCCCAGTAACTGATCTGATTTTGTCTCCTGTTAGTGACAGCCTCTTTCTGTTACAGAGACCTCCAGTGATTACATGCAATATATGTGAACATCTACTACAACTGGAACAGCTTAAAATGGCAAATGATGGAGCGCATGACTAGAGAAATCTGACAGAATCCTTCCATCACGGGAGAGTCAGCCAGGACACTGAACATTACCACAGACAAAATTTTCAGTCACCAGCTGCAAATGCAATAATCCGAAAAATGTTTTGCAAACAGTGTTGAACCTGGAACAAATAGCTGAAATAACCCTAAATACCAGTTTTCATTTGCAGAAGAGAGAAAAGTGACAGTAGCAGAGATACCCTGCTTTCTTGAAGAAATAATACATGATCAGTTAACATAGTGAAAAAAAGACAGAGGGATATGCATATACTTTAAAATATTCAAGTGTTGTAATATCAGAAACAGAAATGACCCTTGCAAGGAAGTTGCAAATGAAAGTTAATTATTCCTGGAAGTCTTAATCACTGCATACAAAAATACCCTGACAACTCAATTTGAGTTTGATTTGCTGTTTGATTCGCTGTTCATTCCTTTATTGAAAATGTTTCTTATATATGTCCATTTATCATTATACCTTATGCATAAAAGGACAATAAAGAAACAAATAAAAAATCCTACTTCATAGCAGTAGCTGAAGTCCTTCCAGGTAATCCTTATTTTCTCATAGACAATATGTAGTGTGACACAGTATTAAATATGCTGCTATTAGAAATTCTGCTTAGCTTACACATAGGCAAGAAAAACCTTGAAAAAAAACGCAGCTTTTTTGTATTTTTCCAAACTTTAGCTACTTTGACATCACAAAGAAGAATTTGTAAAGCTCTAATTCTAGCATATACTCTTTTATGTTTTGTTCTACTGGAGTTCAGATTTTCAAACTATTTTAATACAATATTCCCTAGTCATCTAATAAGAATTATGTTGTGTCAGTAAAGAACCAATTGATATAATTAAGATGGTAATATGACATACAAGAAAAAAGTATTCTTCCAGCAAAAAGCCTGAGAAGATTTCTTTCTCTAGGAGATAGTTTTGAATGTGGATACAGAATGAGTACCTTACAGTGATTTATTACTCAAAATCCAGGAAGTTTACTTTAAAAGAGAGTTTGTATGAATATAATGGTGATTCTATATGGGAAAAATTACTTCATGGTAATGAATTTCTCCCTCTAAATGTGCTCATTAGGATGATTTCCTCCTTCTCATACTGAAAGGTAGGGTATAACAAAATCTCTCCTTTATTTTAAATCCTAAAATACAATATTGGCAGGACCAATATCATGGGTTTGCTTTTGGGAAAGAAATGGCATCCCATTATCAAATATCATTGCTGTAAATCATTTAACTGATTTGATATATATACCATTTGATAAAATCAAATCTTTCTCAGGTAATCTCTCTCTGCCCAGAGCATTTGATTTGCCTTGGTAGCTATATGCTGTCATGTTCGCTAGTCACGTTTATGATTTTTTTTTTTTAAATGAGCAACCTAACTTCACCACAACAAATCTCCAACCTACAGAAAAAAAACTCTTCCTGTTCGGATAGCTATTAATCTTTGAAAAAAATATTTATACTTGTCTTACCCAGATAGATACCATTTTTCTTGTTTTTCCTCATTGCAGGCTGCATTTAAGCCATGAGTTCACTTTCCCCTCTATGACCCTCCCTAAAATATCTTTAAAATATCACTTAGTTTGGGATTTTTTTCTCCAAAAATTACTTTAACATTTAATTCAGCAATTTCACACAGTCTTGTTACCCCAATGGAACAAAATGCCATGCTGTTTATACCAAGCACTAGAAATTTACCATTTACCCATATCCTTTTGGGAGTTTCAGACCCTATTTAGGACAGTTGGTCAATTACAAGGTAACTACACCTTGAAGAACTGACATGAGGAACTCTGAGTAAAACTGGCCCCTATTTAGGCTGAACTGATCACAGCATGAAGTTGATAGGGACAGTTTAGAGACAGCTTTCCAGAATTGAGTTTATCCCCATAATGGCATTACACCAGGTTCCACATAAACCAAATGCTTATAGAGCCTGAGTACATGAATTTGACAAGTGTTTAGATCCTTTCCCCTCCATCCTTTTCCCTCTCATTAAGAAAGGAGGGGAAAGAAGAAGGAGGTTTGTATTTGCTCCCCCACCCCCAATGGGGCTTTCAGTCTGTTTTGCAGCCAGTTTTCTGTCTGCATTAGGACAGAATTAGCTTAAGGAGCAATAATAGTTTGTCACTACACTTTCTACTGTTTGAGTCATATTCCTTGCATAAAATAAGGGCTACATCATTTCTTTTGCCCATGGCTTCAAGCATCCTTACCTCTTTGAAGCTAGTAGTCAGATTTTTCCCCATCTAATTCATTTACAGTGATGTTAAAGAAAAAGGTGTTGTTTCCCTACCACCCCTGTTTAAGCTCTTCCCTCTCCTTTTTCACCTCAAAACAAGCTTTAAAGTGGTCAAAGGAAAAATGTAACTCCCTTGAGTATACTGTAGGAATTCTGAATTTTTCCACACCAAAGATCACAAGCATCACTGAGTATCATTCTATATTAAAGAAAAAAAAACAGATTAAGTACTAATTAAATCTTTATTAATACAAAAAACCTTGGTATAAAGAAATAGAATAGTTCATTCTGTATACTTAGGAAGGACAAAGATCAAACTGTACAATAGCAATAAGGTAGAGATATGTAACAATGTAATTTAAGGATTCCTGAAACAGTGCATTTTCCAGACGTTTTCTTCTGTTTTCATGTTTTCATGTGCCATATACTTACTATCTTTAAGAGTAAACTTTGAGGCACTCTTGTAGTGCTTTCTAGAATTCTATGCATAACTGACAACTATTAATCTGTAATGAAAAATGTTACATATAAAATTTGTAGTTGGTCATCACTGGAATATATAACAAAGGGTCAAATATGTTTAATGTCAGCACCTCTTCAAGTTGCATAGAAAAGGAGATACAGAAAAGTCATTCAGTCAGGTATTTATTTTCTTTGACGTTAATGCATTTCAATCATATTGTTGGTACACAGAATAAGCTATGATGCAGCCCTGATGTACTGCTGCACAGTGTTAAAGACCAAATGAATATGTTTTAGGGTATTTTAAGTGAGACCATCATGACAGAGGTGAATTCATTATTATTAATGTAATAGCTTTGAGTTGAACTCAAAGCCAGCTTTAACACCTGATAAAACTAAGATGACAGACAGCAGTGAATACTGATAGGATTAGTCTCTTGAACAAGTGGCTCAAAGCTGCAGCAAAGCAGGTGAGAGTAGCCCAAGTAAAACAGAGCTATTGGTATCAACTTTAATCAAAGTTCCTCTTCCACTCAGAAAAGTGTCTATTAGGACTATTGATTTCTTGTCCATTTCTCCTATTTTATCCTCAAATACTAATAATCTCCATAGATATGAAAACTGTACCTGTGTATTTGAGGTTAGGATCTATATCTAGCAAGAACAAAGACAAAACCAATTACTGTTTCTTTGCATAAAGGGGCTTTCTAAAAGCAAAACTATGAACAGGCTTTCTTGTGAATTCCATTCCCTGTAAGTGGTACACAGATATCTGGTCAAAGCCTGTACCACACAGTCCAGACTAGGGCTGCTGCACCTGAATCTTGTTTACATCAGTGTGAATATCCATAGAGCTATCCTAAACCTAAAACTTATGGAACAGTATCACCTATTGCAAAGTCATTCCATACACAAACTTCCCCTAAACTTGCAATATCTTACTTTTTAACTGGTATTTTCTAACAATTCAAATAGGTCATTAGGATTACCCAGGCAGTTTCCACTAGAGGCATTGCAAATTATAGCAATTCTGTAACGAACAAGGTAAGCCATGGTCATGTCCATTAAGCAATATGATGTAAGGTACTGACAAGTCCTTTGAAAATGTACTTTCCTCCCTCTTAAAGGGGTACGTGTTCGTCATGCACCTGAACCCAGACATCCAGAAGATCCCAAGCCTCTTGAAAAAGTCTGTATGTAGTATCTCAAAGCAAACTGGCTTTGGTCACTTCAGCTGTTGGTACTGAAAAAAAAATTATACATAAAGATCATGAGTAGGATTCTAATGATACTTTTTCCTCAAAATTATTTATCTAAGTGTTATTGAATGCATTCATATCAGCTTTATCCTCTGCAGCTCCATTTTACTTTATGTTAAAAATATTTGTCACTACAAATACAGAACAGTAATGGCCACTAGCTGCTGCTCAATATAAAGGCTTGAGTTTATTAAAATGAAAACACTGGAAGGTTCTTGCAGTACTTAAAAAAAAAAGAAGAGAGGAATGTAGTACTAATTTAATGATTTTAAATTTAAGTAAATTTAACTTGCCTAACACTCATTCCATTCTCCTTCCTCTAAAAAGTTCCCATTATGGTAAGAAGTGAGTTCTGACTCACCTGCTTGCTGATAGTGTTTTTCTGCTAACAGTTGGTGGAGATGGCTCACAATGGAAGAAGCTTTTTATCCACCAACATTTATCAAGTATTTCAGGTAACCCTGATAAAGGAGAAAGAGCCACTGTCAAACTCACTGAAAAGCAGACTGACAAAACTCTAATGAATAGTTGAAAGAAAGGCAATACCAGTAAGTGCCTTGTCCTGGTCTGTAACATTCACAGGCTCAGAACAGCACGATGAACTGGAAGAAACACTGCATTCTGAGTTTTGTCGTGCTGTCCATGGAAAATAAAGACAAACATTGAAAAAATTTGCTCTGGGAAAGCACAGTAAGTCCATGCCAAAAGATTTCATACCTGTTGCTATCTAACAAACTTTACTTGGCTATAAATTTCAAACACTACTTTACTGCAGTCACTTAAGTTGATCTATCTACTTATTCTTCACTTAAGAAGGTAAGATAGAATCTGCTCTTTCACCAAAACCAGTAAACTTATGATCAGGTACACATTGCTATCAAAACAGAAGAATCTAGATTATTTGATCATAAAATAACCTCATTTCTAGTTTCTATGAAACATCTAAAAATACAGCATTTTCACTACAGTAACACGCTCTGCTGAAGGTTCTGGACAAGAGATTTACTCTCAAACCATGACTATATCATATATTAAGAAAAAACTGTTGATTGCATTCTCAGCCTGCAAAACAAGCACAAAGCACAGCTAGAAACCAAGACTTTGCCAATTTGATGCTTTCAGTACTGCACTTAATAGTAAAAAATATTACACATTCCTATTAACCTGTCCCAAAGAGGAAAAGTTAAATGACTAACTAGAAATAAATGCTTTTAAAAGTTAAATGACTAACTAGAAATAAATGCTTTTAAAACTAAAACCTCTTGATATAGTGAAAAAACCCTCTAAGATTAAAGCAAGGAAAAAAAAACTGAAGACACCCTCCTGCCTCCAGCTCCAGCCCCCCCTCGGGCACTTTCTGGCCGCGGCGCAAGCGAGCGGCTCCGACGCGCGCTGCGCACAGCGACCCAGCCCGCGGGCCGCAGCGCGCTTACTTCTGTAGTACTGGTTCTTGGCCAAGAGGCAGCCGGCGGAGGGCACCGAGGCCATGGCAGCGGGCTCGGCGGGGCAGAGCGCGGGTCTCCGAGGGCAGCCTGCGGGAGAGAGCGCTCGGCAAGGCCCGCCCGGGGCGATGCGCCCGGCCCGGCCAGGGCGAGGGGAGGGAGGGAGCGAGCAGCCCCAGGGCCCGGCGGCCGCCCGGGACCCGCTCACCTGCCTCGCTCTCGGGGGCGAACCGCGGCTGTGGGGGGGAAGTGACCAAGCCCCCGCAACCACCGCTGTCCTCCGCAGCCAGCACCAGCAGCTCCCCGGGCCGCCCCTATATGGGGCACCGCGGCGGGCGGCCCGCCCCGGGGGCGGTGCCAGCCCCCGCCGCACTGCCCCCGACCCGGCCCGGCCCGGCCCGGTCCGGGACGCCCCGGGACGCCCCGGGGCTCGGCGGGTGCCGCTGGCGCCGCTCCGCGAGCCCGCGGCCGCACAGCTGCCGGGAAGCGCGGGCAAAAGCCGGCCCGCGCGTGGGTGCTCCCCGCCGCGCGGGGATTTGCGCGGAAGGGGCCCTCGCCTCGCGCGCGTCCCCTGGGCACCTTCCACTTCTCCCGCAGTTTCAGTCCCTGAGCACCTTCCTGGACTGCATTTAGCGCTCCTGGAGTAGGAGCCGCTGCACTAGTTATTCTCTCTGCTGTGGGACGGAGGGGGAGGGAGAAGGAGCAGGCAAGCGTCTGGTTGCAACCGAGATTTTAGCTTTGGTTACAAACACGCACATGGCTACGCACATATGCTGGAGAAAGTGAACGTGTGCCACTGTCACTGTAATAACTGAAGTCCGTGATAATCTTTAATTTCTTGGTAAAGTTAATTTAAGGAAGTCCCAGCTAGATCACTGAATAAGTTTGTCTTCCCATACAGATAAATACACAGCTCTCTTTAATGTTGTATAGTCTTATCTCATGGCAAAACTTGACCTACAATGTGTTACCTCACTTTTCAGAACTGTTAACAGAAAAAGTAGCAATTTTGGCCATTTGAACTGCTGGTGCCCCGCTAGGAAGTGTTTTGTCACTATTTTTTCATAGAAGTTGTGGATAAGAATGCGACAGTGTGAGGTGTGCAGTATCGTGTTACTGGGACGTATTTGCTTGACTAGCGTGCCCTATCCCAAATGATAAGGACGTAGTTCATGATATCCATTAGCATTTTTGTCAGCATGTAAAGCATACTGCAGGGAAGCTTTGCCTGTAAAATAAAACTAATAACAGCCTTCATGCCAGATGAGCTTACTGCATAGTCTATTTTTCCAGGACCTTTCCGTTGACCCACTGTCAGAATCTTGACAACTTTGGCAGTCTTTCCTGAGCAAAACTTGCAGGCTTACTTTTGTCAAAACTGAAAGATTGACATGGAAAGTAGTTTGCAAGACTTTGGTAGCAACCAAGTACTAGGGTCAGTTACCTCATGTTTGTCTTATGATATAAAAAAATACTGTAAGAGCAGAAAAAAATACTGATATTTTATTACCCCATTGATAGTGTATGACCCTACCTATTGATGCAGTTCCTTTTTTTCTGGTAGCTAAATGTAACTGAACTATTAGCTCATCATTATCAGTCTCTTGTTCTCTGTCTTAATAATGAATTTCCATTTTGAGCCTTTTTATATTTATGAGCAGTAAAATTCTCTACTGCCCTATTTGTTTTTGTCACCATAAATACACTGATCACTCTAATGAGTTTTCAGATTAATTCCTGAAAGAAGGAAAGATTATTCCCAAAGAGGGGTAGGAACTACTCTTCCTGGGTCATGAGGATAAACATTGGTAATGATAGCATTGTGGCGTTAAACAGAGCTAGTAACATTGCCATATCTGACCTTCTTTCTATTGTGAGATCCCATTCTAACCTGCTTATAACTTTGTCAAGTTATAACTGTCAAAATGCTGTTTCGGCTTTAAGCTGCCCCTGATTTAGGCATTAGATTTGGCAAGAGGGCAGCCATAAGGGGTACTTCTATTATTTGTATGAATATCAATGCATATTGCAGTAATGCTGAAATGATCAGAAGCTAGAGCTGAACACCAGGCCTGTGAAATTTTAACTTGTGCATTATTTAGTGTACGTGGTCATTTAACAGTTTTGGTTTGGACGCCTGTTTCATGTATTGCACTGGAATAAGGAATACTTACTTGATGAGAAGTTTTCCACTGTTTCTCCCATTCAGCCTGATATTATGTCCTATCTATTGTATTTTCTTTGTAGTGCTCTGAATACAGAATTACAGATTTCACCACATTTTTTTCTGTGATGGTTATTTTGACAGAAGCTGAGTGCTTCTAAAACACTAACACACTTATTTTCACAGCACTGCTACAAAGCCAAAGCATAGTATTATCTTCACTTAACAAGTAGGAGTTTTGAGATCCAAAACAATAAAGATAAAAATATTCCACAAAGTTTAGATCTCTAATCTGAGAGAGATCTAGGACTTGATTTTTCATAACTATTTAGTATTACGCCACAATTCATTTACCTGCTTATAGTTCTCATTCGCTTCATTTCCAGATTTAAGCACTCAGCAGATCTATAAATCAAATTCTCATTAGTCATTCAGAAATTTGGTTAGGGGCTACTGATGATAAATTAATTGTAAGTAACTTGCAAGAGTCAATTACGAACTCAGGGGCAAAGTTATAATTTATCTTCTAGGAAATCTTTTGATTGACACAATCGCCTTAACCAAGGCACAATTACCTTAACCATTGACCTTTGTTCTTCTCTTCCTGGAAGCCTTTGCTGCACTCACTGCTCAGTTGTCAACTTCTGTCATCGGTGTGGAAGAAGTCCTACTGAATGCACTGTATAATCCCTTTAACTTCACCATCTTGGTTCATCACTAGTTCATGTCCATGCATGATGCCAAATGAGCAAAGGGCCCTATGAAATAAATGGTACATAATCCACAAATTTATAAAAATGCAGAAGAAATATTTTCACTCTTTTGACTGACTAATATTGCTACTTAATAATAATGTCCTTCAACATTTGGGTATGCATAATTGTAATTTAACCCAAACAATTAATTATATGTCATCTCATGGATCATGGATACTTACCAAAATTAAACTAAACTAAATCTAAACATTAAATCAACATGACTCATTAAATAAATAACTCTCCTATGTAATCCTGTCAGGATTACCTGGTATAACCCTTCTTTAGACATTAAAAGCAAAACATCTCAGTTATAACAACAAGAACAGAAGAACAGTCTATTTTGGGCTTCACCTTGAAGTTGACCTGTTAATTATTCACTAGAAAAGGTTTATCAGATAAACTTTACTACTATTTCATTTCATGGAATATCTGTGAACATGATACAAATCTTTTTCAGGACGTCTGCCTTGGGTTTTCTTCTTCCATGCACTTTTGTGGCATTTTTTCTTTACTTGTTGCTTTTTCTTCTTTACTTGTTACTACTCCTATTTTAAGAGTAGTGTGGCATTTGAAGTTGTACAGTATTGCTTATCATGGCTCTGTGCTTTGAATGATTGTACAGGTACTCTGATATTAATTTTTAAACAAATATGAACATACTGAGTGAAAGCATTTTTCCACATCCACATATAGGAAGATGACCCAGGTGGATTTCTGGCATGTAGGGGTAAGTGTTTCTTCCTCCCAAGCTTCTGAGACAGTAGATTTTGCACATTCTGATTGTCCAATCTCATTGCAAATTCACAATTAATATTTTAAAGAAATTTTGTTCAGAAGCTTTAAATCAGTCCTATCTGAATTTTGTCTGAAGTCTGACAGTATTGTTCTTCATAAGAAGACTAAACTTCTCTGGGTAGTATTTTGTAAAACGTATATTATCATTTTCAGAGGACTTTTTATAAAAATGTTTGCTTCATACATCTTTAATAACTCTAATTATTCACTATCTCAACAAATTTCAAGTTTTTTTATTCTCGTGGGGGACTTCAACCACCCTGTTATCTGCTGGAAAGACAGCACAGATAGGCACAAACAGTCTGAGAGGTTCCTACAGAGCACTGATAATAGCTTTTTGACACAGGTGGTGGAGGAGCCATGAGGAGAGGTGTGCTAATGGACCTTGTTCTAACAAACAAAGAAGGACTGGTTGGAGGTGTGAAGGCTGGGGGCAGCCTGGGCTGCAGTGATCATGAGATGGTGGAGTGACCATGAGATGGTGGAGTTCAGGATCCTGTGAGGAGGAATCAGGACAATAAGTAGGATTGCAACACTGGCCTTCAGGAGAGCAAACTTTGGCCTTTTCAGGGACGTACTAGTTGTTTTAGCATACATGCTGTATTTTATCATCTAATTAAAACACAGATTTCTATGGATTCAGATACTATAAACTCCACAATATTGGTTAAGTTCTTCCAATAAGCTAGATCTTTTACATCTTTCCAAGGCAGTGTATTAATACTTTCTAATTTGGCTTTTTTTTTGTCTTCATCTCTCAAGAGTTCCAGGGGTTGTCCCTTGGAATTTCTTAAGGTTTCAGCATGTCCAAGTTTGGGGGTCATAAATCATAGTCTTACCAGCTAGAATATGTACTGTATAAAATGGAATTTAATCATAGGCGTGTTTATATATCCCTTCAATATGTCTTTGGAGACCATTTTTCACAAATGAGAAGATTTGGCTTATTAACTCAAATTCATATCTAAGATGGAGATTCAGGGCCAAAACCATGGATATTTTAATATTCTTGTCTATTTTCATTCAAATAAACATATTATTGAGCAGTATTCATTTTTCCAGTTCACAGCTTTTTTCAGTTTTTTCAAACAGTACTGAACTAAATCTAACTAAATCTCTTTAGTTACTGTTTAAATTTTTTCTTTGCAACATGAAATATATTTTTCACAAAATTTGCAATAAAATAATGTTACGGAAGGTATTATGTTTTAGGAAACATGAAAACTAATCAGGGGAGTTTTCACAATAGCTGAGACCTTTTTTTTTTTTTTGAATTCACATTTACATTTCAGCTTCATTCCAGATTTATGCTGAAGGCTGTTCCCTGCAGCTCCCAGAGTCTTCACACAAATGTGTCTGTGTAGACATGCTGTGTTGCCAATTTTGCTGTCAAATCCCGTGCCATTGATTGTCTCTAAAGCATGCATTTTGATGCACAGACACAGGCTCTGTTCTAGCTAACTTCTGTACCTACTCTCTTACAGTACTTGCGCGCAACATGGGCTCAACCTTGCCTAATCTGACCCAACTTGACAGCTGCACAGTTCTGCAAAGGTATCTTAGAAGATGCTATAGCATGCCCCACAGTATGTCACACTGAGATGTGACACCTTTGACATCCTCTTATATTTGATATCTCCTCATTTTTTCACTAGTTGCTCTGTCACTAGACCAGATGTTCAGAATGAAACAGCATGAAATGCAAAATGAATCTAGGAGTTTGTGAACAAGAAGCCAATATTCATAATTTTGCAGCTGGAAAATGTCTCACTAGCGTAGCAACAGAGCCGGTCCAGGCCAGCAGGCACTCTACAGAGCCCTACTATTTCAAATTTAAGAAGCCAAAGATAGTATATATCTACATTTGGGTTAGAACCAACTGTCAGGAGAGCTCATCAGACTGCTTATGTTATGAAGGTCTGTAAGAGCCCTGTATGGTGAGGAAGCTGCACCCTGTACTCAGGCAATCTCTGTTCCCTTTTGTGGAATGACTCTCTAAGCTCCTTTGCTTCTGCCCCATCTCCAATCATGTGCTAAGTCTTATAGAGTCCAAAGAGGGTCGTTAGGATGCTGGACCACTGTCCATCAGAAATCACATCAGAGGAAATTCTAGCACAGCCCATACAACTGTTCTGTTAAGTGTTGAAAGACCTTCCTGAAATTGTTCACGCACTGGCTTCTGGGAAGGAAACAAGCCTTAAAGTATACGTAGATGTGAGAGCTCATTCTACTGGAATAAGTGAGAAATAACTCCTGGGAAGGAAAAAAATTACATTTGTCTGGGCTGTGCATAAATGATGAATGTCCTCTGATATAGTGAAAGCCATCTTTTCCGAAGAACATAGCAGCCTTACGTGGACAGGTCACTCTTCTACCACCTTGTTCTCCTTTGTATTGGTTTTGTCTCCTCCCAGATAAGATAGGGAAATCTGTGCTGATCACACTTTAGGGTGATGTGTTGTCCCTGAAAAACAAAGCAACTGACACAACACAATGGCAAGGCAACTGCCTAGCATCAAAGCATGTTACAGCATCATCTCCATCTGCCTAATTCAAATATGCATGCTTATCTCCTGATGCTGTTAGAGCATCCCAGACATCAGAAATCAACTCATGTATATTTGACATTCCACATCAGGCCAGGTGCAGTGGTGGCAGTTTCAAATAATGCACTATGTGTTCTGAAATCACAAGCACCATGCAGCTCCATAAGCAGCAGTTCCAGCACTAGTGCTGTTTCCTGTGGTGTTATGGCATGACTCTTAAAGTAGTAGTGGGACCTGATCTTTCTCCCCATTCCAGAAGTCTCTCCAGGAAAGCTTTCTTTCCCTCTACCCGAATCTAAGCCATAGTGTCAGGAAGAGATATCTCCCATCAACAAACTGTGCTTAAGACATGTCTAGACAAGTTTTAGCCATACTCTAATGGATTCCTCAGTCCATGGACTGTTAAAGGCAGGCCAAACATTGACAGCAATGACAAATAGTGGCCCCCCTGGCAAAGGAAAAAGGAAGTTCATGCCCATCCTCCACAGCAGCAGAATAAGATGAGGAATACTATAGGTAGGTTCAGAATTTCAGGAAAATAGCACGATGTTCTTCAGTCATGGTGAGCAGATGTATTCCATCAGTCTGCCACTTGGCTTCCTCAGATTTTGAACTACTTCTGAAATAGGCTGTTTGATGTTGGCCAGATGTGAGTCACACATTTATAAAGTAGAAAACTTCACATTCAGCAGGAAACTGTAGGTAGTTCTGGACTGTGGGCAGCCTTCAAGGATTCCAGCATCCCAAAAGCACATCACAGCAATAGGCTACAGCTGCAGAACTGCATGGTTCAAGGCAACTATACAATAAAACACATCCAGCATGGCATTACATGTCTCGTATATCTTCCATTTTCTATGGGGAGACATGAACCAACAACTCATAACTCAGATCAGCCTGCAGAGGGGCACAATAGATTGTAGCACTTCTCACATAACAGTGACCACATCCTCCATTCCTTACCCTACTTACCTATGTATTTTAACTTGCTGGCCTCAGAACACAGCTTATTAGGGCTGATGAGCCTCTGTTACTTTTTAAAAAAATATCATGCCCTTAGAGTTTGAGCTATTAGATTAAATGTGCTTAGAATCATTCTCTCATCTCACAACTAGGCAGGGAATGGCATGAAATGTCCCATATCCACACTGGTTTACACTGCAAAATAGGATGGTTACATCCAAAATTGCCTGTGAAGAATGGTCCCTTGCCTATTTTAAATACCAAACTGTGCCTGAGAATTGTTTGGGAGGGAGCCAGGAAAAACCCCAAATCATCACCATTCTAACAATTTAACAGTGTAGAGAATCATGGTCTGGTCCCTGACAAAGTTCCCTGGCATTAATTTATGGATTAGTTCACATAGCCTTACTGGTGCCTGCTGTAAGAGGCCCAGAGCCCAATAAACTTGCAAAAAACTGAGTCTTGCCTAGGCATACATTTGCAAAGCTACAAAATTTAACATTAGAGTACAGGTGGCTAATTAGGGCTAATCTAGCTTTTGCATTTCTTTAGACCTTAGGGTGATCTAGCATAGTGTTTCTCACCTCCACAGATACTGTTGATTGCAACATTTTTGTTCAGGCTGCTGCAAAGCTGCCTCTACATCCCAGTGCCAGGTCTTCTAACATAGCAAGAGCTAATGGTGCATGATTCCATTCAGAAGCTCCAAACAAGTAGGGAGGGCTTCCTGCCTGAAATGTCCAGTATGTCAGGAATTAAAAGAATAGAACGAGGCACTGCTAATCCCTGCTTCTGTGACAATTTAGGACCTCCCTAGGGGCAAAGAAGAGGAGAGAACAGAACCAGACAAGCAGCTTCTTTGGCAGCCCTTTGGTGCAAGGGTCAGCCCCACTTGACACTGTTACTGAGCCTCTAGACATTAAGACACAGCACCTTAATCTGCCTCCATGAAAAAGGAAAGGGAGCCAAGCTCACACCTCTCAAGGCATCCCATGAGACTCCGACCCTGAGCACCAACTCAGGTCACAGGCAGTGAAGGCATAGTTGGCAGCATTTTCTGGAGGTGAAGATCCTCTTCATATGCTGGGTTGCATATGTACCCACATGTTTATACCTAGCAGCCCTTTTAGACAGTTTGTGTGTTATTTTGTTAGTATATGTTTTGTTATGTTATGCACTGTTCATTCTATCTGCATACTGTTGTTTTCCTATCTTGTCTTGCTTTTCTAAGTTTGTTTTTGGTCGTTGACCCAGTCTTCCCTTTACCTGTTTGAATAAACATGTTTGAACTGTTAAGGGTGTGTTGTCCTCTCTTGTTTATCAGAGTATTGCTGGGGTGCCTCAGGCTAAAGCTCTTTCCATTACTGATAGCTGCAATACAGCCCAGCCTGCCTCCTGTGGAGTTCAGGGTCCAAAACAGGAAGAGAGCAATAAAGAGTACACACGGGAACTGCAAGAACTTCCAAATGGCTGAATTTAGGCACTTTCTAATTTGTCAGTGAGGTGAATGATATGCACTTTTTAACTTATCTTAAAAACATTGAAATACAACAGTTGCAAAATGGTCTTCAAAATTCAGTCTCAGCTACAAGAAGTACAAGACAGGAATTGCATAGTCCAAATTCCTCACCTTGCTTCAGTGGAAATTTTCCCTACATTCTGCCTGTGATGCGGTTAAACTAAAGTCGCAAGTTTCTGGAATGAGTACAAGTCTGACAGATCCTCTGTAAATTTAGAAATAGGGAAAGCATTTCACAGTCTGTGTGAAAATTAACTTTCTACAGAATATGGGAATTGGCAGCAATTGAAAAGATACACTAATTTATTATGTATGAGATCACAGATTTAGACTAACACTAATTTTGTTCCTTCCATTCCTCCTCCTGTTTCCTATCCTCTCGTGTCTAAGGCAATCATATCTACTCCCTCCAAAGAATTTTGTTACAAAAACCGGAAGTTTAAAATCACCAAAAATATTAATAAACTTTAAAGACCAAAACCACCAAAGTTTTACAGAACAATTCAAGCTTTATAGTGAATGGAGAGACAAGGTGAAACAGCAGCTCTGACAAAACCAGAGACAATTAACTAATTGTTAAACAGTTGAAAATGTTCTAGGGAATATGATACGGGACATATGGCTGTCTTGTGGTTACATTTAAAGAATTAAAATATAATGACTGGTTCAAAGCAAATGCAATGTAAATGGTAGTGAAGGACTTACAGGATTGTACTTAGAGCTCAGAGATGCAGTTTTTTGAAAGTCTCTAAGTCTTATAAAGACTGTTCCTTCCATGGACAAGTTGTTTTGCCAGTTCATGAATGTGAAAAGTCCCGCTGTCACAGACACCCCCCCGTCTTCGACCCTTGACCAGAAGATGACAAGATGAGTATCAAATAAGCATGCAGAGTGAAAGGCAAATGCTTTTTGCCTTGAGAAAGAGGATGACACAAAGGAGAAAAAGATTACTGTTAAACCTATTCCGGCTTCCTGGCATCATCCAATTTAAAATGGCCTAATGGAGAGTGAATCTTTGAAGAACAAAGGAAATGATTAGAGGAAACTTGGAAAAATGATGGCTTAACAGCTGTGTTGAACAACTTCTCAAACTGTGATGTTCATGAGCCCAGCCCAGCCCAGGGACTAATGACAAAGATGGTAGGAATTCATAGATTAATCTATCCCTGCCTGTATGTAGGGAGAATAAGGAAGAATAGCAATACCGAAGTTGGCTACCGTGCCAGAGCAGTGGATCAGGAGACTTCCTCAAAGACGATACTAATTCCTCTACACTCACATGTCAATGTGACTTCAAGTTATAGCCTGAAGCAAATTAAATCACTGTCTTTTAAAGTCCACTTAAGTGATTACCTAGTCATAAAATGATATCAGATCATGCCCAGATGTAGAATGAAATTTCAGTCTGGCAATTTTTGCCTTCTGTTAATGGTCCTCTGGAGAAATCATCTCCAAAACTAGGCATAGCTTTGCTAGAATTGCATTATCCAGGTATATCTACAGTATTTCCGAAGAGATACTGTGCAGAAAAAGCTCCAGTTTTCAGTAGGTTACATGGGAGTTATAAATTAATAAGGGAGGGATGTAATTAAGTATTTGCTGTGGAAACAATAGACCTATCAAAAATATATATTACCCGAAGAAGTACAAGAAGTGGACTTAAGATTCTTTTCTTCTATACTTCTGGTTTAGTAAGCAGTAGGGTTTTTTTCTTTTACTCTGCTTACAGTGCTGTATAATGAAGACATGTGTTCCGTCCTGCACAGTGAAGAAAGTTCAGTTTGAGAAATAATTTATTCTTTTATAGGAGTCATTGCAACATGCTTCTGTGACCTGTGACAAATATATTCCTCGGGTACCTCTGAGGAAGTTGGTATGATCTTATCTGGATGCAAGTTCGATGATGCCATTGTTCTACTAGTTTACATACAGCTCAAAATTAAAACACAAAAAAAGCTGATTGAAGAAGTTGTTTAAGAATAACTAATCACTCAGCAGCATTAATTAGCAGAATTATACAGAATTTCAAACTCGCAATGAGTTTCAGTTTCTTTTTGGCACACCAATCATTTGTAAGAATGTTTCTATTATGGAACCAGGCTGTAAACCAAAATCATGATTTTCTGAAATCTCCTTTAGGATAGAGAAATACTATTTTACCAAGACAAAACCTGCTAAAAAAGCTTTTAAAAACTTTACATATATCTGTATATCCATCTGAGGTTTTCTTTACAGTTTTCTCTAAGACTTAGCACAGATCTACATTACCTAAAATTTAGGATGCTGAGTTTGAAAATGTGTTTTTTTTCATAATTTTGCACAATACTCAGCCTTAGCAATTCCCACACCTTGTGAACCAGGCTGTTCAGAGACTTTGTTGTAGAAGAACATCCTCTGCAATACAAACATTGGGTGTAATGAAATCGGGGATAACGGTGAGTATGAAACTTTGAGTTTCATACATACGTACATACATACCTTTTGGCTAGTGAAAATGAAGTACTGACTGTCTGTTTAATAACACAGTACCTTTACAGTGGCTGATATTGTATTGAAAATTGTCACCTGCAGATCAGCTCAAGAGAAATATATGGATATGTTGCTGTTGATTAAAAGTTACCCTATATGATGATAGTTGTTGTTATGAGCTGATGATAACTTGTTGACATATAAAATGAGTCAGTGTCGTCAGTTCTTTGCATGTGAAATGTTCATATGGCACCATACATATAATTCATCTGTGCCACTGCTATTAATTGGCTACATTATTGATAGCCTTAACAAATGCCTAAAGACTAATGAGGAGACTGCTATCCTTTCACATCTAGTCCAAATCACTCTAGAAAAAACATAGGACAGGAAATTTGCACTGCCAGTGCACACACTATACTTATTCTGGATGTGAAAAGAAGGTCACCTGACACTTTTCTGTGAAAGTGGAAATTTTCAAACACTTGCCTTTTTCTGGTGCCTATAATTATCTACAAGTACCACTAAGTGCTTAAAAAACTCATTATTATCCACAAAAGAGCTGTATAGAGTCTTGATCTAAACTGTGCTTATAGAAGTGGAGTGCTATTTAGGATTGAAGAAACATTTGACCAAAACCTGTATTATCTATTTCCATCTCTGACAAATTTTGTAAATCCTCAGAAAATAAAGTTTCAAGCTTTAACAAATGATTCAGGCTTCATCTCTCCATTGTTATTGATTATACTTGCTTTCTTTTTTTGTTACCAACAGATGCGCTCCAATCGCTTGTACAATCAAAGAAAGGTGGGAGTAAATGAAGTGGGAAGAAGTGCTGGATCAATTTGACACATCACTGTCTGCACAAATGCAGAGTCGAGCATGTGAACTCAGCAAGCGACTAGAAATACCTAGAACAGGATTATGCAATTCTGAGAATGTCACCTCCACTTGGTTCAATTCAATTCTCTTTAGCCAGCCTGCCAGCAGCCCAGCTCCTCCAGATCAGCCAGAGGAGAAGTGCTTATAATTGGCTACAAGTGTTCATGTTCACTCCTTCACCTTGGAGAAAATGAACTGCTGTCAGCAATGTAAGGTACTTATCAGTTCCCTGGATAGAGTAAAATCTTGCACTCACTAATCACAGCCTGTCCTCACTTGTTAATGTGACAGCTGCTGCCATCTGAGAGAGAGACCTGCTGCCACATGATATCTGGCCAACCCACTTTGAACCCTTTCAGGACCTTCAGAAAAGTATCAATCCTCAGTTTGAGAAATAATCATTAATAAGAACAGCTTGTCATTATACCTTCAGCTTTCTGAAAAGTTGCCTTGAGGAATAGGTAGCTCCACATGTTTTAAAGACCTTTGTTATTGCAACTGAGACAAGCACAGAGAAGTTAAAAATTAGGTAAACTGCCAAAATGAAGTAGTTTTGCTGAACGTTGGCTTCTGCTCCTGCACATCTGTTCTATAACTCACCAACTTGCTACTGTGCCCTTTAAAAGGAACAGAGCTTGGAGAGAAATCCAGAGAAGTATTTCTAAATACTTCTGAGGATCTGGGTGCAGGTACTCCTCAGTTATTCAATGGACTTCTATTTCTATGGTCTCAACTGAGAGACCCAAGAATGCCAAACACTTGAGGAAAAGATATTACAGGGTTTTTTATATATATTGTTGAAGAGATTCATTCTCCAAAACCAATCTATTTTATTTTAACTCTTAAAATCTGTGGATATATAATAAAGTACTGGTTAGCAGTAATTAGCTCAAAAAAGAAAGTACTCACAAATGAGAGCAGTTCAAATGCAGTTCTTTAAATCTTTAAGCATGTTGTTTTATGCACAATTTGTAATATCAAGTATCTCCAGGAAATATAAAAAAAACAAGCTGTGCATCCATCTGCACAGCACAGAGCAGGGTGAGCTAGTCAGGGATAAGTTAAAAAACAAGCAAGAACAAGTTCTATACACATAAATGTTGTGATTTTGACTGCATACGGATGCCGTTTTGAACTGCATGCAACTGCATGGACACAGTTTTACATTTTTTAATTTGTCTGAAAGTGGAGTGCTTTTAATATAGACACAGAATATCAAGTGAACCAAACTTCATTCTTGAATATGAAAGCAGTGATTCAGATATAGTTCATTGACTCATTCATTTTAATTATAATCGTGTCCAAAAATTAAGCCCTTTATTATACTATATTGACTTCTTAATTTGCCAACAGTACAAAAAAATGAGCAAAATAAAGATCAGAAAATCTTACTGCAGAACATGGCAATATTTTTACAAAATATGATTGCAGAATATTGCTCATTTTCTGTATTAAAGTGAAAACCATGCTATTGTTCTGAAATTGATAAGAACAGCAGTCTCTGGCAATTTTTAAAGCTTTGTTTCCTTTCCCTTAATTCATTTATTTGGAAGTTCTCTACTGAACTGTTAAACCTCCAGCATTCAGTTTTTGTCAGACATTTCACTTGTTGTAGTAGTAAACTTGGAAATCAGCAACTATGCTATAATTTGGTCCCTCTATACCATAGTGGAGGCCAAAGGATGCCTACAAACACTCAAGCTCAAAAGCAAGAGTCAACTGTTGCAGTTGAACTGTGAGAAGAACAGGGCTTACAAGGAGCAACTGGGTGACACCGGCAGCCAGTAAGAAGCATGTGAAGCAGATGTGTTCTCACAGAGTGAATTCTTGTTCTTGTGGCTTCCCCTACCCTTCTGTTCCAGGTATTAAATAAAATCTGGCTCACCCTGTTCTCCGCACTGGCAGCAAACTCAGCTTGGAAAGAAGTGACTCTTGGCTGCCTTTGGCTCAAAAATTCCATCATCTGCAAGTTCACAATTTCTTGCCAAAGCATCATTAGAGTCATTTTTGTCACTTCTGGCCTGTAGAAGAAAAAGGCACAATCTTAACACCAACTGGAAATCTCACATTTTTTACAGAAGAGCAAATCTGAAAGTTGAAAGCAAAGCACTCAGATTTTAAGAAACCTGTAATAAAGTTTGGAAATGTATTATTAGCAATGTTTTTTATCTAAACACACGAATTACACCGAAATGTTACATGCAGATAATTGTGCATTCAGTAGAGAGCTTCTTATTCCATGGAATTGCTGTGCTGCAAGGCAAGGAAAAGCAGAATTATGCCACGTCTACACTGTCCCCATGACCACGTAAGGAGGCCCTAGGCTGCAGCATCTTCTTGGTGTCAGCCTGAAAATGTGCAGCTCCTGTAGTCTGCCACAGTTACGTTGCTGCTTCATACAGGATGAAGTTCCCAAGGTTATGATTACTATCCTGAAAACTGTTAGATCTCTTACTTCTGTACAGACTATACAGGATCATTATCTGCTACTGTCTTGCTACCAGCAACTACACTGATCTCAATGCATTACAAGTTATAACTTGTGAGGTTGGTGAAAGACAAGAGAGGCAGCAGGTAGCTCTAGGCAGCTCCAGAATCAAGGATAGCAAAACTTACCACCCCAAATGGTTTCCAGAGGCCAGTTAGCTACCACATCTCCTAGACTTCACTCTTCATAAGTTGTGCCAGCACCAGCTGAATTTCTGTGTTTTTTTGATATGCTAGAAACATGGCAGATGCCACTGCCAGACTCAATTTTGCCAAGTCTTAATGGTTGTGGGCATGCATCACGAGCCCCTCCTGGTGATTTACATCCCTGTGCTGCTATTTTCTCTGTGTAAAAGACTACCTTCTATCTCAGAAGCTGCTCAGTGCTGGAGATGCATCACACCTTTTTCTATGTCCTTTTTCCCAATCTAGAAATGTACGGGCATTTCTTTTTTGGAAACTGTTCCTGACAGACTCCTACAGACCCATGGCACAGAAATCTGATGTTAGTAAATCTGCTGTGGCTGTGGAAGTGATGAAAGTCTGTAGGCATCCACCATCTGCTCCTTTCCTGTCTGGTCAACATCTACAACATCAGGGACATTTTTACTGTATTCAGGAGGAATAAAGTGCTCAGCTGTGCTAGGATGTATAGCATATATCTCTACCCAATGTTCCCTAGGGAATGCCAACAATTAGTGTAATCATATGGGCTACAGTTCCATCATACTGCATGATATCTGAGAACCCCTACCAATTCACATACACATGAGTGACCATGTGCACAGCTACTACATGTTTTGGAGTTGCAATCCTTTCTTCTCAAAAACAAGAGAACACACTCATTCCAGCGAAATTGGCATCCATGATATGTAGTGCTCATCTGCATGGTGAAGATAGTGCAAATCCTCTTCTGCAAGTTGTATGCAATTCTGTCCTCATGACCCCAATGTCCATGTGGAGTTCAAGTACATAACTAAGTTTGGAAGGCAGCTAGGTTGCTATGGGGGCAGGTATGCCATTTCTATAAAATCAGCTCACTGTAGTGTGGAAAATGCTGCCACATTCACTGTGATTTAATGAGTATTTTAGAGTCTGTGCAGTTAATATAGAGAGCTCTTTTCTAGCCTAAGTGGCTGCAGAGGTAGAAATCTTTAGCAAGTCCCTTATGCAAGTCCCTCTTCATATACACACAAGTTCCTCCTACCGCCTTGTGCAGCCTTATCTGAGAGCAGTTTCTAGTTCATCCATAACTGAGCTGGCCTTTCTTGTCAGCAGTCTTCAGATACGTTTCTAATTCAGGTGCCCTAGGCACTTTAAGTGGGGATAGTCCAGCTGGTGAATTATTCAGATTTTGTGTGGGAGTGCCTATGATGGCTCAGACACTTCAAAGTTTTCTTCTCTAGTTGGTGCTTTCTGTCTACCCTGAAGAGCATTGCACAGGCTGTGTGTCATAGAAAATTAAGCTTTGTCCTCAGAAGTGCTGCAGAGAATAGGCCTGTGTAAATATAAGCAGATGTTTGCCCAGTGGTGTAGACCTCTTCCTGTTGTGAAGTTCAGTGCTTGTACTACAGTGGTTCAGAGGACGAGGTAGAAGCTCTTCAGAGGCTATTACATTCAAAGGCCCTTCTAAATGTGCCTGGGCTCATCCTGCCAGGCTATGACAGCTTACATAGAGGCTATCTGATTTGCGGTAAAGGATTTCTTTTCTTTCCCATCTGTATACTCAGCTCAGCACTTAACATGTCCATTTTGGTCATGTATGTGATTTTCAACTTCTGCATTTTGTAAGACAAAGGAAGACATAGAGCGTTGAGTAAAATTAATAGCTTTCTTAAGGTTTTATTTTCAGATATTTCTCAGGTTTCCACCTGTTGATTCCAGTTGCCTCCAATTACCTTGATCCTCCATCTGCTGGCTGGACTTTCTGCTCAAACATTCTTCGCAATCTCCAACAAATGCTTGGATAAGAATTCCATATATATTTTCACCATTTTTTTGAATCATTTTTTTTCTGATTTCTTTAAATACACACTAAACCACAGTTCTGAGGAACTTTTCAGATTTACAAGTAGAGCCTTCAAATTTAAGATCACAGAAAGGTTTTGTAAGATTTGAAACAAAATTGAATGACAAAAAGTAAAGAAGAGCTCATAGTTTAAAAATTAATATAACATACTAGATCCTCCTTTTCTTTTTCTTTCACAGTTCTGCATACTAAAAAAGCAGGTGTACTTATTTCTGTACACTCCATTTAATTCCAAGTCTTCCAGTGTAAAATGTGGCAATAACATTTTTCCAAGTTTTTTAATACAGTTTGACAGATCAGGCTATGAAAGCAGTAGTTCATTATTTTATATTTATGAACCAAGCTGAGATTCCATAATATCCTGTCCTAACATGATCTATTGTAGCACTCTGATTTCCTGCCCCCCTTATCTGACTGCTGCTGCAGATTCTACCCATAGGTGCTGATGAGTTGCCTTTGAATATAATCACACATTGTTGACTGCTCTCTCAGTCTGATTTACTTTGGGTGATAAATGGACATCTTGAGGCAGTCATCAGACTTTAATTTGACTGAACAGATCATATCTGAAAACCACAATCATCCCTGAGCAGTGTTGAAGAGGAGGCAGTCATTTCACATTTAGCTTTACACTACTGGTTGCTTACTGGTTCTTTGCAATATGTATCACATTGTTTTCTCTGGTACTTATTGCACTACTCATGTATATTGTTATCAATACTTTATGAGCTACCAGCAACAGGAAAAAGCTATATTTACCTACATATCATGTGATACTGGGGAAACCATTGAAATACAACACGATTACTTGTATACATCACACATTACTAAGTTGTTTTATATACTGTTAAAATTAAGAAGTGCTTTGTGAATGCTTATTTTTACCATTTTTGCTTTTTCTTAAAACCTCTTGAGAGTCTCAGATTTGAAAAAACTTTATTCTTTCCCTTGCAAAGCTTTTCAGTGTAGCCACATATCGGTATTGCTTCGCTGTTGCACTGAAATAAGTATTGGTGTCAAGGGATTCACATCTGATTTATAACACTGTAAATGTTCTATCTCTTTCCTCTCTTCATTGCTCTCCCTAGTCTTTGCTTTATCTTGCCTTTCTCCCTAGTCTTTGCTTTATCTTGCCTTTCTCATACAGCCCACACTGACTGGGCTGGAGTGTTCCTCTTGTGTCATACATTCCTTCAGTTTAAGGACTGGTAAATAATCCCATCCAAGCTCCTATATGACAGAGGCCACAGGATACTGGCCTCTGCTGAGCCCAGCATTTGGCTGAAAAATATCTTTCAGGAAATATTTCAAGCATTCGGCTTTGAAGGCAGCAAAACAGGGAGATTCTGTCACTTCTCTTGCCAACCTGCCTGTATTTTTCCATGCTGCCAGCTTTCCATCTCAGGGAGAATGCCATCCAAAATGAAGCTTTCCCTTACTTTTGTCAACTGTCAATTGTTAATCTTTTCTGGATTTCTAGTACAGCTAGTTTATCTAGTCTGAGGTACAAGAAAGGAGCTGGATTCCAAAAGCCATTCCTATCTTAACGATCCCATTACCTACAGCAGCAGTGGATTTTAACAGAATTTACTTACTTAAAAAAAGGCATAGATTTCTGCTTAGATTATAAGCATGGTCAGCATCATTTAATGTAAAACTTCCAAAAGGCCAGAATTTCTTTGCCATTTTGAAGGAAACACTGCCAGAGTGCTCCTCCCTCCACTATAAGTAAGGTTGGTAGCACTGTAGGCTGTACACTCCAGGACTGCATTATCCTTGCCACTGTGGGGGCATGTAGGACTCCAGCAGGGCAGGAAGAAGCCAGGGTTATATATTTGTCCTCTAACGCTCAGACAGCAAGGCATCCTTTGGGCAATTTGATTAATCTTGCAAAGGATATGTATAACTGAGACGACAATTCTGTGTAGTAGTCAACCTGTACCACTAAAAATCTCCAAATTATCTTGTATATGGGATATTTAAAAATGGTACCTGTCTTATGAAGGTTTTGAACCCTAAAAACTGAGATTCCTTGATATTTGACCTACTCTACACAGTTTCTAGTACTGTGAGTTAAAAAGCAAGCCTTTTTTCTCATCTACAGGGAGAATCATAGAATGGTAAGGTTGGAAGGGACCTCTAGAGATCATCTAGTCCAACCCTCAGCATAGCCCGTACGGGGATTGAACCCGTGACCTTGGCATTAGTAGCACCACGCACTAACCAGCTGAGTTTTTAACTCCCCAAAAGTCAAAATACCTCACTAGGTGCATACTGCAGTAGCTGATATTTCCTGTCGTCTTCTATTCAGCTACTGCTGTACCATTTTGGTGGTACAACTGACAACTAGGTACTTTATTCAGGCTGAGCCCTTTTAGGTAAGTACCTTTCAAAGATATATGTGGAACAAATCATTTGTTGAAAGCCTGTTAAAGCACTTTATGGAAGTCTTGTAGTATCAAACACCTTCTGTATAATTTGACCTGTAGTTCATATTTGTCCAGACTCTTACTGCAACCCTCTCTGCAGCTGTTTTATTTTACACTGAGAGGCTTCAAAAGCACATGGCGTGGTTATGACAAAATTTGTTCGGAAAATGGACTGACTCTCCATCTCACCTGGATATGCCAAAAGACCCTTCTGTGAACTTATTGTAACAGGTTCAATCTGGTCTGCCTCATATGTGGCAGACCAGATCATCCTTTTTAAATTGTATGCAGCTTCTTCTAGAAAATGCTTGTATTTCATTTGGAGCAAAGCCTCAAACACTGGTTCTGTTGTGTGAAGGGCTAATGCTGTCAGTCACTGGCATTAATTCAGTCAGGGAGAGACTGAACTGGTAAGAAAATTCCCGAAGATCATTCCCTCTTCCAAAAATGTGTTCAAAACAACATCATGTACTTTGCAGCCCGTAATCTCTCCTGCCTCTCTTTCCAGCGTGAAGCAAGGGAGATATAGAAGGTTGCTGGAAGAACCAGAGCAAATAAGCACTAGAGCTCCTGATAGCACAACATGCCAAGTTACAGAGTGCACAGGTAAAAGTCCATTGATATTCTGAGAAATAGGAAACAACACTAGCTTTACCCTGAAACACCCCGCTTTTCCGAAGTAAACAGAGACTATCTGCCCAGCCTTCTGCGAATAATTAATACTTAGCACTCTTTAAGAAAAACTTGCCTTTGGCAAAGTATGTTCTTAAGTGCACATCAAACTAGAAGCGAGTATACCTTCCCTAAACTGAGATTTATTGTACAGTGCATTTGCGGCGAATTCCCCCACCCCACAGGTCGCACGTCAGCCTGGCTGCCGGGCTCAGACCTGCCTCAAGCCTGACTTTACGAAGGGCAGGAGGAAGGATGTTCCTGCAGCGAGAGCCACTCAGGACTGAAGGCTAGGACCGACACTTTCTGCCTTCCAGGCCAGCGTTGCCTGTCTCTCGCTGCTCTCTGCACGCTCAGGTGCGGTAAACCCTCCGGGTACTGTCCAAGCGTGGGAATTTAAGCTGACCTATGCAGCGCAGTCCGGCCATAAAAGCAGATTATCCTGTTTCTGCTGAAGCATGTTGAGGAGGAGCACAGCAATGGGAACAAACTGGTTGGTGCTGGTTTATATTTCCACAGCGGGTATTCAGCCGCTTTGATACCTAATAGCTCAAAAATAAGCTGCCGTCGTGGAAACACAATGCTGGAGTTGTCTTCAAAAGAACTGTGTCAGCAGCAGCTTGTTTCAAGCCTTCCTATTAAACAATGTTATCAATGCTATTTTATGCCTGTATTATGCCTGTTCAAGCCAAGCAGTTTATGGTGTTTAAAAATTAATACGAGCTGAATAGCCTTTGATAGTGCAGACCTCAGCATCCAGGGTTTCCTTTCTCACGCCTGCACAGGGGCTGCCAGAATATTTGTTACCCAGCTGCAACCTTTACCCTAGTTTCAGCGGGTGCTAAAATAGCCTGTGTTTGTGCTGCAGGCATGTTCGTCGGCTTTTAATTTGCTGTTCACGTATACTACAGCGTGTAGTAACCCCCTGCCCCTTGTGGGGCAAAGGCAACCTGCAGTGGAAACGCTGCGAGGAGTTTGCTCCTCCGCATGAGCACCCACCCCCTGACATTTGGGCAAGGCTGAGCTCACTCTTCTGAGCTGAATGCTTGTGATCATGAGTCATGTAGCGAGCATCTTCTACCCCATCTCTTTTATCCCCCATATAAACTCTCCGTACGCCGATTTAATGCATAAGCAAGGAATTTTAATTTGTCCTAAGCTAAAAATGCTTCAGGCCCTCAACACAGATCCAGGGAAATGATCGGTTCTGATTTTGCTTTCCTTAATGCAACTTGGAACAGTCTAAATCCTTCTGAGAACAGAGAAAATGAGCTGGAATAATTCTCATAGTATTCATTAATAACAATAAACAGGCCAAAACCTTACTCAGTTAAAATCCTCCTGATTGGGCAAATGGAAAAAAAAAAAGACTTCAGGGCTTAGTCCTACACCTGTAATTTGCAATATGCAGCACCTTTTGTCTAAAGGTTTCATAAATATTCAAACCCAGACTGCAGTATCTCCTCACAGACCTGAGTAAAAGGAGCATTTATCCTCATACAGAGAGACAAGGTTGCAGTCACACTTCCAGAACTCAGGACTATTCCCTTACTCAGCTGCCACATCCCAAAAGACCGGTAAGAAAATGAACCGTTACAAACTGGATGTGGTGCCCAAAGGTAACAACTGTAACAGGCAGCATCAGGCTGCCTGGAATAAATGATCTGCATCACCCTGCACTGCCTGCAGATTGAGCAGTGCTTTACAAATTTTTAATGACATCGTACCTCTTGCAGTGCTCTTTGCCTTGGTGGCCAAAAGCCGTATTTTAGGCTATTTGCCTTATTGTATCTACTTTGTTGTAGAAAAGGAAAAGGGGATATGTCTCAGGAAAACATTTTGTTTTAAGAAAGTGTATGTTCTGGGAATCCTAGCAACGAGAAGAATCTCAAACCTCTGTGGATTTTAATGGCTTAAAAAAGTCTGTTTATATGGATTTAAAACTGGGAAAGAACACTTCTCTGCTGCAAGAAGTATGGAAGAGCTCTGGCCTTAATTTATTCTCTGTTGTACTCAAACTCTCCCATTTCCATGATCCCTATGTGCATGGGTAATTATTTGAAAAATACAATATTGTACAAATAAATTTTTTCTTCATGTATTCTCTCTGTATTTGTGTATTTACACATACATTCCATCTTAAAACTAAATGCTGAAAAGTCACATATACATATATAACTTCATTAATCATAAATAAAAGTGACTCTTTCAAGCTTCACTATAAGACTAAATTCTGTAAGATGCCAGAGGAAAGCAAAATATTTTTATAAAGTGAAAAAAATCTTCCCTAGCCATATGCCCGGATGTCAAAGAAAAGAATAACGAATTTCAGTAAAACTTTCACTGAGAATGTTTTTCTTAGGCATAGACATTCCTATCATCTACATTCATAAAATGTATATGTTTTGAGGGAAAAATATCCACCTTTTGACTGACAGAAGAATACAATTTGTAAAGTGTCAGGTGGTATAAGTACTGAGGTACACTGCTTCCATGGACAAGGGATATGTTCTGATATCTGTTATGTTTCTGTTAATGCAATTCTCTTTATTACGTGGGATGCGTTCACAATATCAATGTATGCATTAGAAACAATAGAAACACTGTAAAGGTTTCCGAAAGAAGTAAGTGTATGCATATGCATTTTTCACAGGTCTGTAGAATTCATTAGGTGATTTTTATTTTGTTCAGTTGGTCGAAATAGGGACTCTTTGGCAGAATAATTTGTTCACTTTTTTGACATGGACACAAATATGAAATCTAGAAAATTCATGGTTAAGATCAAAGCTCTGACTCAGAGCAGTTTAGAATTTTTTGTTTTTAAAATAGTCTTGTATCAATTCATAGTTTTATGAAGCATATGTCCTATAAAGGATTAACTAAGGTTAGAGAAAGTGTAAGGTGTTCTTGTACCTTTGTCGCCTAATATCTTTACTTTGTCACCTATATCTTTACTGTTAGGGAAGAGTGAACTCTGTCTTTCAATAATTCCAATAATATACAAAAGCTATTGGAATTCATATCCTACTTTGAGAAAATTGAGGACAGTTAGAAATATAGAAAGGAAATCAGAAAAGAGAAGAAGAAAATAAGAAAATGTCAGGTGAAAGACAAACATGTTTGAGCTAAAATCTACTCTTAACTATAAGGTATATGTCTACATGGGGAAATCGATGTACAGTGAGCTCATGGATGAATCTGTAGTATTCCAATTCCTCCATATCAGACATTAAAACTGAGACAATTTGTTCCATGTTGAAAGCTCAGGAAGCTACTTCACACAAAAGTTCTTTTAGAGCTAATCTATGAGAGTGAAGTTTCTGAGAATTAAGGAAGGATGTGAAATTACAGCACATCACCTTCCCTGCACTGTGACCTTCACACATCCTGCTCCGAATGGCCCTGTTGCCCACACATCCTTTTGTGCCTTGACTCACCAACTAGTTGCATCCCATAGGCAAGATCCAGAGCTGGAAAAAGCCCTTATTAGAGCCCAGGAGCCAAGGGCAGCAGGCTTACCTCTGTGGAAGGCTCTGTGCCTAAGGGGCCCCTCTAGACACCAGTTTTTCCCCATGCGCAGCCTAGTGCTGTGTCTCTTCCACGTCATTTTACAGCTGGCTTCCTGTCACACTGCCCCAGGCGCATGGCTGGACTCCTATTGCGTTACTCAGTACACAGAGCTTCAGATACTGGCTCTGAAAAATGTGGAGAGATCTTCCAATTTGTCACCCTGCCACTCCTCAGAACTTAGTGTTTTGGATATGCCTCCTACTTGGGTGTTCCCTATGGAGCAGCCGGTGCCCCACAGCGTGTGTGTCTTGGCTTAACTCACAGTTACCTCCATTGACATGCAATTCTTCAGGACTAAAGAAAAGTCTAAAGAGGGGTGAGTTTGCTCTGGTTACTTTTGGAGCTGGCCGACAAACTACCTGATGTAAAAGCTCAGTCTCTGCATCTTTCCAACATGATCACACACACAGTTAGCTGACAAAACACCAGTCTGGGATCCAAGCAGACCTAACAAGTACCTGGATGCACGTGTTCAGGTGGACATAGCTAAGAACACTTACACGGAAAGAAGTAAATTCACATTTTAGCTTTCTGTTCAGTAACTTTTTCCCTGTTCAGCAGTGACAGAAAAATAAGCAGAGGCTTGCACTACAGCAAGAGATAAACTCTTTAATGGTGAGATAGTTGGGTAATGGAGTAGATTGCCTGGGGAGTTGTGGTGTCTCTGTCACTGGTGTTTTTTAGCAGGACATAACACAGCCATCCATTACGGATGACATATATATATAGCTGATCCTGCCTTGGAGCAGGGGATAGACTAACTGACCTTCTCAAATCCTTTCCAGCCCTATTTTCTCTGATTCCCCCTTCTAAGACTCTTCCATAGATATGAAATATACTTCTACTCACTGTATTTCTTAAACATATTTGTATTCTAGGGGCATAACCTTTACCTCTTAGAATTTATTTTCTTCCTGAAACCAATACTATTGAACGGAGTGTAATGATAGCACGTTTATTTATCCTACATGCATTATTCTCATTCATCTGTAACTCCACAGTACTGGGACACAGAGTTGCCATTAACTTCCTTTTAATCTGCAGTTCAAAGTTCTGCTGGAGCACAGGGCCAGGACCCTGCTGCAATCAGTCGATATAGTAAAGGTGAGCGGTAGAGCTGGTCATCTACCAATGACGGTTGCTCATATAGTTTTAGCTGTAGTTGATTTGAAATGAAGGACAAGCTGAAATGTAAGATAAACCTGTAGCCAAATGGGGAAAAAGTGATCCATGAGATGTTTTCTGTGATAACTGTGATGCAACATCACATGATAGAGCGCAGCACGATGGGAAATTGGGAAAGACTACCCTGTTCCTCTCATCCTCTACTGTGTAGGACCAAACCCAGTGATGCGGCAAGTCACCTTCAGTAATTTCTCCCACCGTACTGTGAAATACGTAAAGGCAAACTATTTCAAGGCAGTAATTTCTAATGTTGCCAAAGAACTATTGAAAACAAAAATGAAGTTTTTATTAACATATAGTGCCATAGCCAACAGTTCTATTTGTTATCTATCCCTAATCATTACAGGTTTTAAGACTGTAAGATTTTTAATGGTAATTATCAATTTATCTGTTGATCGTTGAATGATCTCATCTCAACTCTTCCCTGTTTGCAACTTAACTTGTATAAGATGTTTAATATTCTCTCTCTCATGTAATGCTGTTTGCTCTCAGAACATCTCATATGAATAAAACTAGCAAGAATTGGATTTCGCATGCTATTCAGGAGCTATTTTTTAAACAGGATATCCTGGCAGAGTCTTGTATACCATTGAAATAATTCTAACAAATTGACAAGTTAATTGCTGACATTATAATAGAGTGTTTTCAGTTCAAAATTTCTTATCACTGCCATGCACATAAATTATGTTTGTATACTTTCAATTAAGAAGCATAACCAAGTAAATGATCTTTCACCATAAGCCAGTTCCAACTATTTTTCTTTAAAGTATGCAGACAATCAGTGAGTCATTTCTAAAAGGACAATACTACCAACATTGTGGTAAGAGTAACTGTGACCCCATAATACAATTTATGAAACATCTAGTCTCAACCTCCATAATATTTATATTAAAATTAAAAGATGTATGTATGCATGTGCTGTACATAGCCTTAGAATTTAGGGAAGTCTTATTGCATCATTTCCTTCTTAAAAATACAGTAGAAGGGGAAACATTATTTTGATTAGTGTGTGATGAGACTAGCTGAGGTATTGACTTCAGTGCAAAAACAGTATTGTTTTACCTTTTTCCCCATTATCTCCTCTGACTGGAAGGGGAGCTTTTTATTATGTACCAAATATTTCCTAGTCCTTTGAAATACACAGGGAGCTGCTGAGACTGGATGCAATCTTACTACTACCCTTTTCCCATTACAGACCAAATGAAATTGGAGCCAGTGCACTTTTGTCAGTTCTGGTTCTCACTTCTCCTCCAGCCCAAGTTCATATCAGGTCCTTTTCCCTAGTTCCTGTTCTCAAAGGTTCATGACACTTGATATGAAGCGGGAGAGAAAAGAGAGCCCTACAGCACATGTGTATCTTATTAAAAATGATGTATCATGTAAGGTCAGCTGCCACCTATAAATGAAGCTGTAGTGAGATCACAGGCTGCATCTATATTTATAAATAAAATTGGCCAGGACCTGTTATCTGTTATTCCTCCCAAACAGGGTGACCTCATATACACTGTCCTGTGGATATAAACCCTGGTCTGTGCTACCCTCACCGCCACACCCAGCAACTGCCTGGGAAAACCTAGTTGCCCCGGACTGAACCCAGGCTGGGAAGCACGCTAACAATTAAATTAAAATTTTCATTTAATTAAACAGTGTGCCATAATTATGTGCCAATTCTTGAGCCTGTTTCCTGGCCCTGTGTTGTTCCCTAATGTAGTCATATACCTAGTCTCTGCATAAGACATGAATGCTAGAAGTGAGGCAAAACTTTGGCTTGACAGACAGCATGTGAAAAAGGCAATATATCCGTCATCCATAGTAAGAGCAGCAGCCCTGCTGCTTCCATTTCCCTAGTGAAGAGCATTCCCTCTGGATCCACATCCGCACGGTGCTATGCTGTATAACTAAGTGACAGAACCAGCCCACATGGGATTCACAGGCATAAGGGAATTTCCAACTAACGGCATAAAAAAAACTCAAACTTTTCATTCTGCATGATCTCATATGAGCTATGTTTCTCGATTTACTTATCCTTGTATAAACACAAAAGAAGACACAAGCATGCTCTAAGGACCTAACAACATAAGACTATGCAATTTAGTTAAAAGTTTAGTAATTTAGTTAAAAGAATAAAGTATCTGATAGCCCATTTTTTTCAACAGGGAGCTGTCTAGAGTGTTATTTTATTTCAACAGATACTTTCTGCTTTCTTTGATGGTATGTTAACAAAAATGAAATATTACTGAATGATTTTATTTCTATAATGGCTATTGGATAATAAAAAATAGTTAAAGATTTATAATTGATTTAATAGGCTAAAATACGAAATTGATAGTTTCATTATTGGGTACGAATGAATGGCTTCCTGTTATCTACTTGGTATATCTACTTAAAAGGTAAAAGTCCTGGTCTCCTATTGCATCATTGGGAATCCATGCCCATGAGTCTTGTAAAGCGCATGGTGCTACCATCTGAATTACTGCCAGATGTATTTTTATAATTCAACACCATATAAAGGCTTTCCTGCATGATATCGTAATTCCCCTTCTCATCTCCATTGTGTCCTACTCAGAATTTTACCAAACGCTCCCTGTCTTCCCTCAAGGCAGGGATGGAGGAGCAGCAGGCCTGGGCAGTAACAGAGCTATCACAAGCAGACTTCCTTCTAATGAAGGATTTACCTGCACCAGAAGTGTGTATCACTGCCATGATCCGTCACTGCAAGGTCATACTGTAATACTTAAAGAGTGCGGTCTCTATATCTGTACAGCTTAGTCAAATTAAAAAAAAAAAAAATCTGAGCAATCTGTGTTGTACCACTTGACCTCATTTAACACATTTTTCTCATGAAAATTGCAGCTGAATTTTGCCAACTGCTTGTATTCATTTTTATTTACATACTGCAAAATATGTTAGGATTTCCCAAACTTTAGTATTTAAGAATGAAAATAATTTTTTTTCTCCTCTCTTTAAATGACTTTGACTATCCAAAGTGTTTTGTCCCCTTTCAATGTCTATCAAGTTTTTTAATCTTTTAGTGACAAAAATAATTTGAGCACTGGAATATTTTTTGTTATATCAATCTGAAAATAGCATTGTACTCATTAGTTTTGAAATTAGGACTATTAGCCTCCAAAGCATATATATTCAACTGGTGACAGTGACACACTGCGTATTAGCATTAATGAAACTCTCATCACCAGTTCCATTAGCTTCATGTTTCTGTGTGCTTTCATGCTCATGCCTGTTTTTATTTCATTTCTCTCTAGTCACAATACATGTTACAAAAAGCAGAAGTTTTTCTTTGGAAACTGACTGATTTACCTGATAGGATCTGAAGGGGCAAAGGTTCCTTACAGAGACTGGGCTGAGGAATCCAAAGAGCCACAGTTTGAGATAGACAGAAAAAATGCGATATTTCTCACAAAAGGAAAATAGGACAGTTATTCGTCCCTATACTCTTTTCAAAAATTAGTTTAAATCACCTTAAACAGATTAAGGGTGACAGAGCAGCTGGTCTCTTTGTGATGAACCAGCCTCAAGATAAGAAACTGTTATGATAAGAATGAGCCTTGGAAGCAGAAAAGCACCAAGATTCAGGTATTAATGTTGATGGCAGATGAAAGCTATAAGGTACTCTATCCTAGGATATTTCTGCTTGTTTATAATATTCGTAAACTGTATTCATTTATAATTGTTTTATTTTAATGACAAATTGAGTTTTATTTATATTTAGCATTTTTTTTTTCTTAAAAGGAAGATGCCATAATAAATAAAGATAGCAGCTAGGACTGACCCCTGCATACTAACAGTATAGCTTTTCATAGTGCTGTGTTGTGCAATATGAGACTGAAATTAAGAAATAACAAACAGAACTGTTTCAGTGTTTGTTTTTACAGCACAGCTGTCTTGCAAAATGTTATTTGGTCAAAAAACAAAATGTTCATTTCTAGTATGTTTCTGACAGGAAATTATCAGATATATTCAAACTCAAAAGCACAGTGTTTTGCACTGATTTTTCTCCACAGTTCCATCTAAATTCTCATGTTCCTTGCCATTTATAGTAATTCAGAGTCAGTATCATAACTGCAGACACTAGCAGAATTAAGTATTTGGACATAAATAGGGAGAAGGAAGCATTTTTGCATGATTATTGTGATGTTTCCAAATCAAAATTCTCTGGAAAATTTCTCTCATGAGAGAAATTTAAAATTTTATTGTTTAGCATGAAAATATCAGAATTTCCCACAGGAAAAAATTGCTATTTCAGCTAGCTCAGCAACCATTCCCTGTCCTCTAGAGTGCAGTGCCCTTGAGCTTTCACCTTCCAGTGAGAACTTTCTCTAGGGGCAAGTAGCATTCTCGATAGCTAACGTCGCTATAACTGTTTTAGTTACAGATTTAACAGAACAAGAGACAGTACACTTCATCAGTGGTGCAGCTTGCGTTAAAATGTATACGCAGAGTGAAAACTTCTAATTTATGAAACAAGAGATTAAAGATAGAATAAGCCAGACACAATTTCTTCTAGTATTCACACAGAACTGTCAAACTGTTTATGTCAGACACACCTCAGTGCTGTGTGGCTGAGCTTTCAAATCATAGACAAGGTAAACCCTTCCCTGGGCATTCACAGTCAAGCTCCCTTTGAACCCATTTGACATTTACCAAAGCGTAAAATCTTTTCCCTTAGTTCAATTCCATATCCGTATTGATTCTGTATTATATACAATTCATCCTTTTTTGCACAATTTCTCAACTTGAAAACAAGTTAAAAATTATTCCAAATCAGAAAATATCATCCAGGCTTAGGAAGAAACAAACAGACAATTGATTTAAAGGCATTTGTCAACTCATTAACTTGTTTCCATCCCTAAATCCAAAGGAAGATTCTCCATTATCTCAGCCTCTGGTTCTTTTTCAAGCGAAGGAAATGAAACATTGTCTGGTCTTATTTATTTAAATATTATCAGAATCTCCAAGCTAGGAAATGGATTTTCACGCTTTTCTGGTTACCTAAGACATGCTGACAACCTTAGACTCCAAGTTCCATTTACATGCAAATATGGTGCGTTTAGCAAAAGTTAACAGATGTCTCCTGGTGAGAATATCTTAGGTAAAATGGCATTTCCAGTTCTCAGCTCCTGAAACATGATATAATTATAAATGTAAGGAGTTCACACACACACATTACTGAACACCCACAGAAGTAAAATAAAAGCAAGCATTGCTACTGGTTGTGGTGGGTCCCTGGAATATCTATATGCTATTGACTTAAGAATGTCATGTTCAGCATGATCTTTGACCCTTCTCTAGCTCTCAGAGTGTGTCCCCCTTAGATAAAGGGTGCTGTGTCACCCATCACCTCTTTAGCAGGAATCTTGCACCTCCTCTGAGCCAGTTTAGACCTCAAAGTTTGCTGTCCCTGCACCAAGCAGGATTCTTCTAGTTTTCCTCGGGAAAGCTCCACAAAAGCAAAGGATTTTGTAATATAGAAAGGAACATCTAGGTGCACCTCTGTTTTAATCAAGGCTTAGGAAGGCATACCTTACCTCATCCAATCCCAGCTCCTGCAGTGAGGTGGGGATACTATTCTGTGCATAGGCAATCTTGTTATTACATTTTTTTTTATTCACAAGTTGCCTCATTTGCTCTCCCCAGAAGTCCCTTGCCTTGTTCAGTACCTTCTAGAAAATCTGTGATTTATCAGATAGTCCCCAAAACTGTAAGCTTTCTTAACTATTCTTATAGGCAAATGCAGCCATATTTTTTCTTAATGCCCACAGAGCTACATAGCAGTCTTAAAAAAATACAGGCAACTTTTTCAATGCAACTGCTATGTTTTGGGCCAATTTGTTTAGGCATCTTGAGCTTTGTGCAAAGACACTCTGTAAGCAGTATAAAGCAGTTATTTATTGGCCAACACAAACAAACGATAGCTAGCATTTCATAAGCTGCAAAACTAAGCATTAATATGTTCTCCAGTCCTGAGAAGTCACTTAGAGAGACTTTGCTGACCTAGAAGGAAAGGGAGGGGACAAGTTAACCTCCTTGGCCTCCTGGAAGAGATCCCCAATGCTACTGAGTAGCTATTATCCCCCAGCTCCCTCAACACCAGCACACCAATGGCCCTGACAGCTGGACTGACAACTAGATGACTCCTGAATAGAAACCGTGATCTCACCCCCATCCCATTTTATACCCTGCCAGGCTGGTATTTTCCTTTTTCAACTATTAAGCTCCTAATAATCCTTGTCTCAATAATCCTCAATACCCCTCTCTAATCTTGCCTTTCTTATCTTACATAGTTCTATTCTACAGACTTTCTCACGTTTTTTCTCACAACTTAGTGACTTTCTTAGCAGTTAGAGCCAAGTTGTGTAGCTGAGCCATATCAGAGCTGGATCCTTGAAATACCAGCAAATTAAGTCCTTCCCTACTACTTGGTGGGGGGAAGTTGCTCAGAGGGTTTCAGTAAGAAATGATCAGAATCACAGTACAAATCTAGCTATATCTGTCTAAAGTTCTGCCCCTAAAAATAACAGAAAGTGACTAGTACTGACAACAAACAAGGCACTCCCCATACTTTTGAACTGCAGCATTTTATGTCATATCAGTCAGGATCTTACCTATGAAACTGACTGAGGCTCCACAGACATTAGTTAACTCATAATCCATAAATTCTAAGTTTTGATTAAAAGGTGAAGCCATCATCATGTGATTAATGTCAGTCTAATTTCATTCCTTTATTGCAATAAAATAATGATGCACATCATTATAATATAGCATGAACATATATTTAATGTACTCATTAGCATCCAGGAAACCCAATCACCTCCTCCTATATGAGCACAGCACAAAAGTTTACAATGTCACTGTTGAACAACATTGATATAAATGGTTATGTTGGGAGTTGGGCAAAAAGATGTCTTTATCCAACCATATCTCACCAGGTTATGGCCCAAGAACTGTGGACAGTGAGTAGTACCAAGATATTTTTGTGGACAAAACAATGCTTCCACTTATGATACTAAGAACTGCTCTTTGTCCATGATTTCCATACAAATGAAAATGCCTGTCATCTCTTATTGCTGAACCTGCACTGTCCTGTGTAGTCATTACAAGAAGCAGCAAGTTGCTCAGCCAAATCCAATAATGTTGTTAGAAAACCCTCATCTGGCTTCCTCTGATTGCTTTTGGGGGAATCTTGGATAAATGACTTTTCTATTATTGAAGAGAAATAGCCAAACAAACACAAAATAAAGATAACAAATAAATGCTAGAACAGCTGTTTTGGGAAAGGTGAGACTTGGACGTGGTTTGTGCAAAACATATTTGGGGCTTCCCCGGACAAAAGACATATTGAGATAATGTTGACAGACTTCCACTTCACATAGTATGTGTCCATACTCCCAAGACAGAGTTAGTTTTTCCGTTCTTCCACAGGAAAAAAATAATAATAATAATAATAAAAAGCCTTAATTTAGAATGAATGTTCGGAAGACCAAGGACGCAAACTGAGAGAAGTATCATATCAAACTGACACTGAATACGTCACTGAATGTAAAGCTAAAGGAATATAAGGAACCTTATATGTCTTATTCTGTTTTCTTGTGTAATTTAATCCTTAAAATTTAACCAAGCTACATCTGTACTAAGTTAAACAACTTGTGTGTGATAATATTCTATATAGTGAATAGAGATGGAAAATCCTCCCTCAAAAGTGCAAACCCAGTAAGGCTCTCACCTACCTATCCTTTTCTGCAGCTCAGATTTATTGGCCACTGGCTCCTGAGAGGAGAATTTGGAGCCTTTGAATGGGACTTTCTTGAATCTTGAAAAATCTTTAAATTATTTTCAGATCTTGAACTATAACTGTACTACCTATTAAACATCAGTGAAGGCAAAAAAGCCCCTCTGTGCATTAGTACTGAGTCATAGACTTTGACATAAGAAAGGCAAGTCTGCATTCTTAAGCACTGTCCTGGAATAAGGTGCCTTGTTGAGATGGCAATGCATTTTGCACCATCTTTCCAGATCAGCCAATATTTTTATCATTCTAATTATGTTGAATATTTGTGGTTTGTTTTTTAAGAATTCAGAATCTGTCATTGACTTTTTCTTAATGTTTTTTTATATGAAAAAAATGTTGTGCACAAACAAAAATTATTTTTACTGGAATGAAAGAAGAAATGAAACGATAATATCCTCAGTGCTAAGACAAGAGGGATGAAGTTTGATAAAAGGAAATGCCATACTGGGTCTTTACTTTGTTTACTCAGAGAATATCACATACCTGTTTGGTTTCTGCACCAGTTTAATTTGAACTGAAAGAACATAAAAATATGCTGATACCTAACACTTTAGGAAATAATTTTATTTGTCAAAATCTACTCTCCAAACAGTTTAACTGCACTACCACACCATTGATCCCAGGAAGTGACTTCTGATTTACTCTTTAACACAGAGCATAATTTATGTCTTCTCTTATTTTTAACAAAGAAAAGTTGCTTGCTGATTGAAGATTCTGACTGGAATGCTCATGCTATTCCGCTGAAGTCAGCAGAGTTAAAGTAGGGTATAAAATAGGAATATGACCATTATGCATCTTCATAAAATTTATTTTATTTTAATAAAGTGAATCTAAAAACAGTGAGATTGCACTGCTTTTCTTTTACTTTATGATTCTTTTGCCTCCATCATATGTCATACATTGCTTGTCTTCCTCGTTTGTATATTTGGTACTAGATACATTTACTTGTACAACGGATATCACAGTGGAGTCGCTCTGGAGGGTCCAGGAGACTGCCTGAGAGAAGCTACTAGTGCAAATATGGAACAGAGTTACTGATAGTTCTAGATAGCGTGGGAAGAATGCTGTTCAGATGTTCCTTCCCATTCCTGCTAATGTGCATCCATCCCGTTATGTCTGTTTCTGTTTGTGCCACTCTTGCCATTTCTCCTGAGATGACACAAGCTGTCACCCATTACATGTGATAATTAGGAAGAACCATCAGTAGCATTTTCCTTATCACCTAAACAGAATTTGGAGCCAGTTCTTCAGATAAGAAACAGTAATGGCCCTAACACACTACCATAACATTCACCTTTTTTCTTTTTTTTATATATATATATATATTAATTATCACAATATCACAAGACATGGGATATATTTATGCTTTATGTCAGCATAAAGATTGGGAAAATGAAAAAAAAAAGTAGGAAAATGCTGGAGGGGAGGGGCTATTATGCTCTAAGTTATATGTTAGGGTAGTATAGCTTTATTTATGATGACAAACAGCCTAGTGCCATCAGAGCTGATTCCTCTCAGAGTGTGAACCTATTTACATGGGAGCAAATTGAACTCAGAACAGAAGTAAAAGCTACCAATATTTCTGAGACTTCTTACAAGATTGCAGGGGAGGAGCAGGAAACAGGGGAAAAACAGACCCCTGATGTTTAAATTGCCAGAGTGTAGTAAGTGTATGTAGCTACATATTTGTACTGACTGTTTTGGTACCTTTTCTGTAGATTCTCACAAATCTATTTTGTTTAGGGACAAAGGCCATTTCTTGCATCAGAATTTTATGGTATGTTAGTATAATATTGTCTTAGAAGCTTCAAAGTTTTTCTCTCTTTTGCTTTTTTTCTCCCTTAAATTGATTTGGACTGAAAACTACTGTGCTTTGTAGATGTGAGAAATGTAACAGCACCTGAGTTCCTATTTGGAACTACCAGCATAACCAAGAGCATAATTTGCTCATGGGCAATAATTTCCAGGTTTCAGTTAACAACTATAATTAAAAGAATAAGCTTCAGTTAGGCATCTGACAAAATCTCACCTTTCTAAAGCGTCAGGTGAGAAGGAGTTTCTTTAGAATGAGCATGAGATACAGAGGAACTTGATTCCTGAAAAACTTTGTATCATGACTGTTCTTATCCTTACTGTGGTCCACATTAAGATAGCAAAAGTTGGCCCCTCTGGCTAATAGGTTTATGGGAGAAGCAGCAGCGTGTCTTGTGTTGGACAAAAAAAAATGTTGCTGTGCTTTGTGCTGAAGTTAAAATGAAGATTAGTTTGGTATAAGCCCATAGTTAGCTCAGGGCAAGAGTACTCTTCTGAAGTGGACCATCTGACTATTTCCATTTACACTACTTTGGTTTACATGGCAAACTAGCTTTGGGCTTTATGAACTGGACTACTACAGATAAAATGAAGCCAGAAGAGGTGTGCTACAAGCATATCTGAAATTTCTGGCTCCTCATGGGTTTTCAGTGCATGGGACAAGACTAACAGCACTCTGAAGTATGAAAAATGTATAATATTGCTGTCTGATTAGGTATAGTGATTTTATTTATGTATTTACTTAACCAAGAGAAGTTGTGGAATCTCTGTCCTTAAAGATATTCTAAACACAACTAGACAAGTTCCTGAGCAATCTGATCTATGTGACCTGCTTTGAGCAGGATGTCAGACCAGGTGACCTCCAGAGGTCCCTTCAAACCTAAATTATTCTGTGATTCTATATTTTGCCTTACAGTTTAATTGCTATTGGTCTGCTCTGCTTTCCAATGTAGTCATAGCCCTTGTAGTCTCTAAGTCTGAAACTTCTTATATGCATTCTAAATATAGTCAGTATGTACTGATACTTCATGACAAGAATGAGCTTGTATAAATTATAGGTAACCATATTGAAGTATAGTAAAAGATGGAATTGGCAGAAGAGAGAAATATCAGAAGAGACAGGAAACTGAAGAGAAAGCGTAAGGGATGGAAGTATGTTCCAGTAAACTTTCTATGAAATAAACATCCAAATTTTTCTGGACTTATTACCCTTTCTCATTATAAAGTTTAGCATGTCAGGTTGTAAAAATTTGATTTCATGTGTTCAAAATCTGCCTTTAGAACAGTAAATGGTATCATGTTACTGAATTTTTTAAATTTTAATCATCAATATTCAACACACTCAAAACTGATCGTTAATTTATTTTGATGTCTTCACTGAATACGAAAAACTAGATGTTCTGTTATTTCAGATACACCTTATAAACAGTACAAATACATTTATTTGAGAATCATTTATGTTGACATAAGTTTGCAATATGTTTGTGTTCTTGCCTAAAAGGTTTTGCACAGCTTATCAAACCAAAATTAAAGACCACACTAAGACAACCAAGCCAAATGTTCCTAGAAGCCTCTAGGAAAAGAAATAATGATTTGTCATTATTAGTCATTTATTTCATCAGCCATTTCTTGTAATTATTCAAAATTATCCAGGTATGGAAATGTCAAATCTCCTGCCATGAGGAATTTGAAGTTACTCAGAACTGAACTAGATGATCATTTGACTTGGTAACTTATAATGATTTCAACATACTGATATCAAGAAACTCTCCCTAGAATAGTTAAACTAAACATGATAATGAATCTTTGGTGTATAACTGTGAAAATACACCAAGGATCAAAGTGGTCAATAACATCCTAGGCTGTTACAAAGATGCTCAGAGGAAGTCTGATGTATCCAGACTCACCCTAGCTCCTTACTGCATAAGTGTTCACAAAGGGAGACTGAGCTTCTCACATCAAAATTTACAGAAGAAATTGGAGGCAAGGAAATATTGCTATGAATGTCTGCTTTCGAACACAATAGAGAATCTCCAGTACTGCTGAAACAGTAACTCAGCCACAAAAGCATGAACAGCTCAGTTGTCTAAATCTGTAACTAGATAATGCAAGACAATGCTTGCTATTTGGAAAAAGGTGCCAGAATTGCAACAGATGACTCCCATTTACAAGAGTTTCTAAGCTCCAGCAAAAGACATACCTAAAAAAAGGACCTATGGCTCAAAGGAATTCTGTATCTGAACATTTTAATGTGCTGCAGAAGAGACCAGCTGCATAGGTACATTGGTACTCAAATCAACCGCAAGTTACTATTGTTTAAATTCTAACTGAAAGTTTTAGAAACTAAAGGAATTGAAGAGGCTCCAGTCTTGTGGTACTGCAACACTGCGTACAAAACTAAGTTTTCTGTGGTGTTTCCAAGGAGCACATGAAGAATAAATGCAATTGCTGCCACAAACAACAGAGATCTCAACCTGGGAAAATAACAGTGGCAAAAGAATATTCAGACTCGTCAAGTTTATTTTTAAAAAGATCCTGCACTGGAAATATAAAAATGTTGTCGTTTTATTTGGCACATACTGGAAGAAAGTTTAAAACGAATATAATCATGCCCTGGGGCAAGGACAGAGGGCATGGACTGGCTTTTCCTTGCATTCAAAAGAACAAAGTTAGGAAAGGAACAATAAGCAAAATGACTGGCTTATCCTCTCTCTTTATGGCTTTATTGAACAGCAACAAAAGACAGCTGTCATATATATGAGCAGAGTTCTGCTCTATAATATCTAGATATTTATTATTATTATGAATGGGATAACTGCATAAAGCAGCCATGTTTGAAAAATATTTGCTGTCTGGTTTCTTTATTCTTTATGTAAACATTGCCTGAGCAATTTTTACTTCAACACTTACTTAATAGAAGAACAATAACTTCTATTTTCATCCTAACTTTATGAAGCACTGAAAGTTCACTAAACATACCAACCTTTTTCTTATCCCAACCAAAAATTAATAAAAACATGCCAAAGGCAACTGCTTTTTAACTTCCATCCAGGTTCTCATTATCATTCCCCTTCTCATCTCCTCCTTCACTTGAATTTTTGGATCAGAGACTTGCTCCAAGGCTTACTTCGTAGGTAACAGGCACTTGCTCATTTTAATGAATGTCAGTCTCTCAACATGAATGCAAGAATGACTTTGCCCTTTTATTCAAATAATGGCCCATGTATTATGAAAATAAGCCTCATGTAAAGTATTTCATGCTGGGCATGTAATGAACTTCAGAATAGTAAGTACTTTCAGTCCTGCCTGAAATGTCTTTTGTCTGTCTGTTGGTAGATATGTTAGGGAGAACGTGGTCATCCAGTGAAAAAGTAAAGATGAACATCCAGAAGTGTCAGATCTGAATCAGGCCAAAAGCAACCATCCTGACATTTGTCATAAATCTGGAACTCCTTGGGCCTATAGCGTCTCAGTAAAATTAGCATCTCTGTCAGCTCTACTTTGAATAGTTTTTCCAGACTCTTGGAGCTGCAGGGAAAACCCAGCTTTTTATAGTCTCTCATCTGTGACAGACCCTCTTGGCTCAGTTCTCAAGACACAGTTTTGCCATCAGCTAGCATCTCATCAATGACGAGAATCAAACTGAGACAAGCATTATGTCCACAGCGCATCATTCTCCTTCTCAATATTTTGAATTTTTATTTGTCTCTACTAAAGCATCAGGAGATAGAATTAAGGACAGAAAAGACTTGGTTTTAATGTTCACCAAAGTATAGAATCTATATTAACCCTAAATGCTGGCTTAACAGCACAAACAAGTACATGCAAAAAATGCCACTGAATACTCTTGTTCTGCTATAATAGGCTACTGTGACCTTTCATGGATTATTAGGTCAATGTAATCGTCTGGGAGCTGAACTGTTGTTAGAAACTTCGTGTCTAATAGCAAAAAGAAGAAAATCAAATAATCTTGCACTTCTGATACGAACTAACTATAAAAAGCCAATGTACTCCCTATTTTCATCCAGGGAAATGTTATATCTTCACTGACCATGGCTAAACCTAGGGAACCAACCAGGATTCTAGTGTTTTTGTAAGTAAAATTACTTACAAATCACTTTTGACAAACAACTTGGCCTGTTCTTGCATGCTGAGATCTACCCTAAGAGTTTTGCAGGCTCTCACTGCTCAAGCCAAAACCCATGTGTAAACATTGAGATCCCACCCTGTCCTCAGCAGAGCATACAGTCCTGTGTTACACGCTCACTTGGGCTTTGGCATCCTTGGCCAAATCAGGAATAATAATAATAAAAACATAGTCACATGTTCCTCTCTGTGCCAGAGATTGTCCTCAAGATCTTCTCTATCCTCACTGCTTTGTTCCCTTTGCTTAGATGGCTACTGAAATTTTTTTTCTCACAGGATAGTTAGTAAATAATATTTGCAATGATTCACTGGAAAAAAATTAAATATTTGATAAAGGATTTATAATTAATACACCTGCTGACATATTAAGAATAACAGTAAAGGAAGTGGAGTAGCTGTTCTGTATTTCTATCTAATTTATAACCAAGGAGTTACCAAGTAACGTCTTAAGAGCATCTTAAAGGAGAGGAATGGATATGATTTTATTTTTACACCTTACTCTGCAGCTCTACAGGTTTCTCTGCACTCTGGGTGAATGAAGTTGGCGACTGAGCCTGAGAACACCTCAAAGCATTCATCCAGACAGAAGACAAAGAGGCAAGTACACCTCCCATCGCTTTCAAACACACACTGTGCTTTATTAGCAGAAATTCTCCTTTCAGCATCCACTGCACATCCATGGAAGGGCTTTACCAACCACATAGCCTGTGCCAGCAGAGATTCACTGTGAACAGCTCCGAATGACAAGTTTAAGGTCTTTATACGTTTCATTTGGTGCTCCTGGTAGTTCAGGGACATAGATTAGCAAGAAATACCTTATCTCTGCCAAGTCATTACAGTTGTTTCTCTCAGCCTCAGCTCTAATATTCCAGTCAAGGCACTTCCAAAGGCCTGAAATCAGCCAAAGATTTGTCCTCCAGAGAGGACAAAAGACATAAAGTATGATGCAAAATACAAACTATTTTAATCTGGTCCCTGCTAGCTAAGATAAAATCTCATCAGAAGTAAGATCATTGTTTAATATAACAAAACCATCTTTTTATGTCACATTGTGATATAATTATTTTCACTCAGTTTCAGAAGTTTGCATTGCTAATACATAGATGTATCATGTCAATGATAAAAACTAGCATTCTGAGAGTTGTGAAGAGGGTATTTTTTGAGACATTGGAGCAAAAGAATAAAAACAGCAAGCTGCTTCTATGCTCAAACATTACTGAATTCATCTGGAAGATCGAGCAGTTGGCAAATTTAGCAGGCACACATTGAGAGTTCTCTCTGTTAATCTTCCTAAATAGACTTCATTAACCTAGCAGACACAGTATATAAGATTTTATCTTTATAATTTCATTCTATTATTATTTCAACCTATTTGCTGTGCCACTTTATTCTACCCTAAACAATTGCCCTCTCTCATCACTGTCTGTGTCGGAGTCACTGCCCTGCTATGTTCTGCTTCCCAGGGCTGCAGGGTCAGACGTGATGTTGCATCTCCAGGGCAATGATTCCAGCCCTGAAGATGGTGACAGGTCTCTGTGTCTTGGGAGCAGACCAAGGGATCGTAAGGCAATGCATAGAGAGGGCATTGTTTTTTTCAAAGCCTGCACAATAACTAATTCCGTACCTGGAAATGACACCTCAGAAAGCAGAGAAATAAGGCAACATTTTCTCAGCAACCTCTCTATGCAGTGTCAGCAACATTTGGGATTTCCCAAGACCAAACCCTGGGAGATCTGTTGGAGGTAATTGAGCAGCCTCTCGTCTGCAGGCAAGGAATTGGGTTGTTTCTTGCTGAAGAAGCATGGCAAGAAAGAGATATGCAGTGAGCAGTCATATCAGAACCTGGCAGGGTGCACTTCTGGAAACCAGATCACATCTGTTGCCTTCTAGCATACCCTTTTCCACACTTTTCCTGAATTATTGAGCTTCCTTTTTCCTTTTCCTTTCTGATTTCAATTTTCCTCACTTCTCTGCTTTTGACTCTTTTATTTACTAGGTTTCTTCTCTTTTTGGATGTTGAAAAAAACACTGCATAATCTCTCTCAGACCTTCTTCTCAGCATTTTGCACTTCCTTGCAGCCACAACGGATAAGACGCTAGGCTTTGCTTTTCCAAGACAGGGTTTATTAATGATTTTTTTTCTTAAAAGCACAACATTCAATAATACAGAAATTCAATCATTCCGAATTTGAAAAGACAAGGTAAATATATGGGGTCTACAAATCTTAATTACCTCTTGCATTTTAGTGTTTCAATATCCACAGTATCAGTTACAGTATTTTCTTAAAGCTCTCTGTAATAAAGGTGACCCTTTCACTTCTTGGAAAAAAAACTCTAAATAATTAATCGTCTGCCTGGTATTAATGTCAATAAACATAGTCATCATTTCTTGAGCTTTTTGACAGCAGTAGGAAAAAGGCAGCACATTTAGGTCTCATGAACTTCATTTGCTGAAACTGATTGGCCTTCTTTGGATTTACAGTGCTCTCTTGTGGCCGGATCAGGCAGCTACAAACCAACAATCTACTCTAAAAATTATCCTTAGTCTTTTTGGCCATGTAGTCTCTCTCAGAATGCCAGAGATCTGTCAAACCAGACGGTTTTAGAGTCATGCTTTCTTTTTTTTTCAGTAGATAAGTTACCTAGATAGTGTTTATAAAAAAAAACACCCCCCAAATACTTAACTATTTGGAAATTGGGTGAACAATGAAAGTTTACCCTTGTCCTTGAAGGAATAACTTAGACCTTTTTACTTTAATCAGTGGTAATTTCTAGTATGGATTTTAACTCTGTGATTCATAGGTATTAGATATTCCCAAGTTTCCTTGAGAAATGTTGGCTCGACATTAAAAAGCAAACACATGTGCAGTGGAGGAAATCTACTTTGGTCCTGCTAATATGTGCTCAGCTCAGTGACTTTTTTTTTTTTTTTTTTTTTTTTTTTTTTTTTTTTTTCCGGGGTAAATCAGCCTCAGCACTTCTCCCAGGCACCAAGCAAACTTCCTAGAATTACATTCCCTCATACCAGAGAGTAGGATGTGGGGGCGAGAGAGGCAGCCTGGGCAGAGCTGTGGGTCAGTGGTGTCCCCACAGCAGCATGCTGGTGCCCTAATGCCCATTACCAGAGGTCCCTGCTTGGCAGAGGGCTCAGGCGCTCCTTGCATCCGAGCAGTAACTTCAGAAAAAGAATACCTAAGCCTGCAGAAGGATGGTATCTCCCCAGAAGTCTTCACTTCCATCGAATTAAGCATACACCATGAAATCTCTAGTGTTTGTGCAATAATAGCAAGGATTCCTTAAGTTCTCATAATCTTCCATTGATTGGAAGGTATTCATAGAAAAAAAAATACTATCGATCATTTTGTCATTTATCGATATTTAGATCAGTAAAAATTTTCAACAGCAAAGGCACAAACTAAGCATCTCTCAGTTACATTAGATAATTTTTGATGTTGCCATATTTAACCTCATTTATAATAAGTTAGAACAACATAAGCAAGGAAGGAAAGAAGGAAACCTTAACTCAAGAGGCAGAAGAAATTGAATTAAAAAAAATGATTATTAATAAATAGTATGTCTCAGTGATTTGGGCATTTTTCTCCACATAAAATATCCAATTTTATTTTACTGATTTTAATAAAGGTGTAAAAACAGATATATTACACCTTATCTTTGCTTTGAGCACCTACTATGATATTTAAGACTGTTCCAAATAAAGTTTTTAAAGAGAAAATTTTAGGAAAAGATGTCTTCTCTCCCTTATGCTCTTCTTTTCCTGCTTAGTTTGAGTTGCCCTTCAAATATTTCAAGTCTATATATAACCTTGATATTCTTGTTCTGTCTTCCTGCATAAGTAATTTTAGCATCGCTGTTGGACAGCCTATGAATAGTTGCCTTGGAAAATAAAGAAACAGAAAACTAACATGTAAAAAGATTTTCATTTCAAACTATCAGATTACTAAAAGGAAACCAGAGAGGATGACTTAAAATTCTTCCTCCAGATTACTGTCTATTTGGAGTACCAAAATTCTGTTTTTAAAAATCAGATATATTCATTTCAAAGCTACTGTACCCTTTTATGAGATTACATAAGTAAGAAAGATGCTTCAGAGTGTTATGTGAAGAACATAAAAATATTTCTGTTGATGAGTTACTGGTTAGCATTTTATGGCAATATTAAAAACATTTCCTATTATGTTAAATGCTAAATATACTTACACTGATTAGTTTACATTACATTGTTGAATGTGCCAAAATCTGCAGTACTAATGCTAAGCTGTAGATACAGATCTATGCCCATAATACCAGCAAGTGGATAGGTGAAGCAGTTTTTTTTTTTTTTTTTTTCCTCTTCCTCTTAATCCCCTTAAATTATTCTTCTTGCTTCTGGCAAGGAATAATTCATTTCTATCCCCCAAAAAGCAAGGCTTATGCAATCATATTTTGTGAGTATGCAGCATATGTGTGCTCACGTTTCCTGTAACTTTTGATCAGAGTAGACCCTGCAGATAAAACAGATTCTAATGTGCTGAGTTTTTCAAATTTAAAGAAAAAAAAATCCAGTTAGAGGAGGAAGGCTTTCTTAATATCTTCACAGAGATGTAGTTTGATCTCAGCTCTTAAAAAACACCTGGAAATCCATTCCCAAGAGGGATGATATGAAAGTTCAAACTATGGAAAAGAATAGTTTAACTCACTGATTATTTGACACTAGAAAATTAACAGAGGAAAACATCTGCAGAAAACCAGACTTCATCAGTTCTGCTTTTCACAGTGCTACTTGTTATTACATAAAGATGTTATAATGCCAAACTAAAACTGAAATATTTCTATTAGCTTATAATTTGCTCTATTTTGAATTTTTTCAGATTTTAAATAAATTTTAAATTTACATAAAATTAAAATGATATTCATATTTTATTCTATCATTTACATACAGAAAAAGTGTTGAAAAACAAAAAAAGTGTATGATCAGCTCTATATACTGAGAGCACTTGAGTGCCACAGAGCGTTTATGGTTCATGTGTTACACTAGACCTTCAGGCTTAAACATGCTTCTCAAAAGGCAAATTCTGTCCACTTTATTTTAGCTTGTCATTACATATCTTTAGTTTCCATAAAAATATGTTTTGTTCTGCCATATCTATGACTATTCATACACCACTCCTTTGGAACATAGTACTGAATTAATTCAGAATAAGATTTATTTTGAAGCGAATCCTTGCAAAAAAATCTTGATTTTGACATATAAGCATATTGAAAAATTCAGTATTATGTGGGTTCAGACACAGCAAAGACTATACTGGTAATATCTAAACTCAGTTTTTTTAATATAGTGGGGTGATGTATAGTAACTGCAGTGTGGGCCAGCAACTGCTCCTGTCACATGATGAAACAGTTCTTAACCTTAACAAAGTGAATCATATTTTGACTGTAACCTAGCAGAGGGCCTGTGTTGTTTCTATTCACTTGGCTTTAAAAATGCAAGCCCATTTCTCCTCTGGGTTTTATTCTTTGGTGTTTCTTTGGTTCATTGTTAAAAACCAAAATTGGCAGGATAGCTTTTAAAGAGCACTTTATTAAAGACAGGAGCATCTTGACACTGCTAACAATATGAAATAGCTGTAAGACACTCCTTAGCATTTCAAACAAGAGATTTTTGGAAATATTGCAGTTCTGATTGCTAAGCCAGGAGATACAACCAGCAGTAAAATACATAGTTTTTGGAAAGGCAAGTCACCAGGAAGAATAAACATTTAACTGTGATGCAAGAAATCCTAAGGAAACACATCCCAAGGGGCAAGCTGAAACATGACTTTCAAGATAAGTGAGTACATTGCTACATTGATGGTGTATTACTCAGATGTCACTATGAAAAACCTAAGGTATAGCCCCATTCCTTAATGGAAAAAGCTCTGTAAAACATTACAAAAAAACCCCATAGGACGTTATGCTGAGCATCGAAGGAAATTCTTAGGCTCTAGTCATGCTGTGAGAACAAAATGTCCATTAAATCCAGTCTAACAGCCTAATCCAGTCTTTGATGACAGCCGCTGTAGAGCCCCTGGGAGCAGACATCAGTTGGGACAGACAGTGAGTTCCACTTTGCCTCCTAGCATTACCAGTGAAATGGAGTCTCCAAAGCAAATTGTATTTATGCTCAAAAGACCGCTTCCCTAAGAGTCCTACATCCTTCTCACATGTGTAATATGGGAATCCTTATTAAAACAGGAAAAGTATTTGGGAATTATATTGCATTCCTTCAATCCTACCCAGTGGCGTACTTATAGACCTCGCAGCAAACCTAAATTTCAGTGTGTCACACTGGAAATTCAGAAACATTTTTGAAAGAGCATTAAATAGTAAAGAAACTGAGGTTTAAGTTATTGTTCCTGGCAGCTTAAAATTTGAAAAAAATATTATATTAGTATAGATATGTACACTATACAGCATACTTTTTCAGGAAATTGGACAATGTTGCAGAGATAATGATTTAAACTGATGCACACTTGTATTTTATATCCGCTGTTCTTTTCTTTATTAGCAGAATGCACACCTGCTTTTTCTCAATCAAAGCAAAAAGTCAAATAGACAATGAGAAAATGTAAGTTTTAGCCATCTCTCTACGTGCTGAACTACAGCACAGAGTAAACTTTAAGAGTGAATTTGACAGATTATAGATTTTAATCATGAATGTTGTTGAGTAGCTCATCATTCTTCTGCTACTTTTATAGCAGGACATTCTTTTACATTTTCAGTTGTAAATACATGACTAACCTATGTGATGGGCTTGCCTCTCTTTTTGGAATGTAGCTTAAAATGTACAGATTTGTTGCCACTGTATTGTGAAAAGCTAAGGTATAAGGCAGTTCAACATGGCCAACATACAGGTAGATATGTAAATACTGCACTCACTCTTAAGAACTGTACAATTACTTCGATTTTTTTTACCTTTGCTGTAATATGAAAAGCTTCCATATTGAAAGTTGCTTCTCTACAGCAAATATATGCAAAGTATGACAATGTATAATGAAAAAACAAAGTGTCTCACTTCCGTGTACCTATCATATAAAGCCGTAATAGAAATTCAGCAATTTTCCAAGGTTAAAGCAGAAGTCAATGGATATCAAAATCACAAGATAGTCATAAACCAGTACATGCACTCATATCTCACTTTTATAAGACTAAATGCAAGATCCTAGTCCTTCACTTGAACAGGAAAATTGCAGTTCTAACAGCATACTCTTTGTTTCATGGTCATTTTGCTAATGAGATACTCCATTTTCCACAAAACATCTTTTACTTCCTTTTTTTCACAGGAATTTTCTTCTTGGTCATACAATATAAACACATGTGGGTAGTTGTTGGAATTTTTAGTGGGTTATGTTGGTGATGCTTAGAGCTTAGAAGAAAGGAGTCACAGAAGAACTTCTAGTCTTAGACACAGCGCTGCTGATTTTTACTAGATTCATCCATTACACAGCTTGGCTACATTAGCTAAGATTCATCCTTTTTTCCCTTCTTTTATTACATTTTAAGTCTCAAAAAGGCAAAATTTACCGAGTGTGATCAGTTGTCACGGTCATATAGACTTTGTATGATGTATGATTGATTGTATGATTATCCATAACTGTGACTGTAAATTTCATTTCATGTAATTTAAAAGCAGAGTTGGTATATTACACATTTTTTTCTATTTTAGAATTTCACTTATAATGTCCAATAACAAAGATCATATTGTCAAAATAGTATACAAATATAAGCTTATCACACCTTAACTGTACTCATGGAAGAGAAACTTACAGATCTATTTGCTCATTTAATTTCTTTACATTTGTATTTGTGCCTTTTTCTGAAGACACAAGTTAGATCATTCCCCTTCCAAGCAGTTATTTTTTTGCAATGTCCTTTTCATACTTTCTTCAAGTAGCATACATATAGGTAATTTTTTTTACATTATAATTGAAATAATTTATTTTAGTTTTGTGTGACATCAGCCTCTTGATGTCTCTTTCCCTAGTTGTTCCCTTTCATTTACATTTTTCTTTATTCTCTTTCACTTTCTTCTGAATTGCTCCATCTTCATTCAGTCTTGTTGTTTCAAGACTCCTTCACACTGTCCCCTGTTTTCATATGATGTAGTTATATTTTGTGGTCCCTACATTCTTAATTCTATTTTCCTTTAATTTGATTAGCATTCCCTCCAATGTGTTTTACCTATCTCATTCATTTGAATTGTTGTTTTGTTTCATACGATCTTTTCCAGATTTCATCTTCAGTTCTTTTCAGATTCTCCTTTTTTCATCTTCAGCTAACACAGTTTTGGGAGGAGAGAGGGAAGGGATACCTTTATATGTGTGGTTATTTTAACTATTTCAAAAGAGATGTCTTTTTTTGCCATTTAACTTTACCTATTCTTTACCTTGGATTTTAAGACAAAATGTCAGGATATTTATGTAAATTGCAAACCTAATGAGAATCTACAGTGTAACTTAGAGGCTGCTAGCTTTAGTAGTAGAGTAATTTCAATAATGTTATGTAAGAGAGTAATGATATATCTGTAGTTTTTAACAGAGCACAATAAGATGGTGTACATATATTGCTCCCTCATCACAGCTGATGAGTGACAGAACTAGTGCATTCACTAGCGAATTTTTGCAGGGCCAGAAGTGGCTGGAGGTACTTCCTTCCTCTTCCTCCATCAAGACTTGGTTTTCACAAGGAAAGCCAGGCCTAAAGGTTGTAAACCATTGGATGAGGCTGCCTTTCTTCTTAATTCAAGATCTGTTCTCTGTGACCACCCAAACACATACCTACCCATAAACACCTCTCAGAGGCTGTTTACCCAAGGTTTTTCTGCATTTGCTAAGATTTGATGAAAAATTCTGTAGACCCACATTATAACTTTCAAAGAGATCTGTGAAAAGACTAATTTATTTTCAGATTTGGCTCAATGATTTGGCTCAATACTGCTTAGCAGATCGTATTTTTATGTTTTGACTATAGCATGGGGTTTCCTGAGCATGCCTCCATAATTTTTTCTTTAGTACTCATTTTGCACTTTAAAAAAGGAGACATCTAAGAAGTTTTGAATGTAGTGACTTCTTTATTCTTGTCTTTCTTTGCTTCTGTGGTACTACACAGAGAAACTGTGTAGTACCACAGAACCTTTTTGACAAGGAGATCAGTGTCAAAGAGGTAGCTTGATTCCACTATAAATGTTTCAGCCAAGCCTGTTTCAATTCATACCGAAACTGCCAATACTCAATTCTCTAGTGAGGAACTGATTCCTGCCCTGGTGTTTGCCTTTAGAGAGGAATTATGGACCATAAATTTGACACTTTGAGTATTGATTATATGACTCACTCTAGTTATTTCATTTCTGGAAACCATATAATCTTTCATTGAAAGGAGGATGACAGGCTGCTTTCTGTCTTTCACTGCAATTATTCTGTCTTTGTAGACTCATTAATAATCCTAAGATTGATTCTTTTCCATATTCAGCTAGCAAATGCATCCAAATCAAAGTCCTGCTTCTGAACAGAACTGCTGATGAGCTCTGAGGGAAGCTGGGTCCACACAGAAACACTGAACATACATACTCCCCATTCTGGCCTGTGACAGTGATTTCAGAAATGACTAGTTCATTTGCAAGAACAGAATTGCCTAAATAGCAAGATTTCTTTTTCGTGGTAAGAATAATATTTTAGGTGATCAAATGGGGGTCTATGATTGTGTCAAGCAGAAAAAAAGCACTTGCTGGAGCAAATTGAAGAAAGAAACACACTATCTTCTCAAGGCATGGAAAGACTAAGACCTGCAGTTCCAATGACAAAGACCTCAAGACAAGGACCTGTTATGTAGGAAAGACCCATAAACCTTCAGAATGATATTTACATACTACATTAACAGTAGAGTATCCTATTCATTACACTTTGTTTTTCTCTATAGTCTTACTTAGGGTTTCAAAAAAATAAAAGAAGTAAAAACACTCTCACATATTACTGGAATATATATGTGATACAGAATGTATTTGTCAGATACAACAAGTATAACAAAGAAAGAAAAAATCTATGTTTTTTACAACTTACTGTTCTAGCCCAGGGTCTGAATCCTTAATATAGGTGTTGGCTATGTAATAGAAAAAATAGGAATAGGTGATGTAGGCCATGGAGCCATGCAGTTTCTGCCTGAAAAGTTCATGTGCAACCATCATATAGTTTCCAACTAGTAATTTCCTTTCTTGCTTTTAATAGAAGTGCCTTTTAAGCTGCGCACAGGAACTATGACAGCTCTTTCCTCTGAATTTGTAACAAACCCCTAGTTTGTTACTGATCCAGTAGGCTCCAAGTATAGACTATAACAGCAAGTCTTACAAACTGTCCCAGCGTCTGTGTTCTCAGGAGGAATGGACAAATTCAGTTCTATCTTTCTGCTCCTTGTAACGGAATATCTAACAACAAAATTCCACAATGACAACAATGGGAGCTATTTTCCTCCACTGCTGCTTCTCCCCCTGCCCTGCCTCCTCCAATTTATGCAGGGAAGGGTGTGATCAAGGCAAGAAGAAGTAATGCCACTGACTGACAATACTTTTTTTCACCTGAATAACACTCCTAAACATTCAGTCTGCACATTAATTTTTGAGTGACATCAAGGATTCACTTCAAGATTGGATCTCACTGGCTAGTACGCTTAATTTACCTACTGCACCAAACAGCTGTTCAGCTTCTGTTGAATCTGAAAGCAAATGTAATTAGTGCACTTTCACTGCTGCATTCTCATTACATTGCCAGCCCATATCACTGGAACAGTTAATTACTGCAGAGACAATGGTTTGACTCACCTGATATAGTACATGATTATTCATCATTGATTCACTTTTTCTTCTTTACTGGCAATTTTGTTAACATCCCTGACAATACTTAACAGTGAATACTCTTGCTGTTTAGCATGTTTATGTCTTCTCAAATGTTTTCCAGTTCTCTGAGTAGCTTGCTTCTCTAGGTTTTAACTAGGTATGAGGTATGAATTTAGTTGACACCTCACATAACTGGAGAAATAGCTTGATTTTTGTGGCTCCTTAGTAGAACATAGTAAAACGTGTTACTCAGTCACTGCTCACCTCAGCTGTCTTTTTACTTTGGGACTTTCTCCTTGCTGACGTATCAAAGGCCTGTTAATGGCATCTGTTTCCTTCATTCAGCGATGACTTAAAAACAATGCTGACAAGAGGAAAGATTATTCCATAATTAGTCTTGTTCTCAGTAGACCTGTTCTGCTGCTACACAGGTTTTTTTGGATGACTTTGAGCTTGGTATTTCATTCCCTTATGCCTCTGTATTCCATCACTGAAACGGAGGAGCTGACTTCCCAGCCCTGCCTACCAGATGTCGGAGTCCCCTCAGACACAGCCTCTTTTCTCAAAAGCAAGCTCGGTCTGGATGAAGTTAGAGGACTCTGTACTTTATCAGTGACCTCTAGCCAGACTGAAGGACAAACTGCACAGTACATCTGCAAACCCTGGATATTTCTGCACTGTAGATCAGCTGTGCTGTGCTGGCACAGTAATACACCATGCTTCCCAGAAATGCCAGACTTAGTCATTTACCACATATGTTTGGCATTCTTGCCAAGCATCTGTAAGATACCATTAAGCTGTCCTGCTGCATCCTTCCCTGATCATGTGGCAGATATACCTGGCTACTCTGGTAAAAGGAGGTCATCTCAGTCCTTAAGACAAGTTTCAGTAATTTATACAGTGCTGCACATTTAGTGGCACCTTTGGCATACATGAAACTTGTAACCAGTCCAGGAAGAAATAAATGTAAGGAACCAAGAAAACACAGAAAAGAAATATCGTGACAGTTTAGGAATGTGAATCTACGGAAAAAAATTTTGATACAAAATTTGAATAGAAAGGAATTTTTAGAAAAGTGGGATATTCAGGGAGAATCTGAAGGAACTGAAACCCTGAACCTAAAAAAATTCAACAGGCAAATTGTCACATCAACTACCACAGCACTATGCTAATACTTAAAGGTCAGTAGAGTAGAACTGAATGGATTTCTCTGACATCTGAAAGAACCTCCGTATTTTTCAGTAGGTATCATAATCTAAGAGATCAATACTTGGCGTTTATATTTGGCTTGTTCATTTTCTCTCAGATATACTTGCCTCTTTTTTCCTGCTTCTGTTATGTGAAAAATTTGTATCATTATAAATTTTACAAAGAATGCTTAACAAAAGACTATATGAACAACTAAGCAGTCTGCAAATAATAAGCTGTAAAGTATCAAACCATGTAGCAGCTAAGTTGCATAGAACAGTAGAGATTTGTTTTCATGTGCTATACCATTCATTCTGACTTCTAGTAGGCTTTAAAGCCATTTTCTCATTAGTTTATGTGTTTTTTTAAAAAAAATGCCTTAGATCTCGCAGTTATTTTTGATATCTCTGTTCATTTTATGAGGAAAAAGTGATCAAGTGAGAAAAAGCACCATGTAGAATGTAAGCACTTCGGCACAATCAGTGCTCAAGGGGGTTCAGACCAAGTTAAACTTACAGCAAAGCTGCCTCTCACCTCCCACAGGAGCAATCTCTGCAGCTTACTGATGTCACTGAAAAAGCCTGAACCTCACGTCAAAGCAGTCTACTCTGCATGTGGATAAATAAACTAAAATATAGGCAATTTCAAAATAGGCAATTGCCTGAAATAGGCAATTTCAAGCAGCAAGAATAGCCAGTATTGACTCACATGCAGTAACACACAAATATTGACTCATTTATTAAAAGTAATTAATGAGGAAACAAAAAGACAATAAAGGGGGGGGGAAGTGAAAAGCAATCTTCTTAAAGGCCCTGAAGGCCCCTTTTTTCTATACTCTGATATTATAAATGCTCTAAACTGGATTTTGCAATGCACATTTTCTCTGTTGATCTTTACAATTTCAGCAAAGCATTTCATAGTTATTGCAACTTATGAATTATTCAATAACACAAGACGGGAGCAATTCATCTATATCTCCACTTCTCCGTGAGGCAAAGAAATCAAAAGCTTCAGCTTCACCTTCAGGTTTTTTGCCCAGCACAAAATTTCTCAGAATAGTACCTCCGAGAATTACCCTGTAAAACGATAAGGACATGTGCACAAAAGGTACAGGCGCAGAATGATTAAATTGAGAGGGAAAGACAAGTACACAGTATTGTGGCACCACCTTTTGCTTCTGCAATAGAAACTGATGCAGTTTAGAAGAAACTGCAGGATCTACATTCCAGCTGTGCTTGCCTCTGTTCCCTTGTTATCAGCCTGTTCCCTTTCTGAATTTTGTTCCAGACTCCAGTCCATGATACTACTAATCTTCTCATTAAGGGTGTCTATGCTTCAAAGCAGCAATCCTGAGACTATTTCAGAAAATATGGAAATACCATAAGCCCCATTTTACAAATGAGAAGCAGCAGCTGAAAAACACTTAGAAAGTAATCAGCTGCAGAACTAGGACTTAACGCATTTCTCAAAATCAAGTTAATGTCTAAACTATAGAATTACCTTTCATCTTGAAATCCTCTCATCTAGACTCCTGCCCTATCTTGAGTAAAAAGGATGCAAAGTAATTCTCAGAGTTTTAGGGAAGTGACTCTTCAGAGTTTTTAACATGTCAGTTTGCAACGTAGGCTATCACGTATATAACATCTACTAATAACAGGTACAACAAAATTTTGTTTTATTTCTGAAATAAGTATCAGCCAGAGCATGCTTATTAATTGTAGTTTTATATTGGAACATGTTCTCTTATTTGGCTTTATTACTTCCACTTCAACAGATACCAGCTGGTCCCGTTGGTTACTCATTCCCCTTCCTGACAATGCATGTAGGATAGGACTTTGCATTTTCATCTTACGACCTAGCTATATCAGGTCACTGTTGGGAACAATGAAATGTATGAGTTCCGTGATAGCAGTATCCTAGACAATATGAATATCCGTATTCTTCTTTAAGTCGTTTACTAAGACATCTACATTGCCTAGAGCTTTTTCAATGGCTGTCGGAGATGGAAAAGAGAGAAGTACAAAACCGGTACAAAACAGAACTAGACAGAACTGATGCTACTTGGATGCTTCATAACGAGTACGTGATGCTGGCATGAAGTTTCAAAGAGCAGATGTGGGAGCAGAGTGGGCTGAAATCTATGAACTAAATTTTAGAAATTCACTGTCTGATTTAGAAATTTTGAAATATTACACAGTAAAATAGGGCATAATTTTAGTAATATACATCCTTTTTCTATCCTTTTTTTTCTCAGTCATGTACATGTCAGGAGATAATACATAGCACGATGTGTTTAATTTGAAAGGAGGAAAAGAATTGTTAGAAAAAAAGGTGCAGAAGCAGGCAAGGGACAAAATTTGTACTGTTTTAATACAAACTTCACTTCAATATCTTTCTAAATAACTCTTTTAATGAAGAGTCAGTCTAATTTCTGAAACATGAGCTATGCTAGGTTTAGTAGCTGAAACAGAGACAAGACACAAATTTACAACTGTCTACACTGCTTAATTTTTAGCTTGTTTAAACCTGGTGTGGTTTTGATCTGTGTGCATTAGCATTCTTCCAGATAAGGTCTAAGCATGGTTCAACATTTACCCCCCCTATTTCTAATAGGCAGTTCAGAATTTGCTATCCTGTTTTGAGAGAAAAAAAATGAAAACAAAAAAATAGTTTATGTATGCAGACGTATGTCACCTGTGCCATTGAGCTTTAAGGCCAGAGAAGTTCTTAGCATCTTTAATATAGTAACATACATACGTGCTTATACACATGTAAATTTATCTGCAACCATGCATTTTTCTCAATGTTATTATCCAGAAAATTATCTATAAACTTTGGTGGTAGCTGTCAGCCTAGGGAACCTCATTCTCTCTTCTAGCAGTGAAGCAAGAAGACTGAACGACTAGCACAAGTACAGACATGAACTGAAGACAGAGGCATCACGACAGGAGCTCAGACTTCTAGCCACAAGCTATCCATAAGCATGGAAATGAAGGGAATCAAAACTCAGTCTGAGTAGAAGTGACTGAATGAAATAAAATGAGAAAATGAGGGTAAAGCCTTAACAGTCTGCTTGGGGAAAGCTGGTGAGATATTACTAAGATCGCACTATCAATTCCAAGATCGGTGGCAGAATGAGTAGCATCTAATTAGAATAAGGCTGTAGAGAAATATGTTTTTATATCCTCAGAAATGAAGTAGAACAAGATGCTTCTACAAAACTGAGATCTCTGGCTTCTTCCTGTAGTGCTGGAGACATAAAAATTATCTCGCTAGAGACGTTTGACACCCTTTTATAGGGATGCTTGCTGAGAGAAATACTCATCTTAAATGTCTCTAAAAGGAAGAACAGGATAAGTATCTAAGCAATGATGCCACTTCTAGAGAGCAAAATACACAGAAGAAAGTTAGAGACAGAACAGCAAGAATGTGGACCTCATCGTCATAACAGTTGCTGTAGAAGGCAATAGGAAAAGCAAAAACCAAAATGTTGGGACATGTGGACAGCAGCAAACATTTGGAAGAAGGATAACATTGTGGCTTCATGTTGTGGCTGTCTCAGGAAGTAAAAAGAGGCTAGCTATGGGATGTAGAGACTTCCAGTGAAGGGAAAGGCAGGTGAAGAATAACACTAATAGACCTGTTTTCTCTCAGTATATTCCCCACAGGTAGCAGCCCTCAGCCAAACTACCATATTTATAATTAGACTTTTGGATCAATGATGAATCCAATTCTAGTCAAAGTGCAGAGACAGCTGCAGCTCACTCCCAACATAGTGAGAGGCAGCAACATAAGAATGAAGAAGTGCAGCCAAGTGCTGGCAGCATACAGTAAAACAATTTTGAGGCCAGCAGCAAGCAGACACAAGCTGTTAATGTAGAATGAATAAGCCATGAGGAAAAAAAAACAAAAAAAAAAGTACTAGCACTTGAAAGGTACAGTAGCTGATGCAAAGACACTATAGAACTATCTGTTGCTGGACAGCATTATTAAAAACACCAATTTGATTGAAATACTATGCATGCCTGTCTTCAGCATGAAAGAAAAAGAGAACAGTCTCTATGGACCCTCTCCAGTAGTCTAACAGAAAGGAGCTAGACTTGTTGTAGTTAGCAGAGGGCTCTCACACGTTGTAGTTAGCAGAGGGCCTTCATAGCAGCTAGTAAGAAACCTGAAATGCATAAGAGATCCCTTAGGCCTGATGGAGCCACTGAAGAAGAAACTATAGTGAAAACACAGAACAGACACTCTCACTGAAACCAGAATCAGCAGTCGTGCCTTTTCATTTTGCAGACTTTAGCACTTTTCCAGTGCTGAAAAGCCTTTGGGAATGTTTAGGATGTTTGGGAAACCTCCAGTCAGGGAACAGAGCATTGTAAAGGAGTCAGTGTTCAGTAATCTTGAAAATACACTGCTTGATTTGTCTGGGACTAAAAAGGTCACTGTTTGTCATGTCAAGAATCAGTTCTGGCAGGCTGAATCATCCAGGCACTGAGAACTTTCGCTATGCCTTTTGCCAGGTACCACTGTGAAAAAAATGTCTCCAGACATCAGCCTGTCCTCAAAGCTATTCCAGTGATAACGGAAAAAGACAGATGCAGGACTTTCAGACATCAAGCCTGCAGCTTGCAACATGTTTATTGTTTAAGGTGATAGGAAAAGATAGTACAGGATGTCTTTATCAAGCTAAACAGAGCCAGAAGCAAGATACTAGTTGAATGCAAAGAAGTTGAAGCTCAGGAGAACAGAGGCCCTCACTATCAGAAGTCTGTGGACTCCTGGGAACTTCCAAATAGAAGAGCAGGCCACAGTACAAAAACTGAATGCCACAGTCTCCTGCAGTGTCCTACAGCCATAAACCATGAAGGTGAGGACAGTGAGCAATTTTTGGCTGCTAGGCAACATTCTCTGCACTTCTAAAGCAAGCAATCAGATAAAGTGCAACCAACATAGCTGGTTATGTAGGTATGTAGACTGACCAAGAAGAGGGGACTCTTACAGATATTTAAATCCTGTCCAATGATGGGAAATTGTTGATATTGACCTGTCCAGGGACAGTGACAATGATGATGGGGTTTATATCTGCAATTCCTGGCAACTAGTTACCACCTCAAGGACACTCACTCACTCAGTTAAAAAAAAAAAAAAAAAAAAAAAAAAGAGTAAGTGTAGGGGGGGAAAGAATGGTAACCTGAAGGTACAGTTAGTGAGGTAGGGCATATTTGACAACAAACATGGGTCTCTGCAGCAAGAATGGAAAAGAGCACTTCAACCACTGTGTGAAATATTTGTGCGAGAACATCAGAAATTAAATCTGGGAAAAATATAGATGGTGAAGAGGAGGCCACCAAATAGAACGAAAGGACAAACAAATAATGAAAAAAGGAATCAGACTGATTTTAGGTGTATTTGAATATCTGTGAAAGGTGAAAATCTATGAAGTCACAGTGGGCTGTAGATAAAGGTCATATCCTCAGTATAAATGATGATTTAATAACATAAATTATACTCAGTCAGTAAACTCCTCAAATAAGGAATACAGTAACAATTGCTAGAAAGGAAATGATACAACTTGTGCTGCATTTGGAGGGAGGAACATAGGTTGTTGGAGAGAAGGATACCCCAGTAATTAGTTAAAAATACTCTTAAGATCTAAGCTTTTGAAATTTTTGCTCTTTATCTTTCCATGCTACAGCTTCTAATTTGCAAAACAGTGATAATGACACTTCCGTTCCCACATTTGTTATGTGATAGGACTATCAGTGGTTAAAACCGTGTCTATCACAAGTATGTCAGACTATGTACAGACACATAAATACATCATACACATGTATGTAAAATAAATGACAAATAAGTATGTGTCTATGTCATACATAGATAGACACACATACACATACACACACACACACACACACACACACACACACACATTTCCTAGATCAGGAGTTCTTGGAAGACGACTTCATGTCTCCTTTTGATGTATGCAACAAATAATAATGATAAAAAAAAATCAAGAAGTCATAGATATCAGCCATATCTAAAATTCAGGAGGTCATCTAGGCATCTTGTGATTATTGTCCATGTTTTGTTACTCATCTTCCCAAATGTCCCCCGTATGAAAATGGCAGTGATCGTTGGCTAACGATGATACATCTTACAGATGTCAAATATTCCTAGCCATTTTCAACTTTCGTGCCGGCTAACCTGTAGAAGGGTTGTGCCTCTGGCGAAGGAGGCGGTGTTGTGTCCCCCGTTAGGGACCACGGCAGAAGAGCAGGACGAACCGCGCCGCGCCAGGCGCCGCGCTCAGCAACTCGCTCGCCGACCACACGGTGGGGGAACAGGCACAGACGTCGCTCCCGAGACCGACATCCTCGTTCTTGTGGACATGTCCAGCAGATGGCTCTTTCCAACCACACAACATTTATTGAACTGCTAGCTCCACTCCATATAGCACAAGGTCAGCATTTTCAACTCTTTTGTTCCTCTTATGAATAATTCCAGTGGTACATTGGACGATCAGTAAAATGTAATATGATGCAGAAAGCATTGCTTTTCATAGTATAAATAACTTAGCTGGGATGTAACACACTTTTGTATAATGAATATTTGTGAGTACTACACATATAAGCAGACTTGTATTTATTGGACTAGAATCACATCCCAGTTCTGCTTGAGTAAATCTGAAATAGCTCAGCTGTAGCCAGTGAGACACTACAGATGGAGGTGACAGGGGAATTTGGCTCATTGTTAAAAATACCTTCATGTAGAAACAATGTCAAAAAATTCAGCTTTGACCAGGTTCATTCATTATGGGCTAAATTGTCTCTAAATTGCACCCTCTTAAGCCAGTGAAGTTACACAGATGTAAAAGACAGAACACAAAAGCTAGTCTTCTTCAAACTGCTTGATCCAAAAGAAACCATTTTACATCATATTAATAAAGGTAAATTTCTTCATAGCGAATGATAATATATATATATATATATATATATATATGAGATGCACTTAGATCTCTAAGACACCTTCTCCAAAGTTTCTTGAATTATTTGAAAGCTGAGATTGATTCAGACTTCTGTGGTACAGTCATCATCTCTGTAATAGGCTTAGACAGAAATTACAAACCTGAATTGCCCAAAGCACAAAGGAACTGTTATGGACTTAATTCTATTACATGTCCTAAACGTCACCCAGTTTTTTAACATCTCTGAATCTCAGAAGTTTAGATCCTACTACAGAGCTGAACTTGACAACTCTGAGTTAACATTCCTGATTTTTAAAAAGCTGTATTTATTGCTGCAAAAGCTTTAAAATGTGGAGAATTTTGAGTGAATTGGACAAACATTCCAAAATACAGAGATTTCTTCTGACTCATTGAACTTTAAGCCTACAAAGCTGGAGCTTAACATGATTTAATATCAGCCCTTTTTAAAAATTGCTGCCATTTCTGCTGAAATTTCAGCTGAGAATTTGAGAGGATAAAGTAAAACATGAAAGAAAAAGTGTCCCAAACATGTGCTTCTAAAAACATCTTCAGGCATATATGTTGGAGCAATGGAAAAGAATACCATTCCCTAATTGTTTCCCTCCACTCTTGTTAATTTTGGACTTATTCCTTTCAGTCATCCAACTTAATTACTTTTGAGGTACTCTTAACCTTCTAGTCTCCTAAACTTTTACTACTTCCAAGAGCTACACCACTTCTTTGCTTTCCCAGAATATACCGGCTGCCACTAAGGAAGAAACATGAAAGCTCAAATTAAGACTGAAGCTTAATTGTATGTTGTATATTCAGCTGCTTAGTGAAAACTGATCAAAATTTTCAGGCAAATGGAGACTTATCAGCTACAAAGTACCATGTATACTTTTTCAGACTAACCTTTTCATACTTCCCTTTTGAATTGTGAGAGGTTTGTGAATTGAAATAACTACACCATAATCGAAAAGTAATTAGCCAGTAAGTTACCTCTGCTTTTATCCCTTTTGGGATGAAGTCAGCACCTACATCAATAAACCTACAGAGCTCCGTTTGGTATGCTACAGTGGGCTCAGTGCCTCCTGGGAGCTCCTTTGACCTTGCTTTGCTGGCTGCAATGAAGTGAGATGGTGGAAACCAGGTGAGATGTGCTCAGCAGTGCTGGTCTGATGTCAAAGAAAGGTGTTACACTCTGGGAATTGTGATCTGACATAACAGCTTTAATACTCCAAAATGTATTTTTCTTGGTTCTGCTGTAGTTTATCCAAAAAAATGGTAATCCTGCTAATAGCTGATGCTTGGCAAGTGTGAAAACTCTGTTACAAGAAGAACTGAGCTGATGATGGCTTAGCTTGGGTTCTTCTTCCCTCCTTGACGACAAACACAGTCCTGGCACCTTTCCATTTGCAGAAAGCCGGGAAGCAAAAGTTGCTGCCATTCTCAAAAAGCCTGGCAGGAAAGGGATCTGGTGGAACTGTCTGAAACTGGGAGACTAGCATGAGGCTTACAGGTTGTTATTTACATGCATAAATAAGTAGCCTGATGTTAAAGAAGCACTGTTTATACTCCATGTTTGAAACTCCGGGCCTAAACCTTGTGGTGCACAGCACATAGCAGGGGTTCAGGCAACGGAAATGCTGGGATGATTTCCTACCTATCTCTCAGAGCAGTGACAATAGTGGCATTGACAAGACAACTTCACAAATATTTTCAGAGGGGGAAAAAAGCAGCAAACTACCAATTAATTAATTATAAAACGTGAAAAGGAAGTTCTAGACTCAATTTTATGGCATTGGGTGCAAGAGTCTGCCCGCAGGTGGCGTGACCCATGAGAACCATGAATCCGGCTCCACAACCCCTGAGCATCTCCAGCTCCTGAAGAAGAGCTCCTGCCTCCTGTCTCCAGGGCTTGGCCTCTGTGTTTCCCTTCTCACACGTGGACGCTGCATGGCTCCAAGTGCCCTCTCGTCCACATTTGCCGTAAACACATCGAACACCTGTTTACTCTGACTCACCCACTCCTCACGCAGGCGCTCCCTTTTTTTGGCAGCAGACCTCACTCAGGTAGTATGTGCTGCTAATATCTTTTCAGGACCATGTAATAACATGCCTTCTATCCAATTCCTATCATCCTTCAGCCAGCTCAGCCAGTGGGCTAACTGCTTAGGATTCAGTGATTTATATAAGTGCAATTAGTTTAAAGTGCATCACTCCACGATTATGCTGGTGCAAATGCCCCGAGAGGGAGTACCTCACCGGTGAATCAGACCCTTCACTTTTTACAAACATGCAAAAGAGCAGATCCTGAGCCAGTGAAAATCTACGTGGCTCCATGCATTTCAACACACAAACTTCAGTCAGCTCAGAGGCTGAATCACAGCTCATGTAACAGACTATTTAGATAGAGGCTGATGCCTCACATCCTGAAGCGCAATGCTTTCCCAGAGTCGCCGAGGGTCAGGGACTTTGCAGACGGAAGAGCTGAGAGGGGGGCCAGTGCTGCAAATGCCTCCCTTTGAAAAAGTCTTGAGGATTTCTTCTTTTCTGTAGAGTTAAGGAAGGCAATGACCTGTTTCTCTGCTAGCTTCTTGCTCTCCTTTTCGCGGAGAGCTGCATTTATTCCGCCACTCCAGCTGTGAAACAGGTATTTGGGAAGTGCCTTTTGTTGCCACTTTCCCTTTCCTGCTCTAGCCTGGGTGTGTTCCCTGCAGCCTGGAAATCCCTGTGACACCTTTCCCTGACAGGCACCAGAGTTAGACACTGAACAGCTGAATCTTTTTAATCAGGTCTTGAAAATGGCTAACTTTTTCTCTGCACTTGTTTTGGCATCTCCAAGATTAAGAAGTCATGCAGCTTGACAAAGCACTTTACTCTTACGTGTCTTAACATAACCAGAAGGATTTTTTTCATGTCTCTATTCCAACACCTGCTGCAAAAAAAAAAAAAAAAAAAAAAAAAAAAAAAAAAAAAAAAAAAGGCTGGGGTGGTCTCTGTTAAACACCCCTGCACGCCTGCATGCCTCCTAGGACAGAGCCCTAGCTGCACATGACATACCAATATGTGCCCAGACAGGTGTAGTTAAAACACAAACGGGGGGGGGGGGGAGGGAATGGAGAGGGTGATGGGAGTGGGGGGAGGAGGACAGACCAAAACTCAGTCAAGTGCAATCTGTGTTAGAAATTTGCCAGCATTCAGCTGTCCACATTTTCAAAATGCAAATACTTTGAAATGAAAAGACTAGAAAATTCTGTGGAATATTTAAGAGACTGAGTTTTTTACATATCTGTGCATCATTTTACAGCTTTGGATAATTAGGAAAGTTTCCTTGGCAGTGCTCTGAGAGGATAGGCAAGGGTGACATATAGCAAGTCCTAAGGAAGGAAATATAGACGTTTTGCATTCTGCACATTTTTAGAATAAAAAAGAAATTATTCTTCGTATAAACAGTTTGAAACAGTATCCACATATAACATCCTATCACCCTGCTTGGAAATGCAGCCTTTTCATCAGCTGCTCCATGTGCTTGAACTCTTTTGCAGTATTTTGCTGGCCCTTCTGTCCTGAAGGGTGCAGGTTAGGGAGGCATTCTGCTAGTCTCCAGCCTTTCCTAAATGCAACCTTTTTTCAAAGGCAGTTCCCAAATCTGACAGGCACACAGTCTGTTCAAAGGCTTCCATTAGCTCTGCCGGATAACTTGTTATCTTGTAATGTTCTCCCCCTCCCGCTCTTAATGAACAGTTTGTTCCATTGCAATTCTTAAATCAAACATCTGGAAACCAGACTTGTTTAAAAAAAATAAAAAAGAAAGAAAGAAAGGGGGAAAAAAAGTCATTTCAGTGCATATGACTTCTCCAGGTCTCTGTCAGGAAGCAAAAAAAGAATTCAGCTGAATCAGTAAACTGACCCTTTTTTAAAAGCACTTTGACCAACACATTTTTCTAGACAGAAATTCTAAAGAACAACACACACCCACTTTGTAGCAGGATAATGCGCTCTGACAACAGATTGTTCCTCTGTTCACAGCTGTCTCCAGCGGGAGGAGCTGAAACCTGAACCAAACCCTCCTCGCAGGGATTGGAGCCGCCTTGCGCGCAGCGAGAAAGCCCTCCCAGAAAAACAGCCTGTTTGGAAAAGTGCTTGAGAACATCCCGAAGTGATTGGAGGAGCAGAAAACCCTTCCCCCCTGCACCTGACTAGTGGGTATTTACAGCACTTTTCAAGGCGCCTCTGCAGTGCCACTACACCAGCAGGGCTGCATGGACGGCGCGGCGCAGGCGGTGCGGTAGGGACCGATGCGCTCGCAGTGATCGTGAGAGCTGCGCGCCAGCCGGGCACCGCCGCGCTCGACCACCGGGAGCTTCGGGGAGAAGGAACCGCCTGCGTCCAAAATGCCACGCTCCTTCCTGGTCAAGAAACATTTCAATGCCTCCAAGAAGCCAAATTACAGCGAGCTGGACACTCACACAGGTAACAAAACGAGACCCAACGCCACCGCGTTGCTTGCGGGGCTGCACTTACTGCGTGGCAGCAGAGAGGAGGGGTGGGACTGCTTTTCGGTCTTAGACTTTGGGGACTGGGTTAGTTCGTTCTTTTACTTCATTTGCTTACAGAGAGGCAGCTTGTAGAACTATGTCAAGGCTGCTCAGAATGAATCATGAAGTTTGCCCATCCACTTCAGCTTAGTTATTTTAAGAGGATTTGGCGGGGGGAGGGTTCTTTTCTACATCTGTTGGTAATGGAATTTAACTTTTATAGAAATCCACCATGAAGTTTCACTGTTTCGTTGTACCAGGCTGCAAAAATTTAGAAACAGCTTGCTGCCTTGAAGAGATGTTAAAACTGTAATATGTCTGTTCAAGGGCACTGTCTCTATGCATCATTGTATGTGTATCAAACATTATTTTCTAAATCCTCTTCATGCCTGGATGATCATAATCAATATTTGACTTACACCCTTTTTAACTCACAAAATGTTAATTTTATTGCCTTTTGAAATACTTTCTATTTCTCTTACCTTAAGATTTTCTTCTTTCTCCAGTGATTATATCCCCATACCTGTACGAAAGCTATCCAGTCCCTATCATACCACAGCCAGAGATCCTGAGCTCAGTAGCTTACAACCCCATTACTGTGTGGACTACAACTGGGCTGCTACCATCTCCATTACCTAATGACCTCTCTCCGCTTTCTGGATACCCTTCATCTTTGGGAAGAGTCAGCCCACCTCCACCTTCTGATACCTCCTCCAAAGATCACAGCGGTTCAGAAAGCCCCATTAGTGATGAAGAAGAGAGAATCCAGTCCAAGCTTTCAGATCCCCATGCAATTGAGGCTGAAAAGTTTCAGTGCAGTTTATGCAACAAGACCTATTCAACTTTCTCTGGGTTGGCCAAACATAAGCAGCTGCACTGTGATGCCCAGTCTAGGAAATCGTTCAGCTGCAAGTACTGTGACAAGGAGTATGTCAGCCTGGGAGCACTTAAGATGCACATCAGGACCCACACACTACCTTGTGTCTGCAAGATCTGCGGCAAGGCTTTCTCTAGACCCTGGCTGCTCCAAGGACACATTAGAACTCACACTGGTAAGAACAATCTTTACAAATGCAGTATGTTGTTGCTATACCATCAGAATGCCTTTTTTACTGTTTTTTTTTCCACAGGTAAACAACAGTGTTTCCTTGAAATGCATACACATAATTGCAAATATATCATTAAAAGGCCAAATTCTTTCTTTTTTTGGAGGGGAAGGAGGTGGCAGGGAGAAGGAGGAAAGAGAGCGTAGCCACAGCTCATAACTGGGCGCCAGACTGGTGTAAATCAGCATATCTCCCTTGATAATTCTAGGACAGTTTAGCCCATTTCCACTAACTGAAGATTTTGTTTTAAATGTGTTTAATTATGTTAACTTGCAGGCTTTGGAAACTGCTAACATTGCAATGGTTCCAACTGATTCTGAAATCAAGCAGCAAAACAGACAGGCTGTGCATGAGGAGATGGTCTCTGACTCCTTAAGCAATTGGCAAGTTTTGCGTGCACGATCTGAAGTCCTTTAGATTTGGAAACACATCATTACCAAAGTGTCTTCTTTGTGCTGAGGCAAAAACATGATTTGAGTATAACACTGGGTACAATGTAAAGTCTGTACAGCTGTTTGCTGCCTTTTCAGTCAAAGCCCCTGTCCCAAGTAATTCACATGGAGCTAAGCATACAGTAGAACAAGTTCTTTGAAAAAAAACAATATTTAAAAATGTTGGGAGGCGCCTAACCTAAAAGTGCTGCCTGCACCTGTAGATGTAGAAGGTGTCAGCAGCTTCTCTTCAGAGATTGCGCTCTGCAGCATGTTCTGAAAAGACTGAACTCTGCAAACACAACCAGCAGCGCTGAGAGCTGTTACATCTGGCCTGACTTCACTTTTTATTACATAGCTCCTTTATTATAACAAATATTGCTTCTTTGTTTGTTTCTTAGGATAAATGGGAATTTTACCTAAGAGTGTAGTTCTTTTTTAATGCTCTTTCGTATTTTCCCTTGATGTTTCCTTTTTAGGGGAGAAGCCGTTTTCCTGTCCTCACTGCAACAGGGCTTTTGCAGACAGATCCAATCTGAGGGCTCATCTGCAGACCCACTCGGATGTGAAGAAATATCAGTGCAAAAATTGCTCCAAAACTTTCTCCAGAATGTCTCTTCTGCACAAACATGAGGAATCTGGCTGCTGTGTAGCACACTGAGTCATGCAGTCAATGTTTACCTGGACTCAATGCATTTCTCCACTCCTGTTCCAAATGATAAGTGGAAATCCAGAGGCATTTTTTCTCCTACTTTTCAACCAAAAAGCAAACAAACAAAATAGTGGAAGAACTTAGAATGTCAGTAGAAATGAGCTTAAGCATTTCTGTTCAGTCACTTAAGTGTGAATTTTGAAATATGGGGAAAGACACCGCGCATGACATTTCAAGTAGATGTTAAGGAAGAAACATTATCAACTTTCTTTATAGATGAAACCAAATGTATGTAGTCTATTCTTGCTAAGAAAAGGCTGCAAAGTTAACAATACATTCCTGCCAAGCCATTTCAACCAAAGAAACAGTATTTTAAATCGAACTTTTAATAAAAATGCTACCCAAGTGAATTTTGCTAGACACCATTTATCTCAGGTGCCTTAAAAAGTATTCCAAGTTTACCTTAGTAAATGTTTAATATTATTCATTGCTGTGTTTTTTATTTTATTTTATTAAAAGCCAAGGCCTTCATTAATGATCTGAAATGCTTTAAAACTGCATAATTAAGAGAGGAAAATGAAAACATAAGAGAATGTATAAAAAATTGACAGCCACAAATTAACCGCATGTGCCTTTTTTTAAAAAAAGAAGAAAGACTGTAGCTTCAAACATTCCTGGTGCATGCTTGACCATCTTTTAATATGGAATAGATCCTTTAAACTTTAATCTTTTTTTAAAAAACGGGAATAAGTGCAAGAGAGGGGGTTCTTGGGAGTCTGACAATTATTTTTTTAATGCACAAAGGAAATGCAATATGTTCAGCATTACCCCTCCAAGTGCCTTTTTTATTGATGATTTTGTAAAGTTATGTGGACATAATGTAAATATTTTTATTTTTATATGATTGAATGTGTTATGAATGAAAGTGAATTGTTGCCTATAGCAGTGTCTATAGATAACTTGAAGAAAGCGTGAAGTGAAATTTATGTTTTTTTTTCTAGCCACTTTTTTACAATAAACATTTTTAAGTAAGATTTCTGTTGTTTGTTCTAATTGAATAAAAGGACTGTGCCTGATTTATAAAGGGTGTGGGACATACAGACAAATTGAAGTGTGTCTACATTATGAAATGAAGATGAAAGTGATTTTCAAATGTGAATTCTTAGTTCAAAAGTACTAGACATTAAAAAGAAATACATCCATGGCATTTTCAAACATATAAAACAGTAGAATGCATTTTTATAGAATGTCTCCTTTAAAGCATGGGTGCTTTTTTGTTATTGTTGTTTCTTATAACACCATGTCAACATTGCAAAATATATTTTATCTAGATCATTGGAAAGAAACATCTTTCTTGCATTGTAACAGTTAAAAGGATGCTATCAGAGCAGCCTGATTACAGTGCTTTTCCTGAGACGCTGGTATTACAAACTCTGGGCCAAAGCTCATTATCATCAGTGGAGCCTTTGGGGAGTTTGGTAATATTTGCAGGATGCTCTTTTAGAGCAGTATTCAAGTCATAACACAACATAGTTGATATGGTCACTTAAAGATATTTTTATTAAATATCTTTTATTATCTTTTTAATATATATCAAAAGTGTCAGTTTAATTTATGCTGACTAGGTATATCAGCTAATATATCAGAGGAAATAATTACTCAGTAATAAAAAGAAGGATATTTTTCTTCTAATGGTTTGAATAAAGATTCCAAGATCTGAACTATGTACAAGCATTGCAACATCAACAAATCATATCTTGCTGACTAGTACAAAATAACACTATTTTCAACTTTTTACAGATTGCAAAGCTAGAAAACAGATAAACGCTAGTCGGCATCTAATCTAAGGAGCCCTATGTCTACATTATGGTCCTAGCAAGAGCAAGAGATAGCAAAATATTAATTTTAATAAATTTAATAAATAATAAATAATTAAATTTAATAAATAATAAATTTAACAATTAACAATCAGATTAAAATTAGGTATGCATAAGATGTAGATTTCTTGAAAAAGAGATTGCATTTCAACAAAATATTGCAACAGATTATACCAACATTTTGTCTCTTCCAGTTGAGGCCTGCAGAGGAATGCTTGAGCTGAACTACATTAGAATAACCTAGTCAATACGTGCATAACAGAGGTTTTGTACCTTTTCTCTACAGGAAGTACTGTGCTGGAAAAAGGTCAGTTCAAATGAAATTTTTCAAATGCTCCAAGCATCTTCTGATAAAATCTCTATGTTACAACAACCATTCTCCAGAATCTGTTGGGGTGTTTTCTAGGAAATAACTAGAGAGTTCAAAAAAGATAAACTGAAATATAGGCAAATTGAAAAAAAATGCAGCTAGGATTAGTGGGAATTTGTGAGGTAACATTTTGAAATAAATATAAGAAGGTGTCAAATACCCTTGAAAAATTTCATGTGGTTACTCTATTGATTTACACTTCCATGTTATTCACTTTGAAGTCCATAGGCTCCAGCAGCTATTTGTGCAGCTTTTTCTTCCCAGAATAAAGTTTACCTGTGTATAGGAAAAGCTCTGGCAATAAACAGCTGTTCGTACTGACAAATTTCTAGGTTTGCTCTCCTGCACCCATTTACCTGACATTATAAGGCTTTTCCACTGTTTTAATCCACACTTTAAGTTATCTACATCCATAGTAAATGAAATAACATAAGAACTTGACTTACTGAAAGAGTGGGAAATGCTACTGCTGTCCTTCTGGGAAATCAGATGAAAACTTCATCAAAATACGGTATGCTAAACCAAACACAAGTGGAACTGGTTCTGATTTGAAGATGACAATTAAGATATGGTACTTTGCATGCCTGTAACACCTATACGCATAAAACACAAAGATGGGAAAGGTCTAGAAGCTCTTCTAACTTGACTCTTTAATTGAAACAGAGTACTGTATCACAGATTTCTTGCTCTCTGCCCAGCTGTAGCACAAGCTTCCCAGGGAGGTGAATTTCCCTGTTTTTTCTGGGAGAAAACTTTCTGTCAGGCCATTTCTCCAAAACGTTAATGGTTTTACCTCATTATTCTAGAAAAGCCTTCTGTAGCTGCATGAGTTATTTATCAATATAAATTGAATTCTATTCTGAGCTACTAGTCTACAATTCCACTGATTTTTTTGAAATGTGGCTGAAAGGCCCCCTCCTTAGTGAATCTGCCCATTGAAACGCTCACCATTGCTCTATTTCCTGCAAGACATCTCTGATCTTACATCCAGGTTTTTAATCTTTCTCAAGAAAATATGTTCCCCACACTTCTGCTGTCTTCCTTGTTCTGTTTTGAAGTCTCTTTCTTCTCATCTTCGACACCAGTGCCAAAAGTAATACTTTTAAGTGAAAATTTAAGCAATTTAAAGGCTTGTCTCTCCTGTAAAGCCACTGACATGACAGCAACCTATATACAGTGTGAGTTAATGCTTCTTTTATCTGCAGCCTTTTTGTTTACTAATAAGCTGTCTAAAATCGATGGATCTACAAAAGGGACTTTTTCCTAGAGTCTACTGCAAGTATACTAAATGCATAAATGTCGGGTTATATTTATATGACTACGATTACCCATTCACAGTGAATGAGGGCTAGTTCATTCCCTTATTAGTTTGGAGGAATTTCAGTTCACCTCATGAGTGTCCTTTCAGTGCGCGAAGAAGAGATGAACCACCTCAGCACATGTGCAGCTACAAGTTGAATGTATGAGTTTCTCAAGACCAAATATAATAAATGATTCACTTCAGTTTCCTCTTTTCTCTTCCCCTGAGTGCATTTGGGCATGCTTTTCACCTCAGAGACTGCAGCATGAAGCAATATGTGCATGAAAGAAAGACAGAACAAAGTATATGTTTATGCTCAAAGCACTGAATTATCCTACCAAATAATATGGATGATTAGAAAAGCATCTTCTGCACTCTCCAAAGGGAGAGTAAAAATAAGTAAATAAAATAAATAAAATAAGTACCTCTCAGGATAAAGCATCATGAAGTCTGTCTCCTGTATTTTTTATTATGTAGAATATTATAGTTCCTGTTATCTTTAACTAAGTTCAGGGTCTATTACCCTAAGCTCCATAAAATCATATAACAAAGAAGAAGCAAGCACCCTAAAAAACTTGTAATTTCAATTAAAAAGAAAAAGAAAGAAAGAAAGAAAGAAAGGGACAAGGAGGAAACCTGGTGATTAAATTCTGACATCTCGTGTTCCAGCTGATGCCCCTGCCACAAAATCAAAACAATATTTCATCTTAAGATGTGATATTTTTCTTTCTGAATAAGATATTTTCAATGTTAAAAGTTCCCTCTTTAGAAACAATGTGTTGTATTTAGTATTTGTCCTGGATATTTGGTTTTGTCTCTTTAAAGAAGGTGTTTTAAAAGTTAAAATATATAACCTATAATTCTCCATGACAGGAATATTAAGAACAGAATGTGAGAATCCCACTCCAACCTGTGTGTATTATAATAACAAATGACTGCTGCAAGAGGTAAGATTAGATCAAGAGCAAGTGAAATCACAGAACTGCTGAGGTTGGATACATCTCTGGAGATTATCTAGTCCAACCACCCCCACTCAGTGAAGGGTCACCTAGAGCACATTGCTCAAGACCATGTCCAGTCTCCGAGGATGGAGACTCCACAGCCTTCCTGGGCAATCTGTTCCAGTGTTCAACTACCTTCAAAGAAAAAATTATTTCCTTATATTTAAAGAGAATTTCATGTATTTTAATTTGTTCCCATTGCCTCTCGTCCTCTCACCAGATACTACTAAGAGTCTAGCCCCAGCCTCTTTGTGCACTTCCATTACATATTTATACAAATTGATAAGATCTCCTCAACCTTCTTGTCTTCAGGCTTAGCAGTCCCAGCTCTCACAGCCTCTCCGCATATGAGAGAGGCTCCAAGCCCTTAATCATCTTTGTGGCCCTTCACTAGGCTTGCTCTAGTAAGTGAATATTTTGAACTGGGGAGCCCCAAACAGGACACAGTACTCCAGATTTGGTCTCATTAGTGCTGAGTAGAAGGGAGAAAACACTTAGCACTGATGGGATGCAACAAGGCTGTGGAAACTATATTATCTACAACAACAGCGCGTGTCTAGTACAAACAAAACAGATGCTTGCGTGCTTTATTCCGACTTCCCAACAATTTTAATTCATCTTTATAAAATCAAGAAACTTCAAGGGTGAAGAGTGCAGGACTGGGTCTTGCTGGGAGATCGAGATTTGCCCTGTCTCATTGCAGAGTGCAACAGAATAAGGATGCCTCAGGTGAGTTATGAGGCATGATTTTTCTTCTGCAGATGCACATATTTTTTGAGACACCCTATACAACTTAGCAAAGTCTTTGAGGCCATGGTGCAGCCTGACTATGTCTTTGCATTGGTGTATCCTCTAAGGCACACATAGACAAACCAGACTAGAGAACAAAAAATAAAATTAAAAAGGGGGTATGTGTTGCTTTTACTGGTTTGACATTTGGGTCACCTTGTTCCTTTTCACTTGTTTCTTCAATACTTCAGCTATGCTACCCAAACTAATACTTTTTTGTGTTTTTTCTTCTTATGGTCCACTCAGCATTTTGATACAAAAATATAAGGAAGTGCTTCTTCATGACCTTCCTTCTCTCATTTTCCCCAAAGACAAAAGCCATTGCAAAATGCAATTTTGTCCTCTAGCTGCATGCTATTACACCTCCCCCCTCCATTATCTGGGCGCCGAGTACATGCTAGCTATTTCTGCTTTACTTTTATTCTATGTGCATTGCAAGAAGTTTTTCTAGTGCATAAGATAAGTAGCTAGTAGGTGGATGGAGGCCATAATTTATATGACATTTCTCATAAATAAAGAAGAAATACTTTTTTGTATCTGTCATTTTGCAAACATATTTTTTGCACCATTTAGTTGAAAGAAGACATAGGAAACTGAACAATCACAGGAATGCCAGCAGAAATCCACACAAAAATATGATACCAGTCATAGTTTTAATATCCTGCACACCATAGGCTTGGAAGAGCAACAGTGGTGCATGCAAACATTCATGTGTTATCTACATATAGATAAGACATGCAGCTGACCATCCTGTCTTCTCAAATATGCAAATCCTTTCACTGCAATTCTAATTTGGAGGATCGGCTTTTCACCTAGCCAAAGCAGACCACAGAAAGCCATCCTTTACCTTGATAAGTTTCTATATTCTCCTTAAATCCCATGTTTTAATCTGTTCTATTAGTGTTTTGTCAGCCTAACATAGGAATCATCCCAGCTGAGACTGACGATGGATCGAAGCCAGTGGATCACGGGACTCTTAATACTTCATAGGTGTGGACATTGCCACTTCCTCTAACCAGGCGCTGTAGGTGGGTCAGTCAACAAACACATGTCAGGTGCTGGACCTAAAAATCCATCAAATGGAAACTGCTTCTAACTCATACCTTTTCATACCTTCTTCAAAGACATGACCTAGGAATGTAGGAGCTTTGATCTAATGAAACTCTCACAGAGAAGTGTTTAGGTCTCATTAGATCCCAGAGGTTCCCAGTACAAGTGATGAATATCAAAACATGAAGTCACAGACATCTGTTAGGTTGCTAATAAGAAGCAGTCAAAGTATAAAGTTGCACTGCAATTAGCTCAGATTTTGCACAAGTCCTTAAACCAAAGTAAATTCCTTTGAATGTAACCTGCCCTCTTATGTGGCCTGGCAAATCAGCCACACTTGACAATGAATAAAGAGTTAGAAGGATGAAAACTGACAGTTACTAAGTATCTAACACTAAAAATTGAATGAATAATCAACAATTTAAAGTAATAACACTATGCATAGAAGGGTAATAAAAAACTCTTGCTGTAAAAGCTGCATCATATTTAGTATTAAATTTTATCTTTCTTCATTTTTAAATGTTACAAAAATATATTTTGGAAGACAGTGCACCAAGATTTATTATACTCCAAGTACACCAAGCATTCACTGTTCATCCATAATACATGAAATCAGGCCAGGTTGTTATGTTCTGGAGAGATTTTAAAAAAGAGAATCTTATGACTTGTGATGAACGTTTTGGTGCTGTTTGCGAAAAAACTTGGCATCTTAGTCCAGTTTCTAAGTAGTTCTGACTGGGCAAGGCCCACACGCAAAACTAATCAGGTTTTCAAAAAACCCCAACTTACTGACAAAAATAAAACACATCTTTGGTAAACAGCTTCCAACTTGTAGGCAGTTTCAAGAGATTGCCCCCCATCTTTTCTCTATTTCCCCCTTTTCCAGTACTGGCAGAAAAAATGGTTGCTTTTATTGATATTTTTATTTCCGAAGCAGCTCCCTTCACAGGTTACAGAATCAACACTGTAGGTTCTGGCTGAACAGTCACAGCAGAGATCCATGACTGAAGGCTGGTGAAAACCCAGATATTCTGTCTATCCTAAGAGGCTTCAATATGTCACGCTGGCAGGACAGCATGGGTTCCAGGGACAAAGAGAAGAAAAAGAGAAATCTTGAGGACTACTAAAATGTCAGCCTTCGTAGGAGGGCATGGTATTTAATCGGTATTTACAAGCAGTAAATATCAGTTACAAATTACTTTCCAGGTCAGACTTCTGTAACAGGAGAAACTCAGAAGTTCAGCACTGTTTAGCTTGGAGAGGAGATTTTGGCTCTAACCAAAACTGCAGCTGATAAATCAAGTATGTCTGATTACCATTTTTTTTTACAGCAAAAGAGATTAGGAACTAAGAAAATAGACATTTTTTTAAGTTACACAAATATAAAATAGGAATAACAGAAGCATCCAAAGTCATGCTAGACTATATGCATATGATACACACAAGATTAAGTGTATAGATTTAAACAGGGAAAATGTTTTAACAGAACGGCTCAGCTACAATTCTGATTTTGATTTGTTCGGGTTTTTTTCTAAAAATTTAAACTAAAAAGGCATTTGCATTGTTTATCGGCTGCTTAAAACAGGCAATTAATATTTTCACTCAGATATAGGATTCATTTCCAATTTTTGAAAAAAAAAAAAAAAAAAAAAAAAAAGTTGTTACTTTCTACTAACTCTGCTCGGATCCCAGCTGCATATGTTGGAAATCTTATTGAGGTTCCCCATAAAGGAAGTTGCTTTCTGAGAGAGAGCTTAGAATTGGGCATTATATAATTGGATAGTACGCTGTTTTACGGGCACATAACTAAGTTGTGATGTATATATTACATTCACAGATGCACACCGTGGCCCAGTATCCAATGCAATCAGTCATTTTGAAAGGAGGAAGTCATGTTTTGAGGAGGTGCCATGTAATGTCAAACCGTGCATTTGTATTACTCCCTCACTGATAGATGACGGCCAAGTGGGACTGTGAAAGGACAGGACTAGAAACAGAGCCACTCTTGTGAATATTAATACTCACTGCTTTGGTAGAGGTTGTCCTTTAGCCTTCTTCTCACGATATGGTAGCTGTGCCTAACATGCTGCCAAAAGCCTCCACTTTCTGGTACAGCTGGAGAGAAAGCAGACTAGCATTTCCCTGCGGTATCCAAGGATGAGCCTTCCCTTCAAAATATTTTGTTGGTGCAACTGCACAGTCAGCTCTCTTATATGCATATAATATACAATTCATACTGACAAAATGTGCTTCACCAGCATAGCTGCTTTTAGTCACCCAAGCACCACAGGCAGCAAAAACGCACTTGTAACCCAGAAACCACAACTAGATTTTAGCTTTTTGTCAGTACAGAAGCGCTGCAAAAAAACAAACAAACAAATGAAAACCCACAGCACTGCAGTCCTGGATAAAGTTTATGATGTAGACCTGGCCTGAGTCATCGGACAGTGCATCTTACATACCTTCTTGTTCCTATGATAGTCCCTAAAGCATAGCCAGATATTAATGCTTAAATGGCAGGATTTTTAGGTGAAGTACGATGGGATATAGGAGTGGGAAAGTATATAGTTTGTGACAGGAGAAGATCCAGAAACAGTTTTTCTCACTGTGAGACTACAGCAAATCTTACAGAGTTAGTCCATTTGCTTTTATTTTATTTTCTTCCTGCTTGTTTTTAGTGAGAATGAATAATGTCCATGTCTTGTAACACCTCGGTGATAATTCAGCAGGATTGCTGTGACCTTTACTGGTTGGACCAGGACTGATTAGCTGCAGATTTCTACGTATGAAACTCAGCTGACAAGCCAGGCTCACAGATTCTGTATTGTTGCTGTTTCTGCTGAGGAATGTAAAAAGATCATCTCTGTTGCTCGTTGAGGGGGAAACTAATGAGTTGGTGGAAGTGGAGATTTGAAGTGAACTGCATTTTTTTTATTAATCTTTCTGATTTAGTTCTTGTAGATAGCTACATGTGCATGGACTGTGCTGAGCTGGATAGGTTGCATTTGGTTTCAAATAGTTTGAATCCCCCATCTGCTTATGCTAAAGGTGAACCTTTCCAGGTGATCTAAAATGTAGACTTTTTAATTGATGTGAATGGCAGCTTTCCTGTTTTAAATTCCAGGTTGTAAAAAAGAGAGTTGCATTGTCAATCAGCCAGCAAATGGTGCTGCACTGGCCTTTCTAGAAAAACAAACAATGGGTAATAAATGACTTTATGGTAGGATTGAATTTAAAACAAAAAAAAAAAAAACCTTATCAGCACAATATGTTTTCTGGTCCACTAAACTCTTCTGTTTTAATCTGTTCCAGCTATGCTACATTTCCCATTTTTTAATTAAAACAAGTCTTTCTAAACATATATATGTGTGTGCACACATACATACAAATGGAGATATGTATATACAGATATATATATGGAAATTTTTCTACATTTAGGCAGAGAGAGAACCAGAACAAAACGACCCCTTAAATGACACTTTATTTCTTTGGACAAAACTATTAATATGTGGCACGTTCCCATTCTCCTCTATACACCCAATCTCAATTTTCATTTAAAAAACTAAAATGAGTCCGTTTCCTATAGTTATCAGGAAGCAATAGGCATAAAAAGACATATAGGTCTCAAAGAGATACATAGCTCAAAGTGGTATATTGGCACTGCTCCTCTCAGAGTCCTCAAGAAACTGATAAATTTTAGCATAGATGCCAATTCATAGGTATCAAGCATGGAAAGAAAGCATGGGAGAACACTGTAATGAAGATCTGCACTATTTATTGTGAATGGCATTTCAGTTTGATGTTGCAAGTAGCAGAAGTTGTAGCAAAAATAAAGAACTGAAGTTGCACTTAATACAAAGGGCCTTTCCAAACTAACAGGTATACCTGAAATCCAGTCAAGTGCTGACTGCGTGCGAAGAATCTGTGGGGCCAGTAGGATCCTATCTAATCACGTTTTAAAAGCACAGCAAAAAGCCTGCTGCATGTGACATCTGTCACGAAAATGTCTGAGATTCTCCACACTGGAAAAATGTTATTGCTTCCCCCTTCCCTTTGCATTCAGTTCCTCCTTTTGAGCCACACAAAATGAATGGCACAATGAACAAGCCCCAAAGATTAGTTTTCGGGGCCAACTAATGAATATAGAGCAGGCTGACTAGCAGACCTAGAGGAAAAGCATTGTATTAATTTACTCAGACAATATGTTTGCCTACAGTTTTCAACATCTGTAAAGAAGAATAAGCACACAGCTCTCAGATTAGTCAAGAAATCTTCTTCATGCTTATGGAATACCTACAGTTTATATTCTTTACTCTAACTTTTCTCTGTCTCATTAATAGCAGCACTTAAGTATAACGTTTCTATGTAAATTTACATTGCACTGAGTTATCTTTTTTCTCCAACAGAGATTATGTTTGGGCACAACTGAGATTTTTGATTTCTCCTGCATATTCAACAACTTCATTAGATCACAAATAAATAGCTAGGTATCCTTCTGTGCACATGTACATATCAGTCATGCGTCTTCTGGAAATTTGATGCATTCAGGAACACTGAACTTACCAGGCACGAGCAATGCAGCTGCGCAAAGCACTGACAGTATCACATCAGACCTATTGCGTAAACGCAAACTCTTGATCTGCACATATGTGAGAGGTCAGATGTATCTTGAAGCTCCATATTTTCTATACTTGCAGAAGCCTTCTGGAATGCCAGAGAGAGCATAACAAGCCTGCTCCTAAAGGGATGATTTGAAGAAGGGGAATCTGTATGTCCCAGGCAATGCAGTGGAGAATTCCACTTTTTAAGGGAGATCAGGGTCACAGATAACGCTCCGCCTACATATACAAAGGATATACAGCACAAATCCAGTCCTTCTTCAAGCACCTCTCAGGCCAGGAGCTAAGGATTATAACCTTTCACCCTGTGCTGCACACAATCAAGTGTTCAGCTCCCAAGTTTAGAGCCAGTTTTATGCTGGAGTTGTCAAAGTGCCTGCTTCCAGTGAATAGGCACAGTCTTCTCTTTTTTGGCTCCCCACTAAGAAATGCCTGCAGAATATGTCAGACAAATGGTTGAAAGGTCAGGGGGCAATGGCTAGCAGGGAAGCTGGTTCTCATGCCTCTATCCACAGGATAGGTTAGAAGTATTTCCCAGCATGTCCCACAGTCCTGGTCTCTTAGTGAGCATCTGGATGCATTCTCACTACATGGTAGGACAAAATGTGAGTGAGTAACTCTGCTTTCCTATGGAGAGAAACTCAGGCATGTTGGTAAGGCGCATTTCAGTAGGTCCCCTACCCTCAAGTGGGGGACAGCCAGCACTGTTGGGTGTGAATTGCATCAGAGGCTAGTCAGAACATTACATCCCAAATTTTGTTAACATAAGATATGCTTTCCATGGGCCAAAGGTCAAAAATATTTCTGTCAAGAAGGTGCATTCCAAAGGCAGCATGGAAATGATGCGCTTTGCAACATGTTGCACCTATGTCGGTGAAAGGAAAAGACCAGAGGCTGTGTCTTTGTAACTCACTTTCCTGGCCACTCTGTTCCACAGTTAGTTGTGGTGCTGCAAAGCTTTTCTAAGTGGCCAAGGCAGTGCCCAAGCTCACGGAAGAGGAAAGCTCTCCAGAATCTCTACTCCTTCCACCCCTATACAGCCATTTTAAAAAGGGACAGATTTCCAGGAGCTCTCAGAAAAAAAAGCATGCATACGTTGCTGAGGTTCTTTTAAAGAATCTTACCCTTTCTAAAACCCAGCCTGTGCTTGCTGACTTGAGTGGTAAATTTGGAAAAGTACCATCAAGAAGGTCATATTATAAATTCAAGTCCTAATCCCTATCTGGTAGAACATAGGCTTGAATCAATCTCCCATTTCTCAGTGAAGTACCTGGACTACTGCGCTATGAGTCATAATCCATCCTCCCTTCTTTCTTTTTTATACCTGGATGCCTTGCAGACTGGTGGTTAGACTGCTAGTAGGTGGAAAATTGGTTCAAATCCTACCAAGTGGGGTGATTATTGAACCAGGAAGTTCCTGGGGCTGGTCAGATGGAAAGCTCTCAGCAGTGCATGCTTCAGTAAAAGAGGATGGCCTTTTTCTAAACTGCTACCTCCTTAGCTTTTATTACAGACAACTCTAAATATACACTTTACAAATATTTAACATATATTGTATTATAACATATATTAAAAATAAATATGTAAGGGGGATCAAACACTGGAATAGGTTGCCCAGGAGAAGTTGTGGAGGCCCCATACTTGGAGATATTCAAACCCTGCCTAGGTTCAGTGTTGGGCAACCTGGGCTAGTTGACCTTGCTCTGAACAAGGAGGTTGGACTAGATAATGTCCAGGTGCCCCTTTCAATCTGACCCACTCTGTGATTCTATGATTTTTTCAGGGTTTATTTTCATGTGAGCTTTGGAGAAAAAAAAATGAAATTATTTTGGATCTAATTAAATAAATGCTTTAATTGTTTTTTTCCATGGAATTGAAAATTCAATTATGATCGTAATTCCCATTACTAAATCCTCCTAAATTCTGGCCACATTTTTCACTCTGCTGAAGTACAGCTCCATAAGATGGATGTATTAGCACCACTGTGATTGGGACGTGAAATCACGTGCTTTCCTCTCACATACAGAGGCATTTCAGCCATGATCAATAGTGTATTTTTTCCTTTGGCAGCTATTAATAGAAGTCTCCATTTGCAAGCATGATTGTCTTTTTTTTTTTTTTCATCATCATGGTGGGGACCCAAGTAACAAATGTTTACTGAGGGAACTAGGTGCAGATTTGTATGAGATACGTAGAAGACGAGTTAATTCCATTTATTATCAACCTGACTTCATGAAATCTCAGGAAAAAAAATATTCTAACTGAGATTTATTGAATTTTCTTAATTGTCCTGATTTTTTTTCCCTTGGAGCATTTACTTCAGTGGATCTTTATCGAGCTGTATCTGTATATACATAAGGATCCATATACAAGGACACATGTTTACAACAATTTGCTGAAAGTATCCACATCTGAGATTATTTCTGCATATTCAAGAGGACAGCTAAGGGCAGAAATATCTTTTCCTGCATGACAGATTTTGTCCTAATAATTTGTATAATTTATCATTCAAAAAAAGTAGTGACATTTGGACAATCATTTCTGAAAAATGCTTCATGGTTGCCCAAAGTGTTCCTGGTGTTTTTAATTACAACAGAACCTATTTTACTTTAATGAAGTAGATGATAAAAACTTAGAGAATCTTTCATGAGATTTATTAATAAAGTTGGTAATCCCACAAACTGTTCCACTTGCTTCCTTCTGTTGATCATTGCCATATTTCTTAATGCCAGATCCTGGAAAAATCACAGATTAGGTAAAGTTATTAAATAAACAATGGAAACAGGTAGCAAGTTGAATGCTGAAATACAGGCTCTTCTCATTAAAAATATATTCCCATGTCTTATTTATTTAAGATTATGATTTATTCATGGCAAAAACCTTTAAAAATGCTGAACACAGTTTATTATGCTGATTTGGATAATTTAAGCAAATTCACCAGTCATTTTCTCTTTTAATGTGGGACTCAGTCTACTTAAATGTTTTTCAGTGGAGCAGCGTGTGTATTTCTAAATCGTAAGGAGTTCAAGTTCCTTCATTTCTTTATTTACCAATTTATTGCGTATGTCGTTTGTTGCATCAAGGCTTTTCTGTAGTGATCTATAGTAGTTAAGGGAAGTAAAGAGAGCTTGATCAACCACAGTTTAAATTATTGGCCATCATAAGAAAAGCAGGAATTTACAATTAGTTGTGTCTTATTTTCTCCAGGACATCCAAAGCAGGACACACTCTATACTGTCATAGTTGATCATCTCTAAAACAAACATTATTCAGATACCAATCCTATATATTTGATTAAAATATGCATTTGATTAAGCCAACAAGCCAAAGAATATTGGCTTTTTATCAATATGGTTTATTCCACCAGTCTCCAGAAGGAAAAGGACCTATTCCTACTTGTATTTTTAGTGATGACAGTGCAAAAAGAAACAGTATGTTTCCTCATAGCTTTCATTTCACATGGAGCTTTCTGTCCTCAGCCCAATTTATTCTTTGTGTACTGTCCTTCCTGGCAAAGCAGCTTCTGCAAAACCTGAAAGATGAAGTAGTGTTTTAGCTTCAGCTCACAGTAGGACTATCTCTCGATGGTATGTGCTTATTCCCTCTGCAAATGTCATGTAAGGGTTCATTATCAAGTGTTTACACAGGAGAATCAAATGTTTAGTTCAAGTAGCTGAACCTAACAGACAAAGATTGGTTCTAACCTTTCTACTAAACTTTGATTCATATTCTGAATTTCTAAATTAAAATGATTTTACAGGATCTTTAAAAAATCATTATTAGCTCTTAAAATGGAATGATCATTATAAATGAAATCCTATTCATTAAACATCTATAACAATGAATGCACATTCACAGTGGCCACAGATCAGCAAAATAGATATGTGCTTAACTATGTGCTAGTGTTCAAATCACCACAGTATAAAATACACTTGATCTTAAACAGCCTGTAAGCTAGGTTTTGCTGCACCGTTGATGTCCAGACACAGATCCAGATGCAGACACAATGTCAACTATCAGCGTTGACCATAGTATGGACCATATTGTGAGACCAAGAGTTTGTGTCATCGAAAGAGATGTTAGCATAATAGAGACGAACAGGAGAACTGCCTCCACTTCCAAAAAGCAACACATCAATATGCTATTCAAAGTTACCCAATAATCTGCTGGTGGTGGAGAAGGAGAAAATGACTCCTAATAATAGAATGACAAAAAATAGCCCGGATATATATAGTTTCTTTCATTCTAATTCATCCCAATGTGTTTTGCAAATTGAACTAGTCTGACATATATATTAAACTTAAGAGGTCATTGGATCCAGCTCTGCAGAGCAAGACAGCAGAGTTTAGAGTCCCACTGATCATTTCTGTCTCTCAAGAACAGGCTCTGGATAAATTAGCACCACTATTAATCATAATAATACATCTATGTCTTGGTTCTAAGATTCCTGAGACGTTTTCCAGAAACTGCAAACTGGCACGATACTAGCCAAGAAAACATTAAAGCACAGATCTTAACTCTCCAGTGAATCCTTCACAATCTGAATAGCTCTCACAGCATAATATTTCTGACAGGAAATATACACTTGAGATGTTTTAAGCTTGAAATGTCACATACACAACAGAGCTTAAGCCTGAGAATAGCCTCCCCTGTCTCCATAACATTAGTATTATAATTAAGAGGATAAAATGCCACTTCCTTGCTTCCCAGACTCCACTCCAAATGAAATCTGAGTCAGTTCATGAATTTCATCTATGGCAAAGCCTAATGGAATAATTTCAGCCTGTCCTGGACAACCCTCCTGCCTAATTCCCTCTCACACACACTCACACACGCACACACGTTATTTCTACTAGGCTGGATTTCACATCCGCCTCTGCCCAATCACTTGTGGCAGACGCTAATACTAAAGCAAATGCTTTGCTGCTGTTTTTCCCCTTAGAATTACAGATCACTGAAGAAGTAGCTTGAAACATTTCCACTTGAGAAAAAAATGTGATGAAACTGTTAAAGGTTCAGCAGTTCTGAAACACTAGTAGGTTATTGGCATGAGGATTGTTCCCAGACATGATCTTTCCTTTGGAACCTACAGTCAAAGTTTGCAATATTTTTTCGTTGCATGCCTCCTCTGTGCAGCCTGTCTCTCTGGCTGATTTTCTTCCTTTCTTTATCTGAAGTTGGCATTTTTTTTTCCACTCTCAATAATTAAGCTGTCTAGATCTTAGAGACATGGCTATTTTATCACATGTATGTCTCATACATAGTTGCAAAAGGAGATCTCCAAGGGAGAAGAAGGCTGGCGTCTCTCCTGTTGAAACGGTTTCAATCTGGCCTGAATACTTTGCCTGCAGTGCTGCAACCCACAAGGGGGTCTTAACCTCTGAAACCTGCTGACTCAAGAGTAATTGGCCAGCATGATGCCACTGTGACCATCAAGTGGAACAAATAAAATTACCCACCATTTCAGTGCCGCGATTGTCCTCTCCCACTGCATGATTCCATGAATCCCCTGGAGGACTGACCTGCTTATAATAAACAAATTGTTTTCTGGGCTCCTTTTCCATTGCCTGTAGGGGAGTTACAAGAAGACAGAATCAAGCTGTGTTAACTATATTTAGTGGTCTTTTCTTTTTTTTTTCAAATTGCATCAGATGTTCAGATGACTAGATACAGTATGATCTTTTAAAACTATACCCTCAAGAAGCAAACAATTAGAGAGGAGAGTATCTCTAGTAAGGAAACTCAAGTTTATATAGCAAATAGAAAGTTATAAATTTAAAGAATTCAAGAGGATTACACATATTCAAGCTAGATGACTTAATTCCTTTTCCTGAGCAAGACAGCTTAAAAGCAGGGATTCTCTTACTCTATACACAATTTTGTAATTTGTTTGCATAAAAGCAAGCTGTTTACACTTTGGGACTCAATGCTACATTGCCATATAAAGATCGTTGCCAAAAGTTGCTCTGTACTATAGCAGTATAAATCCAGAATACCTCCCATAATGGCAGTGAAGCTTATTCAGATACACACCAGTGTAACTGAGAACTAAATTCAGCTTTCCAGTTCTGTCTAAAAGAAGTCTATTAATTAGCACAGGGGGAGAGCTGAGCTGAGGGAAGAGGGGAAGAAGGTGTTGCTTGTTCTCATGATTTTCCTTCTTTTGAAGAGATCAATGGCATCCCCAATATCTGGAGTCATGCAGAGGAGATAATATAGCCTGGTAAACACATCAGCAGGAGAAAGAGTGTGAAACTTTATTTTAGTGTCTTTGGTAACTGTCTGAGCTGATAAAGGCCCTAATGTGGCCACAACTGACTGCACAAGTGCAGATTTAGTCCTAGTCCCATAAAGTTTTGTGCTAACACTGTGTGAAATTGCAGTTGCTTTGAGTCTTCAGCCTTCATTTGAACATGTGCAAGGCTTGGAGGATGCAGATGTACATCAACCACTCCTTGGGAAAGCAGGTAAAGAAGCCCAATGAGTTTTGCAGAACCAAATCATGTTAATAATAAATAAAAAGCTGACAAGATTGAGAGCTAGGCAGAATTACTTTGCTGTGACTTAAAATAACCATGGTTATACCTGGCAATGTATTTCTGAAAACATACAACTTGCCGTTTGTTGCCAGCTCTTTCATTTAGACCCAATTCAGTTAAATGACATGCTTAATTTTAGGCAGACCATTAAACACATTATTAAAACAAGGCCTTAAAAAGCCAAAAAAAACTAACATTGTTTTTCCCTGGGCATTTTTTCAGTTGTTATGTGTGATTACTGTATATTGCTGCTTATATCCACTTAACCTGTTTTATTAAGAAATTTTGAGGAATGTTTTACACACATTTTCAATTTTCTTTTTGAGTTTTGAAAACAACACAGTAAGACCATTTGAAGAAACAGCAAGAGAGCTTAGCTGATTCTTTCTGTCAGAAGTAAGCTCTCAGTCTGAACAGACCATTTAATCCAGGACAGTTGTAAATTAGAAGGAGTCTGACTTCTATTTTAAATTTAGCATGTGTCCTTCAGGTTCATTTTATTTCCCAGCAGGTAAGCGATAGATCAAACTACAGTGATTATACCACACACGTCTCTGCCTTTTCTACACACAGCACCTTTCTATCTACCTTCCCTTGCACTACTGTAAGCTTTTGTGTGTCAAGCAAGAATGAATATGTACTTGTGGAATAAGAAAAGAGAAAGTCATATCTGGGACCATAACATTGTCAAAATGGGAAGCGCACAGTCAACAGAGCAAAATTCTGCCTCTGAGGCAGAAAAAATTCTGCCTCTATGGCTGATGAGAGAAGTCAGCATGAAAGCCTATCGCCTTTGCAGGAAGTTCTGTAAAACAGGATTGAGATCACTGAATGATTTTTAAACAAAGAGCCTATGAACCCCTGCTCCCCCTGCAAGGTGTGAAACATGGGAAGCCCAAGGGCAGCGAGGTGCTAAGGCTGAGGTTTGGCCCACAGTTTGGCCTGTGGAAGAGTTTGGAGTTCAAGGGCTGTGATGAATCTCAGTTCCTTAGATAGCATATCGCCTTTGTGCCCTCTTCTGCTTCTTGTAACTGCACGTGAAGCAACGCAGTCTGTTTCTTATGACTTTGGGAGCCTTTTCTGTATGTTTCATTTAAAAGCATCAGCCTATCAGTAGTGTGCTTTACCATTACACTTGGCTCATTTATATTTCGCTACATTACTTCTGGCTGTTCCAGATCCTCCTCTCAAGTGGTTTATAGTCACAGCCATAAACCATATTTCACTGGGTCTCTGCTGAAAGGGAACTGACAAGCTCTGAGTGGTAGATCTCCTTGTCTGTACATGAAACATCCTTCTTAGTCACCCTGTATAACAGAGAGATAAATCATGGGATACAAGAATTCCCTTTTATAAATAACCCCATAGAAAACTGGTCTCCATCACTGTGAAGCATTTGAATCACAGCAGAGGGCTCTTTGGAGTTTGCGGAATGCATTGCCTTGTGGAAAGGCCTTGAGATCTGAGGTCCAGTATCACTGCCAAAACTGTTCAATGCTTAGGCATCTGTAACTGATCCCATCATATTGCAGCCTACCAGCCTGAGCTCCCATACCTGAGAAGTTTTTGAAACATTTTCATATCCAGCATGTAGATCATACACTAGCCTTTGCCGCTGCATACATCCAGTATGTACGTTATATGCTACTTACGTAAATCCTTTGTCATTCACAGAGCTTTCTCTCTGCTCCAGAGGGTTTGAATGGCTGTCATCTACCCAGAAGGCATGTATCCTTCTGATAGCATATCATGTTATGTGCATTTATGCATATAATTATATGCATATTATACAATTATATGCATATATAGCATATAATTGCACTACAGCACCCGCCCAGGGAAGAGATCATGAAACTGGAGCAGAGCAGATCCATTTCCTTTGCTCAGAGGCTTTTTGGATGGGGGGAGGAGGAAGGTGAAACCAGCTGAGTATACTTGAACAGGAGGCTTTTTTCCTTTTTTCTATAATTTTCTCTTGAAGGTGGCAGCAGTCGTTCATGGAGCTCCGCTGATCCCAAGAGCATTAGGCCAGTCTTAATCAAGCTGCCTGTCCAGGAGCGGTTTTAGCAACAACGGCAGGAGGACGCCCGCTCCTGCTCACTCCAGAGTTCAACTGGGACCCCAGGCAGGCTATCAGAAGCAGTCGTATTGGATATGCTGAAATCCAGGAGAGAAGACATTTGAACAGTGGGATATAATACCTTAGGAAATATGGAAGGCTTTAGGCTTTTCTAAGAAGAGAGAGAAAACAGATCATAAACATGAAGAATAATCTCTGGCAAATAACTCTACTTCTCTGTGAAACATAATCCCCAAATACTTTGGCAAGAAGATAGATCATTACACCGTAATGACAAGCATTCGTCTCAGGTCTCGGTTTCTCAGCGAAACCCAGTTTAAAAATAGACTTCCTAAACCTTAAGACCTGAATTGTCTAGTGCCTGGAACCTTGTGCAGACATTAAGATTTGTCTGCAGCTGCTAATTTTACTCCTACGTTTCCCATCTGCAAATGACTCCTGCATATGACTCCGTAAGAGAGACCTGGACTTTATAGATCTCAATGAGGCAATATGTCACCTCTATTTATACTACTGTGATCTTATTAAAGAAGATAATCTTGTCAGTAGTAATCTCAAGTTCCTTCAGTTATCATAAATTAAAACTCCCCCCTTCTCTTTCTCTAGCAACAGGATTTTTTTTTGTTTTACCTTTTGTATTTTTATTGTGCATACATGTGCTTATTTGTATGTGGCTTTTTAAAGTCTGCGTTGTGCTTTTCAGTGAAATCCTAATGCAGCTGACCACAGAAATTCCGTAAATGTTAGTTAGTAACTACAGAGACATAAACTCAGAAAAACCTTGACTAACTTGCTGATAAACACACCCTTGTTGTAGTTATTGGCTTAAGTCATAGGAAGTATAGTTTTGTGGCTGTAACAGGCAAATGGAATTCGGGAGCTTTGAGGGTCTTTCTGTGGCCTTGCTACAGAGGATCTTCATGAACTTGGCAAATGTAAACGTAAACTTTCTGAGCTCTATGTATTCCTCTCTGTGGGATGATGGTAGCATTTATACTCTCCTCTATGTGCCTTTTATAAAAAGGAATTACCAGCCTTGAGTCATGAAGTTAGGTAGAGTTTATTGAAGTTCCAGATAGAGGATGTTAGGATACCGTGATCAATATCATACTGCAAGGACAAGCTTCTAACAAAATAATACATTGTAAAAGAAAACAAAACATGTTCAATTTTTTCATAGTTGCTATATCTCATGCTGAATCCTATTGGATTTGTCAAGGCCAGTGGTGTAAGACAATCATAGGTAGAAAAATAAATACATGAATCCTGCCTTATTGACCAGTCCAGATCCTCAGATAAGTATTTTTACAAATACATCTAAATGTCCTTTATTAAAAGTGGAAGAGGCTTATGCTTTGTTTATCTGGGGCTGCCTTGATGCAGTCTCTAAGAGACAGAACTGTCAAATGATGGGGATTACTTGTATAGATTTCCTAGTCAGTAAAACATAAAGCGGCTTCAGAAACTGCAGCCAAACAAAAGGTCTTTCTAGGTGTTGATCCACTCTGTTGATCCACTTCTTATCACCCTATAGCAAACTTAAGAATAACAGAAAGAAACTAAAAATCATGACTGTTAATGTGACAAGAGATAGAGGAGATCAACCAAAGGCATTACCAATGGCTGTAGTCCCTATCACAGCAGGTGATTATTCTGGGGTTAAATTCCTTACAGAGAAAAGCAAAAGGTAAAAATTGAAAATTCCCTGCCAGTGTGACCCGAGAGAGGAGGGCAATTGTTTCTGACCACAGATCACATGGGTTTAACGCTGCCTGCCTCAGCAGTATGAGCCACGCAAGCACCTAGGAGCTATTGTCAGTGGACCCGTTCACCTGTCTCTAGCCATGGCCAGTCCTTGAATGCTTCAAAGGAATGCAAACAAATAAACAGCCAGGAGGCCAAGGTACACAACAAGGGAGAAAGGGAAGTGGTAATTCCTTCCTGGCCATATAAATATGGTATGAAACAAATGATCAACAAACAGAAATCACACATCCTTTTCAGAATACCGATAAATCACCTACTTGCGAGCTTTCACTTTTAAATCCTGAATTGTCTTTTCCCTGAATGTAAAAAGCTTCTCTTAATAACAAGGCAGTCTCTTCTGTTCACTGCCTGTTTGGAATGCCATTCCAGGATGTTGCTTCTCATAAACACAGAAACTTTCTGAAATCCAGTCTCCAAGCTTTACCTGCGACAGTGGGCAGTAATGCAGCTTACAGAGAGAGTAAACACCTGTAGAAAATCATACTGTTTTTCCGGTATATCAAAACCAGAGTATCAAGGTAAGTTAAGAGTCTATAGTCCTTCTCCTGATCTACACCTTCACTCTTTGCCTTTGTGGCATTCATCCCGAGAGCACCTCTGAGTGCATGGGAAAGGCACTGCAATGGAAATATGAAAACCATGATTGAAATGGTTACGGCCTTTTGCACCTGGATGAATTTCAACTCCTGTCTTGGAAAGGTTCAGAAAACTGTCCAGACATTACTCAGTTCAGCTTCAGTACACTCTTGGGAGATACATAAGTAAGGCTGCCTTACATCTTCAGGTCTGAGAAGTCATGAAGCCACCCAAGGTAACATGCACAAGTGTTTGAGGGTCAGTGTTATGTCCTTCTCGTAACTATGCATTTTTTCTCATAAGACCTTCATTCCTTACATGTTTTTTTTTTATTATTTTTTGTCTCTCCCCAGGCCAGTGATTTGTGTCTGAGTTGCCAATGCTTTAATGTAGAAGTAGTGATATTGTAACAGAGCCTCTATTATCACAGGCTTTTGGTGATAGCAGCAGTTCTTGACTAATAACACTTAAATGAAATATGATATAGAGCTGTTGTGATAGCAAACCTGGGATAACAGAAGTACAGTCATTCAAAAAAAAATCATTGCAGGAATAGTGATAGGATGGAGATGCCAAAGAGGCATTCTCATCACACTTTAAATCACAAAAACAATTTTGAAGCATTTCTGAATGGCTGAGGAACTATAAAATATTTAACAAATACAGTTATACTGGATAAACAATGCAAACAATGAAGAACAGATACTCTATGTCTACATGCAGGATGAAATCAAGTATTTCACTTCATATGCATTTTTTTTTTCACAAGACCACGACAAAGCACGTCTTCACTGGAGTCTATCTTTGCGATCTTTAAGGACTCCATCTAGAAGATGCAGCACGATATCTCAGAAAACGTTGTGTAGATACACAGAATCACAGGATCACAGTATGGTTGAGGATGGAAGGGACCTCTAGAGATAATTCAGTCTAAACACCCCCAGTCAGGCAGGGTCACCTACAGTATGTTAGACAGGGTTGCATCCAGGCAGGCCTTGAATATCTCCAGAGAAGGAAATTCCATAACTTTTCTGGGCAACCTGTTCCAGAGTCCTGTCACTCTCACAGTGAAGAAATTCCTCTTCATATTCAAACAGAACTGCCTGTGTTTCAGTTTGTGCCAATTGCCTCTTGTCCTATCACTTGGCACCACTCCAACCACTTGACACCCTCCCATAAGGTATTTATTTACACCAGAAGCAAAGACTGAATATGAGTTAAATATGCTTTGGGGCAGCTGATGGATGACAGGGTTTGTCCCTAAAGCTGGGGAGGGCCTGGGAACTACTAGTTAATAGTTTCCAGTAATGGAGCACATATTCTCCTGGGCACACAAAGTGGTGGGCCCAGCCATGAAGATTTTGAAATGTCATACTAGACATAAAGTAGAGAGAGGTTACAAGAAAGTAAAGAAAGGAGTGGCGGGAGAAGTCTGACCAGTTACTCATTTGTAGCACCTGCCCATAGTGCTAATTCTGCTCCAGTATTTTGCCTGTTTGGGATTGTTTACAACTGCCAGCTTGTTAGCCTGCAATGAAGTCCTGTAATTGCAAGCAACTATGTTATGGGCCTGTCAAAATGCAAATCCACTGGTAGCCTTTACCTAAGAGATGAGACCAAACAAACACAAAGATTTTAGAGGCCCATTCTGCTTATTTTAACTGCTATAAAACGTGCTTTGCAGAATATAAAGTGACTTCAGTAACTGAAACAAATGTCCTCTCTAGATTTTGATCCATTCATTCTGGTACACTCATTTCAAAAGATACACACTTTTCTCAAGGAAAAACACAGCATGATCTCTTTCACACTTTCCAGATAATAAAGTAATAAACCAAAATAAAGCCTGATACTGCAATTTGATGAGAGCCTTCTGTGAGTGCAAGTAGCCCCCACTCCCTTTGTCTGACAGGACTCGCTACTTAATACAGCAGCAAGGCGGACGGGGATGATGTCCCTGGAGGAGAATCACATCGTTTGTTGGTGAGCGGAAAAAAAGAACATTTATATTATTTTCACAAGGTTGATTTGGAAAGCATTTTCTCATAAGATATAAGGATCCACAAAGCCTGACTCTTAAAACACTTGTATTCCTTACAATAAAAGCTATTTTGCAATTCACCAGCGCTCTCACAAAAATAGCAATTTTCTTACTCAGTCATTTCCAGCTGAAATTTCCCCTGTAGTTTCTTGAGTGTGGTAGAAGTCTCAGGGCAGATGTGCATTTGAGATTAATCTATTCTGTTTTGTTGTCTTAGAGGACAGCGTGGTAACATATTACCTTGCTGCAACAAAAAACATAGATATGGGAAAGTCATCTAGTCCCTCTCTCTAATAGTGCAAACTTGCCCTCTGCAGAATGTTCCCTAGTGCTTTGTCCAGTCTATTTTTAAATGGTTTAAGTAATGAGAATTTTTGCAGACGAGAGTTCACAGGCAGACCTCTTTCTTCTAACAAAGCTTTGAATAGATAAAGAATAATAAGAATATCTTTTTATTAAGCATTCCATTTTTCACCCACCAAAGCACTTAGGGTGCTAAGCAGCAATCATAAAATAATTACTTGTCCCAGCTAAGCTCAGCAACAGTACAAAGAAGTAGTAAACAAAAACAACAATAATATAAAAGATGGAGGAGGATAAGGGCCTTAGCAGACATACAGCTTAGGAACAAATGGGTCTTGTAGTAAGAATTCTTGCAGCAAACCCTCTCAGCAAAATCTATAACCATTCAAGCTCTAGGGCCAAATCCAGGGACACTTTTATAGTGTTTAATAGCCATTGCTTAGCAGGAGATTCAAGGCTCTTCAAGCATTCTCAGTATCTCACAAATCCAGACCTACATTGAGGGAAACAAAAACGTTTCCACCTTTCTGTGTGAGGTTATTGAGGTAACAGAAAAAAACAGAAATATGTCATTTTGGTATACTCATTTGCATCAAACCCATACAGTCATAATTTTAACCATAATGAAAATCTTCCTTCTATATTTGCTAAACTCTGACTTAGTGGTAGCTGCTATAATCTGGCTGGTAGTATTAAACTTGAAGGAAAGAACAAAAAGCTTGACTGCTATCAAGGGCAAACAAAGGTATTTTGGAAAAAAGCATCAAGCAAAACCTAAGTCAAGTGCCTGTCTTTTCCATCCATGTTTGTCAATGCTAATATCCTACTGGTTGCTACTTGCACCAGAAAGCTGTTGCAACTTTGGGGCGGGGGGAGGGGGGGAGTGTTATATTTCTTTTTGACAGAACCATTAAGGAACTCTGTAATGTTTCAATCTGTGGTCAGTGTTCTGTTTTGCTTGGCTCACTAAATCCTCAGCCTCAGCTGGCATTTCCTAAATTAACAGCACATTCACTCCCCACATTAAGACAGTCAGACAAATGGTTCAGCCTAAACTAAGCAGTTTGACACTCATGTGCTTCAGCAAAGCTGAACAGCATCTCATGACGCTTACATGATTGGATGATATCATGATCATATGATAAAAAGCCATTAGGCCGGGACCGAAAACTAAAACATAGGTCATTACGTTAGATATAAAAAAGTGTACCCCTTAATAGAATTAAAGAAACAAAAAAGAGTTCTGACACCAGGGAACATCTGGCTAATATTTACATCTCCTGTTTAATTTGGATGCTTCAGTTTAGTTTTCAGGATGGCAGTGTATAGAAACAAATTAAGCCAATCACTCTATCCGCAGTTTAGAAAAGCAAGATTTGTTTATAGTTTCTCATATTAATACCTCATCCACTTGGCCAAAATGCCTCATGAAAAATATACCTCAAACACACAATTCCCCTTTAGTAACAAAGCCGTAATTCAGCATAATTCTTTGTTGATGGGATGAAAAAGGGAGTCATGTAAACTTGGAGTATTGAGATGAAGAGATAAAGTTGGGCTATAGGAAATGAAAGAGTCTTCAGTGCTGTAGGGTTAAATTGAAGCCCATTAAGAAAGTCAACAGAATTAGCATTTTGGGCCCCATCCTACTTTCTTTTAAATCAATGGGAATTTGTCACTGACACCAGCTAAAGCACACTCACAGACATTGTCAGTGTTAAAATAATGTGAACTGGATACAAGTTTGCTGGATGAGCCCGGAGCCTGGGAGTTTGCAAGTTTAGGTCTGTGATGATATTGATACAATTTCCAAGAGAACTAAAAAATATGAAGCAATTCAGCAATGCATACGTGGAACTTCATAAAATATTATGTATGGCAGAAGAACTGGCCAAGAGACAATGTTCTTACATCATAGGTAATTAGGTAAGCTCCAGAATATTCAGGTTAATAAACACAGACACTGATTTCAAAATCCTATAGAGAATTCAAAGCCTGAAGTCAAAACTTTTAGCTAAGAACCTAGAGGGACAGACAGATAAATTTTTTTCATCAAGTTTCCCTATTTTTGAACATACAAAGGATTTACTGGGCCAAAATCTATTCTATATTACCAAAGACTATTGGCAGATATAAATAATGATGTTAGTGTCAATGAATTACAGTATCTGAACTGCAGATCTAGCTAAACAATCCCAGTGGTTTGGGCTGTTTGTGATCTGCTGCTTCTTGAGACAGAAGAAAAAACAACGCAAGCTTGCTGAATCTTTATGTCTACCTAGACTGCCTTGACAAAAGTGCAATGTAAATATACTGAAATCAGCACTAAATTAGTCAGCTTTAGTAAACAATTCACCTGTGACTGCACACAGCTTTGCAGCAAAAGCAAACCCAGATTAATTATCCCTAGCAGATCTGTGCCTCAGCAGAGGACAGAAGTAAACTTAATCTCAGGTTTATTTCAGGCTAGCTCTTGGGATGAGCCCTCATAACCACAAGTAAAACTGAAGGGAGCCCTACGTGTCTCGACCTCTGGAAGTGGCTGCATTTCCAGAGTACAAAATAAGGAATCCCTGAGAAGGGAGAGGGGTCTGAGCTGATGTCCCTCCTGCACTGACTGTAGCAGCAACCAAAACCAGAAACCTACCATCTCCACTGCTGCTGTTGCCACCATCCCAGCTGCTGTCCAGGGCACTAGAGGCTACAGCAGAGTGGGAGCAGCAGTGGCAGCAGCAGTGTCTCAGAGGCAATGAGAGCAGCCGAGCAGGCGCAGCAAAGGCAGCAGCAGGAGACAGCATGCACTGGAGGAAATAAGGGGATATTCCTCCCAGGGACCACTTCCAAAGCGCAGCATGGCCAAGACTGCTCCATATTTGGCTCACTCCACCTTCTCCAGTCCTCCAACACTATCCCAGTAGGCACTGCACCCTGAAGCGCTCCCTTACTCTCCTGGCACACCTTAGAATACGCCGCACATCATACACTCAATCCATGCTATAAAAACACCACTCCGTAGCCCTCAGCTATTTCAGATACTTTGAGCTGAATAAACAAGAGTGGCATGATAATTATGTCTTCGGGCCACAGAGACACCCCACGGCCCAGAGGAAACCAAGGGTCGCTCTCTGCGGAGTGTGGGAGCAGATTCCAGCTTTGCACACCGGTAATTAAACGTGCCTGGGACTGGTCTCTGGCTCTGAGGCCAGCTGGCAGGGAAGAGCTCCCCCGTCACGCTCGGCCAGAAAGGGGGAGCGGGCCAGCATGCCCGCTAGCAATGGTCCCGGGGCCATGCCGACCTCTGAACCGGCCCCCGTTCAGTTGTTGTTTGTGGGTACCGTTCAGAGCCAAGCACCGATCTTGCAATTTAGCAGCCTCGGTGATCAAGTTCTGTTTAATCAAACTATTTAATTTACTAGTAACACAGCTTGCCAGAGATAGAGCGTCCTGCTCTGGGGACAGCCGTGCCTGAGCAGGCAAGGGGCCAGGGGGTGGTCCGTGGTCCTCTTTCATTTAGGGATATAAATATAGGCACCAGGGCTGGTCCTGTGGTGGGTACGAATACACATAATCTCCTGAGCCCTAGTACATCTCCCAAGGAGGAGGAAGGATGAGAGCCCTGTGCCTTGTGGGTACGTTGGCAGCAGCCCTGTTTCTGTGTTCTCATCTCCTAAAAACCCACAACTCTTCAGATTTATTTTAAAATGTTGGTCACCTGTGTGCCACCCTCAGTCATTTTGGGAGCAATCGCCACAGTTTACCACACTGAAGGAGACTGGGTTGCACAATTAGGCCCAGTGTGCAATTAAAGGGATAAGAGGAGTAAGGAAATGAAGGCTGTTGTGTCTTATGAACCCTAGCCCAAAGCAGTGCAGATTCTCCCCACCTGCATGGAAAAATCCCACTTTCTCATTCAGTGGTGCATGTGGACACTAGAGATATTTTTTTCCTCAGTGAGCTGTGAGAGGGAGGAACAATAATAGGCAAACATACATCTTTATAGTTGGACCTGTACTTTCCCATACCTTGGTTTATACTTATTACAGAGCTGATGCAGTGGAGTGGCAGATGAAGACAGCATGCCAACTCATACTCGTGAAGAGCTTTTCCTTCTACCCCAACCAATGTAAATCTTTCCTGAGGTAAAACAAAAAACTCTGTTTTCTGGAGTAGCTGTTTCAGCAATGCCTTGTTGATCTGCAGTTTAAAATTCTCTGGGCTTCAAAGTGCCTTTTGCAAGCTGGAGTGGCCAAAAGTATACTCTTCCTTATAAAAATCTCAAGTTCTTGCCTCTTCTTTTTCTCTCTCTTTTTTTTTTCTTTTTCTGTCTTGGAGCCTGACAGAAATGGAAGGGCAGAAACAGGATGGTCAGTCCAGCTCTTCCAAACTGCTCACCCTCACCATCCAAAAATACATGGGGGAAAATGGATGAGAACTTTCAGGCAGCATACCAAGCACTTGGAGAGTGTTGCAGAAGTGATGTAGTCATTTAAAAGGACTGCTTGGAAAAACAGTACATTTCTTCCTTTGACGTCCTCCCAACATTGTCTGCATCAGCCGACTTGCTTAAAGTGACAAACATCACTAAAGATAAACACACTGGATTGTTTGCTTTGGAAAGGGACCGGGCATAACTACTCCAAGGTAAAGCGTGGGGCGGTTCTTTCTTTACCTGCTGCTCCATCCGACAAAGAGGCAAGGTGCTGCATGTTTTGTGTTCAGATGACGAACAAGCCCTTTGTCGAGGCTTGAACTCTCATAGCTGCTTGCAGTTCCTGACATACCTCCGATTCCCCCCACCGCCCGCCCGCCAAGCCCCGCATTGGAGCGCTCCAGTGGCGAGTCTCTGGAAACAGGATGCCACTTGGATCCGCGGGAAGACAAAGCCCCTCAGAAAGGCGAGCAGCCTCGGGCCAGTCTAATTACAAGTCCCTGCACTGCTTGAAGGTACTCAGCTGACATGCCTGAACTGTGCAAAGACCTTCAAGTGAACTATTATACAAAGCTCAATGTATCACATGGTTGCAAAGCAGCTGCTAAGTCTCACTGTAAATGAGGCACAGAGATGATAAGTCACATACTCTCATATACAATGTGTTTAAGGAAACCCCCACCCTACGGATTTTACTGCCTTAGGCTAGGATGAATCTTGGGAGGTGAAGGGGAGGGAGGGAGATGTGGGAAAGAGTTTTATGTGAAGATGTTCGAGTCTACATTAAGGATGTGTTTACTTCTAGTAGCTTTGGCAAGTTAATCATAACATGCATTTAAGTTCTTTCAATAACATCCCCCAAAGTGGATTTTTTTAAATGTCACTTCCCTGTTTAAACCAGCATAAAACTGTATATCAAGATAAGTCTTCTGCATGAGACACAGAAAGCAGTAGTTACTAAGATTTGGTTTCTCCTTTGCTCACTTTGCTTGGGTACATAGAAGCCTGAAATCTAGATTCTCCATTCAGATAGGATGAGTATAAATGACGTACATTTGATTGCAGAGATGATGCACACAGAAGGAAGGACGTGATTAAGAACAAACCTCTGGCAAAACAGAAGACAGTAATAAATAAGCTGCTGGTGATCATCTGAGAAATGATGGAATATTATAGCTAAGGCTAAATTACTGCAGTTTAGCGCCCTTAACACACCCTACCAGGGGTTTCCTATAACTCAGCCACATACTGTGACCATAGTCCTTTCTGAAATCCCATATTCATAGAAATGGGAGGGACCTCAGGAAATCATCTGCGGCTTCCTGTGTGTTGTGATGAGATGGGCTCAACAGCAGGAATCAGTGTGATGCTGAAATGAGACCTCACACCCATTAGAGTTATTACTTCAGACTCTCTGCATTGTCAGTAGGTGGCTCATCTTTTCAAGATTTCCCCTCTATCCATGACAACAAAAGGTAAATATATACCTGCCAAAGTGGAAAAAGGTTCATTATATCATGAAAATACTAACTGTAAAATACTAATTTAAAAGCAAATACTAATTTAGAAGTTTAATTCTCTTTTGGAAAGGTCTGAAGTTGAAGTTGAATCTTGGAACTTGTTTAACTGGCACGTGCAGGTTTTCGGACAAACATCCACAATCGTATACTAGGCTTACTCACACCTTCTTCAATTAATTTTCAAGCAGCTCTTTTGAAATAGAATTTGTTCTGTGTAAAAGGTGTGCATTTAAAAGAGATTTAATAATCTGTAAGTGATAAGAGATTATGTGCTAAATACATTTTATAGTGCCTTAGGCCTTGTTACGAAATTCATTGAAGTAAGGGATAGAAGCTAATAAAGAAATAACAACATGAAAGTGTGGCAAGAGCAGGTGATCAGAGGTTACTAGGATGTGACTGCCAGAACAAGACAACTCTAGCAGGCTTTGCAAATCTCACTTTTATCTATTGATTAGTCAGAGAAGAAAGATCCAACAAATGAAGAATGAATGTGGGGGCACTGAGATGATGGCAGGAGATGCTAGCTCTAGCTGTTACAAAGGGAAAATACTTCATCATCAGAAATGAAGCCAGAATATCATGTCCTTTACACAAGAATTCAAAGCATACTTAGCTTTCATGGGACTATTTGAAGAGTTAAACATTTGCCTAAGTGATTTGATCCTGCTCTTATTCAAGGCAGATGCATCTCCCTTCAACTTCAAAGAGAGCATGACGACACCTTTGAGAACCGCATTTCAATTTGGCTAACAGAGGGTTGCACTTAAAACAGTCTCTAACAGAGACACTGCAGAAAGCAAAAGTGGGTCCAAATTATGTTAAAAATTCACTTAAAAAAAAAAGAAAAAGAAAAGAGGCTAGAACATCCCAAAGCAAAATTAGACAAACAGGTTTAAAACTAGCACAGAAGGGCCAAAGTGCCTTTTACCCCTTATCACAGACATTTATATTATATGTCAAAGTAGTGCAGAATGCAGTGATAGTCGATGTTAGAACGCTCTGTCTGGGTCATGCAGATTCATCATCAAGGGAAACAAAGTGTATTTTCTCCTGGAGTGGGTCACTGTTCTCCTCAATCATCTCACACTGTTGTTGTGTTTATTTTCAGCACACAGTTTAATCTTAAAGATGCCATTTAACAAAGAATTTTTCCTGATAGTAGCAACATATGGAAGCAGCTGTTTGCAGTTCTTGTTCATAAAATGAGTTACATCTTCCTTTAAACAAGACAGCTTTTTATTTCACTGCTAAACCTGCAGTTGAATCAGTACAAAACGATAATAAACATGTCCAGGGAGAGGTTTCCAGCTCAAAGCAAGAGTTACTGTCCATGAACTCTGCCACCCTTTGGTTCTTATTTCCTAGCACAAGACATTTGTCTGTTTCAGAAAATAGCTTTAACATGCAAAACACGAGCTACATTTTGGCACTCACTTCTTAATTATTATTATTATTGTCATAAAAAATCTGGTGGCTGAAAATATCTTCAAAAATGGAAGTGCCTGATATGTTACACATTGCTTTAGTATAGTGCAGCAAAAATAAAACAGATAACATTTTGTACAGCATGTCCAAAACATAGCTATATCTATACAGTTAAATAAAATTTAACGGTATAAATAAAATTTTAACGGCCAGGGAGTGATTGAACTTGATTACTGGACAGTGATCATCCATTTTGCTTAGTTGCTAGCACCCTTTCTGGCACAGTTTTGGCCAGTGCCGACTAACAGTTTTCAAGATTATGCCCAGGCATGACTAATGGGAGAGCACGTGTGGCAGGGAGAGTTCCCACCTGGCAATGTGGGTGAGGCTACAACAGGTTAGATCCTATGCTGGCCTCTGATACTATCCCCATTGGCTTTGTGCATTCAGAGATCTCTGCACAACTTTGTACGAAGGCACCCCCAATTTTCACACTGTGAAAACCTAACTCTGAAGAGCAGAAACATAGCTTCACATTCCTGAAGATGCCTGAAAAGAATGTATAAAAAGTAATAATTATATCGTAGACCCACCAGGGTGCTGTATACTCACAAGAGACCTAACACCAAGCACTGCCTAGCAGGGACAAGAGAACAGTCCCTGTCCATGACTAATTTGTCAGCACAGGTGTAGGTATAGTGTCTCTAACACCTGAAATGATTTTGAGTATGACTTCCTGGGGAAGAAGAGAATAATCTCCTCTAACATACCAAAGAGTATCGCATTCATTTTTTAACTGTAAAAGGAAAGTGTCATGAACAACACCAATGACTACACCTTACCACAGTGTTTGATGGTTCCTAGCAGGTCTAGCAAAAGGACTGGTTGCTCTCTCTTTACAGAGAAAGGGGTCTGCAGTCCATGAAGAGGGAAGGAATAGCCAGCATGCTAAACTCGGAGGAAGAATGATGTCTGCACTAGAGAGGCCATCAAGAAAAAAATATCAGTAAAGACATATAAAGGCAAAGGAGACTTTATATAGAAACAAAGGAACTGAGAATGAAAAGAGGTGAACTATGTGAGACAGCGAGGGGTTTCAAACAGGGTCAGAACATAAAGAGCTATTTGTCCTGAAGGTTCACCAGGACACCTAATGCAAGGAGATATCTCAGAATCTTTCAGGATCGTGATGGATAAGTGCATTGATTTGTACATCACTGAGAAGCCAGCACTTCCAGTAGTGTAATGTCTAACACTTTGGGGATATTCTGTAATGCACTAGGTAAAAAAAGACTGTGTCTGTTGGGTTTGTAGTCTAAAATGAGCAAAGTTTAAGACTGTGGATATAGATTTAGGGTTAGAACACAATGTTAGTGTGTTCTATTGGTATGAATACATTGCAACTATGCCCAGCTAACAAATGGCGTATGTCTCATAGTAAGAGTATAGGCTAAAGTAGACCTGGAGAAGGGCACTAGCTTGAACACAAAGACAACATCCCATTATTGACTCCTTTATCTGTAGCATCCTATACAGATGTTATGTCCTCCGGGGATTTCTGCATCCTGAGCAGGAGAATAAGAGGTGATACAATATTTTAAGCAGACAAAATGGGCAAGAAGGTAAATAATAGATGACTCTACCCAGAAGAAAAGATGTGAAGCATATGTGAAAAATAATTTTGCTACATTTATTCACTAAAATTGTGACCTTCAATATTTGCACTCACTTTAATTGTAGTTTCATGCATGTACATGCCATCACAGATATAAATTGATTGGTAACAGCAAACAACGTCATCCATCTCTTAGCTACAAATAGAAACTTTTCCCTCCTATACCTCTTATTTTTTGTTTATTGAATTTCTTTCCTAAATTCTTTATATAAGGTTTAACTTGGCTCCCTCATAAATAAGAGTCTAGAAACAACTACAATATCCTAAAGGAATGTTTTGATGGATTGAATGCAATGAATTAGGACACTGAAGTAGTCATTTAAGTGTCTATCACTTCCTTCCCTTGCTTTTGACCAGCAATCCCAACTGGGAAATGCTGGATATGTCCTTGACTCGACTTCTTTTTGCTCTCCATAGTGAGTTTTATGACAGTTCTCATTAAACAGATGAAGATTATATAAATTGGTAACTTGCAGTAACAGGAGACTGGAGTCTGTCACCCTGGAAGTCCCTTTTAGTCCCATCTGCAAGTTTTCGTATATAGTAATTTAAGCAACTCCTTTCCTGTAGCTGACCTGAGTTAAAATTAATCCGAGTATTATAAATCACAAATAATTGTACTGAATGGCGCAAAACAATCAGCAGATGAGAATTAGACATCTTGTTTTTATATTGTTTGAGCCTATCAATACTACAGACAGGAACCTAGCCTTAAGTTTTTGACAGTTTAGCCCAGACAGGTCTTCCTGTTGTGGTTTCAGATGTCACCTTCCCTTATCTATCTTACCATCTCTGTGCTGGGAAGTAGCACTTTCAAAGCAGAATCAGCAGAAGGGAATATATGTCTGTGTGTCAGTCTCTGTAATATACAATCCACGTGTATTGCTGAGCTTTACTGGTATCATCCTTGCTAAGGTATTGGGAAGACCAGAAGATAATACTGGCTTCTTCATATTTACTATTCTGTAGTGACAATGCCATAATTACAAGTATATCAGGAACACAATAATAAGTTAATATTCTCTGGGAAAGAAACACACCCACTAGATGATTGAGTTGATGTTCTTGTACTTTAAGAGAAAAATCTCAGAATTTAAATGCACTTAACTTTGAAAGTTACTTAACTTATAAAGTTACTGAACTTTATAAAAACTTCTGATAATAGTAGTATTAATGCATTACTATCCACACAGGTGTTTTTTTTTTCAATAAGCATTTGCAACTCTTCTAAAGCACTGTATTCTCTTTCTTAAAAAACAAAACAGAAGACAAATATATATGCTTTTAAATAAAGGGAATGACCCTAATATAAAGTAGGAAATACATTAATGCTGGTATTGCCGATGCTCAGGTCAGGTAGCTCTTCTGCAGAACAAATTAAAAGTAACTGTGAAACACACATTTCACAGGAGACCAAGTAATTTAGCTCATTCAACCGTGTGCTTTGAAAATACTTACATTTGCTCTGATCCATATGTATTTTATTAACTAGTTCTTAAAAACTCCTGAGCCTTCACAGGTCCTTTTTTTCAAGTGCTTAGTTATCCTTAGAGTGGCAAAAGGATTTTGTTATTTGGGGGCTTTTTTAACATCTAGCTTAAATCTTCTTTATTTCAAATTAAAGCGATCACTTTTTTTGTGCTTTGTCAGAGGACTTGGAATATAATTGATCACTGCCCTCTTTACAACAACCTTCTACATACTTGAAGACTGTTATCATGTCCCTCTCAGGCTCTTCTGTTGTAGACTAAACAAACCCAATTCCTTCAATCTTTCCTCATAGGTCATGTTTTCTAAACCGCTTATCATTCCTGTTGCTCTTTCTGGACACTCGCCAATTTGTCTATATCTTTCTTAAAAAGTGGTGCCCAAAATTGGATAGAGTTCCCCAGCTGAGAGCTCAAAGTGCCAAGTAAATTGGAATTCCTACCTCCATCTGACACGTGGCATTTCTTTTAATATATCACAGAATAAGGTTGTTGTTCCAAAAAAGACATTATGTTCCTGAGTCATAGCTGGTCTGTATTCCACTATCACCCACAAGTCCTGCTCTGCAGTACTGCTGTCTGGCTTGTTACTCCCTACTCCATATCTGTGTATTTGAGTGTCCCTCCCTGGAAACAGCACGGCATACTCATCTTTATAGATCTCATTTTAGTGGTTTCAGATCATTCTTCCAATTTTTCACAATAATTTTGAAATTCATTTATGCCCCCAAAAAGAGCTTACCACATCTCTTCAGGACACATTAGATTTTGTAATGACACTCTGTACAATCATCCAAAACACTAACCAGCACGGATTTATCAACAACCCACTTTTATAATGAACTACTCACACCTGTTCCTCAACACAGATTTTCAACCACTTTATAGTACTTTTTCTTAGGTCATATTTCTCTAATTTTTTTGTGAGAATATCCTACAAGGATGAGTCAAAATACAAGATTAATACATATCATATCTATTGCATCCTTTAATTTACAAGGCCAGTTACCCTGTCAAAGAAAGTAATTAGAATGACTTGACATTCTTTTACTTGATAAATCCATATTGGCTTTTTCTTATCACCCTTAAGTGCTTATAAATTGACTGTTTAGCAAATTGTTCCAGTATCTTTCCCAGTATTGATGTTAGGCCAGCTGGACTTAATTCTTCAAATCCTCTTTCTGTTTAGAGACAGACACTACATTTTTCCTCCTCTGGTCTTCTGGGGCATCACTAGCCTCCCAGAATCCGTGACAGATACTCGGTAATGTTGCTGTGACTGCTTTGCTTGTTCAGTTACCTGTTCCTTAAAGGTACGCAAGGAATGGAGATACTATGTGAAGGTATTCTAGATTATGCTTTCAACCAATAGGGTATAGATACACAATTTGTAATCATTTTATGAATCATAATACTAACTATAAGAAGGAAAAAATGGCCTGTGGAGATGTGAAAATACAGGTCTTCTCAGGACCATGAGCAACTCTACAGGCAACAATTTCCCTAGGAAAATTCCTCACTCCTACGAATTTTTTATCACTTTTTTCTAGCCAGCAATTGAATTATGAGATCTAAATGCCTGGTCTCCTCGTTCCTTAAAAGATGCCTTAATTAGTGGACTATCCTTCTTGACTATATTCATATTTCAACTACTGACATAATACAGCTGCTTCAGTTTCTACAATCAAACTTTGTAAGAGAGGACAATGGAAGGTTTCTGAACACTTCTGAGTGTCCTCTAGCAAAATCTGGTCTGATTTAATTAATCACATTTATTAATCTTTACTATTTACACTATGTCAGTGCCAGAAGCCTTTGTTAGGGACCTTGGACTTACAGTTTTATGTACTTCGAGTTCCTGCTGAATAACTTTTTCTTTGCCCTCGAGTATCAGTGTAGCCTCTGAGTGAACCTAATCTTGTTTTATTTTTGCCATTTTCTCCCTCAGTTACATTGGTAAAATGTCAAATGCTGTTTTTTCTGGCAAACACACACCTTTTGAAAAGGGTTTGAAAAGGAGGGGAAGAAGAATGTTTCTGCCAGTCTCTTAAACTCTGAAGGAAGATAACTGGAAGGTGAATGAAACAATAAAAATTCTGCTTCATGTACCCATTTATTCTCCACATGCAAAAATTTCAATTCAACTAAGTAGAGATACCTCAGTTCTGAAAACTGACTCTGGCTCTGCAAGCATCTGAAACTCCAGTTCACCGTGTTCAGCTGAGCAGGCACATATGAGACTCAAGAATCATCAGTTTTCATTAGCTATCAATCATGTATATTCTGCTTCAAGTAGACTGAGTGATCCACTTGATATCAATTGTCTTGTAGAGAGAGATCATCAACTGGAGCTAAGGAAGCAACTGCATGACCAAAGCATAGGAATCAGCAGAAGCCAGTGCAATTGCTTGCATGATGCTTTAGTGAGAAAAACCTAACAAGAAGGAATGTGAACAAAATCTTACTGGCGTGATCAAGTAGGGAATAAGGATCTTTTTGGAAGAAAATGACATTTTTACATAATGACCTTTCAGAGAACCATGCTTTAGTATACTTCTGAAATTATCTTCACAGCAGAAACTGTGCAGTTAGAGGCTAACTCAGTTGCAGAGAAACAAAACAATAATATAGAACTCTGTGTTGCCCTTTGTTCAGTGTTTTTCACCACTTAAATGCTGAAGAGCAAAAGCATGAAAGTACTAATAGCTAATTCTGTGAGAAATTAAGTGCCTGTGCAGAAGTTAGGCTCATAAACATCTTTAAGGACCTAGACCTCTATGTCTAAACACAGATAAAAAAGGCAAAGTGAACAGACTTAATCTGCAATAGGTAGAGGATTTGTCTGTTGAAGTGGAATATCGTTCCTGACTTTCTCTCTGAAATTTCACTTGGAAGCATGCTGGGAAATACTGTCTTTATTTGCTTCATCAAAGTAAAAAGAAGATTCTCTCACATGACTGTGGTTGTGGGTTTGATACTACTTACACATTTTTCAATTCATAAAAGTCGCAGAACTCAGGTGTCAGGAAGACTTCATAATTTTTGAGCCTAAAAGTCGAAAAGATGCCTTAAAGTACACGATTGTACTTGACTAAATTACAAAGCTTCTGTGACAGCTGTGCATTGTGAAGTTTTTTTTATTTACACATAAGCCTGAAAGCATTTATACAGCATTTATATGTTAACATTGTCAAATTACTGAATTCAGAGTCCACTTCCAAAGTCTCTATCCTCCAGGAGCATCTGCAGCCTGAGGGTTTCCCCTGAACTCAACTTCTGTTATACCATGCAAGTTCAGACACAAACAGATCACGTCCTATTATTCGTAACGCTAATTTGTCCTATATTTTTGCCATAAATAAAAAAAAGAGAAGGAACTCCAATCTACCACACCACATTACCAAACTAACATTTGATTTAGCAATATTTAGAAGCTCATTTGCATAATGATCTTGCAAATGATCTTCGGCGTTGTGCAGTAGAGCGTGAATTATGATGCAATAGTTCACACTGAGAAAACCCGCTCTTTCCTGGTCCTTGGCATGGTGCCTCGCAGCTCACTAGCTTTGGAGCACTGAATGGTAATTTGCATGCTGTTGTGTCTTGTTATTTATTGTTAATATTCCTCAATACAAATTGAATGCTATGTGCTCCAAGCTGCTGATTTTCCATAACCTGAACAGGCAAATATTTACTATGAAGCCCTGATCACTCCGGAAATTCCTAATTCGTATTGAACAGTTCCCTCCTACACACACCTACAGGGTGTAGACTCAGTCTAGAATTTGGAAGTAACTAACTGAATTAGTCAGTATGAGTAAGGACATCACAATCTAGCCCTTCATGTAGGCTTGAAAAGACCTGGTGGAACTTCTGGGGAAAAAAATTGAAGGGTGGAGTTCTGGAGATTGTGCTGTCTAGGCAGATTTTTACTGTTATCTAGAAAAGAAGAGAAAAAAATCTGCATATGTAGGCAAAGGCAGCACTTCTCAACACATAACATTAATACTTTCAAATGACTAAATCAAATCCTTTTATCACTTCTTTAGAAGATCAGCCCTGTCAATACATTAACATGCATATAGTATGATTTATTCATTGTAATTTTAATTTTCCTCTAGGCATTTCAAATAATCTCTTATAAGGTCCCAAAGCCTTTTTTCATTACACTGACATATATCAAGGGCATATATTAAGCAATTATCCAAGTTTAGTTGCCTTTGAGATGCAGACTACCCCTCATTCTCTTTTGTTAGCCTTGAGCACATCACTGAGGTGTACTCAAAGTGAACTTTGTGAAGAACTTAAATCAAGCTATCTTAGATTGTCCTGAGACTATACCCCTTATAGACTCTAATATAGTCAAGATCTCAGCAAAAATAATCATTTGTTTCAACATCTAATGTCTAGGCATCAGATACTAGTAATCAACACAACCTACATGAAGAAATTTCAGCAATATCTATAGTAGATTAGCCTGAACTTAGATACCATGACAAGAACAACATTTTCATCCTATTCAACAGTTGTAATATTTACCCCATTGTAACAGTCTGCAACTACTGTTGCAGTAGTATTAGAAGTTTATCACCAGTAGAATGGCCATGATTACTGATGCTAATCCCTAATTAGATAAGCTTTGAGAAACCAAAATATCAAAAGGCATGAGGGACTCTGAGATAACAGATCACCATGGTTGTACACCGGAAGATTAGTAACAAGTACCAGGTATCTATTGGGTCCTCGTGCTATCCAGCATGACTCAGAAAATCCAGGAGAATGCTGTTGCTTCTGGGGCAAAAAGGAGATAAATGTAGGAGCTGACAGCATTGTCTCTCAAGTTAATGATTTATTTCTCCCGGACAAAGTGCATATTCAGGTCAGAATTTCTCCCTTCCAATTTTCAGGGCAGCAGCAGAAGGGAGCTCTGAGCTGCTGGTGCTCATACATCCCTTCTGCTGGCTCCCTGCCTTTTCTTTCCTTTCTCTGCCCTGCGCATCTGAGGTAACACGCGGATGTTTCAGTTGTAGGGGGTTTGTAACAAAGGCTCAGTTATGGGGTTTTCCAAGCTCTCTCACATCGGCAGTGAGACACAGATCGTCTGCCTGCTGGTCATGCACTGCTCTCCGTAAGACTTGATTGGAACAAATGCGCATTATTTCAATTTGAGTCTTGTGGCTTAGATAATCAGGAAATTGTGACATAGTTCAAAGTTTGCCAAAATGTCGAATCAATTTATGAGATTAATTAATGCTGGAAAGGCTCTCTTCAGTAAAGGAGTGTAACTTTCATTTTAACTCACTGGAAAAAGACTTTCTTGACGATAATCCTTGAATTGGAAACAGGAACATAGTACTAAGAAGGATCACAAGGGGCACTGAATTCTGCCCTCTATAGTCCGAGGTTTTTCATTCAGAAAAGCCCACAAAACACTGATGCCATATCCCATTCTCCTTATTCTTCAGACCATAAAAAGACTTCAGTGCCCTCTAACAAATTTAAAACCAATTGCAAAGATGAAAAACAACTTTTAGAATGTTTCCTGATGTCCTGGACCCCTGCGAGAGGAGGGAATTTGGTGGGAAAACCTCGTAGTATCTGACAGAACAGACTACAGTACAGAAGCAGGCAAAAAGAAAAAATAAAAGCTACCCCAGCAACTTGCCCTTGATGTGATTTAGAAAAAAAAAAATCCTTCCTGACTTCAGTCTAAGCAATCAATTTAAATAGCCCAATAACCAGTCATTGTTCAAGGGAGGCTTTTAACACTACTTAATTTTTTTTTTCTCTTCATCTCTGTCCTCAATAGCATTCACACAATTCTCTTTAATGCATTAATTTAAAGTGTTTCTCTTTGGCTTCTTGACTGATCTTTTAATTAAGCTGAAAATGAAAACCAGACTTTAAACTGTTCTGCAGCAGCATTAGAAACTTTGCTTTTACTTTCCACTGGTTTATTATCCATGTGATAATTTTCTTATACAAGTTAATGTGAACTAACTCAGACAGTCACACAGTACAGTCTCATGACACTGTATATCACATGCTTTAACAAAAGTCGACGAATATCTCATACAATCTTTTTGTTCACTTACAGACAAATCTGTAAGTAAAATTCTCTTGTGAGAAGTTAAAGGACAGGCAATCGATTCTGCTGCAGACGCCCTTCAGTGGAAAGCATTCATTAGGTGGCCTGTATCAAGCTGAAGGTTACAGAGACCTAACGACAGTGATTTCCTGGGATCAAAAAAAAAAAAAAAAAAAAAAAAAAAAATCCAATCAAAAAAAAAAAAATCCTCTCATATCTTAGGGTATCTGGAATGGGCAAGACAGAGCCGAAAAGCTGTTGGCTTCTTTACAGCTGTACGTGTGTCTAAAGATTCATTCTGCCCTCCAAACCAGCCACTTAAACACAGCCTCTTTTTCTCTCCCACACTCCCATTGATTGCAGCTGGTGTTCTCGAAAGAGGGAAAAGGGCCTACTATATTCGCTTTTGCCAAATATTTCCTCCTCTGCTCTTTTTCAGCTATGCCAGATATTTGGTGCTTCCCATTTGGTCACCCACATTTTCCACAAGCATTTCAGAAGTACGTATTCAGAAGTTGTTATCACTTATGTGACATGAAATAAGAAAGGATCCTTGCTGTAAAAATGACATAGAGGGCATAACTGTTCCTACTGCTTCAGCAGAAACAGCAAAATATGTACATATATGCACACACACACGTACATATACATATATGTATGTGAAATTCTATATTAGGATATCCTATTCAATAAATAAAAGGACATCACAGAATTTTGTCTATGGCAATAGGAATGAGAGAGACTGTTCCTCAGGACAGGCTGGAAATAAACTCTTTGCTTGGGGCCAATGGCAGCCCCTTGACACACCTACATTATCACTTTGTGCTTGTACTTCGACCAAAGAATGAAAGGATTTGTAGCACTGTCTGGCCCTGAAGATCCTGTGAGGAACTGCAGCGCTATATTCTTATTCTTTTTCTTTGTAAATACATAATGTCTAAAATAAATAAATCAATGAATTCATGGCTTGGGGGAAAACCACAGCTGCAGTCAAAGATCTATTTTAATTAGATAACAATATAATTGCTTAGAGATAGTCCTGGGAACAACTCCATCTCTCAGGAAAAAAGTATCACTTGAAATAAATTATTAGTGTTCTTGATTATTCTATGTGTGATCCTTTAAAGCATTTATAATAATAATTGAGGAAAGTAGATTCCTGACTGTGCATGGTTTTGTGTTCCACTAACATTCCCTAAACTGACAAAGCTGTAATGATACAAAAATTCAACTCAAAAATTATTTCTTAAGTCATTGGTTTAGACTGCACAGAAACTCATGCTTCATACTAGTGTATATGTAGAAAATCAATTTTGTGCTTAGAAAACAGAGTAGTCAGAAGATCATAGGGTCACGAGTAATTAAAGAACTAAACATTTTAGATATTTCTGCAAGAAAAATAGATACAGAAAAAATAGCAATTTCTAAGGCCTCATTTTGAGGGGAAGCATTACAGTAGAGCCAATGCTTTATCAGGCATCCAGGAATTAATAGTTTCAGTAATTAATTACACTTTCTAAAATGTTATGAGCATATATATTCTAACTGATGTTAAAATGGCATATGCATTGCTGTCAATGAGAACTGTAATGTATAATTGATGAATAATAGTGTAAAAATAAATATATCCTAATGCTTCCAGCATTGTATAGTTGATCATGCACTCAGTGGGGTATTTTTTACCCTCTGAGGTATCATGTTCAGTGTATACATTTCAGGTGACACATGCAGACACTTTCTGGAGACAAGCAAAGTTTTGTGTTCTTTTCCGTATCTTGTATTAGCAGTTTAGGTTAAAAGTTCATACTTTGCCTGGCAGTGGTGTACAATGAGTTTCAGCGAAGAGCTTTCTACACATTTTCAGTTTTTCCTATTTTTATTTGCACTTCCCACTAATGAGCTCAGGAGGAAGGGAACTTCATTCAGGGATCCCGAGTGGATCTCAAATGCCCAAGCTTCTCTCAAATGCTTTTGAGAGAAGGAAAGAAAGGTGCCTGTTGCTTAAAAATAGAAGAGTCTCCCCAAACATGTACTTGTGATCACATCATTTAAGCCCTGGGAATAAGAAGATCCATTCCTCTGGGCTGTGAATGACCGCAGATGACACAGGGAGCAGTATGAAAAGTGAGCAGAGCGGTATGAAGCAGACAGAGAACGGTGCATAAGCAACAGTGAAAAAATAAGCATCAGTGAAAAAGATCAGGATGAAGGATGAAAAAGGCCGTGAGAATCTCAGAAGATGTGACAGGAGGGTAGCATTCCAGGCGAGGAGAGTGACGTTATCAGCAAAAACCTGCTCAGAGAGACAGAGGGAGTCCAGATTACAACGGGAAATCCCTGGGACAACGAAAGGGCAAGTTTTATTAGAAGACTGTAAGGGAAATGGAATTATTTTTACACATCAAGACAGGAATACATGTTAAAATTTACAAAAGTCTGTAAGTGAATATGAAGGAGGCAGGAGAAGAGACAGGAAAAGTAAATACTTAAATAATCCAGGGACCAGTCTGAATAACTAGGAGAATTGCTAAAGTAATAGGGAGAGTAAAGATGTCAGTATTTGTTTCAGACGTATTCAGTTGTACCAAAGTGAATACAGGGGAAAATCAAGAAATGAAACAAAATCAGAGTGGACGGTTTCCCTCCTCCGACCTCAGATTGAGATAAAAGTGTAATATTGGTTATACTTAACAGGGGAACAAGAGAAAAACTCTGCATGACTGTATGCCAGCTCTTCAGCAGCAATAATGTAATGTTAGTCCAATCTACAAGATTCTTGTGTCTTGGCACATAGGTAAGCATTAGGATCTGTTTGTAAGTAGTCAAAAGCAGAAAATCTTGCAGTTTTGCAGGCATGCAGCCTCACATGTCCTGAGAAGCACCCAACCTAGACTATAGCTGGAGAGAGGGTCATACATTCTAGATGAGCTACCGATGCCAGGATGGCAATTCCAATCCAATTCAGGCTAAAGTGGAAAAAAATCAAACCAGATATCATGAGAGCAATATTTTTTTCTTCTTGAAAAAAATCATGAAGAAAATACATAGGTTTTTTCTTACGCTGGAACTGAAAATGACTTTTGTTGTAGCAATAATAGTGATGCACAGTGTGTAATAGTAATAACTTACCCTTAGAACTAGATGATGAAATCTCCTTGGTAAATCTTAGGATATTTTTATTCTCTCTTAAAATAAAGTGTTGTTGCAGCAGGTTGCAATGCACCGGAGCAAACGCAAAAAGGATTAATCTGGAAGTGCCCTCTGTGCCCACAGGTGCTGCCTGAGTTGTCTGCTCTAATGGCAAAAGCCTTACAGTGAAATAAGCCGGAGTAACCTACTGGAGCAGGAAGAGGCTGGTAGCAATTAATGGGGAAGTTTGTTTCTGCTCTGCAGAAAGGCAATTGTCTAGTTAATCCCTTTCCTGTAGGGACTAACAACGACCTGCCCCCAGCAACACTAGGCTGTTGTACGACACGTTGCCTTCTGCGGGTTGAGAGCCGGCCAAATACCTTGTACAGCTCAGCTCACAACTATACTATTTTAAGACTTCCTCTTCCATGGAATTCCTTTGGTCCTGTTTATTAGATGCCCCCTCAAAATATATTTAGGACAGGGGCAGTACCACGTTTGTTACTAACTGCTATTATTTTCCTTCTACTGTCTGAGACAACATTGCCATTTCTCTGGATCAGCAGGTACCAGAGATGCAGTATTTTGTGATGGGATAAGGAACACTAACTACAAGCCACAGAGGAAGCTGAAAGTCGCATTTGATTTTGTAGTTCAGCAAGTATTTGGACCTCTTTCGACAGCTTTCTTCGTTTCACAGTTAGTCACTCATGCTGAGTTTAAATTATATAAATTAAAAACTGTTTGGCAATCTTCCACCTTGTGGAGCTCTATGGCAGGGCGTCGTTTAAGAAGCTTACGTTCGGACCGGTGTCATGATATGCAGACATGCCTGACAGCTGAATTCAGGCTTTTTCATGTTGTGGCTTATATTTTAATTACTTTGAAGAGTACAGTACTAGAAAGGAAATGCCAGATAGACTGTATCATGGAAGCCAGGGGAATATTCCAGCTCATCAGAACCTTCTGAGGTGAAACAACAAATAATGCAGGGAATGTTGGGTAGAGGAAAGATTCAGGAATTATAACAAATTCGGTAATAAAAAGAAGTGTAAACAGCCCCTACTGTATGATCGTTGCTGTAGACACTATTGCTTTACCACAAACCCAAAGGCAAATTTCTTTTACCTTAAGTTCCCTAATATACTCACTAGTCATATTATTAACAATTTCTTCAAATGCAAAAACTTAAAAATCCATCACAGCAGATGGAAAACTTTATGACTGTCCTTTTCTGGAATCTTAATATCTCTAGAATACAGTGCAATGAGTATAGTTGGTAAAAATTAAAATTTTTTTTTCTATTAAAACAGAGATCTAGTGTTTTCATTTTTAAAAATATCAGTGAGGAAAAATCCAAATAGCACTGTGTAGAGAAAAACATAGAAGAATAATCAGCTGATTGAAAAAAATGAACCTTGTCTTTTGAAAGCTGAGCTCACAGAAAAATAATCATGATATCCTTTCCTTTCCACTCCGCTAATACCTTCACAAATGAACCATGTCTAGTCCTCTAGCAGATGCTTTGCTCTGAGATATATGAGAAGAATACTCCATTGTTTCCAATCACTTATACAACCTAACAGCATACAAAATACAATTCAGTATGAATTTCACAAGTTATGAGCCATACACTGCCCTTGATCTGAGTGAGGAACTCCCATTGATCTCAGGGAGAAATGTGAGCGCTAGAAAACCCTCAAAAATAAACTGCAGACCAATCCTGTAGTGGCAGGAAATGGACTAGATGAATGAATATGCCTGTTCCATCTCTAATTTCTATGATTAAAGTATGTGATCAAAGGCAACACAAGGCTTTAAGTATTACCACATTCAAAGAAAGAACCACGTTCAAGGACTAACACATTTTAGTAAGTGAGAGGCAAATGCCTTAGAAATTCCTTCAGTCAATGGCTGTAATTCCCTTGAATTTTACCAGGTTATTCCTCTATGTAAAGGAAATCAAAGCTTGTTGCATAGCCCTCATAATACTAGACAGAGACTGTATGAGGTCTTTTCCTAACAATGCTATTTTTAGCGAAGGGGAATGCAATTTGTATCCCTTTGAAAATAATTCCACCGAAGTTAAATCCAGACACAGGTACTTACTGTTTGAATTATCACTTGAAGAAAAACCTGATATAACAAAAGTTCAAAGTAGTCTAAAGGGTCTTTCAGGGCAGAAGGAGATATATTACTGATGTAAGAAACACATGATTAGGTCCTGGTTCTTCAATGAGAACTATGTGAATTGACAAGACCTATGTGAATGAGTTTCTACCTGCACCTTCTCCAGTGATTTCTAATAGTCGAGAAGATCACAGCCTGGCATGGCTTCAAAGGCTACACGCTGACTTAGTGGCCCTATGAAGATGCACAAGCCTAGATTCCAGAGAGCCAAGAGTGATTCAAACCACCTATTATTTAGCATTATTAAGGGCTCTCGTTCCTAGATCCCTGTACAATCCATGAAGTGAAGTGAAGGTCATGTTCAGGCTACATTTGACAGGAATATAATTTTGGTGGTGTGCCCGTCTCTCCCAAATCTGGTCAAGAATTCTGAGGAACAGGTTTTCTGAGTCAGTCGTCGTAGTCTAGAAACTAGATGAGCACTGAAATCCATTTGAAGCATCTTATTAGTCTGAATGCATCCTCAAAGTCTGCAATTTTGACACACTCTGGAATTTTTGGTTAGCTTGTGTTTCTAGTGGTTCTTCATATTGTTACCCTCTCTCACTTGGAAAAAGGACTACTCAGAGAAAAAAGGGAAAAGATCAGAGAAAGGAAAAATTAGTGTTGTTTGTATGTTTTCCTTCTCTTTTCAGATGGCACTGTGAAATTTGTCTCACTAGGAGCACATCAAATATTTGGTCTTTCTTGTCCTAAGTTTCTAGATTTAAATCCACAGATTTCTCTCAATGCATGAAGCAATATAGAATTACCGACATGAAAATCGCACTTGTCCTGAAATGAGAATAAATCTCTGTGAGGATGTACATTTTTTCCATGCCTAGAATTTTTGTCTGTGTTTTCAAGAGTGTATGATCTCTTTTGCTGTCCTAATTCTTTCCCTCATGCTTACTTACATGTGACATAATATATCCATTAGCAAGGGAGAGGGCAACAGCAGTACCTGTGATATATCTGTTAACATTTTTTTTATATCTGATACTGGCATAAATACCTCAATACTTGTTTAACTGCTGTCCAGAAGAGTAAGCAGAAGAGGGACGAAATTTCTACTTTTGGATTCATACGGTGGCTAGTCTTTTTAGGCATATAGATGATGGTTTCAATAAAAATTGGTGGGGAAAATAGTCTCTCTTTTGCACTGATCATTTGCAAGGAATAGGCTCTTCAGTGGCCTACTGTTTCAGGTTCCTGGCTGTTTGCTATCCGTATGGTGTCTGTGTTACAATTCATGCAGTTTTTTTATAAAATTCTGCCTCACTATAAAGAGTTTGGAATCATCATCCAACAGGCTAACATAAATTGTGTAGAAGCCACATTTAAATTGAAAGAATAGCAAGATACCTTCTCTCTCCCACTTCTCTCCTCCTCTCCCTCCCTCTCCTCCCCTATTCCACACCCCTATTCTTTTCAGCAAATCACTGAACTGTCTCCACTGTTTTTCCTGCTGCCGTGACTTTATCATGCTTACATCCATTTTGTGTTCTAATGCTTGATTAGACGTGGAGGCTCAGATTAAATGCATTGATAACCATCACCCTTGAAGGTATAACTAGGCACAAAGCAAATTGTTTTTTCATGCACATTTTAATAGCTGCTTCATTTTATATGGCACATTCTTGGCCCCAGAAAGATATCAGAGGAGAGCTCTTGCACTAAGGAGGCAGTGCACATTGCAGCAGCGTTGTGCAGCACACTTCAGCGAGCGAACAAGTTCTAACAATAGCACTGCAGAGTGAGAGCTGTTAAAAGCGGCTTCTAATTTTCCTCCTCTGGAACAATACTGTTCAGATCTGTATTTTTATCCGTCTTTACTCTGGGGACAAGGTGTTAACTCATTCAAAGGGTTTGGCCTTCAAGCCAGCACCACAAAAGGACCACAAGACAATTGCTCTTTGTGTTTGCCTCTCTTTAGCATGAGTTACTCAAATCTTCAATTAACTAAACAGAGAAGTGGCAATCATGTCACTGCGAGACACTGGAGACTTGCAGTCAATAATCCCCAGAGAGCAGCCAGGCAACTTTGGCCCACTATGTCCTAACACAAAATTGCATATTTTTTTTTCAAAAGGATATTTCAGATCCTGTTTCTGGATATATTTTTGGCTTTAACTGGACTTTTATAAAAAGCTTCATAGCTGCTATCCACCAAATCAAAATATTGTATTCCTTAGACTTGTTTCTCTTCTAAAAGTTTTAATACAATTTTGCTTTCATTTATTTTAATAGATATTGACTGACCCCTTTTAAATATATTGTGCAGACTTGGCATGAGCATTTTGATCAATTTATAAAACAGAGAAAACTAAAGTAAACAGAAATTCTAGAAATGCTGGAATAGACTTTCCATAAGATACAACAATTTATTCCAGAAAAAAATTATCCTGCAAGAGAAAAATAAATCACTAACTTCTACTGGCACTTTTAAAGGAAATTTGTGACAAAGAAACACTGATGAGACAGAAGGACATAATGGTAAACATTACAGAATCACTACAGTCCAACTACGGAAAGAAGTGCCGGAAGGAAAATTCAAATCACTCAACATCAAAGCTGTTTATAGAAATAAGAATTTAGGCTGACTTTTAACTTTAATTTTTTTGCAATTAGCATTTTGTTGCAAAAAAATGAAATTAAAACAAACTGTTGTTAAAAAAATTAAAAATATTAAAATGAAGTACAAAAACTGAATCAAATTATTTCTGATTGTCAGCTCTGAGACTCTTAAGATTTCATTTTTTCAGCTGAAGATGGACTGAAAAATTCTCTCTTTTTCCTAGTGAGCATTAAAAATTGTAAAACTCTTCAGAAAATAAGTATTACAAAACTAAATAATGTAAATTTAAAAAAAATCTATTTTAATTCAATTTCTAGCTATTTCCATGAGAGTATCATCTGAATTTAGTGCTTTTGACTCCAACAGTATTTACCAGTAAAATAGGGCACTGGACAAGACATGTATTTCAGGCAGTATAAACACATGGTGTCCACTTCGATTTCACAAGAAATATCACCAAACTCTGGCTGAAGATCTGTTTCAGATGACATCTGATTCTTGAAGCAAGTGAGGTTATATTTTAACTGCCATCTCCCTGTTAAACATCCTTGTATATTCTGAGCTGTTTTCTTGCCACTTCCCTTAGCTTTCAGTTTGCCTATATAGAATACTTGTGATTTTTGTGTTAGCTGTGGGGTCTTACAGGTCCTCCTAGTTTATCATGTTCTGCAAGCAGAATTGCCCTGTTAATGGCTCTGTTATTCTCCGTTACTGAGGGATCCAATGGACTAGAAAAGAATCAAGCAGCGTGATCATGCAGTACTTTTTGTCCGTCAGGTCATGCATCTGTCTCAACTTTGGAAACTACTGCCAGTTTTCTGAAGGGAACCTAGATACTTGCCATATAGCACATAACTTTCTTCTGCTGTGCCACTTCTTATGCTGACAGATCAATTCTCCATTATCTGGTCCTGCAGTTCTTTGTCACTCTCCATTCTCAGTTTCCACTAACTTGGCTAGAATGAGCAGAGGTTCTCTGAGCTGAAGACTCTTTCTTTCTTTCTTATTACTTATTTTGCTTTCTTCTTTGCCCATGTTATCCAAGGAGAATAAGCTACAACAGAAAAATCAGGTAACACTTTGGAGGGCTTTTTTAATATATGCAACTCTGGTCACATAAACAACCATAGAAGTAGTGTATGAAAGCCAAAAGCAATTGGAAGAGGTGTGCTTAAGAGAAGCGAAAGAAAAAGGACATCAAAGCAAAAGTCTAAGTTTTACGAACCCTTTCCAGCCCTTCCTAATCTTCTACAGTCCAGTGAATGGATCTGGGCAAAGAAAGGATTTCAGTGTGGGAAATAAAATGTCCCAAATTTAATGGGTCAAATTTTTTTCTCATAACAAGCTTATAGCCTCTTTTGAATCAATAACCTTCCACTGAATCAAACTTCCTGTAGTTCTGCATTGACCTTTTGCATCTCATTTATTGTCAGGCTCCTTCAGGAGGCCTAAGGGAATGTGACTTTGCAGTTTAGGTTCAAAATGAGGCTGGAAAGTCCAAAATTGGCATCTTTCTTGTCATCCTTTTAGAGAGCATGAGGATTAAATAACCATGGAAACTGAATTCCTTCTCATTCCTAAAAGCATGTTATAAACAGTTCAGGATGGAGGGAAGCTGTGGTGTAGCTGTGTTGTTGCTGATCATGTTCTTTCTGCCATGTGGTAAAAGATCTGTATCAAGCTGTCTGTCATGCCAGCACCTTTCAGAAATAGTGAACTAGTTTGAGAGGAATTAGACTTTCTGTAAAGTGACTAGAAGGAATTAGAAGGAATCTAGCACTATATTTTGGCTTAGCAAGGCACTATTACACAGCAGGGAAGAAGTTCTGAAGTCCATGCTTTGCAGACAAAAGTTAGGCGACTGACTAGAAATGATTACACAGGTTGGCTGAAATCTACTGAAAGATATAAAAAAGGAGCCCAACAGTCATGTAATATGCAATGAATGGCATCTGCAGCTCCTTGCTATAATGACTTTCCAACCATGACAAGTCAAAGTTCATAAGAGAAAAAACATTTATAATCAGAATGATGTCCAGAATGATGGAAAGTTCATACTTTTATGTCTCCAGTTTTCTGAGCCAATATCATCCCTGTGCTTCTGCTTTCTCAATTAGGATGACTGTCATGAGATAGAAGTATTTTATGCTTTGCTGATGTAAATCAGCAGAATTGCATTTAGATCTATTATCAGCAGAGGTGTTAAGAGATGAGATGGTTACTAGTTTTAAGCTACTTATGAAATAGGATGATGATGACGTCTGCTTAAGCAGTCAGCACAGTGGGTTGTGGGTGACTGCACTGTTTAAATCAATAAAACATGCTGGCTTTTAGTCACAAAACTTATTAAAAATTTATACTCAAAATTAATTCATAAAATCCTTGACTTACTGACTTAAGAGGTTCTTCCAAGGTACATTTTCCTAGCAAGAGCTTTAATGAGTACTATTGAAGAAAACTGCTCAACTGCTCATGAACTCCCAACAATGTGATTTTTTTCCACTAACATATTTATATTATAATTGTTTCTCTTTACCCTTAAAATATCATACGGTTTAATTTTTATACTGAGATTTATCTATGAGAAGATGGTGTCTAGTAGCTAACATTTTAGCTGCAAGAAAATACAAGAGCAGAACTTTGAAAGGAGAAAACTTATGGGTTATTAGAAAACTCCCATGCCCCATTTTCATATCTGGAGCCCCTCTGTGAATACTCTTATTCTACTTTTCTCTCTTACCTTAATCTTTAATTTTCCCACTCAGGCAAACTACTTTCCATGGCCCAGAAAGACATTGCTTCTTCCAAGAAAGCGCATGTTTGGAAAATGAAACATTGCCATTATGAATTTATCAAGAACTATGTTCCAAGGAGCATCTGCAAATTTGATTCAGGGCAAAATTGTCATTTCCTCTCATAAACATAGAAGAAATGGCAATATCATGAATCTGTTCTTCTGTGAAAATTCACTCCTTTTTACTAATGTTTTCAAGGCAGGAAAATCAAGTCTTACTCTGCCAGTCTCAGGATATATCATTGCATCTGTCAATGGCATTATAGGCAATGTGAATATCCAGAACAAACAATAATCAGCAGAAAAGGGCGGGGAATTTGATAGTAGCAGGCATGACAGAGAACCAAGAACTGTGTCCAGGCCCCAAAATCATATTAGTAAAATCCCAGTTGTTGCCTGCATTATGTGTGCTTTTTTTTTTTTTTTTTTTTTTTTTGTCCTTTTTCCTTTCCATTTTATACATCCTTTTGAAACTGTCATTATTCCAACAAACGCAACAAAACTACATTGGTCTTAAAATCAGTGTAAGAGGAGAATCAGACCTTATTCTCCAAAAGTAGGTCAAGGACTCTGTTTGTAAATACAGGAAAATGTCAGAGCTGGCAGATCTTAAGTTGCAAATGGACACAACCAGCCAATGATACCAGCCAGTGGCACAAACCCATTCCCTAAAAAAAAGGTACGGTCAGTGTCTGGGACCCAAGAGAGGAAATAAGCAGTCATATCTCTGGACACTCAAAACAAATTTTCTTTGTTAGATTGTGCTTATATTCATTTGCTTTTTCACTAGAGTTAATTTTCCATTACCTTATTTTCCTAGCAGGCTGAGGAAAAAAATACACATCAAATATTTTGGCACTTTGGATGAAAAAGGAGTGAATGTGCAGCCTAGAGGGGCTAAGGGTTTAGATTCCTGGTCTCTTCTGTAGGATACAAGAAAAACAAAATAGTGGGAGCTTGACTCAAGTGAGTGAATAAATGAATTTATAAGGGATAATCTGATTTGTGTCTTGGACTGCCTGCAGTTATGAATGTTTATTCACTAGTCCATCTGGCTTTTGGAGGGGGAGAGTGAGGGAATCCCTGGAGCAACCCAATTCAAATAGAATTATCAGTGAAAAGAAAAAAAAAATGAAACAGAATGCTATATAGAAAGAAACCTTCAGTGTTACTAGTGGGCTTGATATGGGCTGAATTGAGCAAGCTTTATACACACAGTAGTGCTATTGACTGCTCAGAAACCACTAGCATGAGTAAGGGGATATCAGGAATGACTGGATACTCTCTCCTGCTGAGATAAAAAACAGGTGGCCAAAGCCCAATCCAGCAGCAGACTAAAGCATGTGAGTACACTTACTGACTTCAAAGGCACAGCTCACATGTTTAATGTTAAGGATGTGCTAAAATCTTTTGCTGAACCAGAGCCCATGAGATTTCTGAGGTCTTCACTCTCAATGACGTTAGGGTTAGCTGAAGTAGCAGGCTAAGTCTATTTTTCCCTAAAGACCAGCATGAGGATTTTTCTCCTGTTGTTTTGGTAAAAAAGAAAGGGAAAAAAAAAGGAAAAAAGAAAGAAAGAAAGATACCTTGGAAAATGTTTTCTGTTAGGAAGTTATGCAGTCAGTCCTAGGATAAAACTTTCCCACAAACAAGCATTAAAAAAAAAGAAAAAAATGAAAAACAAAAGAATAGTTTCTACGGTGGCAGTATGTTGCATATATCACTCAGATATATATTTAGGTAGTTAACAGCATGCATAAGCTCAGTCCTGCAGCATTGTACATGTCTATTTGAGCTCACAATCACTTCTGTAGGTGCAAAACACATGGTTGCACAAGCCAGAAGAAAACTGGACAGGTGGTCATTCATACATATAAATATCCCAGTTACAGACCAGTCTTGGGAGGACTACCTAGAGCTGTGAACAATCGCAGGCAGCATGTTTGAGTGTAGACCTTGGGCCTCGCCTTTTGAAAATACAGGAATGTTGGATGAGAAGGGAACTCCTGGAGCTGTGAATCCATCTCCTGCAATCTTGGGCAATATAGTCCTTTCCTGAGCTGATTGAACTCCTTGCTGAATGACATTATGCTTCCTTTTTAACCCTGCTACTCCTGGTTGCTAAAAAACTCTTTCTAATTTCCAGCTTGAGTGCTTCGTGTCCAGTTTAGTAAATAATTATTTCTGTGTTTGTTTTGTCCTTTTACCTTAATTAGCTCATCTGTCTTCCTGGGGCTTACTTCGTTCATGTGTGTACTGAGAATAATTCATTCATCTCCCCGCTCAATCTTTTGTCTTTATGAAATAATTGGATTCATACTTCTTCATCTGTTCAGACACAGCCCTTAGACAGGTGTGGTGCTCAAACTGCATCACCCGAGGAATAATCCAAGCTGGCACAGTGATTTAGTGACACACCTGTGAGTCAACATTTCTGCCCAGCTTTCTCTGTGCTGAAAGTCAGTAGTCATCTGGCCTATGCTCTTTCCAGTAGTCATTGGCTCCTGGCTATTTGAAGTACTACATAATAACCAGTGGGAAAAATAGCCCTTTAGGACAAAGATTCCATTTGAAAAAAACTCGTAGAAATTGGATAATAATTTATTCTGACAATGTCTGCCCTTCAGTATAAATAGATTGCTCCAGTGCTGGCCTGAGATGTCATCAGGTAGTACAGTCTCCTACTGCCAACTCTTTACACAACATCTACTGTTGCACAGATAGATGCCTTTCATGTCTGACCATTAGATATGCTTCCTGGTTCATTTCAGGAAGACCACTATTTCCATTTAAGCCTTTGTGCCTGTATTTATTCTAGAACATAGTGTGCTAAATTCAACAATATAATTGTTTGGTCCCCTATAAATGTGATCCTGGGTTGCACACCAAAGTCACCACTCATGCTAAAAGGATACATCCTGTATCTTTTATTATGAAGAGACTAATACTGCAGTATGAGTCTTTTCACTGCTTCCAGCACATTTGTTTCTGCTGCCTGAAGTGTCTCAGGAGGGATGGAAAGCTACTGTAGTATGCTTGAGGAGTTTACCTCCTCTTCCAGGGACCCATCTGCTTTATATTCATAACAGGTTATACAGCATATATGTATATCATCTCTAGAAATCTTCATGAGTAGTACCGTATAGCTCATGATCAATACAGTCTCAACTATGTAAAGCAGTTATTTTGATGTGTTCTGTATTAGTTTGTTCATGATGAGACTACATACTCATGTTGCACCCAAAGGTGAGGTAATTGGATTTCTGTATTATTCTGTATTATTTCTGTATTCCAGAAAGCTCAGCCATTAGCTCCTTTCCAGTACAAACATACCTCCTGCTCTGTGTATCGGTGCCCTGGTGGCTACTGCTGTGGCATGCTTCCTTTACTTCTTCTCGTAGCCCACCTTCTCATTGTTTGAGACCTGCATTTGAACTGTGGCACTTCAGGAACACCAGACCAGAAGACAATACCAGAGTTCTAACCTTCTCTCCATTTAGTGCCAGGTGCACCTGAAAATTAATCAAGATACAAACCATAAAGAAGAGCATCATCATGCTTTGTTCACGTGAGAGCCAGTCAGACAAATAGTCACTACATATCTGTTTTTCACTTAAACCTGCCCACTCCCTCTTATCCCTGAGTTTGCACAGAAAACACTTAACTTCACATTAACTGACAATATTCTTGACTCCTTATTTATTTATTTATTTATTGCCGAAAACTTGTTACTTTCATAGATTGTTTATGCATTTTACTACTTTACCTTTCCTAACTTTCAGAAGTGGAACTTGTAGTAATTTATTGCAGAGATCTAAGAGAGAGGGAAGCAGACTGTTAACATTAGAGTATCATTTTGATGAGCTTTGCTTAGGACAAAAATTGGTGGTGCTTGATCCAGTGAAACAATCTCAGTAGTTTAAAGGTGTGTCTATGTAGGCATAGGCACCATAGTTCTAGGGCTGCTTTGCTTGATAGTACTTAAAGTCTGATATATCATTTACATTTTTCTTTACTCCTTCAAATGCCTGTTCTTGGTATCTCACAATACGCCCACTATGTGCTAACTGTCTCAAGAGTTCACAGGCTTCTGATAAGCATGTGCAGAATCTAGAAAGATAAGTTAGGCATCCCTATAAATCACTGAACTTCTTCCCACCCCTTAGTCGGAGCATTTCCTAAACACTCTACATTTTTCAGAGTGCAGCTGGAGTCTCTCAAAAGTCAACAAATGTCTAGTGTAAGAAGCACAGATTTTCTCACCGGTTCTCTGTGCTTGTCTCAACAGGTGTATTGTTACCTCTTCTTTGCACTATTTTCAGTTCACAGTCTTCACTAGAGTTAGTGAAATGCTCTTGCTATAGCCTCACTGTCTGCATGTGGAATACTTTCTACCTTCACTTTATCGCAAGGCATCCTTCTCCTATATGTGCTTACTTTGTTTTCGAAGTTGGATGAAGGTCCCACCTTTCTTGCGTTGAGGATATTTTGGTGTTGGACCGGAGTACTGTCCAAAAAAGTCCACAAAGATGTGCAACTGCCTGGCTGTCTGTATGGGAAGGCACACATGACATTCCTATGTGACAGCTAATTGACACTGGTATTATGAATATGATTATTGCTAAGATCAAGCTGCAAGGATATATACACAAAGCATGATAGAGGTTCACATCTCAGGAATCCCCTTTCTTACCAAAAGAGGTAAGACAGAGTGAGCAAGGGAGTGCAATACAAAGCTGAGAAAGTACCAGCAATTTCAATATCTTTATTTTTCTCAGATTATAAATTCACAGCACCTGGTCCCATACTTCCCACCTGACAGTGTTGTGCAGAGAGGATGCACTAAGTGGAAAGAAAAGGGGTAAGCAAGAAAGATAGAGCAAGAATATCTTTGTGAAGCTCAGGAAAAGAAACTGTGGGAGGAGGAAGATAAGATTTTGGAGCAAACAACCTCTCTGCGCAGAGCTAAATCTAGTCAAAAATCTTCCAACTTGGAATCATCTGATTACATTTTTTGCATCTTTTTTTCCCTTGACCCATAGCCGGGAGAGGGTCCACCTGAATAGTATTGTCGCCAGCTGAAATGGTAGGAGGGAGGGGACTTTTTTATGACTGTTGTTATCAAACAGTGCTGGCTATTTTTCATTGGCTGGTTTCCATCATTTCTTCTAGTACAATAGTCCCTGCTCTTACTGCCTTGTCAGGGGCTCCCAACAGCTCCATTCACTCATTTCATGAGTTTCTTATTTTTGGCCTGTGTTTGTCTATGGCCTCAGGATAGTTTTATTGTACATTACTCGCACTTGGTCACATTTTCCCAATCTAATACTGCCATTTGCCATAGCCATTGGAATTGTATCAAAGCTGGCTTTATAATACAGCTAAAGATTTCTATTCATCAAAGAAAAGAGAATCTAAACAGTTTTAGAGCAGGCATAAATGAATTTATGAATATGATTACATGAAGTTGTTGACAGCAATATCAGGGGATCCTGAGCTGTGGTCTGAGTTGAATGTTAGTCTGATATGATGGCAAGATTCATTTTCCTCCCCAAAAAAGGTGGCTACACCTAAACTGCTTATTCTGGAAGATTTTTGCTTTGTCCTGAACCCTAACTCATGTGTAAGGATTCTGGGGAGATGTTTGTTGATATTGTTAGAGCAATAGCAGAGATCATGCAAGCAATTGAACTGTTTGGATGATCATCAGCTACTGTTCAAGGCTTGACTCTGTTTTATTTAGATATAGCCTGCAGCACTCAGATAAATCTGCTCATTCTGTCACCAAAGCAGCCTTACTGACAGCCAAATGGGCATTCATATTTTTCAGCATTAACATTACTTTTTATTTTGATGGCAGCTGCATTTCTCTATAGGTTCATCAAGTTTGAGGACACAGTTCTTGTCAGCACAAGCGTGACTTGTTTAACTTCCACTTCTTCATTTCCAACTCCACTACTTGACTCTTGGTAGAGATGTGAATTGGCCTCCAGTACTTGCACTGAAGCAAAGAAAAATTTTATCTTGAAATCCAGCAGTCCCAACAACTGTACCTCTTCCATTTTTCCTTTAAGTGGGTGCTACTTTGACTTCAAGTTCTGGTATCTTCTTTCTTACCAGTCTCATAATTAGCACATTTTGCAATAACATGAAAGAGTCCACGTTCTTCAAAAATCTCTCTGTTAACAGAGCTAATTTCAGAGATGCGGTTGCAGCCCACCAGCTGCACAAAAGCTGATTTCCTGATACTCCTTTAAAGCTTTTCCTCCTTACAACCTATACCTTCCTTCAAGTACAGTGGAAGCTGCTGCAGGAAGGAAACCACCCTGTAAGTTATCCTCCACCACTTTCCTTTTGGATAGACACTTATTCTTTAGCCCCAGGATCCAAGGCTCAGGTAACCTGCAAAGAGGAAAGGATTTCTTTCTCCATTTCTCTCTGACATGCATACTCCAAGTCACAGCCTAGAGAAAAATCCTTAGGTACCAGTCTTTAAAGAATATCATAGAACTTTGCTGAAGAAAGACATCTGCATCCTCTGGATTATGTAAAACAAACATCTGGCAGCCATGGCTTCCTCTTAGCTTTGCTGTCATATGTAGTAAATGTAAGTCCCGGCTCCCACAACTGTCATTTGGCTTTAGCAAGCACTATGACTCCCCTTTTGTGAGAATTGAAGAATAATCTGGCTAAATCCCAATTTCAGAGCTAGCAAACACGAAACGTCTCGTCCCTCCTGCTGTTGCTAAAAGCTGGCTACCCAGTTCCAGGGATTAGCAAACTATGCAGACTGTCTTACGAACTTAGGAATCAGCAGACTTCTGCTTTGTAAGTCCCAACAGAAGTGAGTCGAGCTACTTCCCATTTTCTTGTCACAAATAGCAATTTTTGAAGTCAAGGAGCAAAAATGGTATCAATACCAAGCAAGCATTTAATTCTCAGCATTTGAATCTTGTTGCACCTTGAGTGAACACTCAGAATCCACAGAGAACTCTGCACTAAATTATTTCTGAGCAAATGAATACACAAATATACTATAATGGCAGCCTAAATACAGAGACCTAGCACCCAGCAATAAAGCAATGAAAAAGAAATCAATATCTGAAAAGCTTTCTGAAGTCCGAACACACTCCCAAAGAAGGATGTGGCTCTACCTCACACTGTAGAGCCTATAATCAATCCCATACTAGAAGTCCCCACTGAGCATGTAACAATGCACACTGTATATATTGCCTTTCTGTTGTCTCTTTTGTTTTTGCCTAAGGAAAATACACTGATTTTTCTGACAGTAAAGACTCTGTAGCTGCAGAGTTGAAAACTATATTTTCCCCCAGCTCAAATAAGTCTTAAAACCTTACAAGGGAAACAGTGTGTATATGTCAGTTCAGTTGCATCCTTTCTCATCTCACCTGTGCTCTCAGAGATGAAGACAGAGGTAACACAAACAACTACTACAGAGCCCATTTCTGAAAGGGCCTCTGAAAGTTTCTTTCTATATATAAAACCCAAGATTCAAACATTGTATCTACAATTTCCATATGAGAAATAAAGTCGTAGCTACCTTATTACCTCCTCATTCCCTGAAACCTCAAGAAGAAACTCTGTCTTCTCCTTAATTTTCAAGTTTAACAGCATTCAAACAGTAACGGGTAATGGTATCCATCTGAGGTCTCAAGGAGTGATCTATGCTTTGCCTGTAATCATTCTCACCATTTTGAGGCCCCTCAGTAATGGTCTTAGGCTTCGAGGACTCATCTTCTACTAAAACTGGTATCACTGCTGGAATTTTCTGCCTGAAGTTAACCTGTCTGGATCTTTCCTGCAAATCCAAGGGCACACTACTAGCATCCCATGAGAGCTATGGAGTTAGCACAACTACAGTGAGAATTTCAAGATCTGGCTTTTCTACCTTCCCCAATGTACCCATCCACCTTCCCTTACTAGATTCTAAGAAAATTTTAACCAATATATTCACTATTTGGTCACATTTGTATGGGCACATAGTTAATGATGCCAGTACAATGAACAGGACTGTGGTAGTTATATGTGGTATTAATATGGAGCAGAGAAAGTCAAATGTAGTAGCTAAGGCAGTTAACAGGGTGAGTAGTGGAGTCAGAGTTGGTTTTGCTTATTACACAAGTTTGACATTTCTCAGTGCATAGTCTGTCTTTAAATTTGGTGATCTACTGCAACAATGACAATAAAGGCCCTGTGTACCACTATTGAATCAACGGGCTTTACACTGTGTTTACAGTATAAAATATATGCACAAACCTGGCAGCTGCTAAACTCATTGATATATAACACCAGTCCCAAAATACTTATATTTCACTTCTGGAGCTTTATAAATTGTTAAAGAAATAAAATCTGCCTTTGGGAAATAATGTTTCTTTATGTATCATCATATCCATTCCCTCCCTCCTCCCCTTCCTTCTAGATTAAAACAAATAGTACTGAAGCTATAAATCATCCCCACTGGCATTGGGAAGTCCTCAGAGATCTTCATTCTGTGCCATTAGAGTAGACAGAAAGTCTAATGTACGGAGAGGTGCTGTTGCTTTATACTTCTTCAAGCAGAAAGTCAAAAAACATGTCCCTCCTTGATCTCTTCAATGTACATCAATATTTCTTCAGTCATTTTAAAGTCATTACACATGATCCAAGAAGTTTCAAGAAAGGTCACTGGGAAATGAAGCATGCCTGGGAATTTCAGTTGTCATTATCTTGTATGGAAAGGCGCATCTTGAAACACCATTTAGACCCTGTAGGTAGTGCCAGTAATAGAACTGGACAAGTTGCTCCATCCTGAAATGTACATAATTTTGAAAACTCTTTTGCAGAAATTCAACCTCTGTTCCTTAGTTTTAACTGAACACAGAATCACATAGTCTTTAAATGCATAAGTGGTAATCTAAGAATTGGATTTCTCCCATGAAAAATCAAGTGGAGAATTTCAGTAGTTTATTTTAAATTGTTTTTCTATTGTGATTCCTGAGGGTAAACTCCTTTCCTAGAAATGGCTCCTGCCTTTTTGCAAACGTTGATAAAGTATTCCTGAGCTATCCACCCACTTCCACTTTTCAGTAACATGAACTGTCTCTTTCTCCCTCATCACCAGTCATTGCTTGGCCTCATGTCTGCTGCTTTCACTTCGAGAGGGGGCGGCGGGACAAGGATCACAGCTTTTCTCAAACCTTCTGAACTTCATAAGCATGAGCTTTACATTACAATTTCTATCACTTACAGAAAATTCATGACCAAAAAGATCATTCTCTCCTCCCAAAAATACTTCTTTTCATTGCAGAAAAAATCAAAAAAAATAGAATAAAACTAGAAATCTCTATGATGAAATGAGGAAATATTGCTCATAAAAGCAAGTAAGAAGATACTTGGGGTAAGATAACTGTTACTGCTGTTACAATTTTTTTTTTTTTTTTTTACTTGTAACACACCATAGTGCAATCTAAGCAGAAGAATTTACAGTTGTATTATCTTTATTTCCACAACAATTGCTCTCCTCAATGGAGTCACTGTTACAGGCAATTCTGAAATGTGAATGTTATAGAGCCTCCTAAGCCTGTCAACTGCAGTGTTTGAAACACCCTTAGGCACCTTTAGGCAGGATCTAAGCACTATAAATTAGCTGATAACAGTCTGAGTCCTTGGATCTTGCTTAACTGACCAAGCGGAGAATCCTTCATTTCAGTGACATTATTACATGTGTAGAGCTAAGATCATGGAAGTACTTTTGCAGCACTAGGACTTAAGAGATCCTGCCTACCGTTTATATCACAGCACTTTGTATCACCTTGATCTTAGGCCTGTTTTAGGCTTTTTGGAAAACTCCAGTTTAACAGGCATGAACTGCTTTCTCCTTCCTATGTCCCTCAGGGAAGGCATGCTCTTTGCAGTGTGGGACTGAGTGCCTGTGATACACTGGAAAGGGATTTGTGAGCTTTTGTCATTGTATTTATGTTTTATTTTCCAGATGAACATCTTTACAAGAGGTGAAATCACACGCAGAAACACTCCAAGCCTGTTCTTACACTGAACAAGCACCCTTCTGATTAGTTTACACAAATACCTTTGAATATCTTTTTCTGAGCAGTTTGGGCTCTGAATTATTCTGTATTTGCACCCATATTGAATAAGCATCTGCTGTCATCATATAATACAGGTACAGACCTCATCCAAACAAGGCTGATCATATCACATCATCTGGCCTGGCATTTGTCTGTCACGCTGGGCCAGGGAATGTGATACCAAGCTGACAAAAAGCAGCACACAGCCATGCCTGGAGAGCCCCTTTGTTCGTCTAAGCCTCCCCTGCTGCTTTTGTAACTCCAAATGGATTTCTGATTCACTATCTCTTTGGCCTTTTCAAGCCAAATGGTTTGGTTAGATCACAAGACAGCAGGTGCTGCTCGGCCCAACATTTGCACCTTCCAATCCAAACACACCTCTCCCTACCGACCCTTAAAATCAATCAAAGGGACTTATCAGCATGTTTTAAGCTTTGATGTTTGTCTGGGGTCTGTTTATCTAGCAGTTTATTCCTGGGAGTATGTTCTTGACATCTTGGAGTAGGTGGTAATTAGCAACAAGGAAGAAGAGCCGAGATAAGAGGTGGAATTTGAAAGTGGTGATACTTGGGGAGGCAGCTGCCCCACGTCCTATCTCGTTCTTAGCCACCAAAGTGAGTTAGGGACAGCAAAGAGCCGAAACAGCAGCAACCCCCATGCCCTTCTAACATATGCGTCCCTTCCGCGCAATGTCATCCGAAGTAGCACTCTGCAGGGAAGGGCGCCCACAGGGAGCCCACATCTGCCATCCTAAGCATTTCTGGCTGTGGCATCCTCCACTTCAAGAGTACTTACTGCAGGATTAGGTCTGTCTTTAAAAAGGCCTTTTATCTAAACAAATTTTTTCTCTGTTGGTTTACTGCATAAGCAATTTGCTTAAAAGAAAGCCTGAGGATCTGATCTTGCCATCGTGTGATATCCTATATATCTGCTACTTTAAAGAGCTCTTGGAAGTAAGAACCTTTTTTTCTAAGCAGAATACAGAGCAAAGAGGATCCAGTTGTTTATATGATAATACGAGTAAATGCTGATGTATTTCTGTGCATGAGGCAATCACTGCATGTACATAGAGGGCATAAACAGGCAGACACATACCCACACACCATACGAACTGTATGCTGTATACACACACACACATACAGAGACAGTGGGAAAGCAGAGCAAAACTCTTGCTCCAAAAAGCCTTGGAATTAACACATGTTTGAAATATGAAGCCAGGACTGGATCTGAATTTTGCAGATGGCCCCTATCTTTATAACCTTCCCAAAAGAATTAAATACAATAATGTAAGCCTTTAATTGCATTTCTGAGTACATAACATGGAAGTAAAAGCACACTGACCTACTCCCACACTGCACAGCCTGTGAAATGGTAAGCATAAAACGTGTGCTCTGGAAAGGAAGGGAGTCTTCCTACCATGATGCTCTTCAAGTGCCCTGAAGGGCACAAAAGGAGACATTCGCTCCCTCTCCGCTGGCCTGTGGAGCCAAGCCAGACTGCAGAGAAGAGTGTAAAGCAGTCTGAGGAGTTTTTGAGTGGCTAGCTGAAATAAAATGCTTCCACATTTGAATAGGACATGAAATGCTTTTCTTAGTTCACTGAGTAAACCCTGATGGCTAACCCCACCAATACACCTGTTTCGGGTCAACTCAACTCACAGTTTATTTTTAAGGAGGCAAGACCAGGATTTCATTTTGAATAATCAGAATCTGATCAACCTCCACCTGAACTTTTTTTTTTTTTTTTTTTTGAGGTTGGAAGAAAAAGAAAAGAGACTCCACAACCTCTTTTGGCAACCTGTTCCTGTGCCCTGTCACCTTCACAGGAAAGAAGTTCTTCCTCAGGCAGAACTTCCTGCGGTTAAGTTTGTGCCACTGCCTCTGGTCCTGTCACATGGCACCACTGAAAAGAGTCTGGCCTCCTCCCCTTGATAACCCCCCTTAAGCTATTTGTAGACATTAATAAGATCCCCTCTCAGGCTTTGCCAGGCTAGAGAGGCCCAGCTCTCACAGCCGTTCCTCATAGGGGAGATGCTCCAGCCCTCTGATCATCTTTGTAGCCCTGCACTGGACTCCCTCCAGTAGCTCCATGTCTCTCTTGTACTGGGGAGCCCAGAACTGGATGCAGTAATCGAGATAAGGCCTCACCAGGCCTGAGGAGAGGGGCAGGATCACCTCCCTCCACCTGCTGGCAACAGTCTTCCTAATGCACCCCGGGAGACCATTGGCCCTCTTGGCCACAAGGGCACATTGCTGGCTCATGGTCAATTTGTCATCCACCAGCACTCCCAGGTCCTTCTCTCCAGAGCTGCTTTCCGGCAGGTCAGTTCCCAGTCTGTACTATTTCATTTCCAGGGTAGAGGCTAATACTTTTAATTCTACATTTTTGCAAAGATTATATCATTTTTTAGGCTCCAAAACATTTACAAACTTTAAAAAAGCCCCCTTACCAGAATTAATATTCTTTCTTTTTCCATGGGAAAATAATGTATTGGAATTAATCTGAGTATTTAAGTGATTTGTTCCTTCCTACAGCAAAAATCCTCTGCCTTTCTCAAGAACAGGCTTTAGGCAAACAATTTCACCCAGCGGTACTCCTGAGGATCCCTGTGGGAGGGTGCAAGTTCAGTTGGTGAGGCACTCTCTGTTCAAGTAATAGATGACTTCACTCTCATTATGTACATAATCTTTTCCTACAATAGCATACATCAAACCTCAATTATACTGCATGTGTTAAGCTTGTAAGTGCACTATTTTATAATGATTAAATTGGTTGTGTCCCAAGGATATTATAAAGGGGTATTTCTGCCACTGCTTATGGTTCTATACATTGCCAGCAAACAGCAGGATTTTAGCTATGTATGGAGCAGGGTTTTAGCTGTATACAGTAAGAAGATAGTACTTAATAAAAGCCAGGCTCAGCTTTGAGGTTGCCCTAAAGCTTTAAAGATAACTTAAAGTTTGCCTTTTATGCCATTTTTGCTCAATATTAATAACTGTATTTACAAACAGCAAGTCACAATCACTAAATGTCATGTATAATCAAAGAGTTTGAAATAAAATGATGCCTCCAAAGCACTGTAATACTTGTCATTAGATATTGCGTTGCAACCATTTGCTTTTAATGGAGCTGTCTTTCATTTTGGTCTTAATTTATCATACAGGCAGCAGAGTATTAACAGACTCATGCTACAGTCCTGCCTCCACATGTAGGAAGACAGTATGACAAGGCTGATTCTATGATCCTGAGACTATAAAGCCATTTTTCTTGCTCTAGTAGACTTCTAACACTGTAAAAACATGTGCACATGCACACGCACACACACAAACCCTACCAACAGCAGGCATTTGCATTCTATCTATCCTTCACAACATATGAACATAGAGTTTCTATTCTGTTCTATAAAAGCTCAACAAACATTGTCTATTTTCTGTTCCAATGCTCTGAGTCAACAAAAGCTTAGGATCTGCTTCTGGTCCCCACTGAAGTCATGGGAATCTTTTACTTGATGTTAATGGGAATTGGATCAGGCCAGTAACTGGAGACACTGAAAAGAATCCCAGATGCTGCATAATAAATGAACTATCCACTGAGGTATTCCCGCTGCTCTGGGAAGCTGCCATGGTGAAACGCTGCTACCTTTCTGTGGCTATGCTGCAAAAACCGGATGTTAGATGTCAAAGCTGCCAGTCCCATGGAGAGTTTTAGTGAGACAGGAAGTTCTTAAAAATCTAAACAAGAAAAGAACAAGAAAGGTGAAAGAGCATATAGCAATCTTTCTGCTGATGTTTGGGAATTTGTCCATTGAGTGAAGCCGCACTGTCTGAATCTGATCCAATTATTCAGCTCCTCACACATCAAATTTAAAGCAAAATAAATCAGGTTAGTACTTTTATTTTCACATCTTTATTCATTATTAAAATCCCATATTCCTTGTCTAGCAACTTCCTTGCCAGCTGATCAAGCTGTGGTAGTTGCAAATGTACTCTTGACCTTTGCTTTCTTTGCCAAGCTTTTCAAAGTGGCCAGAGATTCTGCTGAAATGTGCAGCATTCACCTCCCATCGGTATTAAAAAGGTGTCTACACCTTGATTCCAGTCATGGAGTTTATATGCACAGGCAGGACCATAGTTAGAAAAGAGGATGCAGTGATTCATTCTTACCTGAAAAAATGACTCAAGGAGGAAATTACATGCTTTGAAATGACATGCCTCACTGTAACCTGTTGTGACCATGCCTACCTGCCATACTATGCTTACCTTTCCCTTGGAAATTAGACAAATAAGCATGCCAGGCACACTTCAGCTATAAACCACTACAAAGGCAGTGAGCTTCCTATTTCTCTGCCGTTCTTTACACAGCTGACAACTCCCAAAGTCTTGCTGCCATGATGATCCAATGCAGTGTCACCGGAGATATCTGAGGTAAGCTGAAATGAGTAAGAAGGGGTGTGAGAAACAGGAATAGAAAGTACATAAGAATTAGAAGAAAACAAGAAAAGACTGTAAAAAGAAACAAGGTGTGCCTAATGTGAATTATTTACTTTTCTACATTCATAATTCCCACTAAATATTAATGAATCCTTTGCTAGAAAGAGTTCTTAAAGCTATTGGCTGTGGGAGGAGGTTTTAACATCAGAGTGCAGACTCCTGGTCTACTCTAACCCTATGACATGAGACAACATGATTTTGTAATTAAGACATAAATCTGTTCCTAGTCCTCTGCTACAGACTTTCCACATAAACTTGGGTAAATCTTTTTTTTTTTTTTTTTTTTTGTCTTTAAAGGAAACTCTACCTTGTTCACTGTAGAGTGTATAGGAATAGACCTTAAATTAGCATAGAACTAGCTACTTCTGTGTCAGTCCATCCACGCAGCATGGAGCACTAAGAGGGCTAAGTTAGCCTGCTACAAATGTATAAAGGTCATTCAGGAAAAGCTGATTGCTGAGTAAAACTCTGTGGTTCTTTAATGCTAACTACCACCTTCTGCACAGCATGCAATATACAGACTTTGGCTATGTTTCTTAGCAATAGGTTAGGAATATTTATCTTTGCATGTTTGTGGGGATATCAACAAAGCATTTGCATTTTTCTTCATTGAAAGAAGATTGAGATTTCCTTTCTCAAATATCTCAAAAACTAGCAATGAAAATCACACTTGCAGGTTTTTTATTCACTGAATCACAGAATGGTTGAGGTTGGAAGGGACCTCTGGAGATCATCTAGTCCTTGGGTCCCCTTCTTCTCCTGTGAAAAAGAGAGCTCATAATGATCAAATTCTTTGTAAGCACAATGAATTTCATTTCACTGACTTTGGAGAATTAGTGCCTGCTTACAGCGTTAGTGCTTTGATACATGGTCAGCAAGGGTCAATAAAGATTTCTTGGACAATATTGATGGAATACTCAAACTATTACTTAAAGATAAATCTCTGTTTCCAAATTCTCATAATATCTACTCTGAGAGTGTCCTACCACCTCCGAGTGGGTCTCTACTAAGTTCAGGATAAATCAATTCTTTGCACAAACAGCAAGCATCTCATAAGGATTTGCCTGGGGAATAAGGACTTTGTAAAATCTTAGTACCCCGGAAAAAATCACTAGGAGGCTGAAGCAGTATGCTTTCTTAGCAAAATCCTAGTATAAACTGTGGCTGAAGGAACTGATATGAGGGCTCTTGTAAATGTCTCATGAAAGGCTTATACCAAAAGCCTCTCAAAAATGTGCGTTGTCAAAGAAGACAATAACCATGAAAAGACAGGAGAGCTTATGATTTTATGTTTTCTTCATAGTTTTGCAGCATTGTGGTGTTTTATAGCACTAACAAAATACAACATTTGGCTTTCTCATGAGACTTTGTTTCCCAGCTTGTGGGAATACCACAAAAGTACTAGATGACATGATATCTGGCAATATATATGGTTCACTTAGGCATTAAAAAAGCCAATGAAAATCATAAAGCAGACACATGCTGAGTTACTCAATTATATATCTGATTCATCCAGATTTCATTTTCTCTCTTTTTTCCTATCTGACTCTTTTTCTCCCTTTTTGAGCTCATTATTTTTGAGCCCATAAGCAAATCCCTAGTCACATTTCAATTGGAAGGGCCAATCTTGCTCAAACACACAAAGAAACTTGGTTTGGGGATCAGTTTTAGCCAACGCACTATGATGATGGCCAATGTCCATTAATAGTGTGATGCCAACAAGTAGATAATCTAATGGCCACAGAAGGAAGGTTAACCAGTCTACATTTCTCCCTATTACTCTTCAGTCTGGCACTAGAGTCTCCAGCCACAGACACAGAAATTGTTCTGTAATGACAGGCATCACCAAATATAAACAGCTGGTAACCCTAAAATTAGAGCTGCTAGCTCTCTCTTGGTTTGGAGATATGTTTTATTATACCTTCCAACTGGCAAGCAAACTTTAAACTTAATTTAACCCATTATAGGACCCTTTTATACAATGGTTGGACCCATTGCTTTATGTACGCTCTCTTCATTCCTATGAGGAGTTTTGCCAGCACAAAAATAGAATTTAGCTAAAGCTAGTTGAAAACTTTCCATCTAAAATATATTCTGGCAGATAACTGAAGTTCTTGATTAAGCAAGATTTTTTTTTATGTCTGAAGTTTCTCCTGTCTTCAGAAAACCTCAACTTTCCAGTGACAAGACAGAAGAACCATTCAGCAACAAAATGAACCTGTAATAATTTTCAGTATGTGGCTGGGCATCATGGCAAGGGACTCCTACAACACACTGTATGGAGTAAGTAGAAAGACAGAAGGATTCAACTCCTGGGATGCATGCAGGTAAAGCTATCTGGTCTCTAGGAAGAATCTCAAGCACAGGACATTCAAATTGCATATATTGTCATACATCATTTAGAATTAATTCTCTTTATTTCTCGGTCTGAAAATTTCAGTTGTTTACATTGTCATTAAAATCTGAACATTCTTCTCTGGAGGATAATGATAATAAAAAATATAATTAGCTGTGGAGTTAGCCACAACATAGAAAGAGACTGGTATGTCTCTTTCAAAATAGATATACATTTGAATCATGGCCACTTGTCAAAAAAAAGATCAAATCTAGGTGTAAAAAATTAGCCACTAGATATGTAATTATTAGTTTTTCTTTTCAATCTTTGACCTTCACATTAGTTGGGATAATTGAATAACAAATTTATGTTGATTATTTAGTTAATTTTGTGCAAAAACTGCCCCTTTGACAAAATAATATTGAATCCTTCTTCTCATATGATCACCATTATTGAAGGCATATGACAGCCTCAGTAGTACTGCCAAATTCTATTAACGTGTTTCATTCTTTTTCTTGTACAGACTACTTGGATGTAAAGCTGAATCTTTCCTACAGGAATTGGGTAAAGTAAAATTCTTTGAGTCCCTCCATCATTTTTTTTTTCTCAGCTCTGTATTTGGTTTAAATGCTGGTAGTGTCTGAGAGTCAAAATATTTGCTCTGACATACATAAATGGGTGGAGCTGCAGACACTCTATTAAAACTGTTAATTAGGGAAAAATTTAGATGGGAATCACAGTTGCACAGCGGTCACAGGGAATGCTGGCAAGCTCGGGGAGCCTCGCGTCGAGTGCAGAACAAAATGGCACCTCGTGACTCATGCACTGAAATCGCTTCGGCTGAGAGTAACCCTCTTCTGGCAGTGATGCGTGGCGGCTGATGGGATACGGGTTTCTGCCTTCTCTCCGCTAAACCTCTCAGAAATCCTATCTCAGAAAACCAGAACCAGGCTTCTGGTTCTTGTGACTGCTAGCAATAACAGTATATAGGCAAGAAGAGTCTATTGAAAGTATTTCTTCAAACTTTGTTCCAGCTGCTTTCCCCTGAGCTGCTATTTGCCAAGCCCACTCTGCAGAGTTATTAAAACTACATCTTGTGGGACCTTGTGCCGTTCCCAGAAAGTCAAGGGTTCCAGCATCTCTTTTTTGTGGGCGTTAATTCGATTTTTACTTCAGTTTTTCATTTTCCTTGGCAACACGGAAAATGGCCTGTTTCATGATCCTGTCGGAGTTTGTTAACATACCTTATTAACATAAAAGGCATAATTTAGTAGTCAGTAAATACAACATTATCAAAAGAGATTTTTTTCACTTTATTTTCCACAGCTTTTTTACCAAAATGAGGTTGTAACTTCAAAATCTACCAGTATTTTTCAGAAATTTTCTTATCTCAAAGGCCACCATCTCCACAGAGGTTAAAATATTTCATTCTGGGAACACAGTTAGAATAACGAAATGGTTTACAAACACATTATTGATTTGATTTTCATACTTTAATCAGTCTGCTCAAAAATAAATCCATCTTTGAAAACTTTCTGATCCTTTTAGCACCTTCTTTCTTTTCCTCAGCTTCCCAAAGTAAAGGGCAAATATGTTATTTGGTATATTGCAGCAGAAGCAAATGAGAACAGAATTGAGTTTCATTATAAAATGGATTTTGAAATGCTTCTGTAGTGGCTTGGTGGCTCTTAGTGTAGCTCCAGGTACAAAACACCACATATTTGGCAAAGTAAAAGTCATGTGGATATAGCAGTCACACAGGTCACTTTTCCAATTTCATGTTGCCTCTGAATAGTCCAGTCGTAGAACGCTAAGGCAGAACTTGCTGGAACACTTTCAATTAAACGGTTTATTATTTTTTTTCATAAAAAACACTTATTCCTTGAAACCAAAACTATGCAGGAGAGTTTTCACTAAACTTGCTTTAGGAAAAGTTTCTCAGGCTGATGATCAATTTTTGGTCAAAGTAAAGAAAGAGGGAGGGAGAGAAGGAGAGCAGAAACAAATAGCTGGGAACTGCTGTGAAAGCGTTGTCCCAGACTGCCCTTTTGGTTAGGTCACCTATCAAGAGTGTGGGAAAACCCAGGTTTGTGTTTCAGCTCTACCTGCCTCAGAATAAGGACTTAGATTTATATTTCTTACATCCTACATAACTGTTATGTCCACGAAGTTTCCTGTGCCACATCAGCACTCTGTGGAGTGCTAGCAGCAGAAACTACTCTATTCTGTGTACAAATTAAGTATTCATTGGAATAGGGACTTGAATCCAAGTCTTCTACATCAGTGCTTTTTTTTTTTTTTTTTTTTTTGACTCTTGACTGGGCTGGAGGAAGGTTCTCTCTAGCCTTTTTTTTTAAAAAATTAATTTCTTGGTTTCATGCGAGTGTAAACTAGCAAAAAGCTCTGGTTGCAAACATTTTTCAAGATATAATAAAAACATCAGCCATCTAGTTTTAATTCATGAATTTAAGATCTAATGGACAAAAGCAAGATACTTAAAGTAAGGAATTAGCTTTGTTGCCGAAGATGTTTGAACATAAGCCTTCAAACCAAGAAATAGGTTCTGGTCCCAGCGTCACTGATTCATTGGCTGGTCCAGTGAAATGCTGGTTTTGATTTCCCTCTACCTGCTGTGCGTAAAGGCTGCTAAAATAGGAGGCAAAAGGAGAAATCAGACCAACTTTCCCTTGAGGAGAAACTAATCATGGCAACAGCACCAACTTACAAGGATATCTCTGCTTCTCAGGCAAATTATGCATAACTTCCATGCAAAGTCTATCAAGGCTTGGACACGTATTACCCTATTACCCTACTACTACTCTGTGCTTCTGCTCCCTGTTTTGTTCTACAGGCTGCAGCAATAAATATTCATTGCTCATTATCTTGCAGTGATCTTAGTGCTATGGATGGACAAGGCTATTAAAGAGCTTAGAAGAATATTTATAACCATCATATTCACTGAAGAAATATCCTGGTAACTCTATCTTATAATTGTGAAGTAATCCTCATGCCATAAAAAATAATTAAAATAGAGAAAAATGTTAACATAACAAATATGATGCTTGAAAGAAATGTCTTTTGACCACCACTTTCCTATTTTTGCCTGGAACAATGATGTTTGAAATCTACTTACGGAGAAAAAAAATTAAGGTAGCTGTATCAAGAAAGAAATGGACTCTTGCATTGTACTTTGGTCTACATGGTCACAAATAATCTTTGGCTAGAAATATTTTACTTTGAAAGAAATCACATAATTAGCTTCTTCATGCTAGGAATGCTTTCTCACCTTTATTCTAACAATCTCAACAGCAGTGGTCAATTCTGATTTTTTTCTCTTTGTTGCTGCAATATCACCATTTAGGAGGGAATTTGGGGGGGGGCTTTATATTTTACCTAAACATGTTATGTCAAAAGAAAACTTTGGAAAGAACTAGTAAATTGATGATAATTGGATTCAAGCTATGGTCATCAAAATTTAACATATATGAGAAATTTAGGAAAATGTGTATATGTTATAGCATTATAGCAACTGATCATTATTATAGAAAGAAGGAGTGCTGGGAGAGCTCACTCACACCTAAAACAACAGACTGTGTCAGAGGAAGGAAAAGGACCTCTGAAATGTGTTTTCTACTATGTACTACTAGTGCCCAGTAGTAGGCCTGACAACTAGTGTAGCTGGTAGCAGTGTAGCTGTAGAAGAGAAAAGCTAAAGGCCCCCAAGCACACCAAGTAAGTGCAATTGATTAGAAAATGAGAATATTGCAAGTGCCCTGCATAGGAGATGAAAAGGCACAGAAGTTCAATGCACGTTCACAGACTGTGCAAGAATGTACATGTAATTCACAAACAGGTTATACCACACCACAAGGAGCATCAAGTACTGAGTGCAAAGTATATCATCCAGAGAAACCCCTTGAAGTCAATGGGAACATCCATCCCTCTATTCCACATAGGTTTTTGGTGGTTTTGTTTGCAGGGTCCATCAGTCCGTTACTCTGTTGAAGGGTGAGGTGGGGAGCAATGCTTTGTAACACATGATGGTCACAGAGCATGGCAGTGCTCTCACAGGAGTCCCTGTGCTCACCATTTCACCGGCTGGGCTGTGCGTGCTGGTGGGTCCCAGGCACTCTGGCAGAGCTGGAGTGAGATGCACCTGCCAATTCACTTCCTATAACAGTTGGGAGCTGGTGTTTCTGACCATCCCTTGCCTTGCTGCAGCTCCAAAAGCTGCAGCTGAGCTGACTCTCAGTAGCCACTTGCGGATCAAAAGACTCAAGCTAGTTATCTCCTTGCATGTGCATGAACTATTATTCCCTGCACTCCAGCCATACTCCATCTGGGAGTAGCGATTATTCTACATGACAAAATGGTATGCAAAATCAGCATAACCAACCTGAAGTTTATGGACAGCAAAATACCATTTTGGAAGGTATCCTAAATGACAATAAAATACATGCTAGATTTCTAAGATCCCAGAGCTGGTTACTGAAGAAATTAAACCACTTGATTTCCATCCCACTGAGCAGCTACTGTCAGTATCTGATAGTTATGTTCTCAGGACTGTCTTAAGACCAGAAATGACAGAAACATCTCAACAAAGAAAACTCTTCTTCATTTCATAACAGCTAGGGTTGGTCAGAGAAGTTCTAGCTGCTTTTTTTTTCCAAACAGAAGTACCTTTTAACAGAGGAAAACATGATAATTTTTCTAGAAAATGTTCTATTTTTTCCCAAAGGAAAATCAAATCCTCTTTAGTAAATGTTCCAAACTTACACTGTAAAGCTGATAAAGCATACATTAAGGAAAAAAAGACAAAATAAGTAGTATTTTGATAAGAATTGACAAATTTTTTTCATCTTTTTCTTCCCCCCTAAAGACAACAGAAAAATCCTACTCTGCTCATGCACACATTTTCTTGTAAGGGTCCCATCTCCAGAGACTCTACAAGGACCTGGAACTGGAAATGGCAATACTTACTGGGGGACTTGAACATAACATAATCTAGAAAGTGACATAATAACAGCATAATTATTTTCTGCCTTTTCTATTTTGCTTTACATTTGCTGAAAGCTCAGCTTAGCTACCAGTCTGAATTATATTGTTTTGTTCCAAAGGAATTTTCACAGTTTTAAAACTGCAAAGACATAGGTAGATACCGGTCCAGATATCCCTCGTGCATTAAGTGATGCCTTCAGCCAGCTGAAAACACTTTATGATCACTCTGATAATACCAGGCAAGCACTGATCTGAAAAGGCAGATTACCACCAAGGATTAGGCAGTACAATAGCATGCTGAGAATGCAAGAGGATAGTGAGGTTTTGCAAACAAGCTTGGAACATTTTGAACTCAACATTGAACCCCAAACCAAGCCATGGGAGTAGTTAGAATGGTAGTGAGGGGATAGAGAACTGCCTTGAAAAATGTTTTATGAAAGTGGGTAAAATTATTTAGTTACCAGATTTTAACTTAAAATCTAGTTACACAGCTGACTTTATCAAGACAAGACATTCTGCACTGAGGACTGTCTTCTCAGTACCGAAGGTACAGACTGAACGGGAACAGAGACTTAGCTACCCTTTAATTTTTTTGAGATGATCCTTCAAGGCATGTGGTCAGAGCAGGTCATCCTGCTGCTGCTGCTGTCCACAGGCAGTATGACAAAGCGAGGACAGGGCTTCACAAAGATTTTTAAAAAAATTAAAAAGAGACAGAGAGCTTTTTTTCAGAACTGGCCACAGTAAACAGAGTGGTTATTTGATATGTGAGATAAGTATTGGCCAACATCGTTTGAACACACTAGTTTTCTTTCAGCATTTTGTCACTTGACCAGTTTAAAGTAAGGTTAAAAAGCTGTTACACAACATGTATCCACCCTACCATGTGTCAGAAATGCGAGGAATGCTTGCAAGAAACAGCAGCTTGTGCACAGTTCCTGTCACTGAAAAGGCTAACATTTCCTGAATCTGCTTAGCTTACCTACGGAGAAAGAGAAGAGCTTGCAGTGCGTGTGTGCAAACAGGAGCAGAGTCATTAAAACTGGAGCAGATCTTGGGCAACATCCAGTTTGCATGTTACATATTCATAAATAGCTACGTTAGAATAGCTTCCAACAGTGCAAACGTCAACGGAGCCTGCTGGAGCAAGCCTTAGGTATGCCATCTATGTGTCTAATTGCCTAGAGTTCAGAGGAACTTGCTAAATGTGTTACCGAGGGGAATGAAAAGGCTTGCATCAGGGTGGCTGGCCAGGTACAATTGCTGGATATTCTAGAGGACTTGTCAGTGTCAGAACATTTCACGTCTTTATTTTTTTTTAACTCATTTGATGCTTTTATAATCCTTGAGAATTCAAACAATATTTCATTTTGCTGTTATTTCAAAAAACACATTGATTTATGTTATAGAAAATGTTCATTAGGGCTTGGCTAAAAACAATGATTGTTTGTTTTCACTCTGTGCTACCTATTTAATTGTGTATACACATACCTATAATTACCACTTTGAAATGCAAATACACAGTTACTAAGGATAACTCTTCACATTTTCAAGCAGCTAACACTCCTGTTTTTTGTAATGTAAGTGCTAGCCATATCCTGAGCTCTCTGGAAAGAAGTGCTTATTAGGCTCTCCCCCACATTGCAATGGCTGTCGCCTGTTCCAAATTAGTTCTCACTGCTGCTGTTGCAGCTTCCTTTAATTTTCCACCAGTTAGAGTCCATGATGAGAGCTATGAGGCTGTTTGACTGAAACATTAGCCTGGTAACCCTCAGCTGTAGGGACTGCTGTAAGTGACAGGAGCAGAAGTGAATACATTTTCCATGTCAGTGTCTCACCTGGCCCTCGATTCCACTCGTAACTTACCCACAGGAAGACCTGGGTTGGTATAGAATTATTTATTGCTCCCTATTATTCATTGGATCATTTATTACTATTTATTTCCACCCACAGATTGCTCTCAGACTTTCCTCTGGGACAGGATTCACTTCCTAAGGGAGGGATTTCGGGATTTGACTAAGCAGCATGAACAGCAGAAGACATCCCGTAACAATGGTTTGCTCCTAACTGTCAAACCCACAAAGTGCTTTCAAAATGACCATACAAATCCACCTTTCTTTCCCCATCTCTGCCCCCACCCCACCTTTCTGCAGTTGTAGATTTCAGTGGTTACCCATGGAAGTTTCTCTTTCAGCAATATTTTTGTGAACAAATACTTGCTTGTCCCCATGTTCACAGAAAGCTCCTTAAAGAGGCATGTCAGTTAGAGTGTGGGCTGCCTTTGAACAGATGTTATGAATACTGTTTTGCAGGATTTGCCCAGCAGTAGATGAGAACAAGCAATGAGGAAACTAGGAGCATGGGTAACGAGGCCAGAAGGTGTGGAAGCTTTCCAGGAGCAGGGGGAGCTGGGTGGAGGAAAGCTCGCTTTACCAATATATAGCCATGAACCTTTCCTCAATCTTTATTTGTACTTCTTAATGGTTACTCTCAAGAAAAATTATTTACCAGGGCTCATTCCCTCAAGAATTAATTTTCCTATATATTGAAGGAGAACACGGGCACATACACTCCAAGAAACACTTCCACATTACATCTTGTAATTCCATAAACATGATATGTAAGACTGGGAAAAGGTTTGGGATCCATCCACATTATTTATTTAAATGAAATTAAAAAAAAAAAAAAAAAAAAAAAAGATGAACTGTGTCCTCATAGCCAAGTTGAATACTTACTTGTAACAGCAATCTTCTAGTAGGGCCACAAAGAGCTCCTTCACCTGTGCGCTTTTCAGCCAGTTTATTAGTTGTTCTGTATAAAACATATAATTAATTGGGTTGAATGCTAAAAAAGTTCTCCTTATCTCTTAGAGGGAGTCAGGGGAAGAGGTAAAATGACCCAAAGAATAATTATAATCAGTGAATGAATAGACGATATCTCAGTTCAGCTTCATGCCCTATCCAACAGCACTTTCATAGAAATACTAGCAAAGTAGCACACAAATAACATACATATCTTGTAGATTACATAATTTATTTGGAAATGTTTTTGTACAGTTAAATAAACTTCAGAAAACTACAGTGGAGCCTTCTTATAAATTAGCTCTAGTGCCTAAAATCCCATGAGCTATGAAATGTTAAAAAAGAAAAAAAATTAAATACATAGTGTTGCTGAGCAACACAGCTCACTCTTAAACAACTTTGCCTTGTATGAAGAGTCTCAAAAAGGGGCTACTGTGGAGTCTGTGTAAGTACTGGCCCTATGGGCAGTGCTATTTTGTTACAAGCCTTCAAAAAACAACTACGCAGACTGTTACTGAATTCAATTATGAGGAGTCTTTAGAGTTATTCCATTACCTCTGCCTTTAGCTCTGTCTCAAATCAAAACTTAATCTATTCTTTTTAATTTCATTCATTAAAAAAAAGATGTAATATGAACTTTCAGCATGGAAATGGTCCCAAAATGGTCTTCTGCACTTTTATCTGAGAGGGGGTCTCTAGCTTTATAAGCTTTTGCTATGTGCAAAGCACTGGCCTGTCTCGATGCCTGAACCAAATCTAGCAGTGTAAGACTTGGCCCAGAGCTGCAGGGCAGGGTCCCGCTGGCTCCATGCTGCAGGTGGTCTGCGTAAATCCCAGACTGCTGGCTTGGGGCCACCTGTGAGCAGCAGCCCTAGGAGGGGCAGCCATGCCCATGCTCTGCAGAGTCTCTCCTAAGGAGCTCAGGACCTCAAAACTGTCCTGCTTCATCCTCTAAACTACACAAAAAAGTCATTTCCCACAAATCAGAAATTTCACTTATTATTGTGTTCTAATTGGCACCAGAGTGCTCATTAAGGTCACGTTACATTGCTTAATGCTGACTTTTTAGCTACTACGCATCTGCATTACACCTGCATTCCTCCATGTGCACCCATAATGAGATTTATAATGACAAGGAAGGGGTTAACCCACGGAGCAGGTGGAAGGCAACCCAGCTGCAACAAGATTAAAAAACTGGTGGGAGAACACAGCCCAAAAAAGAAAGAGGCAAGCAGGCAGGCCGTGAGAGGAAAGGAGGGTGTTAGTTTGTAAGGAGAGGCTGCCAAGGAAAGCCTGAGGCAGGGGGAACCAGGAGGCTGTTGCCTTCAGTGAGGCAGGTGTCTACTGGTGGAGCAGATGTGGCTTTGATCTGCGGGCATACCCTGGTGGGGAGAGGACTGCACTGGGTGGGGATGCTCTTCAGGAAGCTGACCTGCTTACAGGGTTCAGCTCATCTAGGCTCTAACTCTCCTCAGCTTCTCTCAGAGTTTGCAAAGAGGATAATTCACCTGGCTGGAATTCTTCATAATTTAGAGTTTGATTATTAAAGGCCTTTGGGTCTCCAATGCCCATAAAAATGAGAAACCTCTTTAAAAACTGGGCCTTGCTAAAATTCCCACCTCAAACCAGACCAGAGCCAAGCCTTCTGCTGAGGTTTGAAACACTATAAATGAACCTTCTATATTGTTGCTGTAAGCTTTCAACTTCAGGCACCTCATCCAGACAGAAGAGTAATGAAAGAGCTGAAGAAAGTTGAGGGTTTGAAAGGAACAAAGCGGTCCTGTGGCCACAGCGTGGGACTAGGAGTCAGTGGCTCTGGGTCTCGTTCCCAAAGCCATCACTGACTCGCTGTGTGGCTTTGAACAATCCACCGACAAGCTGATCCAGCTCCCACTAAAGTCACTGGGAATTTTCCCATAGACCTCGGTGAAAGTTGGATCAGGCCCTAGACGCTTTACAATCCCTTTGTTACCCTTTCTGCAAAGCCAGGATAACAACATCCCTGTCACGCAGGATAATAAGGGGACTAATTCATTAATGTTCATAAAGCTTTTTCAGATCTACAGATGGAAGTCATTATGTCAGCACAAATTATTCTTATTTATTATCATTCTCATGGTATTTCTAATTGTCTCTGCTCACTAAAGCCAAGAAGTTCCAAAAATCTGATGAGAAAGTTTCTTCTCTAGGGATCGGACCCCATTTCTGGCTCAAAGATATCTGGAACAGATACATTCAGATGGCATTGGAATGTGGGAATATTTACTGAAATAAGCCTCTGAATCTTTGGGGGTTTTGCATCAGTCCTGGAAACAGAGGCATATGCAGCACTGCAGAAAAGAGAGTCCCTGAATCTTAATAAAAGTCCTCTGAGACATTAGACTAGCAAGTAAAACACCAAGGCCAAAAAATTTCAAATTTGATTCTTTAAGCTTTTTGCCATTGAGAACTCTTTCAGCTTTGCTCCTTGGTATGTCAAAGTTCTTTCTGAAGGCAAGGTGGACTCTGGTTCAGGTTGCTTGATCATAGAAGCAAAGAAGGAGCCCTTTCCCTCCCCACACCCACATTATCTGCTAGGAGTCAGTCGGACATCAGGTCCAGGCATGGAAAGGAATGAGATCAAGTGAGTAGGCAGATGGGGAATTTCATTGGCTGCAGGAAGGTGGAGGTCAGTTTGAGCAAGTGATTATGTATCATATAGGGACAAGGAAGAAACACCACACACTGTGAATCTCACACATTATATATATACACAAATACACCATAATAATGCTTCTTGCAGCTATTCTCTGTTTCATGTCTCCGTTTCATGGCTTGACTTCTGTGGATCTATACATTGTTCAGTACAGTTCAGCTATCTGACTTCAGCCATCTGCACTTCCAAAGGTGAGCACTGAGGGAACTCCACTGTTGTATAAGACTCTTAAGGAGAATGTGACAGATGCTATCATGGACACTGTACAGTAGACACTGATGTTACACATACCTCGTTTTCCTTTTCTCTGTCATCTCATTACTTTGTCAAGTGTAACCACCCCTTTGCCAGTACAGAGCTTACTCTGCTGCTTTGGAAAAGCAGGTAGTTTTAATGCTCTGGTGGATGTAGCTCTCTTAGTTCATGCATTATGTCAAAACTGGCCAAAGACAGGAAATTAAGTTCCCTCCCCCCCCCACTGTGCACACACGCACAGACACACGCATGCACATCCACAGCCAAGGCCTTCGGCAAGCCATCTGATAGCAATCAGTATTTTGAGAAGTGATAGCTCATCTGTAGATTCAGCATTCTTTTGCAGCAGAAGGTATTATGCAAACTAGACCCATTAGAAAAGCAAACATCAAAGCAAAACATGTTTTCTAGGAGACAAATGCATAAACCATGTGCTACCTGACACTGAAACAGAAATAGAATAATTACCCTTGCCCTCAATGGAAAGCATAGCTGCAGAGAATAATAAAGGAGCCTCATATACTGTACTCCTTAGTTTCCTGTACTGTGCATAAAAGCAGCCAGCTAGCGAGACACAGCCTGGGAGTGACTGAAAGGGCTGATACAGTCTTCTTCAATGAACAACAGGAGAACAGGAATTAAACTGCAGCTGACTGCAGAGCAGCACAGCTATGCTATGCCCTTGGCACCAGCTGCAATGCAAGGTGCCACTCCACACTTAGAAAAGGAAAACAAAAACAAAAACAAAAAAAAGAAAAAAAAAAAAAAAAGAAAGAAGAAGAGTGCAGCTAAGGATACACAATTACCTGTCTTGAAAGTGGACAACTTTTAAAAAATATGCATACCTCCCTGACCATAAGTAGCCACGAAGTATGCTTCATGGGTCCTTTGATTAAAATCTAAACAGAGGAAGCTCTCTGTAGGCAGCCTGATGTTTAGCTATGGATGCTCCTGCTCTGTTGCTGCCACTGCAATGACAAAAAAGCCCTCCTGGGCAGGGCAGAAAATGGAAGGTGTGAAATGAACCTTGGAGCAATGCTGTCACTGTGCTGGTAAAACAATGCAGCCAGGTACCACTAATTCATTTAAATCAAAAGCAGAGTAAGTTGGAGCCCATCCAGATTTCTACAAAAATAGAACAAATTTGCTTTAAGAAATAAATACTCACTGAAGTTCCCAGGATAAATACTCACACACGTGCTCTTTCTTTCTTTCTCCCCACCCCTCCTCTCTTTTTTTTCTTGTCTTTCAGAGTCTGTTTCTCTAGCGTGCAGATCAGCTATCAGACTGAGAGAATGAGAGAGTGTGAGATGGCCGACCTTGTCCTTCAGTGCCGAGGGCCTGTGGGTTTGGGCCAGGAACAGGAATTCCCTGTACAGACACTGAGTCTGCTGGAGGAGACAGGAGAGCCTGCTCCACAGAAGAGCACTTTGTTCACTGCCACCAAGGAAAACTTACACAACAGACGCACACAACCATGGAAATATGAATATTTTAAATGTGTTTTTTTTCCTAGAATACACAGTGCTCTTATTTCCTTAGGGGGGCAGTAAAAATTGGGCAACAGTATGTTGCCAAACGCATGAGAGTTAGAGACAATATTAATCTCTGCATGCTGTCATTAAAGAGAGTGGGTCACTAAAGCAAGGTCTGAATAGATCAACAATTCAGAATGCATTGCTGAAAAATGAAATGTCTGCTGATGGTGTCTGGCACAGTTCTTCCTTTAAGTACTCTCTGCTTTTTAATATCTTTTCTTCAAAGAAGCTGATCGCTTCTCAGAAACTGCAGAGTTAAAAATCTCTTTCCCTTTGTGCATCACAAGTGTATATGCATCTGTGTTTGTGTGTGTGTACATATTTTATACGTGCAAAATCCAAGGCTGATATTGATACCAGATAGTGCTGTTGTGCAGCTGTTTTGTGCCGCATCATTGGCACAGAGCAACCTTTACAATGGCCTGAGCAGGCCCATATGAATATGAAGAAGGAGAAAAGTTAAGACTCTAGCCTTTGTTTTGGGAAGCCTGGCCGTCATACAGGCTTCCTGTGATACCTTATTAAACTATTTGGAAAGCAATCCCTCTAACTTTAACCATCCAAAAGATAGGTGCCATGCCAGATACCTAGGTTTGCTATGGACACGACCAGATGGTGATGCATCTCATCTTCCAATTCATTCCATATGTCTTTATCTCCTTCCTCTGCCTAAAGAAAGAGCCTAGACAGACAGCTTGGATTAGACAGCTAGCTTAGATGGCTAACATTAACTGTGCTCTCTCTTTCTATTCCACATTTCCTTATCTTCCCTGAGAAAGCATTCATTAAAAATTATGGGTCACTTTACGCATAAGACAAACAAGGACACAGAAGACACAGAAGACACAGAAGCAGAGTTTAGATGGTCTGCTGGCAACCGTAGATGTCTTAAAGCTAATGCTATTTTCCACTGAGTCAAGGTTACAGCTCTAAACAGTTGCAAAACACAACCCAGTTCACAAGGGTATACTGCTGAGCATGGAGGCAGTGCAAGCGCACGGAGGCCCATGGGCTGGAACGGACCAGCACGCAAGGCTGTAGAAATGGAGATAGGTAGGATAAAGGTCTGATGGAGACACTAAGCAGCTATTCCTCTTTCATTCCTTGCACCAAGTCCCTGACAAATACACTATACCACTGTCATCTAACTAAAGCTGGGAAACTGGCCTAGCAAATAGTACAGGAAACAAAGTCATCTTTATACAACCTTTCCAAACCCCACCTCCAAGACCAAGTTGAGAGTTTCTTGGTGAGAACCTCAGCTGTGGTCAGTAGGGTACATGGACACATTAACTGGTGGTTACCATTAAAAAGTTAGTTCCTGAGAACCACTACAGCCCTGTGTATCCATGTATATGCACATACACAGAGACACTGTATACCATACATAGAATCACGATTTGGTCTTTACTTAGTCCTAATTTAACTCTATCCATGACAGCTTTGCTTGCAAAGGAAATGTGAAAGAACTCGTATGTAATCCTGTACTGTGCCTTGGAAAAATCTGATAAGGAAATTCAAATCTATACCACCCTACAATCCTATGAAAAGGGTTGGTCAGAGAGGCAGTTCACTCAGGTTCCACATACCTTGTCCTTCCTCTTGTGCCAAATCAGAATGGGAGCATTATGCATGTACACCATGCGGACCTGCACAATAACTGCACAACATAGAGTTGCATCTGCTGTACTTGAAAAACATAACCTTGTGAATATCAGACCTCTTAGCTTCTAAGAAGTATTTGCCTAATATTCCTTGACTCATTTTACACGATTGCCCTCTGACTTTCTCATCACTCATTTGAGGATTTTTTCAGAGTTTTAAAAGCATGACTTGCTTCCTTCTGCCTACCACTCCCCTGTTGCAGTCCTCCCACAAAGTTACTTTCATGGATGGTCAGGGATTTCCCAGTTAATGTAAGCAGTGCATTAGAGCATGTGGTTGATAGAGAAACCAAAGAGCCCATGTACCGACCCAGGTGACGGTAAGGGGAAAGCTGAGGATTCAGTAGTTATGCTGACAGACCTATCAACTATGAGGTTCTCCAAAGGCAATGAACGGATTCTCCTGAAGAGGGTGATGAGAAGAGAACTGCAGAAACTTTCCAGTCACCTGGAAAATCCTACTGAAGTTTTCAATGAGAGGGAAACTAGGGAGAGCCTATTGGACATCGCACAAGGAGAGAGGGTGGTCAGTGCACTGCTGAAACGCTGTGGAAAAGTGAATGCCTGGGGTCACGAAGAGCAAGTTAAAGGCTTGAGGAAAGAGACTGTGGGTTCTTTATCCAAACTTTTTTGAACCTAACAAATATTAAATTTGGTCCAAGGAAAAGGCTGAGGTTCTAAATTGGTTCCTATTTTAATTGGATCAATCCACTTCTCCATGTTTATAATTGCAATAATTTTAAGGTATGTAATTTGTAAATATCGAATAAGATGATGCTTAACATACTATATACTTTTCTGATTTTAATATCAGCCATATATTTTATATTTCATATGTATACATAAAATTGTCTTTCTTTTGTAGATTTTGTAGACTAATGTCATTACCAAATATTACAGATGTTTCATCCTAACATAAATTATATCATGATGGTCAAGATACTGTTGTAATATCCACACATTGAACAGTTCAGGGGTACACAGATCTTTTTATCAAAAATAGGCAAGCTACAAAAAAGTGCAGAATCCTTTGCCCTTAGGTGAGCTGGTGTTGACTGTAACACACATATTTTGAGACCATGGGAATGTTTAAAATATGTTATGCTTCCATTTCTGTTAATGCCAAAGCTCAAAACATGTGTTTCAAATTCCACAAGTGTACCAGGTACCTGCAGATCACAGCCTACTGTTTTGCCTTTGTAGATGCCTTTTGCATGCGCCAATAATGCAGTTGGATCACAAATAGAAAAACACAAGCAGAGAAGTGGGAAAAAAAATCACCTGCTGTTTTAGAGACCTGGCTGAAGTCCATTACAAGTACAGATGCTGGGAGAGTATCACATAGTGTTATTTTGTGCACAGCTACATAACCATTCATAGAATAACATTTCTAATGGCAAACTGCTGCTAAATAGAGTTTTTCTGAGCATCACTAGGATACGGAATTAACCTTCCTCATTGGGCATCATTCCTTCACTTTGGAGAGCAAGCAGAAGATCCTGATGTGGTGTTATAGAAAATACCCTTTCAGTACTTTTCCCTTGGCATACAAACAGAAAGTTCCACTGGTGGCTCTGGAGGAATTTCGAGATTGCCACATAGGTGGTCTGCTGCCTGCCGAAGCAGTCTGGATCCTTTTATATTTGGGACATAATTTTTCAGTCACACTATGCTCACTGCTCAGAAATTCCAAACTCACTCTTTAAATGAAGCCCAAGATTTCTCAAACACATAGTTTGAAAAAATTCTGAAGAATTACTTTAAGCACTACTATAGAAGAGGTCAGAGAATCACCCCAAAGATGAGGTTTAGGCATGTATAGGTAGGATAGTTGTCAGATTCCCAGATGGCTAGAGGTAACACGTTTCCTCTAGATTTTCACAGAATGTCCCATTTTCTTACAGGCTGAATGCTACTTCAGTCAATCCACAGTCGAATGTTGTGCCTTTCTATGTGAATAATAAATAAATTCAGCAGCAAAGAAATAAAGTCTTTCAATTTTCTTCTGGAAATACATAATCCTTAACTGAGCATGTCTGTCCTTAGATCTTATACAAGTGACTTCAGTAATCTCAGCTCACAAAACACAGAAGTTTGCATTCCCTAAGATTATTGCAATAAGATACCAATATGCTTAGGAGATGCATTCATATTCTGTAAAAAATAAAATAAAATAAAGGAAAGAAAAGGGAAAAAAAGAAATATTTGTAGTGTCAAAACTGCTGGTGATTCTCCAGTTATTCATAAAATAGAATTTCTTTCAACAATTGAATGAAAAAAGTTTACTGAGTTCAATAAACATAATTCATTTTATTTGATGATATCTTTTTTACTTAGGACAGTTACTGATCTTTTTTTTCGAGTTAGACAAATAGGCAGAGCTGAAGCTCTGTTTTCTTCTATTTCCTGTGTCCATTTCCAAACATTTTTATCACTTTTTAAGGGTCCTATCGACATGAGAACAGATTGATTGTTAAAGGTTTACATCATGATGTAGATGCAGGCTCTGTTTACACTATATGTTAAGCTTGAGTTTGGCTGTTTTGTCTGACTCTGCAGACAAGGTAGCTCACATTGAAGGTAAGGTAGGAAGCTTTATTCTGTTTCTCAGATTATGCTACTGCCTCTCAGCTGAGCAGACTTCCAAGGTGGGACAGGAAAAGTTGAGCTCCAGCCTCAGCTTTCTTCTGCAGCTTATACTTACGTAGCGTAGCTTATATTAACCTCTGCCACAGGAATGAAGAGGAACTCCACAACCAGCAGTGGATTTCCAGACAGGGCAATGCTCTTGCTAGGTCCTGTCTACTGGCCGGAAAAACATCTGCCCAACTGTGACCCTATGATGGGTCACAATATATACTACACCAAAGCCCAGTTGACCCTGGATTTGACATATAATCTAAATGCATATGGAATTTTTTTGTGGGGTATGCAGCTCAGTCTAGATTAGTGCTTAAAACTGTTATTGCTTGTTCAAGCTACCTATAGTCACGTTGGGAACTTCATGAAAGGCAGGATATTTGGGGATAGAGTAATCCACAACTACTAAAATTCTGTCATTATTTCAACAAAGCCACACTCAGACATAATATATAAATGAAGAGATGCACACAGAGAGAAAGAGTTTCAGAGCAGAAGGTAATACATCTTTCTTTAACCTCAATAAAAGTTCATTTGTTATAAATAGTTTTATAATTCCAGTTTCAGCTGGATAGCTTAATCATCACTTGAAGGATAACAGAAGGAACCTGGTCTTGAAAGAAAATTATTTAGTCTAAAAGAAATCCTGTATTCAAGGATTCATAACCAGAAAATCAGGATCAACTATGGAGAAATATCCACATGGAGAGGCATTTTTCTATAACTGCAGCATCTGGAAAAGGAGCATGAGACAACACTCTCAGAAGCAGCTCATCAAGAAAACACTTGGAAAACTATTTGCTCTGGTTCCACCTTGTTTTCTGATAAATCAGCTCCAACAGGAAGTAAAAGGAGTACAGCAGAAAAAGAAGAATAATAAGCAAAGGTCTAAAAAAACTCATAAGAAGCTCCCAGAAAAGCTGAAGTTCCCATCCTCTTTCTCTACGTATTCCAGAATACACAGATGGCTGGCATAGCTATGTCCACTTATTTTAGATAACCCCCTCACAAATATAAGACACGACATTGATACAATTCAGACAATATCACAAACTGATGTTTCTCTGAGAGAGGCCATCCAGCAGGCAGTATTTTTAGGAATTTACTTCCTTTAGTCAAGAATTGCTTGACCCTGCAGAATGCAAAAACAATGTATAGTGAGAAATGGTTATTTGCTTTGAATTACTAAGATTTCTCTGATGTGAAGTCTGTTAGTGACTTGAAAGAAGAAGCAAAAAAAAAAAAAATTTAACATTTTTGAGTAGACCTTATGTCATAAAAAGTAGTCCTACGTTCAGTGGCTACAAATAACTAGCTGCAGTGACTAAGTATTCAAATATGATTCAAAAAGTAGATCTGTAAAAATGAGTCACAGCTAAACTACCTGCCAACTGGTATTTGCATGTATGTAGATTGGGAAATTAAACACAAAAGCAGGTATTTACAGTATAATCTATAGAAAAACTGACAGCTACTACACACCATTGTTTTATTTTCCATTCTACAAATAAGTACAGTACACAGCTTCTCAAGTTCAATATTATAGGCCCTTGTTTGCAATAAAAAATGTCAATGTGTCAAGTATATATGGATGTAGGTTTAGCAGTATGTGTCACATACTTGTGACTTTTTATGATACGTTTTTTCCTATATGATTCGAAATATAGTCACAATCTAATTAATTTAGAGCAGGAAAAGCCTATAGATTGTATGAGAGAAAGACAACATAAGTTTAACATAATCCATTTAGATAATCTCACTCAGTTAAGGGATCTGATTAAGAGAAATCCTTTAATGACCACCAAAAAGTATATTCAAGCCCATTCACTTTGTCAGTCAAGTGACACTGCACTTAATCCTAAACGTGTGCATAACTGTTTTACTGAGTCTGAACTGTGAAGAAAAAAAAATGTTTTTAATGTTACTGGGAAATCATTTTGTATGAAAATAGTAATTCCTTAAAAATCCTCTGCATGGATATTTACACTGTTTTTTGGGGGGATGGGGAGGGGGTTGGTTTTTTTTTCTCTAGAGGTGGACTTTTGCAAGGTTCTCAGGAGCATAAGTTACAAATGCTCTGCCTTTGTCAGTCCACCCTGAATAAATGCTACTAAAGCCCCCAGCTGCAGAGCCTTTGCCCTCAGCTGAGGCACTAAGGCTTGTATTTTAGCTTTGGGTCCCCAACATATCAAACTAAGGGGGCAGCTGACACATAAACAGGGCCTGCTCCGAGGCTCGGGCTGCTGTGGTCCCACATGCTGCCTGGGAGTGTGTAGCCCACGAGCCAGTGTGCATTACAAACCCTCCCAGGCTCAGGAGCCTGATCTGCAGAGGTTATGAGATTTTAAAAACAGTCAACTGAAGAGCTTTGGCTCCAGTTTTATGGCAGCTTCAGCTCTGTAGCTGCATCCAGACCCTTCACGTTGGTCTAAAGGAGGTTGTCACCTTGAGTGCTCTCCACTCCTGTTGATAGCTGCAGAAGTTAAAGGCGTTCAAGCACTCCTAACTGCAACTCAAAGTGATGGTTTAACAAACAGAGCTGCATTGAAGCAACATCAATATCCATCCTGTGAGTAAAAGTCGGGCTGTAGACTGTCTCATTTTTGGAAGAAAGTGTGGTCTTTCAATTTAGCTGCAGTTACTTAAAAAAAAAATTGTAACCTATTTATGTTTGATGCAAGCTTGGCTATTAGAACAAGGCTGAGGGAATCATTAGTAATTGCAGAGCTGTACTCCCATTGGCCTAATGCTACCAGGGTTTCTATACACTACTAATGTGTACGATAATTTGCATTTCATGCACTAGGTCAGGGCCCATTCACTGACAACGACGTGTTTTTTTTATGACTATAATATGCCTCAAAATCATTTTGTGGAAAAAAAAAATTGTGGGGAGAATCTGCAGAGCTGCATTTCCACTTGAAATAATAGAGTGTCTTGGCTACCCGTGCAGAAACACTTGGATTACTCTATTAGAGAGTTGCTGCTGGACTCTTCAGCTTGAATAAAGCAACAGGGAAGCTGTATTATTTTCAAAGGTTTGAGTACATCCATGGTACTCGTAAGTATAATATCTGTAAAGGAAAATGGGGCAGGATCTTTATATGAGCAAATAAGATCAAAAAATGTCCTAAATAACAAAAAGCAATAATGATTATTGTTACCAATACCTTGCTTTTTTAATAAAAAATAGAAATCATTTACATTCAATTAAAAATACAAAGAAATATGGAAAAAAGAGAAAGAAATAAAAATGGCAGCAGTTATAGAAAAGTCAACTGGAATAGATATTTCCTTTATGGAAAAATTGTGGTTTAGAGTTCCCTTTAGAGTCCTCTTATTAAATGACAATTTTTCAGGAACTGTTAGGGAGAATGTAGATCAAAAAAAGTGCTTTGAAACGTATTTCTGTTCCGTCTGAAATACTCATATTTTTGATTACAAAAAGCTGGCATTGTTTTGTTGATACAATGCCTAAAAAAGCCCACAAAAAAATGAAAAAGTGTTGCTGTAATGTCTTTTTTCCCTGGCACCTGGATGGGTTTTTTTTTTCCCTAGTTATACACTGTGTTGAGTTTGTCAGTTCTCCAGAGCACTGCTGTGAAGTGCATTATTTCATCTCAAAAAAATAAAAAAAACATGAAATGAACAGTTGCCATTTGGAAAAGAAACAGGCATCATTTAAACAAATAGATCTTATCCGGTTACAATTATACATATATTGAACAAGTTAAAATACAACTTTTTGGTCATCCCTAGCTACAGCAAGTTGAAGACTGTATTTAATGTATATGGTCTGAACACTTCTTACAGAATACATCTGTAGCTACAGAATTTAAGTTTTCTGGGACAGAATTCCAAAATTTGTTCTCAGACCGCTGCCCTTTCTCCTCCCAAAGCTTCTATCATATATCAAACCCTTCTTAAGAATCAAGTCAAGCCAAATTCATTCTGTTTGTAGGCGACATTTCATCTGTGGCTCCATCACATACCTAGTAAGTCACAACTGTTGATGGTCACATAACAAAGTGGATGCCTTGGGGCCACATGTTCACGTGGAGTCTTAGTTTCTTCCCTTCACCTTCAGCTACAGAGAGTGCTTCAGTCCCAAAATATTCCCTTAGTCTGTCAGCACCTTTGCTCCTCAGTGACAAAGCCTGTGTCTAAAGAGTGTCCTCATTTCCATCAGTAAATGTATTTCAGTTATTCACATGTGCTACAGTTAGCCCACAGCAGAAACATACTGGAGTATGAAGCTACTCTGAGATCAACTTTTGTGATCCACGGTCATCTTGCTACCTATGTCTTCCTGAAAGTAATGTTAATCACACATTATTTCATGGATGTATGGATCCAAGTTTAACAGGACTCCTTGCAGGATAGTAAGAAAAGCACATCAGGAGTGAAGCTTCAGAGACGCAGACAGAAGGTTGATAAATATTTTCCACACGCTGGGTGCTTTGGGGAAAAGAAGTAAAAATAACAGCAGCCTTTGTATCCTCAACCCTTTGCCTACTGTGCATTTTGGACAATCATATGCATGCAATCAGATCCTAATGAGAGCCTGCGTGACTTGCCAAAGCAAAATTTTGACCTCAATCAAGAACTGATTTCAGCAGAGATGAAGAAGGATTAGGAAAAATTTATTTTGATTTCTCATCAGGCCAATGTTAATCAAGCTGAGGAAGTTATGTTGTCCCTGTAGAATCAATATTTTATTAAAGAATCCCTATGCTGACGTTCTGAATTACACAACCAAGCACTCTGCCAAATAAAAGGGATGTGATCATATAAGATTTTTGCCCACTATAATAAGGGACACTGCATCTGGTTGCGTCCACTCTAGACTGCTGCTATAGTTGCTCTTTGGCTGAATCACGGGAGGATTCCATAAGCCTAATCACAAATAGTAGAAATTTTTAATTCTTTTTTTTTAAGTCTACAAATTTAAACCATCTTACCGTATGTGCCTCAAATTTTCTCAAGTTTTCACTGAATCATTTTCTTGAATTACTATGTATGATATCACTCGAACCCCTTCAGCCACTTCATACTACAATCTCCATGTACAATTTAAATATGCTAGCTAAGGTGGAAATGTAACCCAGCCATCACACAAGCAGCACTCTGCAGAAGATGCTGCACGTTCATCTCATTACTCTAGTGCTGTAAATAAGATAGCATGCCTAATATGCTTACTACCAGCTAAGTTAATAATATTATAAGGACATATTTGGAAAAGGAACAAACAGTACTGTATTTGTCTTCACAGGACAACAGATGCCTGCATCCTCAGAACACTCTTCAGCTCAAGAGCCAGAAGTAAGCTTTTCTCAGGTGCAGAGCAAGATCGCAGTTCTGCATTTCTGCTGCGCTCTGCTTCTACCCGCCTAGAAAGCTAATCTATGCTGTGGATTTGCAGAAATGAGAACAAGATGTTTATGGCATGAACTCAGTTAACTTGTGGAGTGCTGAGACATAGTGTACATTCAGGGGTTGGGCACCATTAACTTTAATGAAAGGCTAGGATGTACATCCACAAGTTTTTACAGATGATGCATTAATGGATATGTATCATACTTCCTAAGGGCACTAAATCGGCAAAATGACAAACCCAAAATTAGACAGCTCTCGCTAGTAACACAATACGTTGAACAGCTTGTTTCTTTGAGCAAATGGTTTTGTGTGAAGGAAGTCAAAACTTAGAATAAAACAAATGTGGAATGAATATAAAGATAAATAAAACAGAGTTCTGCTTGTGACGTTGTATAATGAAACTTTACATTTAGGGTTTGCAACTTGCTCGGTTTTTTGTGGGTTTTGCTTTTTCTTGCTGTTTTTGTGGTATAAAAACCCAGAGGAAAATAACTAAAATAAAAAGGGAAAAGAAAAAAAAATCATAAAAGTATTTGGAAAAGAGGGAAGTATGGCACTCAGACTTAGCATGCCCAACAAAAGAAATACCATATGGCATAGTCATATCAGCATTAAGTGATTCAACAGTGCCCCTCCTGACTGCTACTGTCACATTGCTGTAAGAATGAGTTGACATCATGAGAGGGTAGAATTAATTTTAATTTTGCATTCTCTTTTAATAGGCCAAAAGTCTATCTGCAGTTACACATGTGCAAGGCTGAGCTTCCTCCATGGGGCCTTGGGTTGCACAGTCACCTGCAAATAATATTTATGGCTGGGCAGCTCCTCATCTTTAAAAAAGAACAGCACAACTAATTTTCTTACATTTTATTGTTCAAAATAACATGTTTGGACTTAAAAGGCAATGAAGCAATTGACTTTGTGTTATTTTTGTTGTGCAGAGTGTGTTCACGAGCAGGTTGTTCCAGTGGTGCCCAGTGGATCATCCCTAGCTTTTGGGGCCATTGCCTGTGGCCAGCCACTGGAGCAGCTCTGCCTCCTCCAGATGGGAAAGGAGGACAGGACAGTGGGACTGCCTCCTTGTGCCTCTTGGCCACCACCCCATTGTGGCCCCCGTGGGTCACAGAAAGAGGGAGGACGGGTAAAGAGGAACACTTCAGACCTGGTGTCAAAACTCCACCACCAAAAAGCTTTATTCACCCTGATTTTCTGCCGCTAGTTAATCCTGGAAATCAGCAGATCCACTCAATATTTGTTCACCCAAACTGTTTCTTATAACCTTTATTGGACGGGTTGTGTTAAGTCTGGCAACAGTGGTCTCCCCACCAAACGCCAGTTCTCGTCTGGAAATTCATTTCATACTCCTTACCCAGGCAAAAGGATTTAGAAACAAGCACAAAAGAGGGAATGCAAGTGAGAGATAAAGAAAGAAGAAATGAAAGAAAGAGAAAAAAAAGAAAGAGAAAGAGAGAGAAGGAGAAAGAAAGAGAAGGAAAGAAAAGGAGGGAAGGAAGAATGGAAGGAAGGAAGAAAGGAGGGAAGGAGAGAGAGAAGCAGGGAGGGAAGGAGTGAGAGAGGGAAGGAGGGAAGGAAGGAGAGCCTTGTGAAGATCTTCTTGGTGAAGATGATCTGCTACACATAAAGCCACATAGGGCAATGAGACAAAGAAGCAAATCAAAAATAAATCTATAAATCTGTCAGTTAAGACACTTTGATGGTATCAAGAAATCCTTCCCAGCTTACAGTTTCTGCTCCAAGGGTTATTTCTTTTTTTTTCTTTTTAATTAAATGACTATTTAATTCAAAGCATATGATAAAAAGCAGAGGAGAGAGCCAACACTGATAGCAACGTTTGAAATAGAAAAGGGTAATCCCTATGGAGTTCTTTAGAAAGGGAGCAGTGCATCAGTGTTCATGTGAAAAAACCCTCTGTAATGGGGAAATTAATTACCCCCAAAGTTAATGGGGTTAACTGCATGTTAACCCCACCTCAGGAAAGAGGATTCTTGGACAGAGTAAATGAGCGTGTGCACCCCAAAGCTTGGACAGTCCAAGCTCTGGGTCCCAAGTGGATGAAGCACTTCCCTTTATAGTCTGAGGAGACTCAGACAGCCTCCAGGGTAGGAGAGCCTGGGCTCAGCATTATTTCCTATTGGGACACTGTGAAAGAGTTGCATCCTGCCAATGCTCGGGAAATCTGATGTTACTTCTGAAGCCTTGGCAACTAACTTGGTGGCAGACCTGTAAAAGATAGACATTACACTATGTAACATGCAGACACTTTTGTCACTCTTAACCCACCTCCTCCAGAGCTAACAAAATTTTACTTATTATTCAAACTTTTCTCCAAGGTCTGTCTTTACTGATAGTTTTTACGTAGCGCATCTCAAAAGCACAATTTCTATTCAAGCTTGTTTATTACAAGGTTTCTTAATAAGGTGTTTCCAGTGTAGCTACCCTGGCATTTAGAAAGACTCTGTTTTCCCACCTTAGCTTGCACATCTGTGTTAGCTGGACCCACCTTAATAAAAAGATTTGGTAGTAGTACAAATCTTAATGGAAGTTTTAAGATAAAAAACAGGTTGACTCAATAGAAATGTTTTTCTCTATAACATCTTAGGCACTATCACCTTTTAACTGTCCCCATACATGGCTAAGAATATTAGATAAATCTTATCTCAGATACGAAGATATACAAATAAAAATAGAAAATATACAAAAAAATGCTGTATGCAAACTTTTACGTAGGTTGCTAGTGGCTTTTCTGTGGGTTCATCCAAACAATGCATATCTCATCTCATTTTCCTTGGAACACCTGTAAAGGAAAGATTATAGTTCTCCCAGTTTTTAAATGGAACTAAAATCCCTACTTCCAAATGGAAAAACAATGCCATCCTGATTTCCCTTGTGACAGTTATTTCATATAATACAGCAGAAGTATTATTCATCGTACTACTACTATTAAATGAAAACTTTGGACATGTTCTATGGACAATTTTCTGCCTTGGAGGAGAACAAAGGAGCAGAGCGGTCAGAGAAGAGTTTGAAACAGATGTGGATTTATTTCCATATTTTGGGCTTAACTGACCCCTGGTATCTGTATGGTTCTGTCCAGTGCCTTCTGGGAGAGCGGTGCATTATAACAAGAGACTGAATTTACTTATGTTATTTGGAAGGGGTTAACATCTGCACTCTGAGAAATATTTTCCAGTTCCATTAATTAAAAGGGGCTTTGTAGGCAAGCAACTATTGTTCTAAAACGCCAGATTACCCTTGTAGTTGACAAGGAGATAAGATAGTCATAGACCAGAGCTAGTTTTCATTTTCATTTCCTCATTTTATTAGGTTTGAAACAGTGAGAGTGGGCTGCAGTGATTAGTACAAACAGGAGAGCCACACTTAAAAGCTGTTAGGGTTTTTGTATATCTGTTTAAGCTCCTCAGGCTAAGAAACAAGTCTATCCCTGCATGTTTACAATGCCTACAAAGCACAACCGGGGAGGATTTCCAGGCCCACCTCTAAGGGCAGAGCTCTTGTCCAAGCCTCAGGCAGTTTACATCAGATTTTTGTAATCTGGTCTGCTCTGCTATCAATTGCCATAAGGGTCGCTCTCAAATTGGTGCAAAGTGCTTCTGCTGACCTCATCTTTCCTGCTTGTGGCTTTGTGCTACCTTCGGTTTAAGCCCATCCCCTCTTTCACCGCAGCCAGCACAAATTTCTTGGCCTTATCTTCAAAGCCCATCACAATTTCGCCCCACCCTACCTCTCCCGCTGGGTACCCAGTCAAGGTTCACTCCCACCTCACCTCACAACGATAACTTGGTGCTCTGTCTCACTTGGGTTAACCAGCACAGTTTCAAGTCAAAATGCACCTCCTGAGACATAATCTTCACTGTTCCCATTCCACAACATGCAACCCAAAACGTAAGGCAGGACTGAGCTGTATTTAATGTTTTTGGTTCGTGGCAAAATGGGGGGCTGAGGTCGGTGACCCTGGGCCCATACTCTGAGACAGACCGATCCTGGGGGCTGCAGGATTGCATCTTCCAGCAGCAGTGGTGATGGTGACCTCGGCCGACTCAAAGCCTCCATGAAACCACAGCCCCACATTCAATAGGTAGAAGGACTTCAAGCAATATTGATATTATCAAGTCAGGTTTATTATAGTGCAATGTGGTCTGGGGATTTAGAAACTAACATACGGAAGAATTTACTGTTACTTTTCTATCATTTAGGTCAGAGTGTAACCTCTGTTATCCAGGGAGATTTCTCAACAAGTAAATTTATTATTGTTTGGCATCAGACTCAGCAGTCTGATCCTCGGCTGTCAGAGATCCCCCATCTATATCATTTTTTCCATTGCTGGGCAGTGCAGATGATTAGCGCTTAACTTGCAGCTTGTAAAATAAGAGTACATTACTTCATACTGTGCGTGTGCTCCTGAGCAAACTCCCAGCAAGATACTACATACAGCGTTTGCAGAAAATTGTTGACACTTCCCCTAAATGTGCTGGCTGCTAGTGTGGGCTTGCATATCTATCCACCTAATACTCAGGTTTGACAGTAATGTGTATTCAGCATGTCAGGGAAGGTGGTACTTAAAGATACTGGCACGAGCAAGGCAGGTGGAGCCTAGAAGGCTTTTCCATCAACAGCAACAGCTGCCCTTTTTACATAGTCTCTCCTTTTTTTCTTTTCTTCTTTTTCCTTGTGATTGTGTGTGTGTGTGTGTGTGTGTGTACACTGGAGATTTACTTCATTACAAACACTTCCAGGAAAATAATGCTTCTGTCTACAATCCAAGTAACTTGTATAAGAATTGGCCATTGACATTTCAAATCTGATTTAATCAGACTCATACAAGCATGCAGCCAGCCAGTTCAGTGGGCTATCTGAAGCCTCATTAAGGAGACATCTTTTCAGTCAAATTAAGTAGTGAAACAGAAGCAGAATGCGTATGCTGAAAGGAGATCTGAGCAAGTGCTGTTCAGAATTAAAGCTGAGATGAAATTTAGAGGCACAGGTTGCACTAAGGTGTCCTATTCATCTTTTAATTGTAACAAAAATAACTGAACATACAGGTTTCCTATGTATGTCATTCATGATATATAATTTGGCCAAAGCAAGTTCTGGCACTAAAGTTACGTGAAAAATAACTATTCTTTCTGGATTCTCCTATGTGAGTAAACAGAAGAAAGTGCTCTATTAATCTATTTCCTGATCCTATTTGTTATGTATTCATGGCAAGGACACATGAAGGTTTGGTGATTAAGAAAAGGAAAAACTTACCAGTCCAGTGCTGTCTACAGCTATTAATTCTCTCAGATCATGATTCATCCTGTCAGAGGACTTCTCACAAGGGCACCTGGCTTTGCCATGGCTTTTCTTCTCTATTTTTCTTTACTTCCTCTGCTTTTCTTCCCTGTCAACAGCTATTTGCTCTACTTCTATTTGGATTCTAAATGTCCAGTGAGCTAGGACCTGAAATGGAAAATTTATGCTACAAGATACTGTCAAAATGAATCTCACCAAAAATGAACACCACACATCCCTAGTTCCAAGGTGAGAGAATTTTATTATCTCTAAAACTGTGTTTTTAATCACTGTCACAGCCTTAAAGATAAGGCTGCCTCAATACCTCATGCTGCTTCCACCTAACCCTAATAAGACTTGCCTCTCCTGTTAGGGTTTCTGGTACTGATCCCCGCAGCTGAAGCAGGGGTCTCTCAAGTTCTCCTGACATTCACAGGGAGCAAAAGTGTGCTTTACGATGCAGTCTGATGGAGGTACCTGAAGCAAAAGGCAGCTCTTGAAGTTGCATCTTGCTGGACGTATTCGTTAAGCTGCGCAACTAGATGTGTCTTGGTTTCCAGGTTAATATTCTCAACAACACTTAAGCACTGGCAGAGTCACACTGCTAGGAGGCAGGTAGTTTTGCCTGCACTTAGTGTTCACACCTACAGCTGCAAACTCTGAAGCAAGGAGTATTGCTTTGTGCATGGCCCAGCAAAATTAGGATACTGGCAGTATCCATGCCTCCAATTCCAAGCTGGTATCACGATCCAAAAGATAACGCTGTGCATATATGTGTGCACACATATGCTCTGGGAGTGAGGGAGGCATATGTACATACATGCTCCTAAAGTTACCTTATATATTTGCTACTAGAACTAATCATGATTTGCATAGAAGATGGGACCTCTTAAATGCTGGGTAGTGCAGTGGTAGACAAATCATCCCCAAATAGCACAATACTTTCCATTATACACTAATCACCACAGTTAAAATTGTTATCATCAGATTATGTGGATGCATGATTCACAGCCCACTCCCTGTCTCCAAAGAATCGGTTTTTAAGCAGGCTGCCACGCGCCTCCTGCACCTGATTGTTTCATCGGCACATTCCAGCCAACAAAGGCGGACGAGCCGGGGCAGAGCCCGGGACACTGATACACTTGTTCTATCCCCACAGGTGTAGCAGCCTTCTGTTTTGAAAGCTTCTGGGTGTAGGCGTTAGAGCTGCATTCTTTCTTTAATTTGTACTCCCTTCTTTTGGAGTCAGATGGAATGGCAGCCAAGCGAGGAGTGCACAGAAGAAACAAAAACGCACGTTCAGAAAAACCCGTGAGAGCACAGACCGTTACGGCAGACCCTACACCCCTGGTCCCAGCCTGGGGAACAGGAAAGGCACAAGAAAAGAACAATATGGGGATTTTTTAACATTAAAAGCTTCTTCTCTCCTCATGTATTTTCAGTCAACTCTGCCTGCATAAAATATGTTCTGTACAATATATATCAGCAGGCTGTTCCATGTGGATGTATATTTTATGTAAAATTATTAGTACCAGATATTATTTGTATGGTAGTATAGAGGTACATGGTGTTTTATTATCAAGGAAGCAGAGAAGATATCGCATTCTCCTCCAAGTTTATGACTTCTCAGGCCACGAAGGAACACTGTATCCATCTAGTCTCACCTTGTGCACTCTCATCACACACTAATTTCCTCAGTTGCACCGACTATAACTCCAAAGTCCCAATCCCTAGAAGTCTACAGTCCCTTAGATGAGTGCTTGGGCAAGGTGTTGAACTGTCAGCACCAGAAACTGAAGCCATTTAAATAGCTGTAGGACAGCTGTATAGGAGGTGACATCCCTTCCGACATGCAGTCACTGGCACCTCTAGTAAGATGGCCAGCAAGACTACTTGTAACAGGTTTTGTGACAGCCACCTGTTCACCAGGATTTGCATGGAGTTTTACTAGCTTCTCGTAGAGGGAGCTACTATGTCTGCATCGCATTGGAGCCATTATCCAGCCAATTAGGAGATTAAATTAGCTTACTGATGCTTACAAAATGTCTGTGAGCGAACCGAGATTTGTATGAATATTCATTTTGAACAGGATCAATATTTCATGGTCCATAAACGGTATTGTAAATGTGCAAAGTTGACATTCATGGCTCCAGCTCACAATTCAATGGTCTGTGTTTAATTCCCCACAGATGGAGCTGAGAAGTTATCCTCACATTTATTTCAGAAAATATTCAAGAAGGCAGCTCCACCTGTTTTTAAAGCCAGCTTTGGATAAACACAGAAATCTGCAGTTTGAGAAAGTAGCTCACAAATATTTTATTTCTTTTCTTTTTCTTTCCTTTTCTTTTTGCCAATCCAGAGTTCTGTTATCTTATACTCATTTTGATAAGTCACCTTCAGCTTTTCTGCCTGCACATGCAAGGAAACAAATCCAGCCCCACTTCCAATGCAAGTTTAGACAACACAGTTAAATTAACAGCTTGAACATTAGAAAAGAGATTAGGATAATTAATGCCAAGATGATAGAACTAGGAATGTTTTGTACTGAAGGCAGGGCCACTATTTGGGAGGCCAGAAGAGGAGTTTTACCACCAGCCTGCAACAGGTTCTAACAGCAAAGCTTGAAAACTAGAATCACATTCCCCTGAAACACTAGAGTCAAGCTTCCAAAAAACAAATGCCAAAAACCGGTCTCTTAAAGTCAAGCGGAAGCACCTGAAATATGCTCTACTTTCCGCATTTAACAGGAATAGCTATCAGATGCTCACAGTACTCTAGAAAATTGAGCATTTCATTGGGTTACTTAGTATGTTTTCAGAACTGGCCAAAGAAACAGGAGTATGACACCTTAAAGCACGTTTCACAGAGACTATTTTAAAGGACAGATTGATAGCAGAAACAGAGTATTGCTTCGGGAACATGGCCAAGAAACACCATGAAAATTTGGTGTTTCGCTAGAATATTCAGCAGCCTAGCAATACTCAGTATAACTCTCTGAAAAGTGTGCATTTATCCTGCAACTGTACCCACATCTATAATACAAGTACCACAGCCACAAGGGTGGAGAGTGAAGACAACTTCACTACTGCCAGTATCATACCTCTTAATTCAGGTTAGGTGTTATCAAAAGCCCTGAAATTAATTCAGAGGTTTTTTGAATTAAAGAAAGTCTACAATTCCTTGCTCCAGGGTCTGTTCAGTGCCCTCCCTAAGGACACTGAGATTGTGAAATAATTAAGAGCACAGCTTTTGACCTGGAATTAATACTTACTGTCAAACTGCCAGGCTCTTCACACAAAATATACTACACACAACTATACTGGGAATAAACGGCACTGGTTATATAGGCATAGTCAAATTTCAGGAAGAGGATTTCAAGGCCAAGGGGAAAAGGAGATGTTTGATTCATTTTTGAACCATGTACACCATGCAAAATCCAGTGAAATAAGTCAGATGTGAATTTTAGTATTTTAGAGGTATTTTTGCAAGGAACAATTATCAGCTTACTGAAGCCCAGTTTCAAAGCTCTTCAGCTTTCACAGAGCGTGTTGTCATAAACGCTGTTTCCTAAGAACAAATGAAATCACCATTCTCTGTTTCATGATAGCCACTTGATTCCTATACGTGTGGTCTGATGCTTATGGAAAGGGTCCTCAGCTGGTTTTGGGTAGGCTCCAAGGACACATAGAATCCCATAAGAAAAGTCAAATTTCTGCAGGGAGACCCTTGAAATCCACCAGAAAGGAACTAAAAGCTAAGATTTTTGCATTACATTAATGAGCTTGGGTGTTCTGTGTTTTGAGACAAAATTTACTGTTGGAATTTACCAATTAAATGTACTGCCTACAATTTTCTTTGACAGATGCAAGAAAAATGGACTTTAAAGAGGCTTAGGAAACAAAAGTAGGAATGCTGAAAGTTAAATTCGTGGTTAAACTCATAAGTAAAAATGGCTGATTTTGAAAAGTGCTGAGAACCCAGGAGCGCATTAGTTCCTATTCACATCACTGGGAATTTGAGGCATTCAGAACATTTGAATTTACATTTCCATAAATGTTTTACCTTGGTACCAGAATACAGTTTATTAAAATATCCTCTCCTTCTGTTGTAATGCCCAATCTGAGAGGACATGAAAAGGCTCGAAGTTCAGAGGACCCAGACTAAACACTCACCTAAACTCCAGCTTTGCTAATGCCCATAAAGCTACTCACCCTAAATGGGAACACATAGAAGCATTTGTTTCATTTGAAAAACCTAATCTTAAAATACAAAAAAATCGGAATTTAAAGTTAAAAAAAAAAAAGACATCCATTTGAGAAGGTGTTCCCCGCATCCCCAGAAGAGAAGCAATCAGAAACACATTCAGAATCATTTTCTGTCTCTTCTCAGAAGAAAGTGCTAGAAAATCTCTTCATCTGGGTGATTACATCCCAGAGCAACATTAACTTCATTTGATCTCTAAACTGCTCTGTCCTCTGCAATTTGTGGCTTTCTGTGTACCCTTACACCTCCAGCTTGAATCCATCCAAAAAAATATTCCTCCCCCAAAACACACATCCTTTTGTTTATTTTTACCTACCCTCTTGCCTGTTTGTACACTGCTCTATTATGTGGTCTCTATGTTTTCCAGGCAGATTTTCCTCATCTAAGGGAGCTCTCAAGTGAAGGCTATTTGAATAAATGAGGATGATGTAGCCCACCCACCCTAAGTCCCCTATCTGTCTTCTCAGAGCTGGCCTTTACCAAGAGCCAAGACTGGAAAAGTCTAAAGGGATTCCTTTATCCTTTAATATGACCAGCTATAGAGCTTTGCAAATTAATAATTCAGATATAAAGGTAAATACGGCCCAGATATCTACTTAGAAAAACAGACTTTTGAAGACTTCTTTTCTTGCCACAGAACATGAGCTAACTCTTTAACTAGTTTTTATGACATCTGCAAACCCAAAATATAGTTCTGGTAATCCTCAGAGTCCCTGAAGTCCAATCATACCATTCAACAGTAAAATAATGTAGTTATACACAGAGAAAGTGTTCTGGGTCTTGTGTCTGTCTGCCAGAATGAGTACTTCCCTGAGATACCCTAACAATTATGGCAAACTGAGATTTCAGCGGACAGTGGATTTTGATTTCTCCATGAAAATCATTCAGATCATCCTTGCAAAGCTTACACTTGCAGATGTAGGATCAGGCTGTTACTCGAAGAAATGTAACAGGGAAAGTTTTTACATGTTGATATTGTGAAGAGCTACAAGCAGGCTCACACGAAGTGATGCTTGGAGGTGGAGGCTAGGAGATGGAGGGGCTCTTTTTGTTCTAAAGGCATTGCTAAATATCAAACGGCAGGTATCAGAGTGACAGCTTTTGTTTTCATAGCCTATTGAAAAGTTAACGAAGTAAAAAAGATATAATCATTCAGGTAAAGCAGGATACAAAGCAGGCCAGGGCTTGCACTAAAAATGCATAAAGTTATTTCACTAAAAGACAGAGGCACTTGCCCATGGCAGGTGCAAAACTTAGGCAGTGCTCTGATTGCCTCAAGAAAGGAAAAAACCTGCAGAAAATGTTTGGACATGTTCTAAGCCTCCTCAACAGCCACACTTCCCCCCTCCCCTTTTTTTTCTTTTTTTTTTTTTCCTTGTTGAATACTTTAGGTCGTATCTTCATTGTCTGCCAGCAAAGGCTGTGGTTTTCAGGGCTCCAAGCAATTAGGGAGAGAGAGCACACACAAAAATCTTGAGTGGCTTAGAAAAGTCTCTGAATCAGGAGATTTCTTTTCATGATGCGGATGATATGGCAGAGCTTTAAAGTATGTGTCTGCTGTAAACCAGCAAAAGGACAATATTTAAAGCTGACTCACGTCTGTCTGCACATGGATTTTAGGAAAAATGTCAACCTCACCTCAGATGATGCTCGAAATCCATGAGTGTTCAGTTTCAGTGGTTTGCCACTGCTGTTAGTTGTTCAGGTCTTGCTACTTTTGAGACATACTTACTCCAGTGCTGTAAGTGTGTATCAATATTGGCATTTCAGAGCATGTCCTGATTTGTGCCAACCTCCTAGCCCCCTCATCTTTCACACTATGTGCAGGTTGCTTCATACCCAAGCTCTGCTCTAGGGCAAACTTCCTCACTTGGGGAAACCAGCATATGGAACAGGCAACGGTATGAACTGGATTTCTGCCCCACTGCAGCATGGATGTGAGCTCTGAGCCATGATGGTTCCTAGTGCTTCCACCACATGACATGACCTAGGTCACTTCCTTTGGTGTTACAAAGTGATTTCTGCCACACTTACTAAAGGGAGTATTAGAAATAGTTGACAGCATATCATTCCTGTAAAAATGGCTACTCTGGAAACTTTGATTCATTATCTCAGTTACTCCTAGGGGCTCTTACTACAGCAGCCTAGAGAGCAGGTGCTTTGGCTACCCACTTTTGCTGGAGTGTAAACTGGTTTTCTAGTGCTCTCCCTGAGCTATGCTGCGTAGCCACAGCACTGCGACATCATATCATTGGGCATCCATGGGAATTCAAGGGCCTTTCACTTCCAGGAGGACTATCTCACCTCTAGACTTTCCAAAGAAAGGGCCCAAAGTTAAGGCTTTGTGGGGGGCTTTCACCACCTAAGTGCTGCTCACACGTCCCCTCCAAGGGCCGCTCTCTCACAGACTCAGCAGATATCACAAGGAATACTGCAAGGGGATTTTTGTTCAGATGCCTATAAAGCGAGGACTGAACGACACACTGGAAACAGTGGAAGCCCTTGCAAAGCACAGTCATTGAGATTTCATGATCATCAAATGACGAACCTTACGAAGCTGCCAGAAGAAACAGACATAGGAACTCATTTGATATCATAGGAGTCGAGAGATGTCAGCTGGTTAGGCCAAACCCAGCACCACGTGATTATGCATTGATATCTATCCTACTAGCCATTTTTTTTTTTAATGATTAAAGACTCCCAATGGAAGTAAGAAGCAGTAGGGATCCAGTTTAAAGGAAATAACCCATTTGTACTGAAAATTAAAGGTGCTTAAAAATAAGTTTAACTTCTCACTATCATTGGAAGAGAAATGGAAGCAGCCAAATTTGTATTGTACGTTATTGCTCAAGCTCAGCAGTACCTGGAAGAGTCAGAAGCAGGCACTGACCTGCATACATTTTTCTAGTCCCAGCCCTTGATGATATGAGTAAGAGACAGGAAAACAGAGGAAGCTTTGAAAAACACAAGCTCAAAGGACTTAAGTGCCTAAATCATTTTCATCAGAGGGTGCTGCACATGAAGAACTGTATAGCCTAACGAATTTCCTTCCAAAGCAGATGGCAGAGGTCATTTAACCAGGAAGAAAATTGCCTTCTGGATGTAGCAGCTTGTTTGTTTGTTTGTTTGTTTGATACTCACATGCACAAATATACACCTGTCTCTCTCTTCCTCCCTCCTGTGCACATCCAGAACCAGACTGCAGGACTCAAGCTAGAGAGATCCCCTTGGGAACACAGCTCCTCCTGTCCCAGCTGGTCCTTTCTGTCGCTGTCAGCCACCAAAGCAAAAGGTGCTTCCCTGGAGGGAGGAATTTTGGTGCCTACAGGAAGACAGTGTAACAAGGGTAAGGTATGGTTATTGCTGTGGTTTCCTTTAGCCTGCTATTCAGCAGCCTTCCAGGCACACTCCTTTTCTAGTGAGGCAGGCCACAGTGCACTTGATCTTTCCACATCAAACTCAAATGCTTCTTGACTTCTACCTCCCTACCATCCTTTTGCCCTCATTTTCCATCCTGAGTTCCTCTCAGCTCCAAGTGTGTGTTTTGAAATCATTCACCGATCAGAATCTCTCTATGTGAGCCAGATAAGCCATAAGGCCAAGGGAAGAAGAAATCAAAAACACCACTTGTCTTTTGGCAAAGCTCTACAGCCTGCAAGGTTGTAGCTATGAGCTGAGTAGACAGAAGTTGTGGTGGCTGTTTGGACTTGGGCTGTCTGTCATAAGCCAAGGGTTGGGGCAGAGAGCAGAGCCTCAGCATAGTGCCGGGAGGCAATATAAAGAGCTCAAGAAAGCAGATTGGGAATTATGGTGTGCAGCCTACAACTGTCATGTCTGCTTGGGGTAATGGAGTCACCGTACTGCTGTCTACTCTGTGTATGACCCAACATTGTTAAAAGCATGTAGATAAAACTTTCACTCTGTATGGGATTTCAAACTCTAGCACTTTCAGGTTCAAATACAGAATCACAAATCCAGGGGAATATGCCTTTATTTGGCCAGTCTGATTGGGATAAGCATTTGAAAGAAGAAAATTCATAGCAAATAGAGTTGCTTACGAACTCACAGATCCTCACAGAAGCTGGTCAATAGTAGGGGAAAAAGCAATAATGAATTACTCAAAAAAATGCAAAAAGTGAAGATGTAGAAGCAAACTTATGGGAATGGTATAAGAACATATACATTGTAGAAACTGACTGATTTCCTCCCGTGAATGCCCTAATTTCAAAATATGAGAGATCAATGTGTCCATTACTCTAAAGGTCTCTTACCACCTTTGTACAGAGCTCTTGACAGTGTAAATAAGACAATATGTCAATGACATATCACATATGCCTGGTCCAAGCAAGTGAGACATGAAGCTTCACTAATAGTAGGGGATTTTTCCAACAGAAAGGAGGATATCTTGGCAAGGGAGATGGAAGAGAATATTGGACTCAGACTTATAGTTTGATCCAAGATCTTCTCAGAGCAGAATCTCTTTCCAGATTCTCAGCCTGCCTGTCCATGCTCAGGCACTTGAGCCAAGGATTATTTTATGTCAATAAATTCAGCCCTTTTCAAAGCAATAGGAAATTCATCCAATTAATTAGTTGATATATGACAGGAACAGCTTTGGAGAAAATCACTCTAATCACGCTCTGGGAGAGGCAACACAGGCCAAATGAAGAAGGTGAAAATTTCAGTGGAAAAGAAATAGCTAATCCCAAAACAATAGACCCAAAAGAGGAGTTTGCAACTGATGTGCCATCAGTGTACTGTGCACTTCCATGAGATAGATGTGACATGGGAATTAGTACATATGTAGTATCTGATCACATTTCTTAGCAGAAGTAGTGCTTCTAGCAGAACTGTGTATTTTTTAAAATAAAAAAGTGGCAGCTATTTGTCACTTCATGGTAAGAAAGAAATTCCAACAAAAATGAAAGAAGAAAAAATGTCTCCATTTTAAGTTATGGATAGCCATTGGATCTTCCAGATCCTGAGCTAGTAGGAAATGGCTGTTTTTCTGAGCTGAATTACAGACCTCTTCAAGCTCATGTTCAAAAGTAATCTGAGAGAACTATTTTTTTTTCTGAGAACAGCTGCTCTGATAAGGTTTTCACTACCGAAATTGGCAGATATCTCTAGATTTCCGCTGGTTTGTGCTGAAATCTTAGGAAAGCCTTTTGCAAGACGTCTTCCTGACTCTGCTCATTAAGCAACAATATCTCAGCACTGATTTGGCCTGGAAGCCAGACTTAAAGTAAAGGCCCAGATCAAATTGGAATCTTAAAACTGCCCCCCGTGAATCACTCGTCTCTGACTGTTATACTGCAGGGATGAAATGCCACCAAATGGCCTAGAAAACATATTAAAAATTGTTTTGTAATTATCTTGGCAGTACATTTACTGCAATTATGAGGAAATTGCATTTAACCACATGTTTTATGGGTTTAATTTTCTGTTCAATTAATGCAATTGTTTTGCAATTGTTCATTCTTAGCTTCAGCTCAAATGTTTAATATCAAGGGAGAACATATTTTTTAAAGAGTTTTATGGAGCTGATTTGTTTTGTGTATAATAATGAGATCAGGTTGTTATAAAATGAAGGAATTCTTTATTAAATAGTCAGCTTTACTGATCTTAATTGCGAGCTGCATCTCTGCATGGCACCTGTACATTCTGATGTGTTGTCATAACCCTCAGAGCTATGTAAACAAGCAAGTCCTGTCGTGTTGCTGGCTGACTCCAGTAATCACAGAGACAGACAAAGTGATCTCCAAGGAGTCAGATATACATACGTACATAAAAAAGAACAGAAAGAAAGTGAAGAAGGAAGGAGCAGAGGTTAAGCAACAAGGTGATTTTAAAAATATATGGTTAATGGGGAAGGCGGTGAACCATTTCAAAACTCAGAAGCAATACAAGATGAGTACATCTAAACAGCTACAAACAGCTTCCTGATCTCAAAGCCCCGTTTTCACAGGTGCTGAGGCCTTATAGTTTTCACTGAGGGAAAACTAGCACTTCTGGGAGAAACACCGCTTTGGTATCTATATTTTTTCATCCTGGTTTGATATTCAGACCCTCCTATTTTGTCACAGCCAATTTTAAAGCATGCAGCTCTCAGCAACAGTTCCTCTGGTTCATCCACAGGTTTGTAAAGGGAAGATTATAAGTCAATAGAGTGCTAGTAGGAGTATGGGCAGCCAGATTCTTAGCTGGCATAAATCTGTGTTGTGCCACCAATGTATATTGTGCAATGTTGATTTACACCAGCTACGAAATTAGCCCACAGTGCTCTGACATGAAAAAAATATAACTCCTGGCAGTAACAAAGTAAAAACCACCAGGCTATCATGATATTTATCTGTCTGGACTAGTGAGACAGATTTTGATCACTGTCATATTCCCCTTTCATTTATCCATCTAGCATTGCTTGGCTCCAGAAGTGAAATTTTTGGAAGAGCCCAGTTTTAGGCTAACATGCTCCCACAGTGGTGTCAGTGTGATGCCAAACCTAACTGGTTAATAAAATCTTGACATGGAAAGTTACTCGTTCCCACATTATGATATGCACTGCATTGTTTCTAACGGAACATGAAAAACCTGGAGAAAAGGTGGACTTTCAGGAAAGTGACTAAAGTTGGTGGTATGTCTGTAAGGTATGTCTAACTAGAAAGAAAAAAAAGAAAGAAAGAAATGTTGTATCTGACATATTTTCCATTTATCTTTTCATTTTCTCACCTCTCCATCATTTGCAGACCTCAGAAGCCAGTAATACCTCTAGGTGACATTCTCTTAAAAACCTTGTGATACCAGCTTTGAGCTTCAAAGAAGCATAAAACTTCATGAAATAAGTATCCTTCGTTTTGCACTTGCTTTATCTGCAGCACTTAATAATCCAAGAGCACCTCTCCAACAGAATTAAAATATTCAGGCAAACATCAAAGTTCTGACTCCTCGAGCTCTTACGCATGCATTGCAGTGCATATTTTCATTTGATCAAACCATCTGCAGCAACAGTGAGAAGCAACTTGATTGGAAGTTCAGACTTTTGCTTTGCCAAAGATTTGCCAGCATTTCTTTGAATTCACCGTGGTGTTCTCAGACACTTAGGGTATCGCTGACAGATAAGCCCTTCAAACAGCAGCTGTTCGACCCTCGCCAGTCATATCTGACTGCAGCACACTTTCCTTTGCTGCCTTGTATGATTAGAGAGGAGTTTCCATAAGTGGTTTTCTTACTGATGGAGGCCAGAAATGATGCCTTCACCACTCTTCTTTCAGACTTTCAAGATATATTTTTCCAGGGTCAAAATTCTTCAACACATACAAACAAAGAAACAAACAAATACAGTAGTAGTAGACACTGCCCTTTGCTTTTTGTTTATTTATTTAACTCAAAAGCAAAAGCAAAATACTAACCAATAGTTTGCCAGATAGAGATGCAGGCAGCAGAAGGTGGCTTCAGCCACATTTCCAAGCCCATTCCTCTCCCCAAGCCCTCTCTGAGCTGTGGTGCTACACAGCTGCGCACACCTGCAAGGTGGTGTGCAGCTCCAGGAGGGTATATATGTTAATGTGAGTGCCCTCCTGTGGTACTCTACTGTCAGTTTAGGCTTAGGAAAGAAAAGCCACTTGTTACCCTGCAGTAACTTGCTCCTACAGAAAGCATCAGGTTTCACAGCAGGTTAGCTTTCCCGTACTGTGCTGCACTGTACTGGCAAAAATTAGAGGAAGCTGTTGGAATCACTCTTGGTAAAGCCAATCTGGAAATCCTCCTAGGAGCATGGGAACAAAGCAACGAAGCTCTTCACAGTGTTGAAGTTGTATTGAACAATGTCATTAAGGGCTGGGCTCAGCCGCAGTTGTGAGTTATTATGGTTTGTTTATTGTTAGCATTGCCTGGCCAGGCCTTTGAGGCAGAGGAGCTTAGTGTGTGAATGGCAGCGCCTGAGCGAGAGTCACAACCACCGGCCACTTTTGATTTCAGCAAGGCTGTGTTCTCCAGCCCTGGGTGATAGGGAAAGAGGATCCAAACATGAGATAAGTTTCTAACAGGGGAGCAGTAGAACTCCCCTCGCTGTTGACTCCAATACACTGAATTTAGCTTTGGCCATCTTGCAGCTGTTTTTCTGACTGAATGCAATAGCAGTAGAAGCAAGCTGGGCTGAAAGAGTGGTAAATCAGGCCGTGTGTATGCTGGGGAATTACAATGTGGCCTTGGCCAAAGAAAGGCTGCTGTAGCCCACAGACAAAACCCCACAAAATCTTGAGGTTGACTGGGGCAGGAAGGGAAGGAACTGAAATCCTGGCCTGGCCTTAAATCCTCGTAAGGCCTGGATCTGCTCTTTCACCTTTATTTCTATCATCTATTTTGGAAACTAGGATAATAAACTTCTGTTCTTTCAGAACAGCAAAATTTCTCAAGCCTGGATTAACCCTCTCCCATCCCAATCTATCTCTTCGGGGGTGATCAGAGAAGCTCCAGTCTGTGGGTTGCACCTTGGAAGCTGCAGAAGAACAATCATTTTCTTTTCCTTTCTTAAAAATTTCTCAGTGATGATATTTCTAATATTCTTTGTTCAAATACCGACCTTTTCCTTGCTACTGACAATACTTCAATCCATTTATGCAATCAAAAAACACCAACAAACAGGTTGGATATCCCCAGTTAACCAAGCAGTAACTTAGTTCTCTCTTGCTTTGGTAATTAATTGATTATATTTTGTATTTAGTATAATGCAGTAAGGAACAGCACATTTTAGCCAACACTTCAAGGCAATTTAAATTTTGTAAAATAACTAGCCTGATTCTCTGAGAATCATGGCTGAGACCTTGAATGCTCACTACTCTCAGTGACTGTCTGTGTGAAAAACACCCCGCCTTTTTCATGTCTTCCTTTGGATATTGTGTCAAGCTTTCAGTACTCAGGCTTGAAAATGTTGCCCATACCTATTTACTCATCCTTGTAATTAGATAACAGTGATGGGAGGAGTTCATCTTTCTTTTACACAACTCAAGTAAGGGCATGTCCACTACTTTTCTCTGGAAATTACTCAGCCTAATAGCCTTGATTTTCAAATGTTTACTTGACAATCAGATGACTTAAAAAACTTGTTCTCTTTTCAGTCCAAAAGGCATATTCATTCTCTCTTCTTAATCACTTTAAGAAGCATGTTGTCATTTGAAGGAAGTACTAGACCAATAAATTCAGATTAGGAACCCTACAGAACACTTTTTGCAAACAAGTGTCCTGACATTGCCTTGCCAAAGTATCTCAAGTATGATAGTAGAGTTGTTTTAAAACAATTGTCTATTGTCTCAGATCGCTCTCTACCCCTATTTAGCATTTCATCTTTTCATTAGGATGGCCAAAGGAAGAGTCAGTTACAGACCGTTTGGTTACATATATTGGAATATAGACATTTCACTCAGAACTACAAACTTATCAGTTCCATTGCTAGAAAGCTCCCAAGTGGCAAGTGATGCATTTACAGTCTCTATCAGACTAGGATGTTTGAACAACTGACCTAGAACACTATCTCATCACCAGTTCACTGAGCCATCTCATCCCTATAAATACAGTTTCAGTTAACAAAATTGCATTTGACAAGTAGTTAATCCAGTTTATGCTTTAATCCCTTCTGGTATTTTAAAGGAAAAAAAAAAAAAAAAAAAAAAAAAAGCCAAAGTGGCCAAATAGTGAGGAATTGAAATAAGCAACTGAGTACAAAGTAACGTTCTCCTGCAAAGGGGGACAGCAGAGGAGAGGAGAGAAGAGGCAAGATGAGGCGAGGTAACGCAAGAAGAGGAGAATATATTGAAAATGATATGATACGATATGATATTTATATTGAAAATATAATGTCAGACCATTCCACAGATTAATGTCTTTAGCCAAAAACTGCCTTCATGCCATAAAGAAACTGCTGCTATCTCCCTGTAGAAGTAGGTATGGACTAACCCTCTTTAGGGCACTATCTCTGCAGATTTCTGTGATAAGTGGGTGTCCGAACAACATTCAGATCTGAGTGTAAGGAAAACACCTTAACCATCCTTCTGCCTTATTGATTAGTCAAATGGTTTGAAGAACAATAGAGAAAAATGACTGGCTCATACCCTATGGGTCGCAGCTGTTGGATGGTGGGGGGCAGGAAGGAGAAGAGAAGAGCTGTGCAAGATCATAAAATACGCAAGACAGAAAGAGGAAAATAAATCTCAAACAATATTCAACACAATGCACTCATTAGATAGGGCAATACCAGACCAATTTACAACATAAGCTAACACGAAGATTTGTGATATAGTTTGATGAACAGCTTAAAATATAAATAGTATTACACAGTAGAAGGCATAAAAAGTGGGATATCTCTGTGAGCCATCTCCCCACTGATCCTGCACCATGTATATACTTCATAGAAGTCCTGCCTAACATGATGACATAAACCCCAAAAGCATTTCTGGGGCTCCTAGAAAGAGAGAGAAGTTGTACCTGCCATTACTCAATCCCATCCAACTACTTTTCATTTCTGAATCAGAAAGGTCTATGATGTTTTTATAATCACTGCCACAATGCTACCTGCACATCTTTGAGAAATTCTGCCCTCCTTTAAAAGCACAGATGGCTGAAATACGCTTGAGCAACACTGAATCTACAGCTCTGCAAAAGGGAACTATTAAATGCTAACCACCATCACTTCCTTATATGCTGGAAGTGAGTGTTGTCATAAAATCATAGAAATGTTGTTGGAGGGGAAACCTCTGGAGGTTGCCTAGTCCAGTCTTCCTCTCAGAATGAGACTTTGGCCAACATGAGGTCAGCTCAGCCATGGCTTTGTTTAGCCAAGTCCTGAAAATCTCCAGGGACTGTGATTCCACCACCTCTTCAGATATGTTCCTCTAGTGCTGTACTACCAGCTGAGGAATGGGCTTTTCATAATGACCAGTCTGAACCTCCCAAGTCACAAACTGTGATTTTTTCCCCTAGATAGTCTGACTACCTGCTAATGTTTCTTGTCTAACTAGTTCCCCCAACTATTTGTCTGAGAAGAATTTGGTTCTTTTATTTTTATAACTCCTTTTCAGTTGTTTCTTATCAAACTAAACAAGCCATCTCCTTCACCCTCTCCTAGTAGGCCATGTGCTGTATATCCCTAAGTATCTTGGTAGCCTGGCATTGGTCCCTATCCTGTTTGTCAATATCTCTCTTTAACTGGAGAAACCAAATCTAGCACAGTATTTCAGGTGTGGCATAACCAATGCCAAGTAGAGACAGTTCCCTCAATCTGCTCTCCAAGCTCCTCCTAATACAGTGTGTGGTTTCCCATTTACACTAAGAGCACATGGTTAGGTTATATGCAGTTTGGCATTTGTCATAACCCCCAGGTCCTTCTCAGCAGCACTGTTTCTCAGCCAGTTGGTTTCCACCCTGCACAGATGCAAAGTACTACTCCACCCCAGGTGCAGAACTGTGCACTTCTGCAAGCCACACTTTCTGCAGCTTTTGTTGGCCCAGTTCTCAAGTTTCTCTCAGGCCTTACAGCTGTACCAATGTGTCAACCGCTTCCTGAGATTTACCATCATGCACTGATCTGCTGAGGGTACATTTTGTCAAATCATCCACATCACTGATAAAGATATAGAAAAATGAGTCCCAGTATCAACCCTTTGGCTACTTAACTAAGGGGATCTGTTCTGTGTTTTTTTCCAGAGACTGAAATAAGGCAGGTCCTCCTCTTATCTTTTAAAAGATGGACAGTTATCAGGACCTCCCCTTGTCCCCATGAGCTTTCACTGATGATAGTAGTCTTGAAACCACATCAGCCAGTTCTGCACCCTCAGATGTATCCCCCTTTTGAGTATTCCCTATTTGTTCTCCCACTGCCAGTCACACCTCCCCCTCCAGTCTCTATCGATATGCACAGAGGCAGACTCTGACTTTGAAGGATGAGGCAACAACGGTGTTGAGTACTTCAACCTTTTCCAAGTTGTATACCTCTAATTTCTCCCCCCATTCATCAACAGACACATTTTTCTGAATTTCCTTTAGATATTAGCATATTTGTAGAATCCCTTCTTGTCACCCTTTATGTCACTAGTCAGCTTTAGCTATACCTGGGCTTCAACTTTCCTGATTTCATCAGAGTTATTGCTCAATGTTTGTCTAATTCTTTTTAGCTATCTGTCTTTATTTCTACTTCTTGGATCCTTTTTATTAATATTTTAGTTCATCAAGGGGCTCCTTGCTTAGCCAAGCAGACCTTCTGCTGAAATCCTTGGCCTTCCTGTGCAAGCAATGTTTATGAGCTACCTTGGATAGGGGAGATATCGTCTTTATACTTTTTTATATTGGATTGTCTTTATTCTTTTTGAAAGGTCTAATCCAGTACTTACACCAAAAGAACAGCATTCATATTTCACTCTAGTCTCAGATGTCATATTCCTTACCCACTTACGAAGTAAACCTTGCAAAACAGTTATTTTCTTCACAACTGCATCTTTTTTCCCACAAGAGAAAAAATAGGAGTACATATTTAATGTACTAATGCCAAGATAATTTATAATTTTATTAAGGAGGGCTAAGTAAGTAAAAGAAAGGTAAAGGTAGGATTTTTCCAGAATATAAAAGAAAAAAAATGTCATTTTTTTTCAAAAGGATAACATGACAAGCATGTTTGATATAGAAGAAAAGCTTTTCTGTAGCCTTATGTTGCAGAAATTATTCAAGGACAGTTCACTCGTATAAAACATGACCTCTGTATCCCCGCCAAGGTCAACGAGACCTAGAGCGACCTGCCACAAAATTGTATTTTTTTCTGCTTTTTTGGGCCATTTTATCCCTCCTCTCCATTTCCTTTCAGTGCTTTGGAGACATCTAACACTCCCCCACATCCAGTGTACTTGGCATTTTCCCCAAGATGCATGAAAATCCCTCAGAAGTATAATACAGACCTTATTAAGTCAATTTTTCCCATTCATTCTTTGGAGGGAGGTCTGAAGTGATGAAGTTATATTGCCTATACATCAGGTGACACATACCATCTTTCTTTTGCTTGTTCTCTCTCCAGTTCTTTTGTTAACTTCCACTAAGTGTTGGTTTTTAGCCCTCTATGTATGGTTCATACTATCATAATTACTTGCATCCTGCCATGGTTTTATTTGTGATTGTATTATTACGAAAATCTGTTCTCTATCTCACAGCTCTCTTCTATTATGCCTGTCTAAAATATTGTTGTCAAGAACATTAGGAATTATAAACTCATTTTGGTTAGTGTTCTTATGACAGCACTTTTATTGCAGTTTTGTTCTTTTCCCTCCCTCTAATTCAAGGGAATTTGATGCTGATCCTTAAAAAATTCATTCAGGCCACATAAAACTACCAGTGACATCAACTGGAGCCAGTTAAGTACGTCAGAGGGATTAAGCTGATAAGAAAGAGAGAGTAGGACTGCTTTTTTACAAAAGTAAAGTACATTAATCATACATTCCTCATCACTTACCTTTTTGAATTCTTGGTAATATTCAAATGATTTTAATTATATGGTAGCCTTTGTTATCTAGGAAATGAAATGCAAATAAAACTTTGCTACAAAGGACAACGACAACAGCAAAAGTAATAATCACAAAGTAAAGACAACCCTCTTAATCACCCCATCAAACACCAAAGAATGAAATGTTGCAGGGCTTTTTATTTATACTGTAAGTTGTAGGAATTAGGAGGTGAAAATCAGTGGAATGTGTTATGTAGAAAGCAAAAGGAAAAGATTTTTTTCTCTCTATTCATAAAAACTGTGAACATAAAATTTAAGGTAGTAATCTAAAATAAATATGCATTTTCTTACAGTATTTTAACCCTACTCTGAGTACAAAAATCTCTCCTGCTACAGTTCCATTTGCCCTATTGTTTAGCCCTCAAAGCACGGAGCACTGATCAGCCGAAAACATGTCAAAACAAAGAAATGACAAAGAATTGTGTGCGCCCACACGCGTGGACATTTATCAAGAACGTGGGCTTCCCCACTCAGCCCTGACCAGTTCAGCCTCATTGTGCATCATGCACTGGGGTCACAGCAGCGTGTTGGAATTACCTCTGCCCTCTTAGCCTGAAAGATCTTACTGCTTCAGTCTGTGTCCCTGCGCATGTGTATGCACAAATATGGACACTCAATGCATGCACACATATATTCGTAAACATGTACATTTGTATAGCCCACTGGAATGACTCCACAGAAACAGTATATGGTTAAAAGAGAACTATATGTAACATTAATGGTCATCTGGAGCACAAAGAAAAGGAAGTGTTTCATCTAGAAGTGATGGCATGAAGCAAATTTTTAAGTCACAACTATAATATTAAGAAATCTTACTTAATTTCCTTAATTAGTCTTTTCTCATTGTGTCTATAGCCCAAAAGGTTTACCTACTTGAGCTCAAAAGGGTGGAGGGTTTGACAGCCATGTTGTTACTTTCTGTTGAGATTTTTGGCCATTGGCTTACGTTTCTTTACTATATCTAATGTTGTGAATATTACATAATAAATTTGGTACAATTCATTCTTCATGGTTGCTATATTCAATTGAATCCAGACCAAAGTGCATTGAGAACGCCACAAAAATGTAATTTAGTCTTCTGTCTATATGAGCATATAATTACTGCAAACTTCCAGATTTTTATGGAGATTTAAAAACGTAGAGATGATCACATTCTGGACTTACACCAACAGTTGTGACTTATTGGAAACACAGTCTTTCTCCTCATACAAAGTGCTACAAAAAATTTGTGCAAAAGCTATGGTGAAGGCAAAAGATCATGACTTTGATATAGGCTGAAAAGGGTAGGTTTAAAATTAAATAACAATTAACATTTTGTTAAAAGTGGTTCAATTTTTCTGTAGCTGAAATAATACTGTTTATTTTACTTGAAAAATATGCTTTGTTTTTTTAACATCTCTACTATTCAACTTATCATTGTAACCCTTTGCAGTATCAACCCACTCGTATATTTTTAAAGTATCGCAGAACAAGAACTAGAATGTATTTACAAAAGCTCCAAGGTCAGCTTGAGAACTTGTACATTCTTTTTAAGACTGTCCAAAGAGGGACAATCATGCTTAAGACTAATGGCTTCTTTGAAAGTCATCAGAAGCAGCTCCACACAAGCTGGTGGAGATAGACCAGCTTAAAAACAGATCCAGAGTTAAAGATAGATAGATAGATATGAGAAGATAGCACTGAGCTTCAGGGCTCCTGTAGACAGATATGCAGCTAGGGTGCGAGTTTGAGGTGTTTATTCTAGCAACCATATGTTAACATCCTAATGCAGGCATGCTCTGTATGCAGCTGGGGTGGCTTTAAAGGGTATAAATTGCTCTCCAATTGCAATGCACACTCTCAAACTCTTCATGCACTGAATAAAACCTTCAGTAGTCATTGTTATGTTTTATGAACTCATTCTGCTTCTTCTGTAGTCGAGTCCTCCTTGAGCAAAAAGCACTTTGGAGCTGTCAATTATGTTAGGAAATGTCAGCTGAAGTTTCTCTAATTAACTTCTCATCAGGTCCTTCACGCTGGTAAATAATCAAATTATTTATTTGACTGGGGGCTTTCCCTTCTCCAAAGATAAATCTGACAAGCTCAGAGGGCCCCATCAGTTAGAAAGAGGGGCATAAATAGGGCACTCCTCAAGAAAAGGAGCGTGGAAGGGGCAGCTGGTCCTTCGTCTCACATTTCTTCCTGCCTTCATACAATAACACGCTTGAGCTAAGCTAAGCCTTTCTCCCTGACACCTTTACTTAACATGAGGGAATAAACACACACGTGCACACACGCGCCCGTGGAGGGGGAAACCATCCAGCAGAACAGTGTGGGAGTAATGACCTGACCTCACGTTTCCTGGCTCTCCCCATCTGGTAATACCATGACTTCTCCCAAACATTGTCAGGCCCTGCTTTCCTGCCTTCTGTAAATTTGCTTGTCTGCCTCTAACTACAGCTTCCCCTCCTGTTACATCATCTGCTCCTGGGGCTTTCCCTTATGTTCTCCCTCCTTCTCACTCCTCACCAATTTTATTAAACACATAAGAAATCACCCTGTTGACCCTCTTGTGTCCTCAGTCTCTCTTCCTGGTGACACATCCTGACCCAGTGTGATTTCCTACCCTATATCCACAGTCCTGCTGTGTAATACTTTTTTTCCTCTTGTTGTTCTCCTGCTACCTGTTTTTCTATGCCCCTCCTTGGATTTTCCCTTCTGCCTTTTGTTCAGTTGTCCCAGAAGCTTTCCACTACGCAGCAGTTGTGCGTAGTTGCACACTCATGGTGGATGTTTGTGAACGCTGCAGATATGGAGCTGCACCAATGATTAAGTAAATGAAATGAGTGGTTGCGCAGAAATGAACCCGACTGATGTGCTCCGCTGTTAGCACTTGAACCGGCGCTGCTGGCCTGCCACTGGCCTTTTCATTCAGTTGTTCTTGCTTCAAGTTCAAATGATGTTTGGACATGGATTTTTTCTGAAGTAATCAGCACTCTGTACTAGTGGAGGCTGTTAGGAGATAATACTTCTGTCACTGAATATCTTCCCAGCTGCTCCTTGCTGTTGCTCCTAGTTTCATAAATTCACTTCTAAATGTCATAGCCTTCATTTTGGCCAGATTAAAGTTTTCAAAACAAATCTGAGCATATCTGGACTATTTACTTGCTATTTATAGACCAAAATAAAATTCCTAGCTACAGCGTAAACTAGTAAGAACATATGGAACCTTTCACAGACTTCAGGCAGAAAGACAACTAGCTGTGGAAAAGAAGTGTAATTATCACACAAAAAGACTACTGTAATATGAAGAACCAATTTCTATCAGGTTCTGCTGCTGGATCTGATTGGATCTTGTGGTAAATTGTATTCTGATGTAGGGAACTGAAATTTAGAAACCTTTCAGTATATATCAAAGGCACAGAGGATAAAAACGGTAGAGGCATTGGATTAGGCTCGCATCTGTGGGTGAATCTTTAGGGGGCAGGAGGGAATACCACATTTTTTTTAATGCTTCTGTTTAAATTAGCAAATCAAATCTACCAAAATCCTAAGTATAGGAATACTTAGACTCATGGCTTGAAAATAGAATCTTCCATTTTCTGTATTGAGTAAGATCTGTCTTGTTTTGTCTCTATATGAAATAATTACTGAAAAAAATCTTTCCTATTGCATCCAAAAAGGATAGTATATATATTGGTTGTGTCACTGTGATTTAAGATATGCTCTGTTGGCAATAGAATAGAATAGAATAGAATAGAATAGAATAATCTCAACTCCAAGAGGCTCTAGTAGACATGCTGGCTCTAATCAAACTCTTGGTCCAGACAACACAAGTATGGAAGGCCATACAAACAATCTGAAGAGTTCTGAAGTACACTTTGAAGTATAAATTTTGAATTCCGGTACCGCTGCCACATATATGTGAGCTTCGGAAATGCTGCTAAAGTTTTGCACATGGTAAGAGAGCATATGCATACTAGGAGAAACCATAAGTACTGAACAATGCAGCAGCTGTTGAAGAAAAGTTACAATCAGCTCAAAAACAAACTAAGCAAAACCAACTATGGTTCCACACATTCTCAGCTGCGATACATTAATGTACAGCAGATAGGTATGAAATGCCTGAGAAGAAATACAATACAAAAAGAATCTGATGAATTAGAAAAGATCAGGGACAAAATTCATTTTTTTAATTTCACCAGCATCTCTAAGTACTCTGAGCATCTGAGGATCTCCTCAGCTAATCTGCAGCAGCTGAGGTTCGGGCCCCAAATTTTAGATACAGGGCACCTCTAAGCAATATTTAATCTAAGCTTTTTTCCTATTTTATTTCCAATAACCAGCCACATCCCCCTGGCTATGGGCCGCTGATAGGTGAAAAGTCAACAGACATTGCAATATGTTTGTCCTGTTTTAGTCTAATGTTTGCAGGCCGCACCTTGCAGGAACGTTATTACGGGAGTTATTAAAATCTATTTTTTGCTGAAAACAATGCAAACGGAAGGAAGCAAGCTTGTCGGGAGACTTATTTCCTATTCAAGCCGACAGGTAGTTGGAGAATGGCCATCTGGAGTTTAAAAATTGCCAGTCAAGACTTTTAGATTTGTCCCTTCCTGGATTAACACACTCATTCTGGATAGTGCAGCGATGTTGTCATGGCCTGACAAACAAGAAGCAACTTGTGGGGGGAAGGAATTGAAGGAAGTTAGTTAGCCATGAGAAAACTTGTTTGCTATTGCAGTGCTAATAGCCAAAAGGCAAACACTTGGACACCATCCATTCATCTGGAAACACTTCTGTGTCATGGGAGCACCATGGCACAGAGTGCAAGACGCCAAGAGGAGAGGGCTCCTGGCTCCCCAGCTGGTGGGTCGCCGGCCATCGGCCGCCTTGCCACATGGCCAGGCTGCTCTTGGCCCCGTGGTCTCCTGCTGTCCCATCTGCAGAGAGACCTCCTGGCATCTCCTCCATAGCTGACCACCCTTTTTACACTCTGTTAATAGGGTCGCCTTATAGATTAGGCTTAAAGTAACACAGGACCTTAAAGCCAAAGCTTGTTTTCCTTGGAGATCAGTAAATACGAAATCCTCCGTGCAACTGGTTTGCTTGGCTCTTTAAAGTTCATGTGCTATCCACAGCATCCTCAGTCTCTTGGCTAAGCAAAACATCATAAATCTATGTTCTGTCACTGCAGCCTGGTCCACTTAATGCATATGCTGCAAAATTTTGCCTAACTTAAAATAGCTTTTACATATTAATTAGGTGCCCAACTTTACAGTGTTATCTCCCTCCTTTATATGCATTGTATGCCTCAGTGGTATGTAGAATATACGTATCAAGAAAACAGAAATTGGTCAGTTGAAGCAGAAAAGATGCAAAAATAAAGAAGTTACAAAAGTTTGAAAGCATTTCTGCTAGACTAGATTAAAAATTTTTGAGGTTGGTGGATTTATATATATATATATATATATATATATACACCTTCTAAAATTGTAACTTTAGGGAAGAAGATTACTGAAGTCTTTTGCTTACCAGGAACTGCTGTAAGCACACTGTGTACATGGAAAAATGAAAGAAAGGAAAAAAAAGGAAGAAAGAAAAGAAAGGAAAGGAAAGAAGAAAGGAAGGAAGAAAGGAAGGAAGAAAAAGAAAGAAAGAAATCTATCCTCCAAAATGTTGAGAAGGTCAATTAGAAAGAGCTTGCTTTCTCTGCACTAAGCTTTCAGGCTCCATTTCAGCACTCTGCTGAATCGAGGCCCTAGTGTGCTGAACAAGGGTAGCTGGCATTATTGAATATTGATGTGGTAAGGTAATCCCTTAGCGTTCCATGACACTTATGTTTTCGGTTTTACTTAAGTTGTAATTTTCAGAGTTGGACAAGCTTGGAGGAAAAAAAAAAACCACCTGGCAAACAAACTGACTTTAAAAATTAAAAGAATTTTCCGAGATTGTTGGATTTGCAAGCCTAGACATACTGCAGTTTAATTACTAGTCAATGAGGGAGAAACAATTACACACCAGAAAGTAACATTTAAGAGATCATGAAATGTGGCCCCAATGTGTTTCTAATTTTTTTATACATGAAGGATTCAGCTGCCATGGTGATAGGCAAATAAAATAAAAAATTATAACAAATATTCCATGAATTGGAGTTGTGAAATCCGTGAACAACATGTTATTTTCTCTTTCCACCCTCTTTACTCTAGTTTGGAAGAAAAAAATGGTCAAATGTGCTGCTTTGAGGCTAGGCATGTCTGCTTCTCTTTTATTTGCTGTGTAACTGCTCAGATGCACACTGTCAGTTGGAAGGTATCAGGTGATGCAAGGTGAGCATTTCATCTCAAAACCTCTTCTGGAGAACAGTAGAAGCTAGGATTTCTCATAGCATCTCAGAATGGGGCATACAGAGATATATATTTTCCTCACTCAGAGCTACTATACTTACAGCTACCTTTAGGAGCTATGTGCTACTTAAAGACCTTTAATCACACGGAAATACATGTCATCAGGTGGAGCTTAGGTTAGCCATGTGACCATAAAATCCAATTTCATTCTGTACGTGTAGTGCTGAGATCCCATGTTGAACGTGCCTTTTTATTTCAGTCGCCCCATTAGATTGCACATTTGGAGTTTGTATGTGGGTTATTTCAAATCTTGTTTATTATTTTTCTGTTTTTTTAACTTATTCTCACCCCAGTTGAATGCTCATATTTATTGTTTGAATAGCATGTTCTATACTCAGCCTTGAAGCCTTGGCAAACAATATACTCAAGCTCTACTAAAAATATTGTATCTTGTGGAGATAGTAAATTCTCTTGAGCTTTTTCTGTAAAGACAGATATGCAGCATAATCATTTACCTCAATTACACCTGCTATGCCATTTGCACTTTGATTTTGAAAGGTGAATTTATTTTTTTTAATCATTATTAAGAACATGTGCATTCCCTGCCAAGACAGTCTTATAAAAACATTGGAGGCATATGAGAAAAATTCCTTTGAGGCCTCAGGCATATTGAACTGTCCTGAGAATGTGAAGTGAGGAGAGATTGATGCATGGACTACCTGCCCAGGAATTCAGTAGTACTGGATCGGATTTTCCATGGTTTCTCTCTCTCTTTATTTTACTGAAATTACATATTACTTACATCTCACGCATGCATACACACATACATGCACGTATACACACATATAGCACTCCTACATAGCAATGAGGATAATGTTAGACATGACCTGGCTGTGGTTTAGTTACAGAGGGAAAAAATGAATTTCTACACCTTCATATATATTTTACCAAGTGTAATTTCTGCTTTAGCTATACAGCTGCTATTTACAGCTTAAATTTTATATACAGCCAATGTCCCCTCCAAGGCAAACTAGGTAAAAGGAATGAATAGTTACCACTGGAATTATAATTGTGACTGAAGCAAGGAGCCAAGCCATCTCCAAGGAGATTCTTAATTTAAAATAAATATATAAATAAATATCATTCAGTCTATTTATCTTTCTTTGTTATCTCATGGACAACATGGGCTGAAGGCTGCTGAAGCTTTTACCCCTGATGTTAATGAAGATAACAAAGGCACATAAAAGCAAACTCAGCTACTATTCCAAAAGTCCATCTTTTATTTTTGGAAATTCAGACATGGGAAGTAGTCAGTTCAAGCTATTGGTAGAAAATCAAGAACATGAACGTCTCTTCTCCCTCCAGCAATAGGAATTACTAAGGCCAGAAGACAGATAGTTTGATCCTTTAGTCTGACCTCCTGCATGATACCACTCTTTGAATTTCACCCAGTAATTCATAACTCCAAGTTGAATTAGATCATAGTTTAAGAAAGATGTCCAGTTTTGATTTAAAGATTTCAAGGGATGGAAAGTCCATCATATTCCCATGATAATTTGTTCCAATGGTTAATTACCCTCACTATTAAAAATGTGTTCCTTATTTCCTCTCTGTACTAATCCAGGCACAGCTTCCAGGCACTAGATCTCCACTTTTTCCTTTATCTTCCAGAACCAAAAAATATTTATCTATTTAGGTAGCTAAAACAGTGATTAAGTCTTTACTTAAAGAGGAAAAAAAAATGTACCTCTTTCTTGCCTTAGTCTGAAAAGCTTCCCCTTTTCTGTATAAATCAGGAATAAATACTCTGAGTGGAATTATTGTGAAACAGAAAAGATCAGACTTTTCTCTTAACTGATCTTACTTGTACATACAGAAAAAAAGGGGTCTAACCCACAGGGACATGCATTAAAAATCAACAGCTTTATTATGCACTACTTTGCACTTTTTTCCATATCTCCGATCATTTTGCAAAATAGATTTCGTGTAGATTGGACAATAAGTCTTGGTTCCAAATTTTCTGCATTTAAGTCACACTTCTAATATCACTTTAATGTGGTATTTAGGCCAACAGCAATTGCTCTTGACTTCTGCAACTTGTAATGAGAGAAACTAGCCTTCTCTACTGCACTGGGCTCAGTGGCTTCCCCGAGCGACATTTTCTTGAAGTCAGACTGAATCCTACGGCACGGTTCCAGCACTGCCTTACACATTGTACCACCTAGTTCAGTGGGATTGCACAGGATATAAATCAGTTCAAGACTTGGCCTATCAGCATTGAATGATACAGGGAAAGGAAGTAGAAGGGAGAGCACTTTAACAAATTAGATTTTTACCTGACTAACCATTTATAGTAAAATTAATGAATGGCATTACATCTTTCAGCTTAAATTCTCTTTGCAACCATCACGGTAAAAACACGTTTTGTAATGTACAGCTTTTTTTGGCACAGCTGACACACTTTGCTTAGCTTACTGATTTATTGTCTTGATGATCTTTCCTTTTGCCTTAGCAGTTCAAGATGTCTCTTGTGGCATCACTCTTGTCAACCCGATACCTAAATAGAATTCATTCCTCTGTAGCCACTACTAGAACGTAACAATATCAATTTAATGGTTAGTAATACATGCATAAGCCATGCAGACCAGATCAGGTGACATTCACATGAAATGTTAGCCCCAAAACTAGGTTCTTAAATCCCTGTGTAATTACAGCTATCAGTATGCTACTTAATGCATATGTATCCACTATCTCCCACATAACAACTTTCAGTGTTCAATTTGATCCTTAGCATGTGGATTTGCAGTTTGTGGTTGATAAAGAAAAAAGATCAGCCTCAGATACTGAATGGAAGAACCCCAAGGTGTTTGGCCTAGCAGAACACAGTGGACTTTCCCCCTCACACTTTTTTTTTTTTAAGTGTGTTAACTGTTTTTTTAAGTGTTTTTTAAGAGTATATATACACTGCCCAAATGCAAAATAGTATTTTTCTCAATAGTTATTTGGATAGCTTAAATTTCTTGCAGCTGAATTCCTTTTTATTCCTTGTTATGTTTCCCTTTGTTATCCATGCCAGATTTGCCAGTTAATACACGAAAGCATCATAGTCTTATACTCTGTGGATCAAGAACAGATCCTGGTGCTTCCTTTTGTCATTAAGTTCAGCTACTAACAAAATGCAACCAGTAAACCATGAATAGACTCAAGAAGTGTTCACTTCTAAAATCATTAATTGCTTTTCATTCACTTTGTGGTATTTCTTTATGAAGGCAACTTCCTAAAAAGTTCTGTGATCTTTTCTTTGTGAAACTGAATGTCTGGAGATGCATGGCCTGGATCCGGACATGAAAGGATTCCTTCACTTGGATGTTTTGTTTCTATATACCATACCCGAACACACTGGTGTTATTTTCCATAGTACAAACCGATAGCCTAATATTTATATTGTCAGTGTTCTTTTTGAACACTAAGCATCTTTTTTGAAAAGACGGGAATATAAAGTATCTGCTTTTCAGAGAAAAAGGCTAACGGGCTGCCTAGTATCACTCCCCAATGGACAATCAAGCTTATGACAATTTTGTGAGGGGGCAGGAGGGAAACCTGTGCTCTTGCCTTGAGCCCTTACACGCCAAGTTGCAGCCTGGAATTTTTACAGCTCCATTCTGAATCTCCGACAAGAAGGGTTTACAATAAAAATGTTGCCAGACCCTTAACTATAGCGACGCCACTATAATATTTATAAGTACATTATACTCTTTCCAAACACATGCACTTATTACTTATGTCTCCGCTCCTGCCTCTCTTCTGGGGGACTTTTCATATAAACAAAACAGATTCTCTTGCTTATACTTAGAAAATCTAATTGCTCTACGTCTCTAGCTGTTATGCAAAAGCCCAAATAGCCAAAAGAATTTTTCAGTGCATTTACACAGCAGCGAGTCTCTACAAAAAACATAAACTTCCTTTTCCACTTTGCTCTTCTTTGCTTTCATAAATCTGCCTATTTCACCAGTGTTTGGATAAGATGCTTCTTTCAAAAAAATAAAAATAAAATATGCAAGTTTGAGGTGGATAGGCCATCAGTTACTCAGCCTAGCCTTACCAGAGCTGACAATTTCGTTCCTTTAAGTAAACAGAGGAACAGAAAAGATACATAAACAAAAAGACCACTTGCAGGGCAGACAGCTTGTCTGCTCCAGCAAAAGCAGGTTCCCAGGGAAAGTGATTGCCTAATAGTAATAGGGAGTGACAGGGATTTCCTAGCTTTTCCAGGGACCTCTCAAAGCAGTTTGGTCCTGGGCACAAATAGACACATGTGGCCTGCAGGTAAGAAAGTGCTCAACTGTAGTTAACCCAAAGCAATATACTTTCCTCAGTGCGTGAGTTTAGCTAGACTCAAAGTCATCAGAGCCGCATCTAGCGGTCTTCTAATGAATGTAGACTGGGATGTTCCTAGCTAGGTTTGGACAGAGTTTTCATCAAGGGTTCAGGTTTGGAGACCAAAGTCAGTCTGAGAGGGGCATCAAGGAGCTTAAACCAAAACAAAGTAGCATTTGAATCTGAAATAGTAGAATTACATCAGCATCATCTGCTCTTGATTTTCTCGCGAGATTTTAGCCACACGACAGCCAGCACTTAAGATGGGTTTCTTCCAAATCTAAAACTATAGGAAGTCAGGCATGTAAAGATATGAATCTGTAGCATGATTCTAGTCAGGAGGGCAAGGTAAATTTTTCACTTCAGCTACCTTTTTACCCTGTCTAAGAAATATTTCAGTTTGCTTGCTTTGCCATTTCAAGTTTTATCTATTTTAATATCTAGATAATTCAGGAAAAAACTATTTTGAATTATGACATGTATGTAGCCTAATAAAGAAATGCTTGGGGGAAAAAGGATTCCTTTAAGTAACTGAGTAATACTAGAGCACAATTTATACTGGAACTTACTCCTGCACAGAACCTTGTAGGAAACCGCTTCTCTGGTCTGTCTGATGCTGATGTGGTTTCTCATCTTAGAAGAAAGATCAGGAAAAGAGTGTATTAATCAGCATTTTTCTTCTACAATTCTTCTGGAGTCATAAACAGGTCATAAAAAAGGTGAAACAACTTTTTCAAAGAAGCTACTATCATATAACAAAAGCTCTCTGAGAAAGTTATTTCTTGCTGCACCTTATTCTTTCTGAGCTTTCACAGTCTCTAATACAGGATTTAGCTTCTGATAAGTCTTCTGTCTACACATACAGAACATATGTGATATGGCTGCAGAAAGAGTGGGGAAATAGCAGAATCAAGCTTGCCTTGAACTGTTTAACGAGTTGTTTGAATGACTGACTTGACTGTAACAGTGATAAAATGCTGGGAGTTTGGATGAATGAGTATGTTTCTAATCCTGATAATTCTGGAGACATGAAAACCAGGTTACCTGTGAGAAAAATATTCAAGTATAACCAAGTATAAGTCATATGGGGGAGGCAGTGTATTAAGATTGTTCTGGAAATATTAAGATGTGATTCCACTCTCAAAATATTTACATTAAATTCTGGAGATTGATTTAAATTGAACAACTCAGAATTCAGTCACTGGAGCTGAAACCTGGCATTGACCATAAATCTGAATTTTATTACCTGAAAATATTTTTGGTTAATCTTCATTCTTCTGAATTTTGAAGACTCAAATAGGAATTAAGCACTGCACTGAAATGATCAAGCATAAACCTAAAGTCTAATAAGTTATGTTATTTTTTTCATTTTTGGCATGGATTATATCAAAGCACTTCAGCCTTGGATGAACTGTATCCTGACAGTTGAAATTGGGAAGACAGGAAATTCAGAGACTAATAAGAAAAAGGAGACTGAGGGGAAAAAAACATACAAATAGGTTTGATGACAAGGAACAAATCTCATTAAGAAGAAACCCACATGAGAAAAACCAGTTTTTACTTTGCTGTTTTAATAGACAAAGTCAGCAATATAAAGCAACCAGGTCATCCATCTATTCCTGCAGGAAAACCACTGGAGCCTTCAATATCATAGTGTCAGCTGCTTTTCTATAGCCTGACCTCATGAGCTAAGAAGTATGAACTCTGCTAAAAAAGATTCCTTTGGGTTCAGTAATGCTGCCTCCTGTTTTTAAGTTTTCTGTGTGTGTATGCGTGTGTGTGTGTGTGTGTGTGTGTGAGGGGCAGGGAGGGGGGAAATTGTGACACCTGCAGTCTGATAGAACTGTTATTGCTCTAACTACGCAAACTAAATTAGGCACTCTGTTTTTTTAAGTCTATGCTTAAGTGGCTGATTTTAGCCTTTGAAAACAGGAAACAAGTGCTATAATTTTAAAGAAATAATCTGGCAATCAACCCATTAAAGACGAGAAATAAAGCTCTCTTTTTTTTTTTTTTTTTTTTTTTTTTTTTTTTTTTTGAGTCAGAAGCTTAAAATTGGAAGCACTCAAACAAAACTTTCCTTAACTAACCCCTGACTCTACTTAGTGCGGTAAGGAAGTGGAGGAGGAGCATGATTTAAATGGACTGAACCAGAAAATAATAAAAGAAAAACAATGCTATTCTCTGGAGAAAAGAGTGACATGATGAAAAATCAGCTTATTCTCAGTTAGAATAAATTTTGAAAGAAACAAAACACAAGAAGATAATTTTCAAAGGAACAGCTCTCATTAAAATTGAATCATATATCATGGGGAAAACAGAAAAGGAAGTAATAATTTAAACATCATTCCCTTTCCCAGAACCTTTGCTGCAAATTTGTAATGGAATAATCAAGTGCAGAGGTGCTTGGAAAAGAAGCAGTTGGATTCACCTGAAAGTGATTTAAGCAGGTTTTGTTTTCCCTCCTTTTGTTAATTTATTTTGATTAACATCTAATATAGATTTCAGTTATAAGCAGGTCTAAGTTGTTATGTTAAACTCAGTAAACTATAGTAGTCAGCCAGGGGGAACATTAAATTGAAGCAAGGTTCAGTTTGCATTTCCAATGGCTGGGATGTAATGGAAAGTTCTGCTTTTAAAGTCCATGAGTCAAATCCTGACCTCAGTTACACCTGTAACTGAAAAATCAGGGGAAATTGCATGGCCAGTGAATAAGTTTGGTGCTAGTTGTTAGAGGATGAAGGAAAATTCAGGCAAATTTCACTCCTGAGAAACTGAACTCAAATTTTTGAGAGCTGGGATGACAGACATATTTAGCTAGCTATGTAAGTGCACGACATGGCTTGTCAACAAGAACGTTAGGCAGAGTTCCCAGGCAAAGTAGGGATATTGCCATCCCCTGTTTTGTGCTTTGGACTAGAGGAACCCATTATGACTCCTATAAAAGAAAGTTACGAGTCTGAACTTACTTTTAATGCTTATTTGCTGAACATGATGGACAGAACCTTGCTCCAAACTCTTGCCTGTTTTCTGGAGTTGCTCATCCCATCCAGCGCACAGTTACACACAGGGTCTCCTCAGTATCATTCAACAGGTGTGTCCTCCCCTGCCACTGATATGAGAACAGACCACGTGAAAATGGAGTAAGTCCTAAGGAATGGATTATTTCCCCTTGCTGTCCCTGATGTTTACAAGCATTCTTTGCTGTCAAAACAATATTCATACTATCCAATGACTGTGCTGGGGTATTTCAGTCTAAGCATGTGGCTAGATATATGGAGAAACACTCACCAAACAACTTTCTTAAACAAATAAACAGGCCAGCTCTTGAACTTTATGCTCATAGTAATCTCTGTCATCATTAATCACATTCAGTGTTTGACTTAGCAGCATAAATAAGGGGGGGAGGGAATGGGTATAACAAAAACATAGCCCTCTGCTCAAACCATCTGAGAACTGTTTGCTTAAACTTGGGATACACCTTGATCCAAGGCTGGGGAGCACTGATCTCTTGAAGAGACAGAGCTGACATCTTAGGCAGGAGCATTAGCAGAAGAACATGGAGAACATTTGTAGGTATTTGCTGAAAGACCCAGTTCCTTATGAAAAGTCTCCACAGACCAGCACAATGTCCATAGCTGTTTCTTAGCCATCTAGAGTCCATTCCTACATGTCTTTAACAAATGATAATAATACTCACAACCGAGTTCCTAAGAAAGGCAACTTCTGCATTAAGAAGATGCAGAAGGGCTTAGGGAAAGTCATCCTTTCAGAAGGTCTTCAAGGAATCTTTGAACAAGAGCTATTCTTTCCAGTACTGCACTTATTTCTCCCAAAATGAGTCTCTCATCCGTAGTAACAAATTCCTTTAGAAAAGCTGAGGTAGTCTTCATTGTCACCATATATTATTGTCCTATGACACTAGAATGTTCTCGATTTATATAAAAGTTATCAAAGTCATCAATGTCTCTTCATTAGAAAAGGTGAGGCAGAGAAGATGGCTGGAGAGGTTAGATGGAGAAAGAGGTAAGGACAAGGAAAACTTATTATTTCTGCTAGCAAAGCTTGTTTTTATTCATTGTCAAATGCAGCTTCACTGATGAAAGCCAGCTGGGCCACCATGCCACCATATCTTGGATGAAGCAATAAGGTCTGCATTTTGAAGGTTAACATGAGGCATAGTTGTTAATTACTGGCTTGTAGGTTAAAAAGAAAAGAGAAAGAAAAAAAAAAGCTCCACCTGCACACTATAACTTCTTAATCTTCATTTTCCTGGGGACAGGAAAATTTTAATTTAAACAACATGTCCCACTCATTATTCTTTTATGAGGGAAAATTAGAATTTTAAGGCAGATGATGACCTTGAATGACAGAAAGAGCTATGCAACCAGGTTTCCACGTTGAATTGATTTAAGAATCAGATTCTAGAGACTAGCTGACACGTAGTGTGGGATTAGATTTGTTTGTCAGTATAGTCTCATCCCGGACAAAAATGGATCCTGAAAATCTTTAGTATTCTGTAAACAAAATTGCCAGAGTCCCACAATGCTCTGTAGATGGACCTGATCCCCAGTAGGTGTAAGTCAGCTGTGGAGCCCTGTCATTTTACCCCAGACAAGCATATGGTCCTTGGCGTCCATTAACTTAACTGCTTCAACGAGGCTCGCTCTGTTGCTGATGTGCCACTGTCTACCTGTTTGCTTTCCTTCACAGTGCCCAAACAACATGTGCTTATTGAGGAAGCTACAGAAGCTGGCGTGACATTAGTCCTTCCCTTCCCTTCCTTACTATTACTTTCCATGGCTTCTCTCCTGCTCTTCTCAACACTGTTAATGTAGCACGATTAAACCTTGAGTCAAACAGTGGGCTGCTAACTCTGGCTCACACTACCTTCTATCACACTTGCTCTTTTCAGACTGTCTCATTTTCTTTATTTGACTACCTTCTTTCATCTTCCTTGAATTTTGTTTTAGGACATACTTCCATCATGAATCCTTCACAGTCTTTATTCCTCTCAGAAGTCCCCACATCTTGTCCTTCTGCACTGTCTCATCTACCTACCTGTGTGTAAGCCAAGGATGATGTTACTCAAGATCCATAAAACAAATGTTTATACCTGCAGTGCTTTTGCAGTCCCCCCTTATTTTTTTTTTTTTTTTTAATTAAACCACCATGGTTTAAGAATCTGTTCCCCGTTTCACTGTGAGACACTACAGGGCCAGGTGCAGTAGGGACATAGATGAAGCCACGAGGCCAAACGGCTGCCAATATGACCCTACCAATGGGGCAGTGCTGGGAGAAAAGTGGGAATGCCTTTGACCAATTAGTACTTGGCAGCACCATGGCTTCATGCTCCTGCTTCTGTGTCACACTTTCACTCAGGAGCTCTGTGTCACGAACAAGACAGCAAAGAAAACATGCCTATAGGATGTGCCTATCCCAAATCAACCGAGCACTGCTCTCCTAGTCAACTCGTACCCAGCTTCCTGTTTTGATGCATGATTCCCTGATTGCACTTTAATCCAAGTTTGGCTCTGAAAGATTACAAAATACATTTTTGGCAACAGCTTTCTGAGATCCCTAGCAAACAAAGCTGTTTTTTGGGAAAATGCCGAATTCTAATAAAGCTCTACAGAGAAATGTTTTCTAACTATAGCTACTATGACTACAGCTGTATTTAACCATTGATGCTAAAAGCACAGAATCACAGAATGGTTGAGGTTGGAAGGGACCTCTGGAGATCATCTAGTCCAACCTCCCTGCTCAAGTAGGATCACCTACAGCATGTTGACAGGGTTGCATCCAGGAGGGCCTTGAATATCTCCAGAGAAGGAGACTCCACATCCTCTTTTAGCAACCTGTTCCTGTGCCCTGTCACTCTCACAGGAAAGAAGTTCTTCCTCATGTTCAGGCAGAAATTCCTGTGGTTCAGTTTGCACCCGTTGACTCTTGTCCTGTTGCTGGGCACCACTGAAAAGAGGCCGGCCCCATTCTCTTGACACCCTCCCTTAGGTATTTGTAGACATTGATAAGATCCCCTCTCAGGCTTCTTCAGGCTAAACAGGCCCATCTCTCACAGCTACTGCTCATAGGGCAGATGCTCCAGCCCTCTGATCATCTTTGCAGCCCTACGCTGGACTCTCTCCAGTAGCTCCATGTCTCTCTCGGACTGGGGAGCCCAAAACTGGACACAGTACTCAACATGAGGCCTCCCCAGGGCTGAGTAGAGGGGCAGGATCACCCCCCTCCACCTGCTGGCAACACTCTTCCCAATGCACCCCAGGAGATCATTGGCCTTCTTGGCCACAAGGGCACATTGCTGGGTCATGGTCAATTTGTCATCCACCAGCACTCCCAAGCCTTTCTCTGCAGAGCTGCTCTCCAGCAGGTCAGCCCCCAGCCTGTAGTAGTAGTGCCTAGGGTTATTCCTCCCTAGGTGCAGGACCCTGCACTTGCCCTTGTTGAACCTCATGAGGTTCCTCTCCACCCAACTCCCCAGCCTGTCCAGGTCTCTCTGAATGGCAGCACAGCCCTCTCATGTATCAGCCCCTCCTCTCAGTTTGGTATCCTCAGCAAACTTGCTGAGGAGGCACTCTGTCCCTTCATCCAGGTCATTGATGAATAAGTTGAACAAGACTGGCCCCAGTACTGAGCCTGGGGAAGCTTACCTAGAGGTAACCTGATGTGAGATAAAACTGACACACACTTTACAGAAATCATTTATTAGTACTGTTGCTACCAGAAAGACTACCACTCTATGGGACTGACTGACCTCCGCCAAGATTAGAAATGAGGCCCAAGCTGACACAACAAAGCTCTTCAGTTTCATTCAGAGAACTCTGCCCTTCCACAGTGGTAGGAGACTGGGAAATAACAAATGCCATAAAATAATTTCTAAATGCCACTGACTTTGAAGGAATTCTAAAATGTAGTGTTGTGAGCCTAAGGAATCAAGGAAAGCAGATTTCTTCAGAGTCTCCAAGACTCTAACTCTGCAGAGTCAGTCTCTGAAATTAGAGCAAGATGTAGAGCAATATTTTATGTAAATAAAAATTCAATAATTAATTCCTCTGATAAAATTCTAATAACTGGAGGAATAAGAAAATCTACAGTATTAGAACACTATCCTATAGCCTCTGGTCACACGAGAAATTTCATGAGCTTGGTATTATTTTCAGCTTGAAGGAGGTTTTTCTTTTTTCTTAAGTATTTCTGTTCTTTAAATAGTGATCACACTAAGTAGAATTTCTGCTGATATTCCTGAATGTATAGATAAGATCATTTCCGAATGGAAGAAATTATATAGAACATTCAGCAAAGGATATGTCCTGGGCCCAGCATACAACTCTTCAGACATATGTACGCAGAAAGATCCCACAGAGCTTAGGTAGATTCAAAATCAGCAGCTTCCTCATTTCACAGGTCTGCAAAGCTCATTACGTATTATGAATTTTGCTGTGATCCAAGTAGAGTGTTTTTTAATCAATTACCAAGATCTCAGAGGATTTCTCAGAAAAGTATCAGTGATAAACAGACCTCTGATTATTTGGTACTCTACTAAAACACTTGTAAAGTGAATGCTTAGCATCATAGCTTTCTCATATTCCAAACAATATTTTGGGTATATCATAAATTAAATCTAAACATAGCCAATACATATTATATGTTCTAATGCTTGCTTTAGTTCTGTCAGATGTTGCGAAAAAATGCTGGGAGACTAATTTACATCAACTTTCACTTCTCAACCAGACTGTTTTTTCTGTAGTGCACTCTTTTTCCAGAAAAATCAAGCTACTGATGCCTACAAAGAGATAAGGTATGAGCTTTAAATAAAAAATGAATAGGTTAGCAACAGTTTGGATGATTTCCATATTAAAATGATTGACTCTGATGCACTAAGATTCAAATCATGTAAAACTGGGAGATGCATAAAAAATTCTACGATATATCACAAATTGACTAATTAAATCTTGGAATCACTGCCAGATATCCTTGGAAACAGATCTTTGAGGTAAGACATAAACAGACTGGGAAAAGAACATCAGAGTGTCCATCTTTTAAAAGAGGGAAAAGAGGAAAATAGTAATTTTTTACATTAGAGCTTGAGGTTCCTAGAGAAATGTTAGAACAAATAATCAACAAACCATCTGTAAATACCTAGAAAATAAATAATGTGATAAGCACACACCAGTTTACATTTGCGAGAACAAACTGTGCAAAACCAAAGTAATTCCTACAACCACATAACAGAACTTGTGGATAAAGAAGTCCTAGCTATTATATATCTCATCTTTAGAAATGTATTGGGCTGTATCAAATGACATCCTTTGAAGAAAATCACGGAAGTTGGACTAGGTGGAAGGAACATATAATTCTGTTTTCAGAAAAGGCCAATCAACACTTAAAGGGTCTTTCCTAGGGTAAGTATTACTCAATATTTTCACTAATGATCCAGAAAAGAAAAAAGAAAAAACAGACAGTATTCAGTACATTTGACGATGACACCAACTAAGCCAGATTGTTAATGCACTAGCGTCTAGAAAAGACACAATGATCCTCATACGTCGGTGTTTACAGTCAGAAAGCCATAGGATGCTCCTCACAGGGCTGAGGACTATTTATTGCCTTTATACAGGAACAAGCCTCTGCGAGAACAACAGATAGGAAACTACTGCCTAAGAAGCAGTTAGGGGTTATAAGGAAGCTACGGGTTATATAGTGGATCATATGGTGAGCAATGTCAAGCTGTTGTTCAAATGAAAAACAGAACTTCAGCATGTAAAAGATATATAGTCTCCAAGACACAAGATCCTCCTCCTTCTCTGCTCAAAGCTAGTAAGGCCTCAGCCACCATATTTAAATAAAAATATTGAGCATTAAAGACTCCATAGGAAAGCTAAAAATGAAGGGTCTATAAAGTATGCCTCAAAGGAAAGACTGAAATATTTGAGGCTGTTTTGTTACTAAAGAGATGATGGAAGGGACATGGTAATCGTCTTAAAATATATAAAAGAAGATTTCAGAAAACTAATCTGTTTTCTATATCCTTTGTGTAAAGGAATAGATTAATGAATCGATTTAGATTAATGGATAGGTTTAGATTAGAAAAATAGAAAATTAGAAAAATTTAGATTAGATTAGAAAAATCTTCCTAATAGTGCAAACAGTGAAGCTCTGAAATCAACACGAGGAGACTGTGAAATGTGCATCACTAGAAGTTTTTAAGAAGTGATCACAAAAACAGTTGTCAGACATGATATTAATACTGGTGGATGCCAGTATTGACAGATGGATCCTGTTCATCCTTGTCCATCATTTTGAGGTCTTCTCTATTTCTATGATTATATGAAACTGTAGTCCGCAGAAAAATGGTTGGTTCTGAGGTCATGGTCTCTAGACCCCTACGAAACAGTGCAGCTCTGTAATGCAGTTCTCAAATAAAAGTTTAATGGTAAGGGCAGACAGTGGTCCACAAAAAATTTGAGGTTTGGCAGTGGTTGGTTAGCTGAAAAAGCTTGGAGATACTGGCACAGGCCCTACCTTGGACTCCAAACTCATTTTTCATCCCACCTTTATTCAGCCAGAATCTCACTGAAATATGGCAAAAAAAATACTCTCTCCCCTTCCATTTTTCTTTTTTTAAACTCGTGGAAACCAGGAAATTCTCCCATTTTTGCTAGCGGTACAATTTCTTTTCACACAACTAAGGTGGAGTAACTTTAACCACCCAAGATGTATAATTATCACCCTGAAATGCACTGCCTGGAACGTATTATTGCTGTCATGAGATGGAATTTATACATAGTAAGGAAACAGTCAGCCCCACAGATTTACTGGACATTATCAGCACAGCTATGACATCAAGGGCAGCCAATCTGAAAGCTCCAAGCGAGCTCAGCACTCACAAACTCATGCTTTTAAGTACTTATTGCCAATAAAACAAATGTTATGACTGTATACTTCTAGGTAGTCCAGTTGATTTGTCGGCCACTCTGTTGTACACTGAGGAGTTCTCTGTGGCATGATGAGGTTAACGCAGAAAAAGCGAGGACAAGGCATTTTCTCATACAGGTTATGGGCAGCATTTTGGGGGGCTGCTTTACAGCAGCACTGCTGAAGAAGATTGCAAATGGAATAAAAACATTGCAAAGGATCTTTTCCGCTGACAGGGAATGTGTTCGTATGCTACTGCGGCCTTTATGGGTATCAAACTGCAGCTGTACTCCAAGAAAAGGAAAAAAAACCACTGAATAGTCCTGCTGCAGCTGCAATTACAGCAAGCCCCAACAGGCAGGCAATAGCTGTGAGCGCCTCTGTAACACCTACACTGGTCCTACAGAGACACGAGGATGCAGACTCTGAGCAACAGCTCGGAGAGGCTCCAGCTTACCAGCACCAGACAGGCCTCACCACACATTAGGTTCTGGCTAAGCTTTCGAGCCATGACACATTTTGGCAGGTTGGCATCCGGCGGTTCAAATGCACCTGTTTACAATTAGTTACAAGAAATTCCACATAAAATACCTCATTGCTTGGATCAGGGTACCTTGTTCACATATTCATATTTTAACCCTTTCAGGACACTAGTTTTACTAAAGGTTAGCCACAGAGGCTTCCTTTAACTTTTCTTGATCTTTTCTTTGTCTAGGTTTCCGTTTTAAGAGTTTGGAAGCCTAATATTGAAGACAAAGGAAAAATACTCATTAACAGCCGTGCCAGATACTGAATCAGTCTGAGGATAATTAAAGAAAATGGAGCCCACTAAACATTTTCCATGGTTCTGAGCAGAGGTGGCGTAACTCCTAATATGGATTTACTCTTCTGAAATGTACAATAGCATTTCCTTGTGCTACTAATTATGACAGTAAAATGGCTGTATTTTGAGAGGAAGTGAAGAAACACTAGAAATCACCAGGTTGCCTGATACACGTGCATTGCTGACTTACAAATATCCAGCCTTGGAGACCACTACCATGGTTTGCTGTTACATTGAGAGGTTTAATGTCTCACAATATGAGCTTAAAGTTGGATAGACTGCCTGGTGCAGTGGTACAGAGATTTTTACTGCTGGAAAATAATAAACTGTCAAGCAAGCACGCTTTAATTGTAGCTAATAAATAGTCGCAAAATCCTGTTAAGTCAGAAAGACTGGTACAAAAATTTCTTTATTTCAGGAAAATAAGAAGTAAATTAATCTGGAATAGGACACACCTGGAGGAAGTTGAGATCTAATTGTCAGCCCCAAACCAAATGTGAAGGATATCTGGATCCAGTTGCATATTCCATCATATTCCATCTTGCTTCTATCTCTACAATATGATGGAATGGGAAAAGCCCAACTCCAGATTTAAGGATCAAGAATATTTTAAGGATAAATATAAACCCCTTTTCTTCTTTGATGAAATATAGAACACCCTCACAGTCAGTAAGGCACAAAGTAGATGCAAAAATAAGCATCTGAAACTTAATCCTCTTTGTCCATGTTCTGCTTCTTTTTTGATAATACTAACTCACATCCCTAACTTCATTATTACCCTAACTGAAAACAGAGTAACATTCACCAATATTACAGCCCTATAGTAGTAAGAAATACAAATTCAGTACCAATGCAGTACCAATTCAGGACCAACAGGAGCCTCTAAAAAACATCTTATTTCTTGATTAAGAGTGGTTAAGGAGATCCTGTCACAAAATAATTTGTGCTTCTGGTCCGCCATTCTTTGTATTATTTATTGAGAATTTTAAAATATCTGACACTTAGAGAGAACATACATTTAGAATTCAATATACTGACTATGAAAACAGACTCTTTCTTGTAATACCACAGGATTGACCCAATACAATGTATTGCAGCAATCTTTTTTTTTTTTTTTTTTTAAGAATCATTAAGGTCAAAATAATGTGGTATGTTTATCCTCCCCTACTCTAGCTGGCAACTCTCCTGCTTCCTTTCTCCAACTGGAGGGGAAGGTGAGAGGCTGCTTTGCATTGTCTGGCAGAGACGTCCGTCTCATGGGAGAGAAAATGCCTTCCTACAGACTACAGAAAACGTCTCAGAAGACAGGATGTACAGCACACTCCATGTAAACTTCATTTTGGTGTTATTAAGTGAGATTCGTGAGGCACATCATTTATGTGTTACTAAGTTTGCTCTGGCATACTCCAGGAGCTAAGCCCATCTGGGGCCAGAGAGCAAGGAAAAGGCTGACGATCTCAGACTTCCGAGTGCAAAACCACCTGGTAGATGTTGGATGCTTAAACCAAATTGTCCTATATAAAGGAAGGGATTGTTTTAGGCTATATACATCCAGACGGCATCAGTGTTAGAGAAGCTGTCTGATAGCTAGGTATTGATAGAACTAGGGAGGAATGCATATGGAGCACTGGAAAGGATACCGTGCAGTCCCTTACAATCTTAGACAATTTGCAATGGGTGTAATCCAAAAAACACTCCTGAAGCTCTTTAGAAAAGTTTCAATCATCTAGTGAAAAAACAATAATCACTACTGCAGGGTATCAGAGGAAGGGAACAGGCAAATTACTGTCCACAGCTTTAAATCAGTTCAACCTTCTATTTTATCAAAGCAATAAAACCAAGCTATTTTTTCATATCTAGTACACATAAGCCAGATGCACTTAGAATAAAACACATATCTAACATTCTCAAAGTCAGTGGAAGTTGTACAGCCTGACAACAAGGACACAGACTTCTGAACTGGAAGTACTTTTAAGTGTGGAAAATACAGAGGACATTTTGTCACTAGTCTCTTTTGGTTACTCCATCTCCCACTCAATAATTCAGGTAGAGCAATTAAAAAAAAAAAAAAGAAAAGAAAAGAAAAATGTTGTAAGGTTTTATTAAAGACCTTAATGTAGAACAGGGTTCTACAAGATGTTTGCTATTCTTACAAAGATTTATGCCAACAAAGGCCAACTTGGGTCTTCAATATATATATATACCAAATCCACCCATATTTAGTTGAGCTTAGGGGATTTGGTATCATATTCGTGTGAATCCAATAGCTGAAAGGATGGAATCTATAACTTATATTTCTCTCCCCATAATTCTTGTTGACTTGACATAGTATCACTCCCTCCTAACATATTCTTACTTCTCCAAAGCTTGATATTCTAGAGAGCTGTAACAGCATCTCAGCCCAACAGTTTTCTGATTGCTCCTTCTTTATATGTTTTCCCTGAGTTCTGTGCTTCCTTGACAGCTCTTTCTCATTATAGAGCTTTCCCTACCTCATTACTCAATATCCTAGCCTATATTGTCCCTTAAGACAGAGATTCCCCCACCCACACATCAAGTCTCAGTAGGAGCCCATGATTCATTTTTATAGACACTCCCCAGGAGCCATGAGTTTCCCAGGGGCATTTCATAAGGGACAAAGCAAATGGTTGCTCAGGCAAAAATGTCTTTCAGGTGAATGCACATCAAGGCAAAAGACTAGCAGCATCGAGGAACCAGATTTACCTGCTTACCTTTCCCATTGTTTATGTATTCCCAAGTCTAATTCCCTTCATAGATTGTATCACCAGTTCCTCTTGTTTTTCACAGTTGCTCTCTGCCTTCCTATATCCTTTTCTCCCTTCATTTTAGCTTGCTTAGGAGAAGCAAATCACCCCAAATAAATTCATGGGGAAAAGTCCTGATGCAGCTATGAAGTACATAAAGAGGAGCTTGTTTGCTCAGCTTATTGAGGGGGTAGAAACTTTGCCAAGTTATAAAGAGCAGGAGTGTTACTACTTGATTATGGACAGCTGCTTCACACTGCTGTTACAAGTCACTTTTGTAGAATATTTGCGAATGTTTTTTGGCTATTTTTTCATAACAGATGCCTGTGAAACTCTCCAAAGCAACAGCTTAATAATAATTAATATTTGCCACCCTTCTTTTCCTATGCAAGTCATTGTTATGTTATTCTTATAGCTGTTTTCCTTAGAGTAGCTCTGGTGCGCAAAGTGTGAATCAGTACCTTTGCTGCACCATTTTCATTCTCCTTTTATTTGCACTGTGGTGGTAAGATTGTTCCACCTTCCCTGTCTGGTGACTTCTCTGATCTCTTTTTCACTGATAACAAAAGTCTTTCCATAGATTCCTGGCATATCATAGAGGGATTTATTTTCAAAGGTGCTTAATTTCCTATCTTCTGTTTTGTTAGATCTTGCTAGAAATCACTGGACATCACTATATTCATAACAACACATGATGATCTTGTTGTCCTATCAACTAAATTCACTTAATATTAGAAATGAGTGCTGGAGCTACAGCATTAGCAAACAGAACTTTTGTAATTTCTTAGCTGGATCTGTCAAATAAATTGATTTCTTCATACTAAATTCTTATAGTTCTTTGAACTCATAGGGCAAAAAGTATACAGGGATTTCTGCTAAAAAAATGAGAAAACAGCAGTTTCTGTCATTCTGTCTGAAATCAGGGATGATAACAATTTCTCCAAGCCTCATAGCTATCTTTGCAAAGGCACAAAACTCAGCAGATGTGTGAAAGAAGGGAGCATGAAATGGAAAGGGAAAGAGGAGGCCCTCTGTAAGAACAGCTGGAGAGTGCAAACCTTTTGACTCTGTCAGTGAGCATGTTGGCTGCTTGCAGCCCTCTCCTAGGATTCTGCGCCGGAGCTGGGATGCACCTGTGCGCCGTGACTCGCGGGCTCCAGGCATGAATGACGAATAACACGCTACAACCTGCATTTGAAAGTGACCTCCAGGTGGAAGCCCCACTGAAGTCAAGGGGTCCTGTGTGGCTGCAGGAGTACAGCACATGTGGTAAATGAAGATGTATGAAGTGTATCTCGTCCGAGGTGTGAGGTATGTTGTATTCCCGCATATAAGCAGACCTGCACAGACTGTGCCATTCTTTTAAACCCTAGTTCAGGTATGGCATTGTTATTCAACAGATCTCAAAGCACTTTACAAAGGAGGTAAATACTGCTCCTTATATTTTGCAGCCTAAGAAGCTGAGACACATATAAATGAAATGAGTTGACTAAAGATCACTCAGAAAACCAGTGACAAGGCCAGGAATTGAAGCCAGATCTTCTGAGTTCTAGCCTGGTGCCCATGTATGGCTTTGGTATAAGCTTATCCTTTCTAGTCTCTCATGTACAAGAACAGACATTTTATAAGTACCTTTCCTAACAAGACTTTTTCTATTATTATTATTCCTCTTAAATAATCCTACCATTAAAACACAAGTGAATTCACAGGCATAAAACTCTATTTAAATAATGTTATATTGACAGAATCTGACACAAAGCCTGGAAATTCAGAGTTATGGTTGGCATTCTCTACTGAACTCAAGTCACTGTGTCTTTTATTTTCCACATGAGCATTAGTGTCAGCCTTAAGTGTGGATTTCCTGACTTTTTCAGCCTGTGTCACAACCTTCACTTTATTTAAACACAGAATTTTTCCTGCAAATATCTATTGAACAGGTCACTGGAATTACACTGTTATTTTGTTGCTCCTAAAGTAAGATCTGGCAAATAAACTAAGAAACAATTCAAATCTTGATCCAAAGGCCTAATCAAACCCAGGCCTAAATTTCCTAGATTTATATAGGAGAAAAAAGTTGGTCTGTGGGTTTCCTTAAAAGGAAAAAAAAAAAAAGAAAAAAAAAGATTTTCTTCCTGCTTCCATCCAGGAAAAGTTCAAAAACAAAACGGAAAGGTCTTTTTCCATTGCCTTGCTCTGCTTTTGCAAAGGCCAGAAGCTCAGACAGTTCAGTCATGTATCTGAGCAAATGCTGTTTATCAGATAAACACCCTGGAAGAGATTCCAAGTCTTCCATCACAGTTCTGAACTCTTGGTTTTGCCAAAGCAGTTGGGCAATTGCAGTTCCTGATGCACGCAGAAGGGAGATGTAGAGTCAAAATGAGCTGTGGGGTAGTGTGTGCTTCTTCTCATTAAAATGAATGAGAAGCAAAAACATAATAAAACCTGCAACCCCCCAGTTCCATTTTACTGTCAACACGCCATGCTCTCCTCTGCTAATTTGCAGGCACATATCCAGGTATACGACATTATGTGTACCTGGCACATGAACAGGTTGTTTGGTGGATCCACAACTCATCAGTGCTAGCAGATCTACCTTTTGACGTCAGGACTCAATGAGCTTATTTGCATCTGCCTACAGGTATGCTGTCATGCACACATGACAGAGAGCAGCTGAGAGATCACAAGGATGAGACCAGCAAAGAGCAGGCTGCCTCAGGAATAAATTTAGTCCTGCAGTTCCCTAACAGGAAAAGAAAGTGGTGAGCAATTAGGTCCCAGTCTGGTTGTTTGGTTCTGGCTGCTCAAATCTGTGTACTAAGTGCAACAAATACAGATTGGTTCACTAGCCCTAAGACATATCATCAACAGATCTGTAGAGTCCCCTTTAAAGCTCTCTCATGCCAAATCATTTAATCTTGACATTTGGTTTATATTCTACGCTCAAAAGGAGATGTGTGCTGAGACTGCTGAGCTGCATCTATGCAGCTCTGAAGACACCTTCAGGGCTTTGCTACATATAGTTTCACACCACCCTGAGCCAAATCCACTCCACCGCTCAGGAGGCTTGGGGATCACCTACTCCATCAGCAGGTGCTGCCCCAACATGCAACCTCCTCTCCCCACGCCAGTTGAAGGTCTGTCCCAGTGAGCTGGAGGGGATGAAAAAAGAGCTCAGAGCAGTGACCTTCCTCCCCTGCACCCATTCCTGCCCCAGTGCTGGTTTCTACGGTGCCCTGGCCAGCAGGAGTTTAGGACTACTGTTGCAAGGGATGGAGATGTAGAAGAGAGATCTTAAAATTTCTGTCCATCATCCAGGTTTAAACAATCTTGCACTAGCACGGCAGTGTAAATGCAGAGGAAAATCTTTCTCTTGAAATTATGCTGAATTCACATTAGTTGTTTAACCTGCAAATATTTAAGCATATGAGTAATTTTGGGCACATGAAAGTTCCCAAGGAAATATACACAATCATTTTTACCCAAACATATTACAGGTAGAATCTGGACCCTTCTAGTACCTACAAAATACACTTGTATGGACTGTACTTGAACAGATTGCACTTGTACATTGACACAGTCAATTAGCAATTCCTCAAGCCAACTCTTTACCGGCTTTGCTCACATTCTGTCATTTCTGACAGACAGCAGGGATGATTTCCTTCTGCAGTAAGGCCACATCTAAGTTAAGGTTCTCATTGCTCTGATATGGTGAACTGCATTTTCTAGGTTTTATCTCAGTTTATCAGGATTTTTCTTGTCACCTAATTTCCAGCCTCTCAAAAAAACATGACTCTAGAAAGTAGCTCAGCAGTGGAAGATTGGGAAGATTATATCTTTATTTGTCTCAGACAGAGCTGGAATTTTAAAACAAAATATTAGATAAAGACTATTTCTATCACTTACGCAATTTATGAAGTCTGTATGAGAAACTACAGAATAGGGACCAGCTCATATAATCCTCTTTGAGATAGAAAACAAGACAAGTCCTTATCACATATTTTAAATATAAGATCACCATACATTGTGGCTCTTCTAAGGCTTGGTAGTGTATCTGCTATATTGAGATTAAAGTTGTATTCAGAAACATAGTATTTTCATTTAAGAATTTTTAGATCACCACAATGTTTGTTGGTTACACATAAACAAATAACTTCATGAAACCTAATCATTTAGTAATCTTAAGACAGTGCTACACATGGATACACAGATAATCTGTGTCCATGAGAATCTGTTATTATAGCAGAAAGCTAAACTAATACATCCTTAGGCCTTATTGATCATTGAAATGTCTATTCTCAGTTTAGGGTCACATTTTGCCTTATACATAGAGCAAGAAAAGGTGCTGTAAAGAGACAAACACCCCCCAGATTAAGTAAATTATGCGTAGGCATTTCTACCACATACCACAGTATGGGGATCCATAGATCTACCAATGTGATGTAGAAGGCAAAGGTGACCGGACACTTTGCATTTCAGATGTTTCAGCACAGGGAGCCCAGCAAGAGCCACGTAAGGCTGCCAGGATCGAGAGCTCTCCCTGGAATTTAAAGCTATCCTTGTTTCCCCAGCGCCAGAAAGGCACAGCCCAAATCTGGCCCAGCACTGAAAACTGTGAGAAAATATAGTGGCCAGAACCATGTTCAGTAAGTAGTATATTTTTGCAAGATCTCAAGACTTTATTCACCTCTGACCAAAGAAAGGATCTAGGTGCCTAACTCACTTATTTAATGAGGAAGCAGGTATCGCACTTGCTTTGTAGATATGTCCACTTCTCTAGGCTAGTTAATACAGGATTTAAAAATATTAACTTCACGTATCTGTTAGTTCTCAAGCAAGACAGCATAAAGTCTTCTTTTTCCACCATTCCCTTTACATTTTTTAAGCAGTTACAAAGGTGTAAGGTTTTCATATCATTAGTTGCCAGGATTGTTTTCATAGTATTAAAAAACAGTAAGTATATACAGAATACAAATAGCACACTGAATGTGCCTGAACTCAAGCTCCTTTCCTCATGCCAAAGTCTTAAAGATGGAGCAAGCAGAAAAACAGAAAGCCAAAACCCATCTGGCTGGTCCACAAGGGCAGCACAAGATGCTGTGCTAGCCTTGTCTGCCTTGCGTAATTAAGGCTCTCGCTAACATACAGCGGGAATTAGCAGGCAGACTGTGACAAAAGCAAGGCTCCTTGGCTGGGAAACACTTCCTTAAAAAGACATATCGCAGTTCAAGTGTTTGCAAGGGCTAGAAAGCCTGCTGGCCTGGGCACAAGAAGAAGATAACGCCCATCAGCTGAACTCAGATAGGGCACATGGGCTCAGCAGGGAGCGCGGCATGTGGCCGGTCCAGAGCATTCCCACCGCGCACGGGCTGCAGTCTTCCAGCCTCGGACAACTCCCCATTACGCAGCAGGGGAGGCTCCGAAGCGGAGGGGAAGGAGGAGGGAAAAAGAAAAAAGTGGCAGAAGGTTTTTAATGAGCGGGAAAGCCTTTTCCTCACTATACAACGTTGCGAAATGGAGTTTCATGTTTTTGCGATTAGTAATCGACATGCGGTGCTTGTTCTTAAAATTACATCGGAAAGACTTAAGAGTACAATGCACAAACATGCATGTTAGAACATAGAGTCTGCACCCAAAAAGGTAAAAAGAAAAAATCTATTTTTCCTTAAATACAGAAACTTTGACATCACACGTATGCATAAGAGATTAAGTGAAATGCCAAAAGTAACAGTTTCGATTGGATTTCATTACTCTGTGATGAGGTTGTCCTCTGTTATTTTTGGTATAGCTCTTAATGAGCTGAGCAACCATGCCAGTCTAATAAGCATTTTCTTTAAGATTTTTCTTTAATTTAAGAAAAATGCTGAAAAACTCACAATTCATTCTGAAGAAGAGCCGACCGAAAAGACTGGGTTAAAGAGTAGAAAGTTTCCTCTTGTGTCCACATTTTTATGGATAAGAGGATTATGTTGGTGACCTCCCTAACATTTCCCTTTTTTTTCTTTTCTTTTTTTCCTCTGGATTTCTGTGAAGCATGAACTGTTCTTTTAATGGCCTGGAACTAGAAGTTTCAGGGGGTGGAGGTGAAGAAAATGGGAGAGAGGAAAAATAATTTCACACTTAATACCTGATAGGGTGGGTCATTTTTGTAGAATGGAATATGATTTTTTTTTAACTTTCTGCCCTGAGTAAAATACATTTGTCCCATGTTCCTTACACCTCATTCAGACATGAATGTTGTCTTTCTTCACGTACACTGGAGAAAGATATCTTCACTTTGGAAAAGACTAAGTTAGACAAATAAGAAAGAGATTCTCCAAGCACAAAATTGCTTAGCAAAAATGACATACTTCACAGAAGAAATGAAAAATCAAAAGGAGCTCTCCATGTCTCTGTATGAATTCTTTGTCTAAATGAGTGCCACATGTCAGGGCTTCTCATGGCGAAAGGGGAATTTTTCTTTCTGAATCTCACATATGGTACACAGTCTAAATCAGATGGAGATAAAAACGCAACCAAGCTATGCACAGCTTCATTATGTGGGCTCTTAGGATATTAATGCTTCCTGTTTATCAGAAAAGGCAGATTTTTTAAAAAAATGCAGAAAAAAAAACAATTTACAGCTACTAGGGCTTGTCTCAGATTTCCTTGTGAGATTATTAGTTGCCTGGTGGAATGTATGAACATTATCTCATTAAAGCATGATTTAATTTCCACTTCAGTACATAGATGTTTTTCTATATGCTGCAAGTGATAGATATCATGAGACTTGAAAATCCCTGAACAGTTTGTTTTAAATATCACAGAAACCTTGTCACTCTCAAAACTGTAGAAGACCCTCTCACATGTCAATTGAACGATGCTACTCTGCAACAGCAGGCCTCAGAAGCAGAATCTCAAATGGCAGGATCAGGTCCCAAGTCTCCTTCCTTAACTCCTTAAACAACTGCTACACAGCATCCTAAATGTTCTTGGAGGGCCTAAATCCCCAATGTAAAAAATAAAAAATGTTAGAGGAGGGGAACAATTTTCTTATTTTTAATCCGTGTCTAAGAATCAAGAATATATTACTAAGAGCGTATTATCTTAACAACCCGATGAATGACATTAACATATATCTTTCCAAAATAAAATTCATTTTGATATTCTTCAGAGCTAAGAGTAAAAAAAAAAAAAAAAAAAAAAAAAAAAAGTGATTACTTCTTGTTTAATAAACTACTTCTACTTACTGTGCTCTTCAGTCTTCCAGGAATAGTCTGGCATATGCTCTGGTGTCTGTTATAAATGGAGATTAATAAAGCTTATATTTTAAAGGAGTTTAATAAAGTCCAGAACAAATTAAACCAGAAGCAGCACAACAAAAAGCCTATTAATATTCCTACACCAGGGACCTCTTAAAGGCACAGAGCTTCGGTGTATTCCAAGTTTCATCTCATACAGTACCTGGAACAGGATGTGGGCTGAGAAATTTCACAATGTGTCTGGTTCTCAGTAAATCAGTTGTTAACTTTTGGGTTATTTTTCACTGAAATTGTCAAATGATCATTGTTCCCAGTTTAATTTCTAGAGCATTTTATTCCCTTATTAGATGTGTGTTTCAAGGCATGAAATGACACACACTGGGTTTTGTTTAATCTATCTCTACAGAGTCAGTTGGTAAGATTAATCATTCTAATAATAAGCTGCACAGTTAGGAAAAGTTTCTGCTCCAGGGCAGTGCTTATACCCTCTTGGACCACCCAAAGTAATTCCTTTTACCATGAAAATGTAACATCACTTTCAAGTTATTCAATGAATAGAGTATGATATAGAATACTTCCCTGGGACAAGAAAAGGAGAAGAGAAGGAGAAATTCAACCATGTTCATTTTAACTGTCTCTTAATATTTATCACATCAGGGCAGCTCATTGATTTTGAGAAAAAGAACAGTTACATGAATCAAAATGTAGAGCTAGTTAGGTGCTTAGTCTGCATTTTGAAAAAGTCAAATATATTTATTGGATTATATATATATCTATATAAGGATGGAGGTAGAGTGCCTGCCATCCTACCTCTGTCCTCAGCCTCGGTGCATGCCAGAAGCACTGAACTGTGTGAGGGCAGTCTTGCTGGTGGAGGAAGGATGTAGATGAAGATCAGACCAGTTTATATGACAAAAACTTCTAGTCTGTGAGGCTCACCTACACAGAAAAATACAAACCTACTTTTTATTAACTTTCTTCTCTCCTCTTGGAAGTTCTTCTCAACTCTCTGTTGAATTATAGGGAGCTTAAGGCCTCTGATATCTCATGTTCTTGGTAACTTTACCACAAACTTTCTGGGCTTAGGTCCCTCTGCCCTCTCATCATTGCTATGGTTTGCATGAGATGGACAAGTCACTAACTCTGGGCTGCCCCCGTTCGTTCCTCTCATGTATCTGCTTGCCTGGAAGTGGCGCATCCAGCTCAAGCCCCTCCCAAGTTCAGCTCTCTGCACACCACCACCTTATGTTACTTCTAGCTAACACCTATAAGTTGACCGTAAACTATCAGAAACCACGCAGTATTTATGGAATTCCTTTGCTGTTACGGTCACATTTTTATCCAAATATCTGATTCAGCAACAACAGTGTTCCCGGAAATTGTTCTTCACATGAAACTAAAGAACCTGTTCTGCCATGCTTTCTTCTTTCAATAAAGAAAATTATAGCATGATAGGAAATGGACTGGAAGAGATGTCAAAAGATTATTTGAAGAGATATCAGGAAAAAAAGTCTTTTTTCTCCAACACAAGCTGGAATCAATTACGTCTGAGCTAATCCTGATAGAATGCGTGTGCAACCTACTGTTAAATATCTCCAGTGATAGCAATTCTTCTGTCTTCCTCAATCTTATGTTTGAGAGCTCAAAGTTCCTTTAGAGCCAGGAAATTTTTTTGAATGTATTAGTTAAATCACTCTAGAGCAAGGTTTATTCTTTTCCCCTCTAGCTGCATTTTATGTATTTAAAGACTGGTTTGTGCCTCTTCTAAGTCTCATTTTCCAGATAAACAAACTCAGTTCTTCCAGTTTTTCCCAAATCTCTGATTTCCTGGCCTAGTCTGGACTCTTCTCAACTATTCTATATTTTTCTTGATATGCCGTACTCAAAATGAACACCACTCTCCAGCCGAGGCCTTGAGAGAGAAAAGGTGGAAGGATTATTTCAAATAGAATCATAGAAACATAGAATCAGTAAGGTTGGAAGGGACCTCTGGAGATCATCGAGTCCAACCTCCCTGCTCAGCAGGGTCACCTAGAGCATGTTAGACAGGGCTGCATCCAGGAGGGCCTTGAAGATCTCCAGAGAAGGAGACTCCACAACCTCTCTGGGCAACCTGGTCCAGTGCTCTGAAATAGACTTTGATTCATTTCACCAGTATGGGTCTTTGCGAGAAGCACTGGCAGAATCACAGTAAGATTTTCAAAAGCTCTAAATATTTGCTCAACTCCATTTGTTTAAAACAATGGGAGAAGACTTGGGTAAATTTTGAAAATCAAAGCCTTCAGCTACAGCATTATGTGGAATCAAACTGTCATTTGCAATGAATATCCCTGAATAAGGGATGGCCAAAGGCTGATGTCAGCTCTTATGCATGACACTGTTAATCATTTAATGCTCTCCTATAATTTTAAGTTGGAGAATGAATTTCAGCCCTGCAAAAGACTGTATACACTACCTAAGCCATATTTATGCACAGTAACCCTCTGCAGTGAGACTAATTTCAACCATGAAATTTCAAGCCAGATGACTTTATAAGGTGGAAGGGAAGACAGAAGAAATTGGGGGTTCCAAAATGCTACAAAAAATTTTGACTTTGTGGATATCATTTTAGCCAAAAATTGTTCTCATAGGAAAAAAAATATTCTTTCTTTGTCTAACACTTTCCAAAATGGAATAAAACTTTTAAAAAGTTTTTAAATGCTAAAAACCATGGTATTCTACAAGCTTTTAAATTATAGGTTCCTGATTCTTCCATCCCCAAACAGTAGCCAAATATAATAATGTAGGGAATATAATGCCAGTTTAGCAGGTTTGGAAATAATGCTGTTGTGTTTCTTAAGACAGAGCACTTTCACATGTTCTCTTCTGTGTCACTTTCAAGAATGGTGATGTGGCAATGTATATTTGGCAAGGTACGCTCCATGACAACAGCTAATTAGTAAATAAATGATCCCAGGCATATTTCCACTGAATTCCAGTTGTAATAGCACAGTATGCAGGTTTAAGCTCTAAGCTGACCAATTCTATTAGTTATAAATGACATTTTGCTTTACTCTGATATATCCTTTCTTTCTCCCATTGCTTATCCTTTCTTTTGTAAATGTATAAGCAATGGATCTATATATAATTATAAATCTACAGGATAGAGATTCTAAACTGTGGCAACAGCTAGTGAAATTTGTTGAGATGGTAAAGCAATTTATATCTTTACAAATTATTTCAGAGAACAAACTAAAGCTGCTTATTCACAGAATACTTATATAAAGAGCCAGCACAGTCCCTCTACCTCAGCCTCTTTTACGCCATGCAGAGAAACCTCCTGCAGATCCTGATCCTAATGTCAAGCACAAGTAGAGAGACTGCACAAGCAGAGAGACTACAAGAGCTCACACACTCAGCCACTGCATTGTACAGTCATTTCTAGCAGGAATTTAAACTTTCCTGTTCCTGTCTGACTTTGCCTTGAAACAGATGAAGAGCACTCACATGGCAAATCACAAAGGGGAGGCAATTCAAGAAGTTATTATCTTTCAGCAGCAGTCTTTAATACAACAAGGAGCAGCAAGAACTGAATAACTACACTGAACTTTGGTGCAAAATTTGCGTGCTAGCAGTAACAGGGAATGTACAATGTCATCTCAGCTAGCAGGCATAATCTTGCAGAGGAAGGCTGATCCAGCAGTCTGGGGAGCCAGAAGTCTCCATTTGACTCCTTGCTTTGTTAAAAATACTCTGCATGACCTCAGCAAGCCATTGAATTCACTTCACTGAGCTGCCCATCTCTCTCTATCACCCTCCATTCTCTATGGGAAGCCTATGCCACTCTCTTGGGTACAATGATGATACCAGAGTTTTGTTCTAATAACTTAAATGGGCAGGAACACTTGAAATTTGTAAATTAAGGAAGTAGCTTTTTTAAATTGCCCAGCATGCTACTTTGATCAGTTGAGCTACATCATAGTACTATAAGTTTTGTCACATTCACTTAAAACATATACAACTAAAGAAAGAGATAAATATAAAAGAATAGGAAAGTAAAAGTCAAGGGGAAAAGAAAAGTGCCAGGACTGAGGGTGAATATTGGCTTTAGCCATTTTCCCCAGTGGATTAAATAACTGTAGTCCCTCTAGAATGCTGCATCAACAGGAAAAGCTTGTCTTTCAAATGGGATGGAATTCCTTGCTCCAGAAAAATAACAGCAGTTAGGTCTAGGCAAAGCAAAAGCTATTTATCCAGGACAACAGACAAAGGATGGGCAGCCTTCCTACCCACAACATATAAATGGACAAAGTCAAGGACAGTCGGGTAAGAAAAATATGTCAAAACAAACACCTGACACACCACCATCATAAAATTAAAAAGAGAAATCAAAAGAAAACAAACTAAACAGCTTGGACCCCCTTCTTCCCAGACCTGTGCTGTTTTTGAACTGCTGCATTCCTATTTATGGAACACTTCAGATTTGCATAAGAATTCTTTCGTTAATCTTCAGACATCAATTCAGGTACTTTCAGTGATATCTTACATTGTATTAGTGCCTAGAAGTTCCCAGTAAAACCACTGTGCTTTGAATCTGTGTGATCATATAATGAGTATTTGAAATCAGAACAGTAACATCAACAGCAACAGCAACAGAAAAGCTTGCAACATCAAAAAGTTAAACTGAGATTCTGGCCTTTAGAAATTCTTCTCATCCTTGCTCTGGCCCTTTGATGGAAGGAAAGTCTTTCAACTGGCCAGTATCTGATGAGAGGAGGACCCTATCCCAAGTCTTAATGGAGATTTACCCCAACATGAGGCTATGAAAAGAGTAGAAGAGTGGGGTGGAGAATCCTGCCCTCCAATTCTGGGGGATTTCAGGACAACACAGACTAGTCTCTGTACTTCTAAAACAACAGTGACCAGAGCAATGGTCCTGAACCCTGATCATCCAAACTGCCCAATTGTTACCTTTCTCCTGACTCCTGACTTTTTGACTGCTACAGTCACCTCTCTCCAGGATAATTATTAAGGTATGGTTCTGTCTATGCATGGAAGAGGCAGCAAGGACTCTCTACACTGTACACAGTCCTTCAACACTCCCAGCAGACTTTGCAGGCACCTCTATATCTGATTATGCCACTCACAGAGCATGCAATATACAGTCTCAGTTTCATGCCAGAAAACCTCTGATGTATTGCAATGCAGCTCTTATGCTATTTCAGATCCTTTAAAATAGAATTATTAATATTATCATCATCATCATCACCATCATCATCACAGCTTGGGTCACAATAGCTCCACGTGGGACTAAGAGAAGTCCCACAGCCCAGAGCTATGCAGTGTGGACATGGGTCTACTCCTGAGCAGGCTCTATGTGAACCAATACCACTCAAGGCCAGAAAATACTACTTTGTCCTATTTTATTTATATTTGCAGATGTAAAAAAAAAGTGTCTAGGGCAGGCTACTTTAGTTTAGGATTTAGCTATCATACAATCCCTGCAATTTATGCCAGTATAATCAAGCTGAATTTCAACTGGTGCAAGTGCTGCTAGAGGAATCATGGGAACAAGCTAAGCACATACTGCTTCATGTAGCACCTAGCTGCTTGTAGCTCAGGAGCTAACTATGCCATACACAGAATTCCACATGCTAGCTACATTCTGGCTAACTTTTTAGAAAAGTTAACACAATCTTATCTTCCAGTCTGTCTGAGTTACTTCCATCACTTGGAACTGGAGAAGTATAAGGGCCATCTTAAAGGGTCTCCATCTTAAAAAGACTCAACATGGATCATATAATTCATCCCTAGCTCCTGGACTTTGCAATGTCTAGACCTTCACTTGACTGAAGTCTGGGGCTTGTTAATCAGCTCTGGCAGGAAGACTTTTACAGAGAAAAAACATTCTTTTAGCAGTAATTTTGCCCTTTTTTGATTTTGGTCTGCTCAGAAATAAGGTACCTGCAATCACACTGCATACAGATGTATTTGCTTATCATTCTGTCTGGCTCTGTCTACTCTTTTCCTGCTAACTTCTCAACCACTTGTGTGATTTCAGCAAAATTAGACATTGCATAGATAATAATTTCCCAACATTAGAACTGTATTGTCCTTCATTTTCTTACATTTCTACAATTTTATGAAAATAAGTGACCTGTTAAGACACTGATTCTGGGTCTGATGAGGGTCTGTGTTGATTCTCTGATCTCTAACAAAGGGAGCAGTATACGCTTCAGTGTTGGGACATTTCCATTAAAGTATAAATCCCTTAGAAAGCAGACTCTAGTTCTTTGTGTGTTCACTGAGCTGTTTGTTTCATCAGATCAGCCTCCTGAATGTTGCTATCATCTTCTAAATAACATAATAATAATGAGACCAAATTCTCTGCTGCTGTGCATCAGTAAAACACCATAGAATTGATGAAGGTTCAAACTCATGGTGCATTGATTCAAAATACGGCATTTTCTACATGTTCAGGTTTGAAGGCTGGCTAAAGAATACACTCCCCTACATTCATACACAGAACTTCTATTGATACCAGTAGGAAGGCCCAGGATAGTATAAATATTTTACACACATGCTGGTATATCCTGTGTTTGTAGAAGAAAATGTTTATTTAATTTAAAGTAAATGCATGTAGTGGGTCACATCCTCAACCTGACTACACAGACTTCTCTGCCAGAATCAGGTCATCCTCTGATGCTGAAAGAATGAAAAATTTCTTGAGGCTAAAGTCCACAAAAAAGTTTACACATGTTTTAAGATTTGTAATATATAAAAATAGTTATACCTTTTATATGTCCTCTAACAAACATTGCCATGGAATATTAGAAAGGATTAAAGGGATTAAATTACTATAACATGTTCTCAAAGAACATTTATCAATTGAAGGAAAATAGGATCTCTTTCGTAACTGACAATATATACGCACTTCCACAGTCTGCTTAACGCGAAATAGAAACTATTCACCATATAATCACATTCCTAAACTTCTCTAAAGAGAACTGAAAAGCAGGCACAACCAAATAAAATCTGAAAGACTGTCAATAACTAAATAATCCACAAAACTCCAGCATAGCTCAGACAAATTGTTCAGACTGACTTGTATTTTCACTCACTCTTAATTTGCAACCACGTAGAGGATGCAGGCCAGAAAGGACTACTTTGAGTCTGTTCTGTTCCATCACCGCAGCCATAAGTTTTCCCTGTATAAACTCCTGCTTCAGGACTAGCAGCTGTTTGACTAAAGCATATCTTTAGAAAAATGGCCAATTACAATATTTGAAATCAGTATTCTACTGATAAGGAATGCAAAAATGTAAGTCATCCCATATACTAGACAGCTATAGTTAAAATGCATGCCTTATTTCTAATCTGCATCTGTTTGACTCTAACTTCAAGCTGTTAGATCTTGCTATCTCTTTCTCTGCTAGACTGAAAAAGTGGACTGAAAAGTCCACTCTTGACAATTCTTGCTGCTTATGTAGGTATTTCACATCACCCTTTTAGCTTTTGCTTTGGAAATAAATTAAGCCCTTCAGTTCCTTCATTATAAAACTGATTCTATAATGTTATTTTCATCTGAATCTGTCCTGCTTACCTATATCCTTCCTGAGTTGTGAATAATAGGACCGGATGCAGTATTCCCATAGCAGTGTTCCTACACCACACGCAGAGGTAATACAACATCTCAGTTCCCACTAGTATTCCACTATTCACATATTTTGTGTTATCTCTTGTAGCCAAACATGAAAATGAGAGCCCATGGCAACAAAAAATCCACTTTTACAAATTCTTTGCTCCCAAGCTAAAGCATTCAACCTCAGTTTCTTTCTGCAAGAACGACATATTTTTCTTGATGTATGACCTTAAATATAGTTGTACTAAAATGTATTATCTATCTTCATAATCCATCATTCCCAATTTTTTTTCCATAGTCATTACTAATATCAAATTCATGGAAGCTTTTTGCAAGCCAGTGATGAAATTGTTGATCTTAATGAACCTCCATAAAAATATTGCCATGCAGTGAAGATTTTCCATTCCAATTTTTATTTGAGCCGCATCACTCAAAGTTTTCTTCCATTTCACTCATGCAATTCACATATGCCATTAGTTTTGAATCAGTGTTATTAATAATCGTATTAATAATCACTATGTCATGTGATCCCAGGTCAAGTAACTTACACAAGTCTAGCCATATTTGACTAACAGTATAAACTCTATTTAGGGCCAAAGAAAGAGTTACAGAATTTCATTTACTACCAACTAACAGAGGTGCAAAGACCAGTAGGTTGATAACTACATTCCACCCCAAGGACTCCTTAACCTGCCATACTGAACCCACAGTTCAGGGCTAAAAGGTTAACTTTTAGATTCCTAAGGACTTAGACTTTGGCTATCAGGTTAGAGTCATTTGCTCTGAACAAAGAAGGGACGTCATTCCTATACACTGTTAAACCACTAGTCTACTCACTTTCAACCGTACTACAAATGTTTTCATATTAACAAATATTTCAGACCAGCAGCGCATGGTCTGTGTGGCTGAACAAGTCTAATTTGATTTTGTGCAAAAGCTGCAATTAATAGGTAAAATAATAATATAAAACCTAAATATCTGGAATAATATTGCTGGCACTAGTGACTCATTTGTAAATGAGAGACAGGGTAGGGAAGGCTCAAAATGGAGGTTGTAACTACAGGTGATATTTAGAGCCAAACTCTTAACCATGTTCACGTTATATGTTGTTTCACTCTGTGCTGAGTTTGCTGAATTTATCGATGTCATCCCATAGTGGCTTATTCTTCAGATAGTGGCATTCAAATCTTCATGGAAAAATACTTCAGTAGTATCACAGTCTGGTTGACTGATCCATGTAACAAAAGATAAACTTAGACAAATGTAGTTTGTATGCATTGCTTTTGGGTAATACAGAATCACATAATCTAGCCTGGAAAACCATACCAGTCAATCTACCCACTTTTATATTTATCACAGTATCACTGATCCAAACTGTGGAAGGAGTTCCACTGAAATCAACCTGGAAACCTATCTAATGTTAGCAATCTTAAAATAACCCTCTCAGTAAAAAACAAATGTTTATCTTTTGGCCATTCACATGCATGCACATACATTGCTCATATACTGTCAAAGTCGAGTTTCACTACAGAAAAAATGTCTAGTCCAGACCTGGTATCTATTTGCATTACTGAATATGAAAAATCAAGACACACAAAGAATAGAAAGACAGAAGGTGAGCTTAAGTGTTTATTCACACAATGTGGAAGTAACTGAAACCTATCACGATAACATCCGTGATTGTATAGCGTGCACAGCAGCCAAGGAGAACGCCGTAGGCTTTTATTTATGGGAGTTACAGACCCGACTTCTTTCACAACATGAGAATCACAGTATCACAGAATGGTTGAGGTTGGAAGGGACCTCTGGAGATCATCTAGTCCAACCTCCCTGCTCAAGTAGGATCACCTACAGCATGTTGACAGGGTTGCATCCAGGAGGGCCTTGAATATCTCCAGAGAAGGAGACTCCACATCCTCTTTTAGCAACCTGTTCCAGTGCCCTGTCACTCTCACAGGAAAGAAGTTCTTCCTCATGTTCAGGCAGAAATTCCTGTGGTTCAGTTTGCACCCGTTGACTCTTGTCCTGTTGCTGGGCACCACTGAAAAGAGGCCGGCCCCATTCTCCTGACACCCTCCCTTAGGTATTTGTAGACATTGATAAGATCCCCTCTCAGGCTTCTCCAGGCTAAACAGGCCCGGCTCTCACAGCCATTCCTCATAGGGCAGATGCTCCAGCCCTCTGATCATCTTTGTAGCCCTACGCTGGACTCTCTCCAGTAGCTCCATGTCTCTCTCGGACTGGGGAGCCCAAAACTGGACACAGTACTCAACATGAGACCTCCCCAGGGCTGAGTAGAGGGGCAGGATCACCTCCCTCCACCTGCTGGCAATACTCTTCCCAATGCACCCCAGGAGACCATTGGCCTTCTTGGCCACAAGGGCACATTGCTGGGTCATGGTCAATTTGTCATCCACCAGCACTCCCAGGTCCTTCTCTGCAGAGCTGCTCTCCAGCAGGTCAGCCCCCAGCCTGTACTGGTGCATGGGGTTATTCCTCCCTAGGTGCAGGACGCTGCACTTGCCCTTGTTGAACCTCATGAGGTTCCTCTCCACCCATCTCCTCAGCCTGTCCAAGTGTCAGGCGTGTCAGCCACTCCTCCCAGCTTGGTATCATCAGCAAACTTGCTGAGGAGGCATTCTGTCCCCTCATCCAGGTCACTGATGAATAAGTTGAACAAGACTGAACCTAGTACTGAGCCCTGAGGGACACCACTAGCTACAAGCCTCCAGCTTGACTCTGCACTGCTGATGACAACCCTCTGAGCTCTGCCTTTCAGCCATTTCTCAATCCACCTCACAGTCTACTCATCTAACCCACCCTTCCTGAGCTTATCTAGGAGGATGTTATGGGAGATGGTGTCAAAAGCCTTGCTGAAGTCAAGGTAGACAACATCCACTGCTCTCCCCTCATCTACCCAGCCAGTCATTCCATCAGAGAAGACAGTCAGGTTGGTTAAGCATGATTTTCTCTTAGTGAATCCATGCTGACTACTCATAATCAACCTTCTTTTCCTCCACATGGAATGTTTCTCCACTTTCAGTCAGGATTTATTGGAGAGCTAATTGATTTGATTTTATCTGTAGCCAGCAATAAAGTGACCTCAAATATATTTTTTCATCCCCAGCCTTTTTAATGCCCAGCCATAGCAATTTCTGTGTTGAATTTTTGCAGCATGGCTGTTTTGCCAGTAGATTTTACTGCCATGTTTGAAGAAGATTTGGCTAGTGATGCCACATGAGCATCAGGCCAACATGCTGGAGTGGGTGATATTGCATTCCTCGGCATCACGCAAAAGGCATAATTCGTGCAAGGAATCAAGGAGTATCAGTATGCCCTATATTGCTGAACACTGTACTTGCCACCCGAGCATATCAGTAACCAGAACAAGTCAGAGCAGCCTTCCCATAATGGACCAGCCCAGCATGAAATGGTCTAGAGCTGGAAGGGTTTAGAGGTATTTTCCCTCTCCCTCTCTGACTGCATCACAAGCAGAGCAGCTAGACCCTTTTGGGCACAGTTATTTAATCTTCTCTTTACCTTTTACTTCCCATGTAACCCCACCCTACCCCTGAAAAATGTCTTTACTAACAGGATTTATGGAAAGACTCAGGTGCCAAATCTACTCAGCAATCCAGTCATCTTGCTGGTGTGCTCAAGCTTTCAACACCACTAAAAAAAATGCACAAAAAAGTATGATTTAAAAAATCTGTACCCTTAGGTCTAGTATAAAATAAAACAGCAAAAGAGAGATGAGGAATAAAGTAATGGTGTGCTGAGCTACTTTTAGATGAATTACATATCTTTAGAAAAGAGGAGAGAGATATAGACATCCCAGAAGAGCCAAGATCTATGCCCGTGGCTGGAAGTGTCTGTCACCTACACATCATGAATGAGTACAAATATCAGTAGATATTAATAAGCATTAAGGAGCAGAAGTATTCAGTGTGATTTTTAAAGTAGGCGCTTTAAAAATCATAAAAATTTCATGACCATGTGCTTTATAAGGGCAGAACTAGTTTATCAGCCCAGTATATTCTGATTTACCACTAATTTCCCTATCAAAATGCTGTGTTAAAAAATACATACTACACATACAGTAGGGTTATAAATTCCAGTGCTCAATTTTATCCTTTATATACAATGCATATGTTGTTTTATGGAGAATATTCTGAATACAGGACATGGCTAGTGTAAGTATCCAGCATACCCATGTAATTGCTCAGGGCAGTAGAGCTCGGAAGGTGGCAAGAAGAATCTCTGTCAGATCCTCAACAGGTCAAAGAGGCTAATGGTGTTACCAATTTCAGAAGTTGCACTGTCCCTCTGATCAAGGTATTTCTTTAGAGCAAATCTATCAGAGGGGAACAAGTGCCTGAGTTTTAGCTTCCCTAAATTGTACATCTGCAGTAATGGCATACTAACACAACTGTAAATAACATCTATATTGGTTTAGTCAGATAGCACTTGAATATGGTAAAGAGCAGCTTGTGGGGAGAAAATTAAGAATTGACCCAGCCATGACCTACACCTGCAATCATCCCCAGCAGAATCACAGTCTAACAGCCTAAGTTCTGACATAACAGCTAAATTATGGTTAGAATATTAAACTCTTCCTTTGCAGATACAATTTGCCTCACAATATATTTCTAAGCGCTTAGCATCAATGAATTTCACATGCATAGTTAAGATTGCTGGAAAGCATATCTCTATCCCTTGAAAAAACGGTCACTGAGCACCTAAACTCAGCATTAAGGTATAAGGGAAGAAAGAAGAACATGTGGATAAAACTCGGTCAGGCTTTAGTTTTGCAGTCAAAAGAAAAATCTCTTTCTCAGTATTTCTCAGCCTTGAGAGTGCACTGTGCAGACATCTATTTAAGAGAACGACACCTTTCAAAAAGAGCAAATAGATGAATAATAATTCAGGAGCTATATGTAGAAACAAGTCCTCATCAGATCTTCCTATGAGAACCTGCCTAGGTTCTTTGAAGATTGCATGTATCCAAAGACCATTTCATTATGGATGATCTTTGCAGCATCTAATAACAAGGCAGCAGAAAGAAATAGCCATTACTCCCAGCTTTTTACTCAGCCATGGTCCCAGTGCTCTTTGCCTGAAGAGCTGACTCTGCCCTGGGGACCCAAGAGGGACGAGGCATCCAGGGAGGTGGAGACCTCTTCCCACACGAGCTAGCCAAGCTGAGCAGATGCACCGTCAGCAAGAAGATCAGAAAGTCCCTATGGGACAGAGGCACCACAGATAGCATAATACTCACCCTCTCACCCCTCTCAACATCTTCCTTCACTGCCCCCTTCACTGCTCTCCTCAGTCATCGTATAACACCTCTGCAAGCCATGACAGCCCCAAAGGGCCAGAGAGAGCTGAAAGGGTAAAGTTTCACTGGGCAGCTCAAAGGGTATTGCTGCTGAGCAGGAGGCCACCAGGGCAAAAAAAAAATGGTTTCTCTTGCCAGGCCCATGGGAACTGCCCTGGGGTCCTGACTCTTTCCTCCCCTACCATCCTGGCAGCCTCATCTGTGCTGTCAGGCACAAGCAAAGTCCCCATTAGTCAGAGGAAAACCATTCAGATGTACTTGCTGTTGATTTATTCAGTAGTGCTTGTAAGCATATTTTGAAATGCAAGATCAATGGCATTGTATACATATCATTATTTTTTATATGGAACAGATTCATTTTCACACTTGGTGTACATACAGTTAAACAGCAGAGTCATGAAGAAGTGCAATTTCGAAAGGTCAGCTTATTTCATGCTGAGAGAGCGCAGTACAGCTACCCCCTAATTACATGCAATACAGACCACAGCTAGGCATATACACTGTGCAATAGTCTGATTAAAGTGAACACCATGGCCAATAAAACAAATGCCTAAAACTGCAAATATTACCTAAGCTAAATACAGGAAGAAAGAAATGCAGAAAACAGATCCGACAAGTCCTTGAACAATGTTTCAGCTTCTCATGGCTTGAAATCATTTTCTCATGTTGGGACTGTTATTTGCTCTAAAGTGATTCTTATGTGAGGGCAAATTCGCTGTAACCTTTCCCACACGCTCGCTCTGCAGCATGTACACAGCTTAAAGAGAAACTTCCATGCTCTGGAAAGCTCACCAGTATATTAGCATTAACTACAAATTTCATTCACCTTTCTCATACTTGCTGCTGACTACACAAGTAAGCTGTATCCAAACCCAAGCTGTTATTCCCTTGCAAACCCGTTTTTTCACAGACAGCTGTAAGAACAGGGGCCACATTTCACCCATGAGCGTACATTTCTGCAGTGAGACAGACCCTTACTTCTCTATCCGTACTCTACAGAGCTCGACATGAGCCAGCTGTATCCCAGAAGTCATTTGGTCGTTTAAGCACAGTACTGTGCCAGGGGGAGTATGGCATGTCCAAATCACTCTGCCTAATCAGCCTTGAGCAAAGCGAAGCAAGCTCACACCTATTTGTGCCTAACATACGACCTGAGCAGAAGCATACAGCTCTGAAGGGATTTCTCAAGGTGTGTGTGTGTGTGTGTGTGTAAGGGATACCTGAGCTGCACTATCCTTTACTACGTTAAGTCCATTTTCCCAGGAGCATTCAGCCTGCGAGGTGAACTGGAGCTCAGGTGGAATAGGGCATATCATATACATTCATTCATTTATGAGAGTATGAGAAAGGTGAATTATTTACTTTGATGCAACTTCTGAGCACCGGGCAGCACAGGAGATGTATTACCTGTGCAACATAAAAAGCAAATTTCTTTTCCTTTTGCAAAAAGCTCACAAGATAATGACGAAATTCGCTGCTTCCTCTCACCCTACATACCTACACTTCAGTCTCAGACAACATGCCCCATGTGGCATGGATGTTCCAGGGCTTATAGAATTCTTCTGAAATCTCATTCTTCTGTTCTGAGTTTATTCTTCCCAACATAGCCAGAGTCTTCCTATCCCCCCTACCTAAAATGGTTCCTTTCCTCTGGCTTCCAAGAGCTCCCCTGTCAAAGCTATATTTTATCAGAGGAGTCTCAGTTTTGGCACGTCTCCTCCCGGGCTCAGCTGGCTGCTGTGTCCCAGTCCCATGCATTCCGCAGGTCAAAGGTATACCCCAAAATGTACTGACTCCCTCCAACCCAGGGGAAGCATTGGAAATTGTCAGATTCAAGAACAGCAGCTGGATCAGCAAAGACAGCCAAGACCGTGGAGTCCACAAGATTAATTTCAGGGAGGTACTTACTGAAATCATGTTAGCTTTAAAAAAGAGGGGGAGAGAGAGAGAGTTCAGAATTTGGGCTGAGGTTCACGGCAGTTGCTATTTTTATTGAAGTGGTTTGCCCATCCCTTGTGGATTTGTGATATCACAATCATTTCCATGCTGGCCACAGTCTGCAATGTCAGAAATACAGAATTATGATTTCACTGCAGCACTGAGCCAGAGGAGAATCTGGATTGTGAAGGAACAAGCTCTTACCAGGACTCGAATAGTTTAAGAACTATTCAGAAATATGGTTTTGGTGATGAAATTCATCTTTCCTGAAATGCTCCTTTTCCCCTCTCCCCTTTTCTACCTGACTTTTAATATTAAAACTTCTTGCCAGCTCTTTTGTACCTTCAGACTGTGGACCTGGAAAGAAGCAGGCGAAGGTAAATCTCACTATGGACAGCATAAAAGATAGCAGAAATGGAATAATGACTCAGTCTTCAAACAACTGCACTATCACCTTTTGGTTTTAATCATTGAAATAATGGCATGAAATACAATGCCCTAAATATCTGAGATTTCCCCTGATGAATGTCACCTGCGTTAGCCTTTATGGCCTGAAAAATAAATAAACTATCCGTAAATGAATGAATGATAAAGGACCTTCGATGAAATTAGTACAAGGTAGCAAAAAACTCTTGTAAAATGTGTGTCTCCTGCAATCAGTTTTCCATGAAGAGGATCTCCTGAGGCAATACATGTAAATGGAAAGTTGTGGGTATTGCTGTAAATGGGGATTTTATTTCAGCATTCAAGAAATTAGTTTTCACTAAAGGAAACGAAACTCCTATGTAACCTGATGATGATGATGCATAAATTATCTGTGCCCTACAGACCCTTTAAAACACAAAACCTGACTTTTTTGGTTGATTTCACATTTTCTAGTGCTGCAAACACCAGTAAAGTGTCAACTTACATGAAATGGAAAAGGTGTTTAGTGGTCAGGAAACATGTTCTTTCTAGTGCATAGGGAATGCAACACTTAGGCAGAAATAGTCCACCAAAATAAATAGCTTCATGATTTATTAATCGGATTTTCTAGCATGACAACTGTTACCCTTTGTTAAAACAAAAATCACCCTTACATTACTACAGAATCAGATAAATACCAAAGAACAAAATGTTGTGTCCTATAAATCAAAATGAAAAGGGAAAAATGCCCCATATGCCCATTTCTGTTTCTGAAAAGCTGAAGGAAGGTGCTGAGCTTATGTGATGGTCCTGCGAACTTCTTACCGCTGCTAACCTCCCAAGAACCAACACTGTTGGGTGTTGTGACACAAACTACCAAGTCCTGCCACTAAAACATTAAAAACTAAAACTCAAAGCATTTTTAATCAACATGGTGCTGAACACAGCAGAGGTAGATGGCAGCTCACTGCAGTGGCAGTGTACCTGAGCCACAGTTAGCCACAGTGAAAAATCTTCAGAAAAGTCCTTGGCTTGCCCAGAGCCTTTGCAAGCAGAGTGTGGCTAAATCCAAAGGGTAATAGGGAAATCAGTCTAAACCAATACAAAGTGCACAACTCAAGAAGTCCAACTGTGAGGAACCAAACAGCTCAAGTACTTAGACATTTGTCAGAAATGATCAAGAGGATGAACCCTGGGTCAGAGCACTGGAGTAGACATTTTCCTTTCCAGTTCTATCTTTCTATCACTCTCTTTCACTAGGATACAGGCAAGTTCTTTACCACTGCTAAAAGCAGTCATATACTTACTGTCAAGCAGCTACGATTTTTCATAAAAATTCCAAGAATCCCCGTGTTAACATCTTTAGGATTACAAAATAGTAATATAAAAGATAAATGTATACTTCACAAGTTATATATGCTGTCAGTACTTTGGGGTATTGAAGATTTTATCATGGGATAGTGAAAAAAGAACATATATGATGAAAGAAAACCAGCTTTGATTTCTTGACAGTTACCATCCACTATCTAAAGGAACGTAACACGGTTGTGAACAAAGCAGCAAAACAGATAGCATGCATCACAACTTTTCTCTTCATTGTTTTCACAAAGTTCACAGGTTTCTTCCAGACTAACAGTAAATGTAACTTGACAGACCTACATGTCTCAACCATTTTGGGGAAAGGAAAGTGTTTTCACAAATGAAGTAGAAATAGACTGGCTTCGTCTCCTAGCAGAAATTTGGGGGACATAATGTGAAACTTTAGACCCAGCCTAAGAAGACTGATGTGTACAATCACTTCAATTTATTGAGATATATCCATGTCATGGTTTAGAGTAAATGCTGTTTACACTAGCAGCTGCCGAGTAAAAAGTAAGCTGATGTACCAGAAAAGTCTGGTACAGAGTCTGTTAGAGGGCTGGAAGAAGCTTCTTTTTACATAGAAGTCATGTTTGCCTTACAACAATAATTGTTGTTATCAAAATCTCAGCTAAATTATTTGGGAACCTGTCAGAGCTACTATAAAAATACAACCCTTTAGGCTGCATCAGAAGTACACTGAACTATTCCTAGTATATCAACAATATGAGCAATTTTCTGGCTGTATCAAAACAACAAGGAAACAAGCAACTGAGCTAAAAAGCAGCAACAAATCTTGCTAAACTACTGCACAGCAAATAGGCTAATAATAAAAAATCATTGAGTACATCCATTCACCCACCCCTCTCTGAATGGTTTTCAGTCACATCACAGGTAATTCTCACAAAACGACAAGAATTAACTACAGAACCCTGCTATGAAACCGTTCATGCTGAAAGGCACAAATACGGCTTGACTTGCGAACAGCAAGGGGAGCTAATAATAGGGGAATAAAGAAGGTGCAAAAAATTCTGCTCTCCTCTGAGCTGCTGAGTCTTTTTATTCAAATTATATTTCCCAATCTACTCTAAAATGTGGCAGGAAGAACATAGGTAGTTTCTTTGACCCTGGCTGGTCTGAGGACCCACATGTTTCCGGTAACAGCAGAATCCTTTTGTCCTCGTAGGATTTCATCTCTCTCACTTCAGTATCTGGTTTCTCACTGAACATTTCCCCTGAAAGCTGTCCCAAGGGTGCAGAGTGCTGTGATCCCCATGACAGCAGCATAACGTAGCATGCAGAGGATTAGCTCTATTACCCCGGGGTACCACTCTCCCAAACTTTTCTATCTTCTGTCCTGCTGCGCTCTTGAAAGGCTCTCTGTTAGCCTTATCTAGCTGAATTAAGCCATTTAGGGGGGTAAAAGCAAGGTTCTCCTTGATATGACAATAGGAATCAGAGCAGCAGTGGAGACACTGAGGAGACACTGTTTTCAATAAAAAATTTTCTCAAAGGCTTAAAAAAAGAGAGAGATCAAGCAAAGGCTGGACTGTGTTACTGTGGTTCAGTTTGAGTCTGAAAAAGATGAAGATATTAATAGTTATACCATCAAAATTAGAGAGACAAAAGAAGCTAGTTATATTTTAAAAAGGGAAATGTTATAAAAGGCACAGCCACAAAAGGGTAAAAATTAAAAAGCATCCAAATCCTAGTTTCTTCCAGAGACCAAACACTTAGCCAAAGACAAGCAGAGTCTCCTGATTGACTCTTCCCTGTATCCTGACTTTTTTATCTCCTCATGTTGTGGTGATGGTTTTTCTCTTCTCTTTCTTCGCAGCAGTTGCTGCAGGCAAAATCAGCGTCTCCTTCACCATTTGCAGCAAATTATAGTGCTAGACATCACTCCATTCATAAATTGAGGCTCCACAATGACTGCAATGATGTGAAGTCTGAGTAGCCCAACAGGTTTTAATTTACATCAGGTAACTGGATTTGCGCTTGTGCCAATGGGAACTGTACCTGGCCCAGGGAGCCAAGCTATAAGCAGGTGGGAAGAAGTTTGGAGAGAGCTCATCATATGAGAAATGTGTGTGTTAAAACAGTAAAACAGTTTAGTCAGCAATCAGTCACCTCCAATTTTTTTTCTTTTTTAACCACAGCAGGTTTATCCAAGAGCCCTGTAGACTTTAATCTGGGTGCCTTACGCAATCACGTCTCCTCCAGCATTATAAGGCAGGTGCATTCGGAGACGCGCATGCAGAGATCGTGCGCAAGCTCTGAATCACAGCGGTGCTTCTGCGGCGCAGTTGGCTCCCTGCTCTGCCACCTGTACACTCATGGTGAAGTCAGAGAACAGACTGGCCAGCTGATAGCACAAGTACAGAAAATCAAAGCCAGGCAGACGATGGCGTGGGAGGCCGAGCATGAATTGTTGCCGGGCTCTGACTAACACTCCAGCAGGGAAGCGCGCAGGAAGCTGTGCAGAGCCAGGAAGGACACTGCCCCGGTGCTTCCTTTCTGCCACTTCAAAAATATCGACTAACAGACCTCTTAAAAAAAAAAGAAAAAAAAGTGCTTTGGACAGATCCTGACGTTAGCTCTTGGCCTTTGCCTCATATTATCTTACCGAAAAATAGAAGGAAAGTACTGCAAGTAGTTAATAGCTTCTCTTAAACAGGATGCTGAGGAGAGTGATTACAAGGCACTCTGCAGAAAAGACTTTGAAGCATGCAAGCTGTGTACTCCCAGTCTAGACACGAATGCAGTTTGTGCAACTTCTTGTCACTATTCAGTGAAGAAAACAGTGTTTTCTTTTGCTTATACCCTTACTAGCCATCTCTTCACGTACTCTCTCTCCATATATTGTTTTAAAAGAGAATGTCAAACCAAAAATGGTCTTTGCACTGGTTACATGCAGTGTATGCAGTCATTTGTGTTGCCCTTAGTCCTGACTGTTATCAGAAAGTCGGAGCCAGGCTGAAATCTAGGTTTGAGTCGGAGCCACTGAATCAGTCTATGACCTTGAGCAAAGCACTTGGCCTCCTGGTGCTTCAATTAGTAGTTTCATAAAACTGGGTAAAAAGCAGCACCAAGCACAATCAAATATAGCTGTTTTGTTTGAGGTGAGCTATCTGGCTTCCATAACATGCAGACACACACGCACAAAAGGGTCTCAGATCTCTCTTACCTCATTTTAGTAGCTGTTTTGCTAGAACTCTGCACAATTTCTCATCTGTCCTGGTAGGACCAAAATATTGAATATATATACTTAAGAGCAGTGATTATACAAAGGATTTCTGATTCATAACTATAAAAGAGCCCTGGTAAAATTCAGCTTTATGCAAAGTGCCATCATAAGCCATACACAGCACTCAATGTAAGTGATTGCAATCTGGATTTGAAGGATTTGAAGTAGCAGGAAACTTGAACTTAAGAAACAGTAGTTCTGTTATTGCTACTGTTTTTTACAAATGATAGGTTTGACCTTTTGTATTTATTTTCTCTAATCATTAATCAGTTTTGAAGTGAAAGCTGAAGTTACAGTATGGTAGCTCCTTTTGTTATTCATTTTTAGTGAAAACTCAGATTTTGCACTTTTAATACTTCACAGTGAGAATGAGATGAAATGACCCCCAGGAATTTGTCAATCCATGCATAACAAACAAAGTGCCACACATGCATCGTTAAGTTAATTAACAAAAGCACACGCCAATTATGCCTTAAGACTGGAAGTAGATTTCCCTCTGAACTGCCAGCTACTTCCAGAAAAAAGCTTTAGGATTTATATGCACTATTTCAGCCACTGTATTCTTTACAGAATTTCAGGCAGAAAACTTCAAAATCCTTTTTCATAAGTTCTTGAATCTGGGGCTCTTTGATCAACATCAACTGTACCATTCGAGGATTTTTGTAAATCCTCGGTGCCTTGGGAAATGCAATGTACATGTAAGAAAAAGACTACCTTAATGGCCATATGGAATGTAGTTTATCCTTGCCCACTTGGAAGTAACATAGAAATGCCTGTATGAAATGTCTCGGGGGGGCCTGGTGCTAGATAGATGAAAACTCAGGGAAAGGGCAGAGAGAGGAACAGAGGAGCAGCTTCAGATGTGGAATTGCCATTCATATCACTGGGGCATTTAGTCAAAAACAAGGACAGAAATGGATTATCACCTTTTGTAAAAAGCAGAGCGTTCGATATAATTTAAAGCTTGCATCACTAGGCCCATCAGACCTCAGTCAATCCATGCTGCACTATCTGCAGGGCTATGACAGAAAAAATCTAGGCAGACTCTAGGAACCTTAACAAAATATAGACCCCTAATGCATGAACTTATTTATTTCGAACCAAAAACTATCTAAAAATATCAGTGTTAAAAAGGTTTGCTGTTGATTAACCAAGTCTTAGTGTAATTAAATTTATTTATACAGGGAAAAATACAAAAATTTATTAACTATGGAAGGAATGTAGGTCTTTAACTGCCCAGCAAGTTCACAAAGACAAAGGAGATCAGTTTACAAGGGTTAAGTAAACATAATATTTTTATATTACAGTTCAAATGAATCCAATTTCAACAAGACTATGTAAGAGTCTAAAAATTGGTTTACCAGATTGAACATTTTTATGAACATTAAAACCCATTACATTGCTCTGAAGTACAGCTACCGAACAGCCAGAGCCACATAAAGAAACCATTTGTTTCTTAGCCCCATGGTTGAATCGCTTCTAGCCTCCTTGCCATTCACATGTCTGGTGGGTTGCCTGTATTTATTTTAACACGCCTACATGTTGTGCATTTTGTATTCCTTTAAGTTTCCACAGTCATGTCAAAACAAAATGTGTTCCTGAGTGGGTCAGCATAGGAATAGCCACACCAGACATTAACGTAAGAACTTGATGCTTACTGAAAATCTGAGAAAAGTAACCAGCTGTTGTGAAACACAAATTTCTGGTAAGGGAAGGAGACAGTGCACGAACACAGTGTTTTGAAAAGTGCTGGTTTAGCAGTAATTGACCCTAAGGCCCTTTATTTATCTATAGAATAGATGCACATTGTAGCCTCCCCATTCTGCTTAGCTAATCACTGGCTCTGACAAGGCTGCAAACAAAGCTGCCGATTAGCACTAATTATGAGAGCAGCATTTCATCCAGATTAATGATGCTGAATCATTGAACTCCCTTTGAGAGGAACAGCATGAAGAAGCCTTTTAAGCACCTTTCAGAAGATTTTCAGCACCCCAAAGAAACTCAGTGTGTGTATCCAACAGCAATAGCTCATGATCTCAGAGAAATTAAGGGCTGGATCTGGTAACTGAGACACTGTTATACAACATGATATAAACAGATTGGCTCCTATCTGCCTACTGTACCTGGCAGAGCCCAGGTTCTGCCATCAAACCACAACTAACTCTACCTAACACACTGCCCATTAGGAGCCACCAAATTCAAACAACCCTCTTCTGGTGGCTGCTCATTCCTTATCTCCACAACAGCTGCATTATCAGACCATGCCTGTATCATGAACGCTACAACCTAGCTGAGTGTCTCTGCTCATTTTGGTGAGAACTGATGGGCCTGACGTACACCAGAGGAAAGTCCATTGAAGTCTTCATGGTTGCATGGAGTCTATGTCAGGGCAAAAATTGACCTTGGACATTCTGAGCTATAGTTTTATGACAGGGCGGATGGACCTTTAATGCACCTCATGAACGAGGCACAGTAGTCCAGTCCTAAGGCTAGTGAATGAAAAAAAATAACGGCAATGAAGTGCTCCCATGCTTCTCCGTACCCACTCAAGTTCAGCGGCACCAATGGTGGTTGCGAATGTGGCTGTCTGGGGCCATGCGTGGGTCTCTTTGGTTGCATGCTGTGAGGTTTCACCATCAGCAGCTCAGCAGACTAGGAATGAGACATATTTTATTGCACCTTAAACACACCGCTTGGACTCTCAGGATGTATAAGCAGCAGATTTGCCAGGTGAGCCAAAAGGGATCCTCCCTTTAGCCAGACCAGCAGAAATGAATGTCAGGCTTGTCTCGCCCAATGCTCACTCTTTCAGCTCTCATACTGAAAGGACACATTGTGAGAAATGAAGTAACACACTGGCATCTGTACTAGCTATGTTAAAATCACCCAAAGCACAGACAGGATTGCCTGCACCATGCATCTGGAAAGGGAAATGCATAGTTTTGTTTTGGGCTGAACTGTGGCTCTTCTTTGCTCCCCCCAAGGCTCTGCTGCAGCAGGTTGATGATGGGCAGGCTGCCTACCTGTACAGCAAGAGCAGGGCTGGGCACAGGTCCAAAATCCGGAGAGGAACCAGGGAGTAACCCGGTGACTGAAGGTCTGGTTTGACTAGGAAAAGTGCAGGCTTCCCAGTAAAGATGATGATGAGTTGCACTAAGAGTGGGTGGGTAGGGTGGGGCGAGAGAAGGCTTGAGAGAATTGAACCCAAATGACTCCCACACTCTAGAGAGCCAGTGACTGGGAGCCGCTCTTTCTGGAAAGCAGCATGCTGGGGTGTGTGAGTAGCAGAGAGAGAGACATTATTCCTAGCAAAGCTGGGTGGGAGCTGCAACATTTGAACTTCAGTTTTCAGTACCACCAAATACAGAATGTGCATGGGTCTAAGCATGTGGATCTAACAGACCCAGCTTAATTTCCTAGGAGTAGTAAAAGCAAACGTTTAGCAGCGTAAAACATAAAATGTAATTTGAAAAAGCTGTGCTGCTGGGGGAAGCAAAGAGGCAAGTACTAGCCTTCGTGAAAAAGAAGCTGTTTTGGCAAGGGCAATAATTAATGAGACAGCGGTCATTTAAGGTGTGCATAAATATTTGCATCTCAGAAACATTTGCCACCTTCTCCACGCTCCCCTTTCTCTCCATCTATCTGTTTTTCCTTCTCTGCAACTCCTCTCACGCGCTCTTTTTCTCTCCTCTCCTCTCCCTGCCTGCCTGCCTATCATCTTGCTCTAATTGTTTCCAGATTTGTGTGGGAGGTCAGGGCCCGGGAGTGCTGCTTCATGCCAAGTTTATAAACAGAGCAGTGTTTCCAGATGGCCACTGGCTCCAGCCTGGCTAGCAGGTTGATTGGGACCAGAATAACAACAGGTGGAGAACAGACAATGAATTCCTTGACACTTATTTTACTCCCTCTGCTTTTTCCCCCATTCCCTCCTCCCTGCAGCCACCACAGCTACCACCAGCAGACTTTCAAACTCTTGCATCAGGGCAGGCAATTGGGACATAGGAGAGGAAGAGAGGAGGAGGAACGATGAAAGAAAGCGCAAGTGACTTCCTTAACTGAAAAAACAGCAGGGCAAGAAAGGCCACGCATGCTGCCACCTCACTGCCCTCCTTTGCTGCCGCTGTTAAGGCATCCTTCCACCCCGTGGAAGAGACCTTTGGAGATGAAATACAGAGAATGAACACCTTACATAAATAGAGAAAAAGATAAGATGGATTTAACAATGCTCCCTGTGTAACTGTGTGCTTCTGATTTTTAGCCCAGCAGCCTGAGCCACTAGGTCCACAGGCAGCAATGACCCCTCTCCAGTCACCAGCAGCTCTGCACTCCTGCTTTTTCCAGACAGTTTCTCTTCCCTGGGGCACCAGTTTATTCTCCCTCCTCACAGGCTCACAGGCTCCCCAGTTTCTTTCACCTCCTCCAAGCTCACGTTTTCTTCCCTGCTCTCCACACCGAATTCCCACTCTCCCCATTGAAAGTTGTTTATAGGAATAATGGGGGCAGGGAAAAGAGGTTCTGCAAAGCAGTAGCAGAGATTCTTTTCTTTTTATTTCCTTGTTTTTCCCAGAGCATTTGGGGAAGTTGTTTGGCACAACTGCCTTGCTCCAAAGACTGAGTTTAAAAGGTAGCCATAAATGACACAAAACTGCAGGCGGTTTAGCCCCAGTAGACAGACCTACTAGACCTAGGAGAAGCCTCACCTGAGGTGAAGGAGAAAGAGACATTCTGGTTTCTGCGATACCCTCTCCTCTGTCCCCAAAGAGGCTCCTGGGATCCATGAGCTGGATCTCATTTGAGCTGCACTGAAGCGCCCAGGGAGCCAAGACTGCTCCTTCTCTTCGGGGAATATCCAGGGTGTGAATAATTTCAGAAATCCGTAAGATTTGGAGCTGAAGGTCAGAAGGAGAGGATGGGGAAAAGGGAATCAAAGGGGTATGAATGAGAGGAAATAAGGAGAAACAGCCTTCCAGATGAATTCATTTGAAATTACTTAACTGCAAACTCACAGTGTTCCTATTTCCCTGCCTGGCCCAGGTCTCCACTCTTTAGGCTAGGACAGAGCAGAATCGTTAAGAAGCAAAACTGTAAATACCATTACAATTTCAAAGTGAATTAATGAATAACGAGACTAAATTATTAAAACTGCTGGACATGACTCACCAGGATAGACTCGACAAACTTGCTATTCACAACAGAAAGAAAGAAGGGTAAAATTTCTCTCCATTTCCCATTTGTGCTTACCCTCTCCCAAAGGCTAAATTTAAACTAGGTAGAATATCCTAGAAATAAACCCATAGAGAAGCATTAGGACTACAAAATAATTGGAGATATTCAAAGCTTGCGTGGATGCAACCCTGTCTAACGTGCTGTAGGTGACCCTGCCTGAGCAGAGGGGTTGGACTAAATGATCTCCAGAGGTCCCTTCCAATCTTACCAATTCTATGAGTCTATGAAAATAAAAAGCAGCAGCTTTTTAGCTTAAACAGGCTTAAAAAAAAATCCTTAAAAAGTCAATGGTTGCCTTAAATAGAATGTTATCCAAAGCAATTGTTGGTAATTAACCCAAGACTCTGAAGTGAACTGTTTATTTTCCTTCCATTAGCTGCGCTCCTCACGTGTGAACAGAGAAATTCGAAAGTTAGTGAAATGTCTTTACATTCTTCTCTCTTCAAATAAAATGATTCGTAAACTGAATTGCTCACATGAGTAAAGCACACCGGATTTGTTATTATTAATAGCATATTTTCCTATCTGTAACTTTATATTCAGGTCCTTAATGGCTGACATATATTCTTGAATTTGTCTATAAAATACCTCCAAAAATCATTTTTGGCACAAGTACCCAGGAAAAGGTGAACTGAAATTTAATAGGACTAGAATTTGCTGCTACTCAGAAAGCTCTTATATAAACGGTGTGTGAAAAGTGAGCATCACTTAAAAAACATTTGCTAATATTTGCAATGCAAAAGACTTCAAATTCTTGCATGTGAATACCTGGAAGTAGATTTGGATGCATGTAGGGGTTTTCACGAATGTCAGCAAATTGTTAACAGGTTTTTATTTTCCTGGAGAAATTTCATGACTAGTCTTAGCTGTCAAATTTTATACTGCATAAGTTCTACATCTACAAATAAACACAAAAACATATTAAGCCAGTTTAAAAAAATCTTTGCACTTCTAAAGCTTCTTATATCTCAGGATCTCAAAACACTTTTAAGCAAACATTGTGCCTAATCCTAGGGCTTGGTATAAATGAGGTCACTCAGCACCTCTTAAGTAGATGCTTAGGATATTTTGCCAGAGTGAACTTTTAAGATAGATCATTTTATAGCAATAGAGTAAACTCCAATAGTCTGGAGAATCTCCCAGTTTCAAACTGTAAATTCTTTGGGGCAGAGAATGTCTTTTACCATATGCTTAACTAGTAGAGTCTTGATGCAACTAGGAATTCTGTATGTAACTGAAATGTAAGTAGAATAACACGGAAAAAGAATAGGAAGTGTAAAAGACAAGATGTTAGCCGAGACAGACTTTGGGTCTGACCCAAAGTTTCCAAAATTATTTGTGAAGAATTATTGAGACTACAGACTCATCCTTCTTCACATGCCACTAACATTACTGCCTTCAGCCAAAGTGCTTTGGTTTGCATAACTCAAAAAGCAGTAGGCCATGCCTTGTCTGTTTTCTGCAGGAGTTTCTGTACCAAGTTTTTTCAAATGGAATTCAGTCCAGTGTTCAGTGCATGCATGCTTGGCATTACCTGTGTTTTTTCCTATACTGAGGTATCCACCTCTGATGTATCAAATCCAGAACAAGAAACTTCAGAGTTTACTGTGCACTGAACTCTAAGTTTTTGGAGTGAAGTCATTAGTCTGATATTGAGCTAGATATACTTGGTTCCTTTTTTATCAATTCAGCATGACTGTGATGTCTAGAATCATGTGTGGACCTCTCTATGGACTGAAGGTTGTGGAGGCAGATGATAGTTGCACTTTAAATAGCTAGACCGGTAAAAAACAGTTGTCAATAGCTGCAAAGCTAAAGAATATCAGACATAAGAGAATTAGTAGCATAAGCGTTCCTTTTAAGGGAAAGAGCTTGTTTACATAATGCTGATTTGCAATGTTAATGTCCACATGAACACAGCACAGTTAGTAGACGTTCTTGTTCTGGTCATGAGTCCTTGTGCCTTTTCACATCCAGGAAGCACAGTGGGAAATGCCAGCAAGTCTGGCCTCAGTCACTTGGTCAGATATCAAGTCAAGCCTGAAAGGCCAAGCCCTGGGAATTAACGTTTAAGAAGCTTCACATATGAATGTGAGTGGAAGGATGAACCTCACCTAATTTCATAAGTCTTAAAGCGTTTAGTGTAAGATTCTTAGATTAGAGGTGCTTCTTCAGAGATGCAATCTCCACAGGCATCTTTGGGGACAGATCTCTCACACACTGCTGACTGCAGAAGAACTTCAGAAAACTAAGACAGCTGGACACATAACTATCAGATGTTGAAACAAATCCCACTTCAAGCATGGCAAGGGCCTTTGGGTCCTTTTTAAAGGCTAGGTGTTATACACAGACGTTGCTGTAGAGACATAATGGTGCAACAGCCTTCTAACATGTGGATGTTTCTGAACATTCTCGCTGTAGAGAGATTACATAAATGCTTCCTAAAATATAGCTTATTTAGAAGTGAGGTGCATACTTGAGCTAATGTTCTTGCAAAAAGAAAAAAAAAACCTCAGTTCTCCTCACATAACTTTTGAAACACCTCAGACCAGAATGAAGTTATTTTTCCCCTCAAGAAGTTGGCAAGATGGTGAAAAGACTTGTGTGGAGGAGGTGAGAAATACCATTTCTAAATGCTGAGAAAACCACGTAAACTGTCCATGCTGACAACTCACATTCAGTGACAGTGGACCATTTATTACGTTAGTTTAAACTGCTACTGAAAAGCAATGATATAGGCAGTACCTTGACTGAAGATGGGAGAACATGCAAATATTGTTCATAAATGCTCCCTTGAATTTTTAAACTAAACTGGAACTCATGGTTTGTGCAGTTACACAGCCCACTTACAAACATTGGAGTAGTTCGGTTTACTCTCACGAGTGTTCACAGAGAGTAAAATACAGGCTTGTAAAGAGGACTATTGCAAGGCTTTGCACAGTTCAGCAAGAAGTTTCAGGAAGCACCTTACAAATTCACATAGGCATATGCATAAGTAGATTGATGAGTAAGTTAGCTTCACTTGACAATGTCCAATGGCAATTAGTTTAAACCACAGATTACTACTCTGGGCATTAAACTATTGGATTTTTGGACTTCTACCAGTCAGAGTCTAAAAACCCTGGACAAAGAGGTACAAGATGTGTAATGTAATGGCAGAAGCTGCTCCAAAAAAGTAAAAGGGAGTCTGATGAGATACAGAAAGACATGTTATAATTATCCCCACTGAACATTAAATACAGCAAGTGCACTTAGTAAAAAAGGTACACTGTGGATTACCAGGAACCTAATTGGTGAAATTTAGATAAAGCTTTGCTCCGCAGCAATTTAGTGACGATGAGATGCAGGCAAATAGAAGTGGCTGAGAGATTTTACCTGTATTCTTAACTGGCTATTAACTGCAAGACTGTTTGTTAAAAATACGTGCAAGAAGGAAAAAAAGTGGTGCTTATAAGGGTTATTGTAACACTTACATAAATATTAAGATGCTAGCACAATTGGCCCTGACACTTCCATTTGTCTTAGTACAATTGCTGTACTGGACTGCTGTTTGGCTGAATTCTGTAGTACGTCTATAACCAATAGCATATGTCCCACTGCCACAACTATTGCAGATCTTGCAGTGATATCAGATTCCAACTCAAGGAGGAGGTTTGTTGCAACATTCCAGCAGCATATAATCTCATAAGGATGTATATGGTATGAATGCAAATAAAACATACAGCTATTTCTCAAAAGATACCTGAGATGTTAACATGTAATCCTGTATTTATTTCATGTTTTAACTTCAAGTATGCTGATCTGGAAATGATTGACAAATGCTGACTGTGTAATAACTAGTGCTATGCTATTTGTGCACTATTTGCACAGAACAAATTGACATCAGTGGACTTCTGTCTAAGAGCTGCTGTGATATGGACAGTGAAGACCTAAGATAAGCCACTGAAGTCTGTAAACCATTATAATAGCAAAAGTTTGCCTAAATTGTAGAGCCTAAAATATCTAGTGGATCAACATGTTCTGACTGTCATAGGACGGCTGATGTTCTAAAACTTCAAAACAGTTCAGAGGAGACCAAGCGGTAGTGACTAATGAGCAAAGAACAATGTAGTTATTGCACTGATGTCTATTTCTGAAATAAAGAAACATAATCATAACTTAGCAGCTAAATCAAATGGAAGCTATTAACTGCACTTTCATTACCATGTAAAAGCGGGTTGCCACTGTATAATTTAAATAGGTCCATTCTGTAACATTTTTTTTCTAATTCATTCCTGTTCTGTTAAACTAATTGCTATTTTTCAGAGTTTTGAAAATGAATTAAATGGATGAAAAATGCAGCGGAAAACCAGGATTATTTAAGGAATTTAGAACAATAGGAAAGCATGACAAGGAAAGATCAGCCATTTGAGAATGAAGCAACATCCTGAGCCCGAAGCACAACGCTATTGAGTAAGCATCTGAGAAAATGTTTCATTTCTTCACCCAGGATGCATTCTCTTTTGTCTTTCTCCTCCTCTTCTAGCAGTGGGATTTAACTTAGTATTAACCTAGTGAAGTTTTGTTTTATTTGCATATTTGTTATTTAGCTCTGCAATTCCATAATTCCATGTCCTACTGTACCATGGAAGTCCCAGCTTCATCTCACTTGACTATGAGCTCTGAATGGCAGCAACTATCTACGGAATGTAGAAACCCTAAACGTCCTTTATAATCAATGGCGAAAAAGAGAGACTCCAGCAGTCGGCAATTCTAAGAGCTGAAAATACAACTCACCTTCTGGAGATCTCTCTTCCTCCGTTGATTGTAAAAGAAACTTAAAATAGGGACAGTCTTGACACAGGTGGCGACCATCACTTGGGATGATTCCCACCCACTCCCTTGGCATGTTCTCACACTTTCACAACTCCTCCTGAATCCAAGAAGTGAAGGTTCAAAAGGTTCTTCTATCCACTATGTCTGATTTAAAAGCAGGTTTAAAAAGCTGCTCCTACCAGAGTTCCAGGCACTATGAGCAAGATATTTATCTGGTTACAATGCTAGCTTCTGCTTAAGAGTGCCTTATTACATAATAAACACAAAAGATATCTTTGCATGATAATAGCATAATCATGCTATTATCATGCAATTCTAAATATTTGTATTTTTCAAAGATACTGCAATGCCTACCAGGATATAAGAATTTTCACCCTATTTTTTGATTACCTGCCCCAAGCCACTTGTAATACGTAAGGGTAAAGCAGCACTGTCAGGTAATTTAGTGCAGAATTTCAAAAATGAAAGTCAGGGACTTTTGAATATTTGAATTCTATATTGGAAGGCTATATATTTAAAGCTAACACCTTTTCATTTGGTCATGTAAAACTACTGTTACTCTTTTATCTAATTTCCTGCCCCTTTTACTAGCTATTCAATTACAGCTCTTTTCTGTTAGGAAGTGGTGGTTCAGTAGTTCACTGGGCCAAAAGTAATGTAATATTTTGCAAGTTTTGTTGGAAAAATAATATGGTAGTTCTATTACTAATGAAGAACACATTCGTTTCATAACTGAGCTTTACTTTAATAAAATTAATGAAAAATAGCAAGTATTGCCATTTGTTACACTAGTACAATCCACTGTGATTAACAAGCGCTGTACATTCTTGCCTATAAATCCAACCGTATCCTGTGGCTGTGTTGATTGTACAACAGAGCATCAAGCCATTGCTCAAATTCAGGACCTATACAGGAATAACTTAGACTAGTGCATTTCAGCCATGGTCTGCATGAGGGGTGCACTACATTTCCTTGATTTATGGACAACAAAATTAGAGACGGGTCCAGCTTGGAGCCCCAACCAAAATGCTTCTTAAATTTATAGAGGTTCAAAATAGCAAACCGATCCTAAACTAATTAGATTCTCTTTCACAGAATAGAACTTCCAAGTCAGAAGTTTTCCTTCAGAAAAATCTGGGAGAAGGGGATTGTTCTTTAGAAAACTGCAGGTCTTATGACTATAAATCTACTTAAACTTCACAGAGACTATAAAGTCTTTACAAAGTCTGAGCAGGTGCAATTATTCATCATTAGGGGCTAAAGCAATGACTTTTGAAATACACTGGAATTGCTAGGGCTTTTAAAAGCCCTTTGTTTTTTATTTGCTGTGTTTCAGTACACCTGATTTGACTGTAATGACTGTGATTATAGTTTCACCTGTCTCGTAATAATAATTTCTTATGGGGTAATTTCTTTTCTCTCTCCTAACTGCATCTTTAAGCTCCTTTTTCACATACACTATATTACTGAATGCCTACATTTTTATCATTGTGGTTTCCTTTTCACATTTCTTTCCTTTTTTTCTTTGCTTCATTCTTTTGCCATTCTTCATTTTTGCTTAGTCTAACATTTATTGTGGTTTATTTTTAGGATATATGTATATTTGGGTGGAATTATAAGCTGAACATTTATGTGTTGAGTATATTTTGGGGGGGGGGGGAAATAGATAATTGACAACTGTTCTTATTCATCTGAGAAATGCCAATAAACAAATGGCAGGCTCCAGTTCAATGAGTCCTCTACTGGTTAAACAAAACACTGAAAGCAGGCAAAAGAGATACAATAGAATATTTTTTTCAAAGTACAACAGTTTATCCTGGGGTCAAAAATATTACAAATGTTGACGTTTTAACTGTTTTGCAAATGCTATAATCCCACACTGAAACAACATTCAAATGTCAATAACATAGTTTGCACAAAGCATAGAACAGATATACTGTAAATAATCACTTTGAAAGGAAATGACACATGAAGCTGGAAATTTCTTTTTTACTTTTAGGCAAGTTTCTCCATTTATTTAGATGTCATATATATATATTGCCATTTAAAGTATAGTATTAATAGTTGGCTTAGTTTAACTGTCCCTTTCCCACACACACATACTTTTGCAGACTATCACTTACTGGTACATTTTTCAAAAGCTTAAGTCTCCTCCTATTGTCAAAGTGCTCCCCTGCCTTCATTCCTGCGTGATGGTTGCAATACACGAATGAAGCCCACTGGAACGATGGAATAGTGTTGCTGCTTGAGCATGTGTGCAGGTCCCAAAGTTGTATTTGCTTAAAGAAAAACACTGTGTTGAGCCATCTTTAAAAAACAATTATTACTTGCCATGGCCAATTCTCTTCTCAATTCACTGAGTAAGGATAGGCATAAGCATATATTTAAAGTGAGGAACCCACATGAACTAAAGGGACATATCAATATATAGGCAGGCCCTTGTAACGTTATTGGCACCATGCAGCTCCAGTAATTTTTTACCTTTGCTACGTTAATCCACAATGTTTATTTTTTCATGATCAGTCTTTTTTTTTTGTTACATGTAGAACATCTACTATGAATAGCAGAGGTTTCCCAGAGAGAGGATTGGAAAGGAGGGAGCTTGCTGAGCTTTGAAAGGGGGTTGTTTGTCTATTTGTTGGTTTTTGTTTTTTTTTTTTTTTACAACTGGCAAAACCCCAGCAGCTATTCCCCAGAAATTTCACAAGAAACATTCATAAGGGCAGGAAATCTACTGGCAAGAAATGGCAGATGAAAGAGTTATGTACTGCTAAAGGAGAGGTTTGCACCTGCACATTGCTTAAGTTGGAGAATATGCTATTAATATAATCACAATAGCATAACCAGCAGGATGCATAGTCATCTACCAAGAAGATTTCATTTCTAGACATCATGGACACTTTTGGCATTAGCACAAAACAAGGAGTTGAATCAATTTCAAATGCACACTAAATGGAAAGGAAAAATAAAACAAGTTAAACAATTACTATCAGGATATGATGTTTAAAATAAAGGTTAGAGCTGTGTGACGGAACCCAGACTGGTTTATTGCAGGTCCAAGGACACCAGACTGATTACAGCCAGGGATGCCCAGTAAATAGGGTCTGAGATATCCTGCTTCAGAGTCATTCACTGGATTTGGTCGTATTTTATTTTGTTTATGGAGGAAGCCTTTTCTTTTTTTTCCCTTCCGGGTCATTAAACTTAGTCTGCGATAGAGCTGAATAGTCTGCGATAGAGCTGCAACAGAGTTCAAAAAACTCCTATGGAACATTTTCTGGGGTCAGGATTTGCTAATTCATTGAAATGAAAATATTTCCAATGCATATCAAAATATATCAACAAAGTTTCAAAATAACTGTTGTCCCAGTTTTGAAACCTGGAAGCCCTGAGGTCTCTAGTTCAAAGGTAGCCTACTTGGTGGGCCATTCTGCAATGACAGGCCATCAATCCTCTACCCTAGCAGGCCAGGAGTTGAGCAATGGTCTGCCTGCTAGGCAGGAGTCCTCCAGAGCCCTGCAGGATTCCAGCACAACTTAGTTGAAATCCAACTGTCCCCATGAAAAGTTTAGATTTCAGTAAGTTGCCAAGGCCTCTCTGAAGTTTGCCAAATATCTTTACTTTTGAGATTGGTTCCATCAGCTTTTCTGTGCATGGGGTTGTCAGGTTTTTTCCAATTGATCTTCTCATCCAAAATAAACCTTTCTACGTACCTTGGTAATCACTTAGATTGCAAAAGTCCTACAACAAAACATGTACCATCCCTGGATGTATCCCTGGAGCCATGATCTTGTGTCTGGTTTCAGGCATAGAAAGGTTACTGCAAAACTTGGAGGATCATTGTTCAATCTGTCTGGTCTGCCGAAGACCCATGCCATGCACTCAGTCCTCTTCTTACTAAGCTTTATTTCTGGTGGTTTTGAAGCAGTCCTAGTGAAGTAATGCCCAGTGCTTCAATAAATGAGAAGGATTCTTACACCTGCCTTGCCAAGGCGATTCATGACAAATTTTGGGATTTGAATCTCCAGGACAGTAAAATGTAATTACAGGAAATTATTAAAATCAGTCAAAAAAGCATTCCTTAAAAAATAATACAGAAGTATACAATCTATATTACTTTCCCTTAAACAAGTATTATTGCATATCAACAGATGACAGAACAGCAACCATAAGAGCTCCATGGCAGGGATGCACTGTTGTAACTTGCACCATTATCACACAAAAACTGCTGCCCAGCCACACCAGGAATGACTTCTCTCACTGCCCAGGCCAAGTTCTCCTACATGATATACAGGTCAGGCTCCCATCAAGATTAATGGGAGCCATCTACTCACATGTAAGGTCACAATTTAATCCACCGAAACGCAGAAATACAGAACGCAACTTGTGAACTGAGAAGAGACAATGAACTACAGCCCCAGAAAAACGTACAGTAATCAGCAAAAGATTTTCTATTCCTGAGCGCAAAAATATTTGGGGGACTGACACATACTGGTTTGTTTATTCATAAATTAATTGAGCAGGATTGTTCAACAGTCTTCATACTAGCAAACCGCTGCTTTCATCTGGACAAGAATTTTACGATGGTCTTTAATGACAGCTAAGTTAACATAGCATGCATCAATATGTTATCAGAGGCAATATGTTATCAGAGGCAATGTCCTCATTGCTGTCTTTCTGATGTTTGTTTTCTCTCTCCTTTTCACTGTAAAATCCATGAGGACTACTGAGTGGGTAATGCCTTCTTAATTGCATGTTTGTCATTTTAATGTTATCTGAAGAACTAAGTTACAAACTTTATCATTTTGCTATTAAAAAAATGAAATAAACCCCATTTTAAGCATGAAAAGAATTACAGAGTATCCATCCAGTTGCTAGCAGCCAGCAAATGGTTCAAAAATCTCTCCTATTTCTTTACAGAGATTGGAATTCAGCAGTCTCATGGATTAGATTATAAAATTAGCCTATCAGCCCCAAAATGAGCATGTTTTTTCTTTGTAGTAACGTAGCTAAAATGCATTCACTGGACAGCAGGTTGGCACCAGGTCGTAAAAGGTATGCGCCATTTTGTAAAACAGAGCAGCCATCCATAATCTTGTTCGTTTCCAGATAATAAAAGGAAAGTCTCATTTTGCGACTATAAAAAAAGTTAAAGCAGTGCAGCTGTAACCAGAAATTCAGTCCACTTGTGGTTTAAAGAGCTCCACGCCTACTGTACATAAAATAATACACTGGTATCATTAGCATAGACAACAGCTTGTTTTCAATTTGGCTGCAGATAATGAAATTATCCCCCAAATTACCATAAAGTGGAACAAATAAACACAAAGGGAAAACCTTTTCTTTTTTTCACCCCCCCCGCCCCGTTAGCAGCGCTGCCTTTCAGCTATTTAGAAGCAAAGCAACGCTTCTGTTTTTCTAAAGCTCTACGCTGACCTCGAGCAGATAAAGCACATTAAATGACAAACACGCAGCAAAGAGTTACTGCGCGCTCCCCCCTCGCCTCTGTTTACATTAGGAAATCTACCCAGGGACGAGGCAAGGGGGAGGCAGGAGGGCTGCCTTTCAGCGCCGCGCTCAGCTCCACTGGCTCCGGCTGGAGCTGGCCCCTGTTTCTGAGTAAGCTTACTCCACTCCAGATGTGCCTCGGCTCCAGTGTGGCTGCCATGTACAGTAAATCGGCATCTGAGGGCTCGTCAATCTGTGGGGTAGAGCAATTGCGGTCTCGCCAGGCCGCCCCACTGGCACAAACAGAAATTTGTGCTGCTAAGCTGGAAAAGAAGGAGGAGGAGGGAGAGGAGGGGAAAGGCGGGGGGAACCGGGAGGGAAGAGGACAAATAACGGGAGAGCAGTGTGCGAAAGGTGAGGGGCTGCGAGGTGTTAGCTCCTCGAAGAAGAAGGGGAAGAAATAAACACTAATAGTCGACCGGGGAAATGTTCTTAATGCGTTTGTAAATTTACTTGCAAATGTTTTACACTTAAAAAGAAAGGGGAATACTGCGTATCATTTGAAAATGTTGGCTGTCTATAGGTCCCTGCGGATATACTGGTTTAGTACGACTTGTAACCAGAGCAAGAGAAACATAAAATAGCTGGGAAAACACAGCCAATTAGTCATTACATGTAGATTGTAAAAACAAGAGAGCGAGAAATACCCTTAGCAAATTGAATCCCTCTTGTTTATGTCACTGGTATAGGAGTGTGAAAAAGCGGAGGCAATGACGCCTTCTAATCAAAGTGCAACCTGCAAACCAGTCCGTGCTCCGATTCCAAATCCTGTAGGATTTCCTGACTCGCATAAGATTTACCTATTTGCTGTCATTATAAAATACAAATTGTTTCGCTAATCAGGCAGTTTGCTTTGGACCTGACCCCAGTTGTACAAACTCCAAGTTGGACATTCATTTCTGATCTCCTGCCACCAATGCCGCCATTGCTAACTGAGTTTTAATAGGATGAGAAAAGGATCTTTTCTTTTATAGTAGGTTCAAATGAGCTACCCAGCTTCAAGCTGACTATAGCTATGTTTTCCTAATCACTGATTTTTTTATAGCAATTCTGAGGACCAAAATGTCTGCTCCCCCTCCCTTCTCTTACAACAGTGCCAAGTCCAAGAATGTAAATAAGTGTTAAATTGAAACACAGAACAAAAATGGGTCAGATTTAGTGTAAATGACTCATAGTTAAATTTAGGCTGCTCTTATTTGCAAATGTGCACTTTAACAGCAGCTCTATATGGATATCTCAGGGTAGAATGAGATGCCTCATTTATTTATTATTTTTGTTGTGGTTGTGCCTAAAATTCTCAACAAAGACTCCAGGCCCCACTGCACTATGCACTGTAAAAGATGAGCTATGCATTCTAAAGACTCTGTTGCCAGACAGGCTATCTTCTGGCAACAGTACAGTTCAGGTTAAATGGCAGCACCTTAAATGGATAGAAATATTGTCAGCTCCTCCAAATTTTCAAAAATCTTGAATCAAAGCTGCAAAAAATCATGAGGCTCCGTGAAAATAGTCTTACTATTTTCCAAAAAATATAGGTCCTTTCTTGTTTCCTACTTCATGGGCTTTTAACTCCTACTTTAAAACCTTCCCAACTCACTGTAAGAGTACAAACGTTACTTTTTTAAAAAGGAATGCTGATTCTTGCAGTACCACATGATTTAAGGAACAGAGGCTTTAAAAAAAATCAAATGTCAATAGACTTGAAATAAAGCCGTAAGACCTGGCAATACAACAACTAGAAGTAGATGGGATTTGATTTTCCCGAGCACCCCACTGAGCGGGTAGAAAGCTCTCTTCCCTCCAGGGTAAATCAATCTTGCAAGCTACAAGGCACTCACGTTCTGACTAAGAAGAGCATATGTAAGCACATACAATGAAACAATTAAAATAAATGTGATTATTCTTGTGGTTAAATTTTATAATGAGCTTTCAAATTTTGGAGGCACAAGTCTGAGATCGTTACCTTAGACACAGGGCAACAGCAATCCCCAGCAAACAAGCATCTGCAGTGAGGAAAAGCTCATGCAAGAGAAAAAGTGTCACATTACTAGCTCTTAAATGCCCACCAGAAGGAGGCACACTCTCTCTCATTTCTATATTTCATTTCAGTTTCAAACTCATGCCTCTGCTAACCCCCCACCCCCATCTCTAAAGCATGTTCTCCGTTGCTTTATGCCATGTACAATCACTTACAGCTGGACAAAATTGACATAAAACAAGTGTATCAAATCAAGATGGCAAGAGAAGGATCAAAATAACCTCAAAGACTGATTATTTAAAATTAGGCTGGCCAAAGCACTGGTAAATGTATAACAGGAACTTCCCTCCACTGGCAGAAATATGAACTGGGCAACCAAACAGGTGTTTTCAACGGCCAACATTTCTATGCAGAAAGGCAACACAGATAAGTCTCATTAGACAGTAGCTCCATTTAGTTAGGAATGTGACTTTTCCCACCCAGTCAGCGGCCCAAGGGAAAGACGATACTTAGGGGACAGCAAGAACAGCACCGGTTCTTAGCTCATCCACCACAATAATGACGCTAATTTGAGAATAAGTGAGCATAAAGCTGCTAATAGCTGTCTGTAAAGAACCGTGTATGATGGTAAGACGATAGCAGACAACGCTAAGTGACCATGGAGGAATGTATCTGGAAGCCAGGACACAGAATGAGTGAAGCATGAAGAGGCTGTTGAAAATGAATCACCGAGAGAGATAGGAATAGCAGAGCAAATAGTCCAGGCCCTCTCCTGATCTTTTCATTTAAAACACAGGCAGGCCCTCTCAGTGCTCCAAACTCACAACAGTGGTGTGCTTCCACTTTAATTTTAGTCATGTTTTTACAATGTAAAAATCAATTTGTTTACATGTGCATCATAACTATATATTTAACCTCAGGTTTATCATTAGTATGACCACAAAGGACAATTCCACTGAAATTTTTTTTTTAAAAAAAAGGACAAAATCAATTGATAATCTTACTAAAATGTGACAATACCTTCTTGCTTTGATGGCTACCCTAACACAGAATGCCCTCTTGCAAGAAATCAGGTAAGATTAAAGAAAAATTGCCCGTGGAAGAAATGACAGTTCACATTTCCAACTAAAACTTCCTTTTAGCTGTGCATTAGAACCTTGGATCCACTTCTTTTCTTGATTTTTCTTCTATGCAAATTTCCATGCACCTGAAAACAAAAGGAAGGACAACACTGGCCAGCCATTGTGTGGGCAGATGTTGTTTAAATTTCCACACGAGATTCTGCCAAGCCTCCTTCTTACACAGACCTCTGACACCTGTGTTATTTGGAAGGATTACTTACTATATTAGTGAACCTCCCGGAGGGATTCAGACAAGACTAGCAGCTCAGCACACGGCTGCAGAGCAATCCCACCGAGCACAGTGGGATGCAGTTATCCTTCCTTACTTCACTCATTCTGCAAAAGTAAGAGGCAAGAGCCCCATGTTCCAGGGAACATACAAGCTGCTCACTTCATGCATCTCCTAAGAAGAAAGGGACAGTAACAAAAGTGTATTAAGTATCCCTTTTACAGTTATTTAAAAAGGAAACAAAATCTGCAGAAGACTAAAAGAATAGGCTGTATTTGGGTTGAAATTGTCTGCAGCATAACCTGAAAACTTGGCATTTCCATCGTAGTTCATTAAAGAATTATCAGTAAGTGCACCAGGCTTATATATGTCAAATGTTGTCTAACAGGCTCTATGATGCCTTTGACACCTGCAGAGAAATTACATTAAATCTGTAGCAACAGTATTAGGTAATGCACAAGAGTTCAGTGTTCAAAACATCCTGTTCTTTACTTAGCCTCTTGTCTTACACAAAAGCAGTTAAAAATAATAGAGGTTGTTCAAGTGCCAGATTTACAAGTTTGTGTTCATAGAATTTGTAAGGCTCATCTTGCAAGGTTGTTTTCTTATACCTGTGGGCTGGGGAAGGGGAAGCAGGGTACGGCATCAGAGGGAGGAAAGCTTTGTGAATGGATGGATTCATGCTTTCAGGACAAAATGAAATCATTTCAATTGCTCTGACAGTTTTTTTTTTATTATTATTATTTTTCTGAAAAGTAAAATCTGTAAGCAGTGAGAGACAGAATGAGCATCATGTAGCTGGACTGGAGATAGATTCAAGTCATGGAATATTTCTATTCATAGTTTGAGATCTCGGGGGTTGGATCAGCTAATTAGTAAGACAGATGCCATTTGCAAAACTTGGATGTTGATCCTGATGCAGAGTTTGAGCTCATCAATCTTGGGAAATGTTTAGAGAAGAGGAAGTTTGGCTCTCATCTCTAATTTCACACTAGAAAATTCTAGCTGGATTCAGCAGTGGAAGAAAAATTTAAAAGACTCTCTGTGGCCCCAGATAGGCATCTATGGCCTTGCTGTGTGTACATTGTAGTAACCTCACTGTTACAGAACTAAGTGAGGCCCTCTCCGTGCTGGGATTTTGGGTTCCTGCTGTTGCTGAGGGAAATCTGAGCAGAACAATGCAATCCACTGGTGCCTCTATGTTCTTGTCACATTCGTGAGTCCTATGAATAATTTCTTTGAAATCAAGATCCAAATCTGTAATTCATCCCTTTATTCTTATTTTCACGAGGTGTTGAGGGTTTTGCTTTTATTCCTTATGTTTATGAGATTCTCGTTTTCTCTGGGAAGCTGGGAAGCAATGTATCGATGGTATGCTGGACTGGAAATAAAAGGGCCTGGCTCAGCACATCAGTGAATTCTGCTCCCAGCTCTTGGCCTGTGTCACAGAATCACTTCTTAGGCACAGATATGCATCAATCTAAAAAGTGTAAAGAATTTTACTGTTGCTTGATATGGTGCTTTGAGATCAAGATATGAAAAAGACTAGGGAGAAATAACAGTAATTTGTACACAAATAATCAATGCTGCCAGATAAAGCAGCAGACCACAAACAAGGTAAATTGCACACTTTCACTGAAGAGTCTTCAATTTATACCAGATCAGATCTGAGCCCTGCCATTTTATCCAAACATCTACATGCAGTCTATCTGTAACATATCCCTCATAAAGTTCTTCCTCTTACTTCCTGTGAAAAGGAATATTACAGAACTGCACAGAGGAAGGGCAAGTTTCAAAGCTTTGCGGAGAGCAGATGGAAAATGTGATAGGAAACTGAAAAACAAACATTTGATTTTTTTATATATATTAATTACACTTCACAATGGTTAACTTCCACTCATACCTTTCTCTCAATTTTCTGTCATCTACAATAACAGAACTTCTCATTCTTACATTAACAATGATACACTGTTGGGGCTTCTTCCAGTAACAATAGTAAAAGATTCTGGTAAGTGTTTTATTATCAAAGACAGCAAAAAGTCTTATTTTATATAGGAAATAAGCCAAGATCAATAAAGATATAACCTATTGTCTTTATTAACTTGATGGAATAAGACTTCTAAATTAATTTTTTACCAAAATGCAGTCCCTTTTACTAGGATTCTCTGCATGATTTCCTCTGCAGGAAATAGTGGATGAACTCCAGATCTCTGAAAGAATGATAAAGTGCTATGAAATACAGGATCTCCCACAAGAATGCTAGATACATCACATCTCATGGACCTGGGAAAGACCAAACAAAACTTATACAAGGCCCAAACCCAGACTGGGGTCTGGCATTTGAATAATCCTGGAGTATTTCCAACCCATCTCATTCTATCTCAGTAGCAGCTCTATTTTTAAAAGCAGGTTAAACTCAAGAGATCTTGTTTAGACACCTCAGCTGATTTTCAAATTGTTAGCATTCAGCAACACTTTTGAAAATCAGAATTCTTATTTTGCATTGTTGATTGTGAAATAAGCTTTTGAACATTCAGGCCTGTAAACATCCAATTATTCTGAATGTTTTCTCTTTTGCAGCTATTGTCTATTAAAGATAGATGTTGCCCTGTAACTCCTTGCTGATTAACACATTCCGCTGGATGTCTAATTTATGAGAGATTTATACTGTGCAAACACTATTTACAGAGAGCATTCAACTCTCTCTAAATCAATTAGATATGGCTTTAGGCACATTCTCTATCCCAGACCGCCAGAAAGAGGGTTTTCCTTTTTACCTGCAGATGGGATTCCAAAACCACGTCACCTCTGGGAAGCCACAGGATAGCTTGCCAGTGTAGCCTGCCATATAATTGAAATGCAATTCAAGGGGTCTTCTGAGGAATTTCTCCATCTCTGGAGGAGGCCGACCAGCAATCTGACCTCTAGTAAAGACAACAGAAGGAAGCTTCCTTGGAAAGATAGCAGGAACTTTTTTCTTTGAAAAGCATTCTTAGGTGCCATCTGCTGATACAGTGCAGACTTATCTCCTGAGGTCCAGACAAGTCAGTGTTACTGATTATGCCAATATACCTCATGCAGTTCTCACTGCCTTACCTAAGAATGGGAAAAGTCAAGGAGAGCAAGTGAAAAACAAAAGACAGCCTTACCTAAAGGAAAGGTTTATCATTAGAAGTGTCCTAAATGTATCTGAATAGAACTCCCTGCATATATGTGAAGTTTAGGAATTTTACTAGTTTAGTGTTCTCTGTAAACAGTGGTCAACATTGTGAACAAAAAGCTAGGAAAATGTGTCTATAAACTTGGTGGATACACACATAAGCAGATAACTACAATTATATATTGTGTGTTCAAAAGGCATAAAGGTATATATGAATTCATAATGTTCAACAAAGGCAAATATGAAGTCTTGCATCTGTGACAGTCCAGAGGCCAACAATTAGAAAGCAGCCTTACAAAAAAGGACCTGGGACTCCTGGAGGACAAACTAAATGTGAGTCCGCAGCACACCTTTGCCAACTTAGTACTGGGCTGCATTATTAAGAACATGGCCAGCAAATCAAAGGAAGTGATTATTCCTCTTTATTCAGCACTTGTGAGACCACATCTGAAGGACTGTATCCAATTCTGGGATACTCACAAACTGAAACAAGTCAAGATCAGGGCCACCAAGGGGGACAGAGGGCTGGAGCTCATGACTAGTGAGGATAGTTGAGCAAGCTGGGTTTGTTCAGCCTCGAAAAGGGAAATTTAAAGGGGAGGGTCTCATCGCTATCTTCACCTACCGGACAGGTGGTCATAGAGAAAATGGAACCAGACTCTTCTCAGAAGTATACAGCAAAAGGATGAGCAGCAATGGATGCAAGTTGCAGCAAGGAAAAATCCAACTACATAAAAGGAAAAATTTATTCACAATGAGACTGGGCAAACACCAGAATAGGTTGCCCAGAGAGACTTTAAAATCTCCATTCCTGCATCCTACACTCAAAAGCTGACTTGAAAAGTCCTGGGAAATATGTTCTAACTTCAAAGTTAGCAAGGCTTTGAGAAGATGATTGGACCAGAGGAGGTCCAAAGGTCCCTTCCAACCTAAATTATTCAATGAGTCTATATTAGTATGCAGAAGTCCATCTGTTTGCACTGGTTAACCTGTTTTCCATCCTGCATCAGAACCAGAGTAAGTGCATGTTGTACACATTTACAGTTTGTGGGACAAAGTGACCCACTACTGGGGCAGAATAACACTAAAGAAGACCTGGAGTCAAGGCAATCAGTATGCCTCAAACAAGCCAGAGACGCACAATAAATTAACCAAATCCATCCAAACAAACACTAAAAATTCCCATGACTCAACCGCCTCCATAGCCTGTCAGCTCTACCTCCCACCTCTACTTAAGCCCAAACTGCCAGATATTTCAGTCCAAACATTGTGGTTATACAGGCCCCCTCCAAGCCCAAGGCCCAGATCCATGAATCCTGCCTTAATCCACTCCTGAGAATCTGTGTATTATTTGGTCAGAATTTTGGTTGTCTATATTTGGAAAGTCTCACCCGCAGTCTCTAGCTGACTAAAGGAAGCCAAAGAAAATGTAAGATTTAGTGGTTACCAAAGCTGAAAACCTCCTTGAATATGACCATTCCTTATGTATTTATGTACTTTGTATGTACCTACCAAACCCCTAAGAACTTCAGTATCCTCCTTATTTCATTTATAGGGAAGGGATGAGAAAGAGTCTGTTTCTATAGAATTCCCCAGATACAATCTACTGCAGAGTACATCATTAATAAAGGATTCTTCTATTTATTTGTTTCACCCAGAGCAGCTGGTCAGTTGTATCTCTCTGGGGCATGTCAACTAATACATATTATTTCATAAGCTGAGAATTTTTGAATAATCCTGTCTTGTCCCTTCCATTTGTATTACATTACATGGGAGTAAAGAAGTATGTTTTCGTTATACTGTAGGAAGTTAAGGGAAAAAAATATTTACAAAACACTAGAAAAGGAGTGAGCAGAACTGAGGGTTATAAAAATCTGATAAGCCAGATTTTCTGTATAAAAGGTTATATTTCAAAACAACAAAGGAGAAGGCTAACAATAAATCTGAATCATGCTCATGTGAGGTAGAACTAGTAAATGACAACTGAGAAAAATGTATTAAAAGCAACAATTAGCATTCTCTTCCACAGATCTCAAAGCACTGATGCCCCACTGAACCCAACAGGAATCTATCGCTGATTTCAGTGAGAAAAGCTGGGTCATTAGCCTCATTCTCACAGTTGGAGAAACTGAGACTCAAAAACGTTAAATGAGTTGCAGGATATTACCCAGCAAATGGCAGAGCTGGGAATAGTACTCAGCTCCCCTGGAGGCCAGTCTGTGCGTCATCCACTGCACCACTTCCTCATACTTGAAGACAGCAACAGAGCACAAATTTCAGGGATTTTGTTTAATGAGAACAGGAGAAGGAGAGATTTGGAGGCTCACCTCTAAAGTGAAGGAATGCTGGGCTTGTTTCATTGTTCCATCCAGTGTGCAACTGCTGACACTTAAACCTGAACATGTCTTTGCTCATATGCAGACTATTAAGGAAATAGAGAATCAGGGATGATCACAAGGAGAAAAAATCAATTCAATTTATTTTAGAAACAAACACACAGTAATCCAGACTCTGTACACACTGGGTCAGGAGGCAATTTTGCAAATCATTATCAAATGTGATTTAAACACTGTTTCTGCTGAAGTGCTTGAATCAGCTAGATGGTTAACATTAAAGGGATACAATGCAGGGGTCTTACTTTACATCAGATGCCTGCCATTCCTGCTTTCTACAGATTATTTCTCTTCAACTTGAAAAGGGTGATTTCAGGCTGTTTAATAAAAAATTGTAGCATGATTATGTCTCACTGCTGTATAGGTGGCACATTGCTCTACTCCCAAGAGACATACGCTGACTTTGCAGCTTGTTCCTATAAGGGGATTTTGAGCATTTAAAATGACGAATATGAACTCATTTCCATGGCAAATATTGTCCAATAATTCTTTCTCCCTGTGCTTACTGCTGCCCATGATTTGGTACTAGCATCTGATCTAGGTGGTTGTGCATCCCTGAGAGAAGACAGAATGGGACAGCACTAAAAGACACCGGCTTTTCGTTCCTTACTCTGGTTCTGGTCCATGGACCCAGAGTATTTTAGGCTGCCAGCACACTCATAGCTGAGAAACGGCCCATCGTACCCGGGGCCATGCAAGGCCCCAGCTGAGGTGCCCTTCCTTAGACCAGCAGACCGTGCCCCTGGCTGGAGCCCGCTTGCTCCCAGGAGAGAAGCAGCTGCTGGAGTGCTGACACCACTTGGCAGCAGACCCAGTGGGCTGAGTGCAGCTGACGGCTGCAGTCACTTACTGCTGACTACCTGCACAGTGCATTTTTTCCAAAAGATGTCAAATCATTTTACCAAGATGGCTGTTACACATTATTATTCTGATGGTTCTGTAAAAATGTGCTGAGGTGGGCAGTCATTATGGTCAACACTGTCCGAGATGGTTGCTAATTTCAAGCAATTTAAATTGAAGGACATGGTAGATACTGAACATTTTAGCTTAAGTGACTTTCCTGAGGGCAGAGTGTGAACAGCAGAGCTGCAGATTATAGGATTCACATTTTACAGTTCAGGAAACTTTCAGATGGACTATGCTAAACACAGTGATTCAGAGGCAGAAAATTCCTGCTCTTCAATTCACTTTAAGCCTTCTGACTTTGTTGCCTTGATACAAACCAATTACAAAACTTAGCTTCATGAAAGCTAATGGGAAATAAATGTTACTGAAGCTGCAGTCTTCGGACATTTCAAATTTTTCCTTTTATTTTAATCTTTGAAACCTTTTAACTAAACTGGGACTTTAACATTACAATATTTCAGCACTTTCTTTTTAATGACATTTTACTCATTACGCTGCTCCCACCTACTACTAGCTGCTCTTCTGGACTAGCTTTGGTTTCAGGGTAGGGTGTTTTTTTTTTTTTTTTTTTTATTGGTTTTTCTTTTTTAACTTGTCCTAATGCAGCTGTGTAATATATGACAATAGAAGGTAATAAATACTGCACAGCTGAAGCTGAAAATAAGTTGAGTTAATGGAAAGAAGTGAAGGTGATGACACTCCTTTTGTTTTAAACAGAAAAATCATGAGATAGTTTCAACAATATGTTTTACACAAACACAAAAAGAAATTCCTCATTTTTTCCCCAAAGACATCCTAGTCCAAATTCATTCACACTGGAGAATACAAATAAATAAATAAATAAATAACCTCTACATAAGTTCATGAATTCACGCAAAGTGGAAAAACATTTGTTTCTAAAACCCAGGTAAAGTAGGAGTCCTCCATTCTGCTGCTAAAATCCTCTGTGTTGCTTGTGGTGGCTAGAAATTAAAGAGTTAAAATGAAGACTATTCAAAAGAGTAAAGCATATGTTATATGCAGCATGTTACTTGCTCATGGGGCTTCCCACAGGCCAGTGAAGGTTGGGAACCACTTCTGTAAAGGAAATGTATATGGTGTCAAGTTATAGATCGTCCAGTGTGTTAGTTCCATCTCTGCAGCTGATTAGCCCTAGAATGACTTAGGCCTCACATACTTTCTTACAAACATTATTTAGTCAGGTTTCAAAACTTAAGTAGGCAAAACACTGTTATTCCCAGTTTACAGATGAGTTGTAAGTATAACAGGGTTAACAGCTTCTGCATGGTGACACATTAAATGAACATCAGGAGCAGGAATAAAATCCAGTTTCCCAACATTTGCCCACTCAACCATAGCATCCATAGTCTAAACCATTTAGATCAAAAAAAAAAAAAAAAAAAAAAAGTTAAAAAAGCCAAGCTTCTTCACTGAAACCATGGCTCTTGAAACTATTTCTGATGCCTACGTAAGCATTATAATTTCTAGAGCTACTATGCATCTGCAGCTTCCAGAGGTCACCTACCTATCCTAATTTTTCCAAGCCTCAGCTTCTCAATCTTTCAAAACAGAGATAAGAATAGCTATCCATCTTCCAGTCTTCCTGCCCACTGAGATGAATGAGAGACTGATCTTTGGCCACAGTGGCTATGAGATTTTCCCCTTATATTCTCTTGCCTCCATTTTGGAGAGCAGTTGTCTCAACGTGGGTGAATGTCTGCCTCAAGAGAAGCTGTTGTGCTGAGGATCACTAGCTAATTCTTACTATCCGTGCACCACCCAATCCAAACAGCAAAAATGACAAGCAAATAAAGTAGCACAACACTGAAAAATAAGAAAACAGCACAACACCCTATCAGCAGCAGCTAGAAATTCATCTTGAAAAGCTTAACTGCTCCTGTGGCACAGAAGCGAAGGAGTGATTGTTCTGTGTCGCGATGGCATTGCCCAACAACCCATTCTGTCTAAACTATCACAACTGGCTAAATTATCCTGTCTTGTGTTTTCTTTTAATTAATTGTTTAGTTTAAAGAGAGGATAAAAGGGGCTGGCTGGGATCCAAGCTAGATTGCCTGCTGCTCTGATAGAAAAAAGCATTGATCAGAGTATTTCTCCATAAATTGAAATGTGTATCTCATGGGCTTTTAGTAATAGCAAAACAAGTTTATATATCTGTGTCTAATATAATTCTGTCCTCTAATCATTAACAGTTCCTTGATCCCCTCTCTTCTTCTTGCCTCCTTTATGCTATTTATTGAAACTTGTAATATAAACAGCATTTCTTCATCTACTGTCCTTCTGAAATTGTTGATGGCCTGAATAACTGCAGTAGCACAGAACACCACATCATTTCCTCGGCATAGCACGCACTGGTGTTTCAGTCACATGTGGGTACTGTCTGGTGCTAGTTATTGTTCAGGGCTATCATCAGCAACTTGGTGAGCATATTACTGGACCAGATTCTCTTCCAGTGTAAATCAGCACACCACAATATGACCTCAGGAGCATCAGGCAGACTCACACAAAGCTGAGGATCTGGCCACGTGACCGTTCCCAACTAAAATCACATTCTTCCCTCACCACATTCTGGAAAATTAGAGACTGCATATCTTTCCAAACATGCTTATGGAGGTAGCAAACCCTTTCATGAGGGAGTTTCTCAATGTCCGAGTGCAGCACAGAAGCTGACAGGACACCCCACCACTTTTGCCCCTCATTGCCACATTCCTTTCCCAGGCCTGGCTGCTGAGGCGGTCTGAGAACTATTCTGGCTGGGAAAGATCACATTGCCGAACAGGGATGAGAAAGGGAATGTGGTTTCCTGAAAGGTTTCCAGCAAGTACATGGGAATGGAGCTCTTGAAAGAGAGACATGGAGCTGGAAGCACTTCACTTCTGAGAAACCTTTCCAATCTGCTCCCTGGGCCAAATGTAATAACAGCTCTGACATTATTATTACAAAGAGGGAAAAAAAATCATTCTTTCAGCTCAGTGCTGTAAGTCCTGTGTTTTGAAGCCACACCTACTCTGAGACCTGAAAGTCATGTGGTTTTAACAGGCAAGTGTGCAAAAAAGAGAAGTTTGTTGGGCACATCTCTACTAACATGTATCCCTAAGCCTTTCTGGAGGTGCCAGGAATGCTTCTGCCAACAAAAAAATGAATTTTAAGACATGTTTTTAAACTTGGGTCCCTCCTTCTATCTCTTTGGACTTATGGGGAATATATTGTCACAAAATGTCTGTGATATATGACGATATATGATTTTTTTCCTATTGTCAGTCATGATCTAAATATGAGGGAAAATTCTGCATGAAAACAGGCTATCTTGCCATTTGATGTGGTAAGCTCTACGTTTGGTAGAATCCTTCTACAGCTGCAGAGTCTCTCCCTTTTCCCATTTCATATGCTACACTGCATAACAAATTAAAAGAAATTATTTGAAATGTCTCTCTAGACAAGGCAGAATATGCATCCAAGTCCTTACAAGTGCACACTGATAGACTTGTGCTAAATATTCAGACTATCACCAGAAGCATTAGGATATAATGTATGAAGTAAGAAACAAAGAAGCAAAAGCAGTAATGGTCTGAAGACTCAGTTTCTGCCTTATCTTCAAGAATATGGTGGATTTTTCCAACAGATGAGTTGCAACAGAAATGCTGTTGACAATGCAAAGGGGAGAATAAAGGCAATTGAAAAGGTATAAACCAGACTGGTATGAAGAATTTTTATACCTAGACTTTGTTCTAGAAAAAAAGATGGTGGGGGGGAGGTTGCACTAATTCAGCAACCTTCATTTCTAAACAGGTTATGCTAAATTGGTACAATTTTTTGTTTAGATAAGGCCTCAGACTCACTGACTCCCTGGAACCTCCTCTCAGTCTTACCTCTAACCACTTTTTCCAGCCCATGGCAGAGAAAAATGTACCACAGCATGCAAGCCAGACACCAGTACTATCATAAGTGCCTCTCCAAGAATGTCTCAGCAAATGTCTCAGAATCCACTATTCTTGCACACAGTGAGCAATTCATTTGATTAGGACTACTTATCATGAGCAAAGTATCCAGTGAGAATAAAAGGCACAAAACACCTGAGAGCCATCAGCATGCAGTCTGATATCATGTCTAAGCTGATATAAAACAAGTCAATCAATGAATTAGATTTTTGGAAAATTAGTGTCATTAGGAATATTCTATTCGCATTTCTGTACCAAATCATTTAACTTTGTGGGTGTTTTTTTTTTCTTTTTAACTAAGTATATAAAAGGAATAGGAACACAAAAGTTCTTACCAGTATAGTAAAAAGTAAAAGACCATTTCCTTGCAGAGTTATGGCCATGTTATACAAGGATTAACGACAGTAAGGTCTTTTGACTTATGAGAAAATATGACCCTAACTATACAATCCAAAAATGACAGCATACTTTTCTTAAAATTCAAGATACAAGGTTTTAAACAGTTGATGGGTAATTTTAGCTGATGCTAGAACTTCAGGTAACAATCCAGGCAGCTGTTTCTGTACCATTTCTGTTTTGTAGTTGAACTCAAACAACAGTTTGAGTTCTCTCAAACTCAACTGGAACTCAACAGTTCCAGCCTCATTTTCAAGCAAGCAGGAGTATGTTTGAATTTTTTTAGGAAAAACATCATACGCTGCATGTGTGTTTATTCTTTCAGTTTGACTCTTTCAGTCAAATAGAAACAGCCAAAAAAAGCCAGAGATTCATAATGGGATACAGGTAATACCACTAAAAAAATCAAGTAGCAACAAAACCCTCATAGGACTAAGAATTCCTAAATTGTAACAGGTTTAAGCAACAGACTGTGCAAATAAGTCTGAATGTCAGATCCATAGGGAAAAGGATACTTGCAGTAGGTGGATATGCAGCACCTAAATCTAAAATGATGACAAAAAAACCTGCCTAAACTTGGAGATGCAGTCATGAGAGCCTTTCTTAATTCACATGAAGTATTATCAGGTTGTTGACATTTATTTCAACAAATGTGCAGGGCTGCCATAATATGAATTGATCTTCAAGGAAACCAGCTCAGTGAGTGCTTCCAGTACAAGCTCAGCACACACTGATAAACTGAAGTCTTCACAAAAAAACAGCTGTGGGCATCATGTTTAAGTGGAGTAGGAGGAGAAATTTGTGTCAATGACACCTTTGTGCTTCTCATTCAACAGGGGCTTAATAATTTACAGACACTGGCTTGGAAGCAGGAGTGCCCAAGAGAGTGCCCTAAGCACTAAGCAGCAGAAATGCACTCCTTTGCTCGCTCTAGTTCAATGAATCTCAGAGTCCTTGCAAGCATCTGGCAGTGACATACAGGAGGAACTATTCCAGAAAGATCTGTCTTTTACCTGTCTTTTATGGGTTGGTAGGAAGAGGATTTGACTCCCCCCTCCCTTGCCTTACAGGCTACAGTTCAGAAGATAGAGCCCATGTCTCCTCCATCTCAGCAAGTGCTCTAACCTGTCAGGTTTGCCTTTGGTTACATTGAGGAAGAACAGTTGACCCCTGTTCGTTCTTACCCTCTTCAAAAGGGGGTCTGGGCTGAGGATCATGACTAGAGAGAGAAATCTTCCCACAAACCCTGCTGAGGGTCAGTAATGAGTATGTTTTCAGGCACTTCCTAGCAGAAGTTCAATGCTCCCTCCTGGCTAGCTCCAGACAGCTCTCTATTCAGTGCGAGAGTTTTCTAATTCATCTTTCTGAATCAACATTTAGTGTGCTCTCTTGTGCACTCAGGCTTATGGTTTCCCATCTGGCGAGTAGATTCCTAAGCTCATTAGACCTAATGCACTAATTAACAATGAAAACATGGCAGACAAACTGTTCTTGAGCAATAAGCTGCCCTTCACATATGCCTTGTTTTCTGACTGACTCTTTTCCTGATGAAAAGGCACTGGAATGCCACATTATTAGCATCCTCTGTTTTATTAGTATGATAGTCCTCATGTATATCAACAAGAGATTTACATGGCGGGCCAGCATGAGAGTGACATTCTGAATAGGCATCAACCCCATCTGGTTTTTGCAGCATCTCGTAAAACCAGCATGTGTGTCCATAAACTCAGAAATGCCATCAAGCCCTGTGGAGGAAGTTGCCACTCAGGCAAAGTTACCTTCATGCGATCTTCAGAGTTGCAGAGCTGTACATAATTTTCATCAGACCTGGCTCAGAAATTCTGACAATGCAGTCTATACATGAACCAGAGAAAGAGAATCTAAAGGGTAAGCCATCAATAATCATAAAATGTAAGATTAAGTGACTGAGCAGCAACTAATTTAACCAAGTTAGGAAATTAAGGTCATCCACTTTGATCTTGTATTTGAACATTTCCTAACATCCTCTACAGTTCTGCTTCAGCTCCCACCACACTTTTCAGCAAACATTCTGTAGAGATCTCGCTGTTCTCCGTCCTTGCATTTGACACTATGCTCTATCGTGAGCTAATGTGGCATCCCTGCTGGGTGTACTGGGCCTGCCATTCCAGTAAAAAATGAAGCCAAGACAAATGCAGTCCCCCAAACTTGGCAGAAGTCTGGCTAAAATGAGTCTGAAATGCTCCTACCATCTACATTGCTCCCTGCCAACTTTCCCCACACTCAGCTTTAATTTTCTGCTCTCTTTTATGAAAGGAAATGGATGTGAAATCAGCAAGTTAGATTCATTCCTTAACATAATAGTTGTTAACAATACACCTTCCCCCCTTGCTAGAAATGTATTTATTGTGTAATTCAGTGAAATGAGAGGACAGGCACCACTTATACACATTGTCACTATCCTTTTGTGTAAGGCCAGGACTAGCTGCACTCAGCAGCCTAGAGATCTGCAAAACAACAGTTTTTCCTTCTATTGCGATGGCCTGCATCCTTGCATTCAACACTATGTTCTTCTTCTGCCGCTACCTCTCTTCACCTCCAGGGAATTAGGCCCCAAGTAAATAAAGTACTGCAGACAGAGGAAGGCAGACTTCAGGCATTCAAGATGCTGAAGACTAGAGCGGTTATTCAACAGATTTTTCTTTTGTGAGTTTGGCCAAAAAAAGCATATTAAGCACCTCATTCCTACTTCTCCCGTATTTCCCACTACTTGCCAAGCCCTGTAGCACAAGGAGAGGCCCCAGAGGGCATGAAGAGTAAGTGTAAGCTAAGGGAAAGGCTTCAGGGTCAACTCCTTTCCAAATCACCCCTCACAGCTTAGTGATATCTAAGGCAGTTCACATAAGACAGAGCATCATAGAATCACAGAATCACAGAATGGCTGAAGTTGGAAGAGACCTCTGGAGATCATCTAGTCCAACCTCCCTACTCAAACAAAATCACCTAGAGCACGTTGCAGAGGATTGAATCCACGCGAGTTTTGAATATCTCCAGAGAAGGAGACTCTACAACATCTCTGGGCAACCCATGCCAGTGCTCTGTCACTCTCACAGGAAAGAAGTTCTTCCTCATGTCCAGGCAGAAATTCCTGTGGTTCAGTTTGTGCCCATTGCCTCTTTTCCTGTTGCTGGTCACCACTGAAAAGAGTCCGGCCCCATCCTCTTGACACCCTCCCTTAGGTATTTGTAGACATTGATAAGATCCCCTCTCAGGCTTCTCCAGGCTAAACAGGCCCGGCTCTCACAACCTTTCCTCATAAGAGAGATGCTCCAGTCCTTTAACCATCTTTGTAGCCCTACACTGGACCCTATCCAGTAGCTCAGTGTCTCTCTTGTACTGGGGAGGCCTCACCAGTGCTGAGTAGAGGGCAGGATCACCTCCCTTCACCTGCTGACAATACTCTTCCCAATGCACCCCAGGAGACCACTGGCCTTCTTGGCCACAAGGGCACATTGCTGGCTCATGGTCAACTTGTCATCCACCAGCACTCCCAAGCCTTTCTCTGCAGAGCTGCTTTCCAGCAGGTCAGCCCCCAGCCTGTACTGGTGCATGGGGTTATTTCTCCCTAGGTGCAGGACTCTGCACTTGCCCTTGTTGAACCTCATGAGGTTCCTCTCTGCCCAACTCTCCAGCCTGGCCAGGTCTCTCTGAATGACAGCACAGTCCTCTGATGTATCAGCCTCCTAGTTTGGTATCCTCAGCAAACTTGCTGAGGAGGCACTGTCTGGCATCTGTCCAAGTCACTGATGAATAGGTTGAACAAGACCCAGTACTGACCACTGGGGAACACCACTAGCTACAGGCCTCCAGCTAGACTCTGCACCACTGATGACAACCCTCTGAGCTCTGCCTTTCATCCAGTTCTCAATCTACCTCACTGTCCACTCATCTAACCTTCACTTCCTGAGCTTTCCTATGAGGATGTTATGGGAGACAGTGTCAAAAGCCCTGCTGAAGTCAAGGTAGAGAGGAAGCAACACCTGCCTCCTAAGAGCTCATGTGCCTTTATGCTTGCATGAAGAAGGGTTATCTATTCCCAAGGTCTCTGTGCTAGGTTACACAAGCACGGCCTGTAGGCATTTTCCTCATTTCCTTAAAGTATTCTCAAAGGCTTAGATGTTTTCTCCCAGAAGGCAGCCTACATAGCAAGATAGGATCAGGAGAACCTACCAACACTTACATCTAGCAAAGGCTAGATGGAGAGGGAGAGCAACAGAGAGAACTCCCTCAGGGCATTATGTGTGCATATATATGTGTGATTGGGAGCTAAGGCTTTGCCTCTGCAAGTCACACAAAACACTGGACTGGGGAAAGACAACTTTGCAGCCCACCTTGACCTGCTTTAAAGCCAAGCAGATCTCAGGCTGTCTAGCTTACAATACCAAAACCCTGACATGTAGGCTTCACAAAAGATAGTGAACATCAAGAGAAGTCTCTTTGGCCATGGCTCACCACAGATGTCCTATAATCAAAGTCCCATGGCAACCACATCTGACTCTAACTCTTGCATAGCCCACCCAAGAAGGATACAAGATCTCTCCTATTTCTAGTCAATCTCCAAATCAAAAGAAAAATTTGACTATCCAGACACTCAGGCAAATGATCTGGAGGAAACAGCAGAGTTCACCCTAACACTCACCTCCGACAGAAAAGGCTCAAAGCAGGCAAAGGGGACATGATGCTCTCTCCTGCCTTCCAGGGACGCATATGTTCCAACAACTTGTGTGGAGGATCAGTGGTGGCTATGTCATCCACAGCCCACAGAAGAAATTGCAGAAGGCCTGCCTAGAACTTGCCACAAGACTTCATGCTGAATTCCAAGAGCTGCCAACCCTCTGTGCTGTTTCGCTCAAAATCTGATTACCTTGTTGGCAGGGTGAAGAGGTGAATTTCACACAGCCTACGGATACTAAGTGACTTGGATGTGCCAGTGCACACATAGTTTGGGCCATAATTGACCCACTGATAATAACCTATAAAAGCTGAACAACTATTTGTACAAATTAGGAACATTTAGGGCATAACTATACATTCAGAACACATCATAAGAGCAATCTTTTTGAAAATACAACTCTCAGTTGAATTCTCATGTTGTGGACACTGTTGTGTCCCTGATTTGTTTGGAATTTGGGTCCAACACTTCAAATTCATTTCAGAATTCATTCAAGTTTAAAGGTCATTGTTATTTCCATTTCATTTGAGAGAACAGTTCTGAATTCACAGCTGATCACATTTTCTTTACATATATATCATGCAGTTTTAACTCTCCCTTGACTTGTTCTGTTACAGATTTAATCATAAAATATTAATATTCATTATTAAGTGATTTATTATAATATTAAACATTAAAGACCAGTTCCACAGTGGATATGATCAGTGTAGCTGCACTGAAGTCCCTGAATGTATGGTGATTTATCCAGATGGATAGTCTGGCCTTGAAGTTATTTGTTGAAATCATGTCAATATTTTTTTTTAAAGTTTTATGTTATTTTTATTTCTATCCCACTGAACTGGAAGGCAGAGGGGAAAATGGGAGGGACATTGCACTCTAGCAAGACTCTCTCCCCTTAAAATTTGTTCTCATGAAGCTTCCAGTCAAGCTTTTGCAAACTCAGATATTTAGTTACTGTGGTTTCAATGAGCGCCTCAGCCTGTAGATGCTCAGCTAAATAAACCAACAATTCCAATCCTCTGGAAGTTCACCTATCATCACCAGTGTAAACCAACCAGCCTTTCCTCTATAAGCAGGCTAAATTCCCTGGAGCACTGTTTCTGGAGGGGGGAACCGCCTTCATAGACACCTGTTACATCTCATAATATCAGATAGCACAATGTCTGTAATTCTACCTCAGACTCATCCTACAACTTTGTGAGTCAGACTACATGCTTCACGCACCCAGTGAACTAAAGCAAACAAACAGGAACTGTTTGTATTCTTCTTATTTATGCCAGGGCTTATAATAAAACCCTTTGGAAACACTTCCGAACAGGTAGCAGCTGGCACACAAGTTTTGCCAAGGATTTAAACTAGTCTTTACCTGTTGCAGCTGTTGGGAAATTTCTAGCTGTTGCTAGATATACTTGTATCTGCATGCTGGGATTGGGAGTGTGAGCAGGTGTCTGCAACCACACTTACATTGCTAACTGTGCTTACCATCTCAGATTCAAAAATACTAATCATAATAGTAATGTCTGATACCTGAAATATCTTGCTACAACAAATTCTCACTCAATTTGTCTTACAACAGTGACCAGAACTGCACTACACAATAAAAGCCCCTCCTGCTAATTTCTGCATGCAACATGATGTTAGTTACCCTGAAGGCCCTTTAAGATTTGACCCTTTCACTGTTTTTCCTGCTGTCAGCCAGGACAGCCGAAGAAGAGGTGGTATGCAGCCTGAAAAGCCGAGCAGTGTTCAATCAGTCCTTTGTCTTTCATGACCAGCTTTTTATCCAGGGGCAACAGTCTTTTTCCATTACCAGTAAAAATGAACCCCCAGTAGGGGTGACGGAGAAACAATAAAACTAATCATTAAGCAGGCCTGCTGAGAAGTGAATTCCAGTCCCAGGTCAGATCTAATTGCATTCTGACACTGAAGCAATGGCCTGGTCATTTATATTAGCTATGCCATGTTTCTTTTTATTTATTTGTCTCCATTTTGCTCTCTGTCCCTATAAAGAAAGAAATACAAAACATAGATCCACGAAAAGATGTATGCAGAGATCAAAATACACATACTGCTCTGTGGTGTACTTTGCAAATTTTTAAAATACACTTTCTAGCCAAGATCAATTGTGGGAAAATTGAAAACAAATATAACATTTTGGAAAATGATGAGCAACTGCAAATGGCAGTTTTTAGTAATAATTGTGATAGTATCATGGTCTATTACCAAGGAAAACCAAGTACACAGCAAAGGAAAGACAAGTTTAACAATGCATGATTTAGATAGCTATCTTTGACTAATTATAACAGCAATACACCAATTTTAAGCTCAATACAGCACACACCAATGAATGTGTATGGCGTACACACACACAAGTGTATTCCTTAAAATATAATCAGTATCTTTAAGTCCTTTTCCTTCCTTGTTACTGTCTTTTTACTCCTTTCACCACGATGACGGTCTACTCATAATAGTGTCTGGTTTGCCCCTTTCCGCATCCTCAGCCTCCTCCCCCACGGTTTCTTTGCCTGGCCTCCCAGCCAGCATCCTAGCCTGTGACTCTTCCTTCTCGAATCTAAACAAGATGCCTTTGCATCTGACTGAATACAATGGGCCTCTTTTCAAAACCAAGCAATATTTTTCCTATCATTGTTTGCAGGGGAAGAGTCACTCTGCAGCCTGCTTAGATATTACAGTCACACAGGCCTTATTAGCTTAAGGATAGATTTGTTGTCATAAGGGGGCTCCTACAACTGACAAGATTGCTTAATCCTTTCCTAGGTCCCTCAGCGTTTGTAACAAGTTTTGTAATTGCTTTTTAAATAAAATGCCCTGACCTTGGAAACTCACTTTCAAGCCAGCTCAATCCTCTGGCTTTTTTCCCTTCATATAGCTTTTATGACCTCTCCTATCTGGATATTGAGCCCTTTCTCAGAAATATCTCAGACCAATCCTCTTGATGCTATCCAGAGCTTAAAGCCCTTAGCATGTGCTTTGGATCCGATCCCTACCTGGCTGCTGTGCTCAGAGGGGCGTTGACCCAATCTGGTGACAACAAATCAGAGCTCAGAAAATATATTTGTAGAATCTGGAGCTGTTCCATCGAATTGCAAACAGGCTTTCACAACTCATTTACCAAAGAAAACTTCCTTATCAGGTGAGGATGTGACTAACTTCCACCCAGATTTCACATTATGCTTCTTATCAAAAACACTTGAAAATCATTTTTGTTCATCCAGAAAATAGCTCTCAAAATTTGTTTTATTGAAAGTCCCAGTATGGCACAGTGACAATTTTACTTAATATTTACTGCGCTCTTCCTATTCTAGGGTTGGCAGTGATACCTAAGCTATGCCTCCCCTGCTGGCAAAGGAGTGATGCAGGATAGTATAATTTTGCCGTAATTAGTTTCTAGTATAAAGTTCCATGCCACTATGAATACAACACTACCAATATCCAAGCTGGCTAGTCTACCAACTCACTTATTCACCATAGTTTTCAACCTTATGAACACTAATCATTGTCAGTGCAGGCATGCATTCCCTGTCATATTTGTGTGCCCATACTTTTTTTTTTTTTTTTTTTTTTTTTTTTTAGTTATCTATGGTGAAGCCATCTGCTCATCCGCAGATCCCAGGCTGAAGATCTCATGATATGCAGTAAGACCAACAGTGGAACGGGTTCTGCTTCCACCTCTGCCAACAAATTGCTGAACAAATTTGAACAAATCATGTAACTTGTGCCTATATTTCAGCCTTTTATCTAATAGATGTAAGGGAGTTTCCTACTTCTCTAGGGTATCCTGGGGTTCAATAAACATAGGATGAGCTGGATTACCATGTAATATGGTAGAAAAGACTGGGACTTTCACCTAGATCCATTAACCTTCCTAGGATCTAAATCACATTGAAAGCTATAGGGATTTAATTCCCAAGGACATGAGTGCCTATAACATACCGAAAACATTATACACATTACTGGAATGTAATTAAATAGTAAATATTATTATTATAATAACTTAGCACTTTTATTTCCAAGACTGAAAAAGCGTTTTGGTAAACTCTAATTAAGACTCAACTCATGAAACACAACACTTTGCAGGGGATAACAGTATATGTGTAATGGTGTGCAGCAACATGACCTGACAGATTAGAGCAGGAAAGAACAGAAAATACCACAAACAACCTGCAAGTCCAGAGGGAATTAGGCAACTATAACAATCCCTGGTGGAACTGGGATTAGGGCACTTGAATTAAATTAACTTATTGCTAGAGAAATTATTACAGAATATTTAAGATCAGTAATTGTTGAAGGAGCTTTCTAATATCTTTTCTGAAAAACACTACTAGCATCAGCAGTGTTCCCTACCCTATTGAGACACTAGCACTGACTCAGATCAAGATGTGCCACCTACAGAGCAACCAGGTTCTGCTGACTGCAGCACTTAAGGACTGTATGAACTACCCTAGTCCAGCCTTTCCCAACCTAGGAGAGAGGTCAGGATGGCTCGCGTTGGTGGGGGCTGAATGCCTTGCACAAGTCACTTATCAGGAGCTCCTCTATTCCCAGTATCAAACTGCCCATAACCTTTTCCTCCTGTAGGCACAAAATATAAGCAGGGGAATTTAATTATAAGTAGGCCCCATTCCTCTTATATCAATCTGTTAAACTATAAATGGCTATTATATTTTATACCTTACATTAATAATATACATTCATTTTCCCTTAATCCTCATACCCCTCCATAATCTTGATAAAAATATTTGAAAGTTTAAATCCATTTTGTTTTCTAGTATGTCCTTCATTAGCTCAGTGAGATTACTGGTTTTTTTATAAATCTGTAAAATATATCTAAAACAAGCTTTTCTTTATACTTTCTCTTTTTAATTTGCTAAAACATAACTATATAACAGAAAATGTTTATTATTATACAAAAAACCCTGGCTGCCTAAAACTATTACACATTATTTACCAGAAATAAATGGAAATTTGCCATTTCTTTGTTTTTAATAAACATATTCAGCATCACATGAACCCATTTGCACAAATACCCCTGGCAAGAATTCTAAACACCCCAAAATTCAAGACCACTTAGATACTTCCAGCTAGGACTGCCAGGTCTTGATTCAGAGCTCTTTAAGCTCTTTGAATCCAGTGAGAGTCCATTCAGTAGGAGTCCCTTCATTGACTTTTATTCTTTTTGTTCCACTCTTGTAAAAGTAGCATCAGAATATCTGGAGATAGTAAAAGAGCTGAATTTTTACAATACAACTAATCTCCAAAGTCTGAGAGAACCTGGGCTCAGGAATGACACTCCAAAAATTATCCAGAATCCAAAGCTTGTCTTCGACATCAGGAAAAATTTGATGACTCCTTATACTCCCTTTCTCCAGGTCATCCTACGCCAAATGAAACACTATTGTGTAGCATTTCAATGTGGCACATGAATGTCATTCCATTTTGTGACTTCTTTCCATTGTCTCCTATTTAGTTACATGGGACAGGGTCACAGCACTAAGCTTCAGGAGATCACTAGGCACAGTGCGATAACCCCATCTTAGTACAACGTCAAAGCCCCCTCATCTCATTTACAGGCTAACAGCTGATTCTGGGAATAGACTGAGATCAGTAAGGTCATTTTAACTTCAAGATACATCACATAATGGTTTATCACTGATGCAAAAGACACAAAGCCTCTCCCTGGCATTTATACTTATAAATAACATCACTAGGCAGACGGAGGTTGGTAAACCATAGCAACCCCTGTTTCGTCAGACCCTCTTCTCACTGTGCTGCTGGATTTACATTTGTCACATCTAAAATTTATCTCCTCAGATACTAGTCCAATATGTTGTTTCCTAAGCCACCTTGAATCGCTTGAAATGACATATGAACATTATTTAGAAATAAAAAAAGCCTGTGAGAGGGTCATCCAACACCTATTGGCCCTGAATTTAGGAAAATTGCAAGTAAATGTATCATCAGTAGACAGCTAGAAATGTTCAAAGAGTGCAAAGAACAAACATTTACTTATAAAAGCTTGATTACAGCCTTTACAATACTCTAAAAAGTTCATTTGTAGGAAAGGTACCCTGAGGTTTTCTTGCCAGTTATGATTTTTATTTATATCCACATGGGCTTCAGCTCCCTGTCATGGATTGAATTTCCAGAATCTCCACTCCATAAAGGTTTGCTAGAAGCATAATGTACACATGAAATGGTCTGTATAAAAATGCTGGAGTTGAGACAAAAGACCAAAAAATCTTCTTTTCCCCTTCCATCCTCTAAAAGATTTACAGAGACTCAATGTAAGAGTGTGTTTTATTGATAATTACTAATTCAGCAATCCTATTGAGCAAATGACCAGTCTGTCTCTGGGAAAGAAGTGAAGCAAGAAAGAAACCTTGGCACATCATGCTTTTTAGGATCATGTTATCAACATATTTTTATATAGCTACCCTCCCTCCTTTGCCAGCAATTCCTTACAACTCATTCTTCTCTGGAAATGGTGTTTTATCGATCTTACATAGAGACAATGAAACTTGACTTATCCAGAGTCTGTTTCTGCTCAACTGGCATTACATAGAGGCCAGAAAAAGAGTATCTAAATGCATTTAAAAAGAAAAAATACAGGAATGCAGTAAGGAGGTTTTCAGAGAACTTAATATGGATGCAAATGATGAATAAACAGATGGCAGAAGTTATTGAGTAACAGAGATTTGTTCCAATTCTACCCATTCTGAGGGGGCAGCTACGAAAGAGACTTTTCAGCCTAAGTCACAGAAAACTCGAGTTTTTGCTTCAGTAATAATTATCTGTTAGGAACCACTGGCCCAAGTTCACTAGAATACAAAATGTTCTAACCCCAGGAGCCATGTACCACTATACTGGGGATAGCAATATGGAAAAGGCAAAGCCCTTTTTACTCTCTTCACAAGAGCTATGTACTCATGACCACTTAAGTCACCTTTTGTAATTCTACAGTAATACCAGAATGGACAATTTCAGAGCATGATCTTGCTTGTACTGACAGCAACAGTAACCTCATTTCAGCAGGAAGGCTCTTGGGGATCACCCTTACTCGAAGAAAAGCCAGAGGATAAAGGTCACTAGAAGTATATTCCAAAACTGTCTTAGAGAACTCTGGGGAATGATAAACACTGAAAAAAATGTGGTCTTCAACCCTAGGTGCTGTACCAAGATTTACTGGGAAGTAGGCAATCTGCACAGCATCCCTGGGCTCCTTACCCAAGTCTGTCTGCCCTGCTCCAAAAAAGCCAGGTTCCCTCAGGCCCTTTCTGCTGCCAGAGAGAGTTTTTGAAACCTCAGTGTAGCTTGCTTCCTTTCCTGCAACATCAGGTTATTAAACAGCCTGTATTCCTCTGCCTGCCCCCACAAACATAAATCCTCATTTTACATTGCTTTGCCTTTAACACTGAACATAAAAGAATGTTCTTTTATTAGAGTTTTATCTTTGCTTAGGCTTCTAACAATCCATACGGAACATTCTGTTATTACGGCCCCTTCTGGAGTTAGAGGCATATAAGCTGTTTGTGCTTGGCTGCATACATTGGTATTTTTATATTTTTGTGTGTCTTTATCTGTACAATATCTTTGCATAGATTTTAAAACTGTTTCAAAAAGCACCCTAAGAATTCATTCAAATAAATCTGGAGAAAAACTGATCTGCTACATGCGTATTTCCTCATCTCTTGAACTTTCACATTCAGTAAGGTTCCGAGTGTTTAATTTAGGCCATTTGTTTTAATTTGGCCGTTACTGTTAAAAGGCCATGTCCTAGATTTGGCCCTGTTAAGATGTAGTTTGCTCCAGTTAAGTGGGTATGAGGCATAGCATTTTCACATCATAGAAATGCTTGTCGTCTTTTTTTTTCCTAATGTAAATTTTGCAATGCTAATTCCTTTCATAAGAGACACAGGGATAAGTGATGGTTTACAGTTCAACCTTCCCCTGGTACCCATAAATATTTATTGTTCCTTGCCCCGTTTCAAGGCACAGATGAATTTCATCTTCGGGGGGGGGGGGGGGAGAGGAGGGAAGGGATGTGGAGGGGAGAACATCATCTTTAAAGTATAAACGTGAAGAAAATGAAAACAGATGCATGGAAAGGAAAAGAGAAGCTGGTGGGAACATTACTGAACTGAAGCACATTTTCCCTAGGAGATGACAGCATTGTGCACTTCCTTAAGACTTCCCACAGACAGACAACTCCCCTGTGGAAAAGTTCTCAGGAGGAGGTGGAACGTAACCTCGGGGAAGAGAAACAAATTGGGAATGTGTCACATTCCCCGGCGAAGCTTCGAACTTTGAATTTGCATTGTCCCATCTCTAATTAAAACTCAGCTCGGTCCCCACGAACCAAAGGGGAACATGTCTCCCAGGGAGAAAACAGAAAGATGGTCAAATGCTGTTTACTCGCCACGGCCCCGCCAGCGAGAGACAGGCTTTCGAGCGGGGCGATCGCAGTCTGCTCTGAGCTGACACGGTGACATGATGACTGGGCTTTGAAGATAGAGCAGCAGTGTTTATGCAGCGCGCAGCGGCGGTGGAGAAGGGGGAGGAGGTGCCGGGAGGGAGACCGGGAAACTGTAACTCATTGTGGATGGGCTGAACTGGCCTGGGTGGCAAGCTCTTAAAGCCGAGAACATTCATCAACCTGCCGAGCGGGCCCGACATGCTGGAGCCACGGCTTCTCCCTCTCTAACTGTGTCAAGCATGATCTAGTCCAACTGTGCGGAGACAGCGCAGCCAGGCCAGACGAGCTCTGGTCAGCGCAAATAATCGCAGCCCTGACTCCCGTCTCGGTTACTCAGCAGAGCCTGGCCGCAGAACACAGGCTTCTCACAGGAAGTTTACGTCAGTCCTGCTTCGCCCCGGCTTTTCGCACACACGCACACAGGCACACACGCGCGCGCGCCCAGCCAAATTAATCCAGCGCTTAATTCCCTTTAAATCACTCGAGTTACACCTTGAGATTAATTTAACCCAGTCTTGTCAGCGTTACATGTCCGTTCACATTAAAAGCCCTCTTTGGTCTCACTTGCATCACCTCTAAATGAGCATAATGCCACGGGCTCCAGCGGAGTCGCTCCTGAGTAGCCCCAGGGTGCGAGAAGAATCAGGCCCTCAGGCTTGTCCCAGTTCTTCAAACAAGGCAAACCAAGATTTCTCTTTTCTTCCCTTTTATGAAGTAATTTGCGTTAAGTTCTCGTATTTATTTTTGTAACCCTGCTGTAAAGATGTTGCGCTGTTGTTTCATAACAGAGTTATTAACGGCTTTATAAGCTTTATATCGATTGCTGTCTTTGCAGAGTGCCGTAGCACCCCACGCCTGCCTCCAGGAACCGCTGCATGCAGCAGCACTCCTGCTGCAGTGCTCTCATAGGCGATGCAGACCGTGCGTCGCTCACTTCCAGGTCACCATGCTTTGCATTTGCTGTGGCAGGAGCCATAAAAAGCCAAAACGCGCAGGAATGAGGGCAAATCCCCATCTGCAGCTTACCTACTGTACCCAGCAAATGGGGGACCAACACACCACATGAAGGTGGCTGTTTTCTGAGGTTGCTTGATATGTATGAGCTGCAACACCTAGCCATGTCACGGGGAGTTAGCTCACAGCTTTAGCTCTAAACTTCCTGCACTTTGTCTGTTTAAAACAGAGCCAGAACGCTATTTTATTGATGGAGGTGGAGAGAATGATTTGGTCAACTTCAAAGCTTTTGTCTGAAGGACTTTAAGATTGTTTTTGTGGAGCCTTATTTAAATAAGCACTTTGAAAATACATGTAATAATAGGATGTCTTAAATGTATGCAATTTTCCCAAAAAGGCAAGCAATATGAACTCATTTCTGATATTTTTTCCATATCATTTTCAAATTTTCATTGGTCTTTTTGTTTTGTTGGAGCTCGTATGTCCTAACATGCCTACATAAAATAATAGATTTCTATCTTATTATTACTTGTTATTCAGTAACATGGCTTTTATCCTTAATGAGAAGATATGATGAAATATGAACTATAGTTCTTTCATCTCTAAGAATACCAATGTATTTTATAAACATAGGTCCTACATTAGGAACACATCTATATTCAGGAGAGCAGTTAGTGTTTTACCTTTAGATATGTGCTTTTACCTTTAGATGTGTACCTTTAGATACGTGCTCACAAGTCAGCGGGACCTAATTACGAGATCAAAACAGGGGACTGGAGCTTTTTTAAGTATAGATCTCGATATAAATTAAATGCTTTCCTCGAACTGTCTCTTAAAAGGCTATTTCTGTATTAGAATTATTTCTCCATCACCACAATATGGGGTTTCTTTGGAGTGGAACAAAGTAGTATATAGTGTATCAGAGCAGAAAGTGAAATAGAATTCTTTTTTCAAATGAAATGACAGGGGGGATTTTAGATGGACAAGCAGAATTATCCAAAGAGATCTGCCAAGAAAAAAGGATTAACAACACTATACTTAAAGAAATACATGGTCAAGAGTACAATATTCACCCAAATTATGGAAGCTGTAATGGTACTATTTTAAGCTTTTTTGTCAATCTAATACCATCCGAGGAGGGCTAGTACAGACATAATGATGATTTCATCTTGAAAACATTGGACATAGAGCATGACCAAGATAAGAGAAAAGGAAGAAGTACTGTCAATCTGATAAATTTTCCTCTGAGACAGATTTGCACTGCATCCATTCTTGCAATATTTAAGTGTTAGAAGGACCCTCTGATATCAAGACAGTCTCATCCTGTTCAGTGTGCAAAATCTGAGAGGATAACATAATAGAACGATTCCCATTGCCTCCAATATGAAATACTATTATGTGTCATGTTAAAGGTGTTTCTCATGTTTATGAATGAAGACAGCTCTGTGCAGTCAGGCTCAGCTCCAGCGTTCTGATCTTTCTGCACACATAATTAGCATTATCAGTCTAGCAATTTCCTAAGTGACCCCACTGCCATTCTGGGGATAGCTTTTTCTGTTCTCAGCATTCATACAAGTGGAGAAGCTAGAGTTATGAGTAGTCAGTTTAAAGATATCTTCACTGCAATCAGCAAGAGCAACTTTTTTTCTAGCAAAGCAGGTGGGAAACCAATGGAAGCATTAGATTTAGAGTTGTGTTCCAGTTTATAGTGTAGCTGCTGCATTCTTAAGAAATAACATCAGGCTTTCACTGGTGTCTGGAAAACATCATCTGCTCTGCAGGTACTCTCTCTGTCAGCTGCTGAGGACAAAGGACAATAGTGAAAGGTTACATATGATGTTTCACACTAGAAGACTACTGTTCCATCAAACTGTTCCACTTCTAGAACTAAGTAATATCAGAAACCTCGGGGGGGGGAAGGGGGGAAAGAGGGGGAAGTGCAAGCACATAGCTGTACTCCAACCAATGCAGCAATTCTGCCAAAATTTACTGAAAGACTAAAAAAATATACATTATAGAAATGAGTCCTGCATTATCTCTCAGAGGTGACCATACATGTGACAACTTTCTTAAATTTTTCACCGTTGATTAAAAAAAAGAAGCCAAAAACCTATTAAAAGAGAAATATGCTTTCCACAGAAAACTTCTTCAAAAAGTTTGGTGAAATTGTTGGCTTAAGATGGACCTATTAAAGGATGAGTATAGGCAAGTCTTGAAAAATATTTAGGGATTAAAAACACTTTATCAAAGTCCCAGCAGTCACACAGTAGTATTTATGCTAGGTGGCTGCCCAGTATTAAATGTTACATATTAAAAAGACTTCAGCTAGTCAGATAACATCCAAATTATAAATGAATCCAATCCAAAATCCTGGATCCAGATGCCCACAAGCTTAGATATTTATGAAAAACAAATCCAAATGTAACATCATTTCATAGCTAACAAAAGAATAACAAATAGCTGTTGCTAGTTACTAGACCTGTCATATATTATTAATTGTGGAGCAGCCTTGCCAGCTCCATGATCATCTTGTGCTCTACTCTCACAAAAATCAGTATTTTTCTTGAAGTTCCAGTCACCAGAGTCATATGAATATATATAAAAATCTCATCTTCCCTCCCCCCATCTTTTTATTAATGATAAGATTCTAGCAACCAGAGTTGCAGCAAAGTGCTTGAAAATACAACAGCCATATGGTTAAAGAGAATATTATCTCCCTTTTTTAAAAAATTTCAAAATCCAGGAGGATGTCAGTGGTAGGATTTAGCATAAATTTTGAGTGCCAGGACCTGACAATTCTAAGGATGAAAATGCATTGTATTTTACAAGCACTACCTAATTAATTCTCCTAATAAATTCAGTAAGTATGTCTTTTCCACATGGAAATGACCCTGACCTCACTTCCTATAAAGTCAAACACTAGGCTTACTTTCATTAAATTTTTGGTACAGTACCTGGGCCTACCGTGCAGTATGTCTTATATAAGGACATACAGCAAAACCTGACTGAGATACACCTGCATCTTAGTAAGTTATTATCTATCAAGTAAGTGGTAGTAACCAGCTCTTAGTGTATCCAAACTCTGAGATACTTTCAAAGTAAAATGCTTTTTTGGAGGCTGACATCAGAAGTGCCCCTGACCCAGGAGCTAGAGAAGACAACAAGAAGGAGCAGAAACAATAGTAGAATGAGAATCAGAGATGCTAGATGTATTGGTACATTACTGATCCAGTTCTGAATCTATACTTTTTAAGCTTTAATTTAGCAAATAACTCTCCTCAATCTAACTCAAAGATTAAAGTACACCTGTCTTCTAGCCAGGTAGATCAAATTACACTGCATCCATATTCATTTAGTAAAGCAGAAATAAATTCATTATAACAAGAGACTGCCACAGAATCTGTATCTCCAGCTTTGCAAACAAACATGCCTTGATGGTTAATTTTTCGTGAGTTCCTCTGAATTTAGGTACCAGCAGGAGGCCATTATACTGTGACAGCACTCAATTCTGATGACATTATCTTAAACTTTTCCCAGTTGTCCATCCTCACCCCTGTTGTGCTGCTACCATCTACTAACATTCCATCAGCAACAATGAAAGAAGTTACAACTGAGTAATTCATGGTAGCAAAGCTGATGTGTTTTCACCTGGACACATACACATGCTTGGCAGTAAATATATATTTAATGCACTAGATAGACCAGATCACATCATGTAAATTCCTCACAAGGCTTGTTTGAGGTGTTTTGCATTTATAATTCATGGATTCATAGATTTTTATGGTCAGAAGAAATCACTAAATCATCTCTTCCATTATAAAGACCATACAATTGTGCTCACTTACTCCTGTTATCCCAATTACTTGTGTTGCACTGTCTTCCAAAAAGACAACCAAAGACTTCAAAAGATGTTAAACCCACTTCTCCCTTGGAGGTTTATCCCAACAGCTAATCACCCTAAGTATTACACAACTAATGTAGGCTGGGGACTAATAAAGCTTAGTCCCCTATGGATTTGTGTTTCATGGTTGATTGACTTCGATGTCTAACCAGCTGTGAGCTCTGATTAAAGTTTCTTTCCATATATGGAACATTTTTAAGGGCTTTTTTCCAACTGCTTGTCAATCCTCTGGTATCTAATAATGTGACGACTCTCTATAGCCCTGACAGTACTTAGAACATTATAGGCCTCTGTCAGGATTCTTGTAAGAGAGGTTTCACCTATCCTTAACCACATACTTTCATGAAACCTGCAGAAACATTGCTAGTTTTAGACCTCTTCCCCCTTTGCTAGGGCTGGCGGTAGAGAAACAAGTTCAAAAGTTATTGGAGGCACCTGTGCATGTTTGTGCATGCAAACATACACATAGCATGCTTACAACTTTTTTTCTAAACACTTGTGCCTTGTTTCTGAGACATATTTGTTGCTGTCTTTCTCAATGTGTCTTTCTTCTCCAAATTAGAGAGCCCATTAGCACTGAGAACTTGCTCTATATTATCTGTAATATGCATGCACATAGTATTCTTTTTAATATGGTGAACACCTTGAGTTCCTTTTATTTCCTACTCTGTTGTATTTTTTTTCCTCTTCTCTGTACTAGTGCCAATTTTTCCTAATGCAGATGTCATGAATTGAAGAAGGGCCCATATGCCTAAAAGTTTTTCTACATTTTTCCAAGTATGTTATCTGGTCAAAAAAAAAAAAAAAAAAAAAAGTAGCCTTTCCTGCAAATCTTACTATCTTACTTGTATTCTTAGACCACCACAGTTACAACAACATTGCTTAGAGGCAAGAACAGTATGCAGTATCTTCAGTGTTAATCTCCCCAGTGTCAGATAGAGAAGCAGAAACACCTCCTTATGCTACTCACAACTCCCCTTCTTATATATCAAAGAACCACATCAGTCTTTTCCCAGAACATCTCACTGGGAACTCATGTTGAGTGACTTGTCTTCTTTGACCTCTAAATCCTTTCCAGAGCTTTCGAAGACACAGTCTTCCTATTGTTTGGAAAGCAAATGCTGACATTTCTGAAAGCACAATAGTATCCATATTACCCCAGAAGAAAGTTTTGTTGCAACTAATTATTTCAGGCGGAAAACTAATCCATAGCCAAATTTCCAAAAAATCAATGAAAAAGAACGAACAGCATTATTTTTAAAAATTAGCAAGACTGAAGATACTATACTACTCTTAATACATTAAAATATTGCTTTGATATTGTTGCAGAGATGGAAAGAGTAGAAATAAGATGCAATGGGACTTAATTTGCCTTTTTTTCTTGGAGGAAGGGAGGAATAGAAAAAATATTTTGCAGAATTCTGCAATTTCCCCTCATCTTTCACATATTTTAGACTAGCTTTATTCAGTAATACTGAAAATCAAGCCTTACATGTCTAAAGCTAATGAATTAAAATTGTGTGATGCAAAATTAAAGGCCATTTTGAAAATGAATCATGCCTTCCCTATACCTTAGCTTCCATTTCAGTAATTATGATGATAAAAATGAATTCATATCTCATAAGGTCACTGAAAGACATTGTGGTGAACGTCTTTCAGGCTCTCAGAGAAAAGCAGATCTATTACCACTGAAGTGTGTTTAATACTTGTTATTGTCTTGCATTTTGCTTTTAAACAAATTATCTCTTCAAGAATTCTCTTTATTAATCAGTTTCATTGCTTATAGGCACTGTCAGATTTGCTAATTAAAAAAAGTTAGCTGTTTGACACTATACTCTTTTACATCTATAATGAAATCTAATAAAGACAGAGGAGAAAACTAGTAATTTTCTTGCAGGAAAACTACAGCTAATTTTTACTTGTCTGGGTCATTTGACAGGAAAATAAAACTATGTGATGTTCATTTTGATGATCATATACCAGATCCTGACACAACCATTCTGTTTGCAGATTGGCTCCTTGAAGGGCTGTCTGTCTCCAGCAGAGTACTCAGGGCTCTCAGCTCTCATCAGATAAGAAGGAACTTGCTACACTGAACCCTAACTTTGAGGAAAACTTTCAGGGAAAAAACTCGGAATAGAAAATACAATTGGATGGCCTTCTAGACACAGTCTTGTCTATCTTAAATATCATATCATTTATCAAAGACATATAGCCAGGTTCCAAAAAAACAGGAAGGCAGTTAAGGAAAAATGTTGGTGCAGAAAGGACTGTTGATCAAGTTGCTTTTGACTGAAGCTTAGAAACAAGATTAATTTTTGAAGTGTAATACACTAAAGATTTGATTTTCCTTTATACCTGGGCTAGAAATATGTAAATGACTCTCACTGTAAATGAGAATCAAGCCTTTTATTTTACATAAATCAATGGTATTCTCTGTCTTGATGGTTCTAGCAGACTTTAATAGGTATACAGAACTGACACTGCAACACTAATGCATAGAAATGATGTACCTACATAAAGTCATTTTCATGATCAGAACCCCAATAATGGCTCATTTGTATAGCTGTTAACATTAAACAACAAAACCAATAAAAAATGAAGTTAGAAAAAGTCTAAACTGGACCTGAGGCAGTACATAAACTTGCTGAGACTGCAAAGCCAGCACTTACACCAGCCAGGGAGAAAGAAAGTCAAGAGATGCAAACCAGGCTTCTAAATATGGAAATTAATTAGCCCTACTTTCAGCTAGAAGGGGATTTCTATTTAATATTCACCCAAATTTTATGTTACAATGATTTAAGATTACGGACAGGAAATCTGTACCTGGAAAATTAGGGTTCAGGCCTTAAACAGAAGAAAAAAATGTATGACTAGAAAAAATACTGAGGTAGCCCTAAGGATGCAGAGGTAGGCGCCCTCCAGCCATACTTGAAGAACTGTTTCTCATGAGATTGCAAAGAAAGAGATACATTAGTGCAGGAGGGGTTAATTAGTAACAGCTAATTCCCATGCAATGCATAAGGCATTCATCTGCCTCAACTCAGCCTGAACGACAATGATATCCTGAATGATAATGCCAACAGCATGAGTTCTTACTGGTCAAAATTGCATATGCATGATCTCTCCCAGTTTTAAGACTATAATCTTAAGGGTTTTGAATCTGTATTGAGTCATTTGAGACATAAGTAATGCAACAGTTTCTAACTTGAGATCGCTCCTGATCTGAACACTTTTCAATTCAAGCCATTGACAATGAACATGGGGGGATCTACTTTTGATTTTCTCAGTTTGGGGAACAAGTCCCTTGAAAATGTGGTCTACACAGCTACAGGTGTGCAAACACTCTGAAGATGATAACCTAGAAGTAAAGTTATAATCCCTCTGAAGCCTACATAATCTACAAATTAAAGGAAGGCTCCTAAACATCAAAGGAGAAAAGTTCTGGAACAACCCTTCAATAGGAAAAAAAAAATAAATTTTAACATAATTTTTAGATGGAGCCACATGGATTCATGAAAAATGCTCTGTGATGTGTTTGCAGAGGACCAGTGCCCTAGAGGTCTCTTCCAGTCATCTATTCTTGTATTAAGTGCAAAGCATCCATTGACACCATATATCTGAGATTCCTTCATAGGTCCTGAATTTAACCAGAAACCCAGCTGATCAAAAATTGGTGTCACATTTGAAAACACAGCTTTAAGTTCTTTGGCATCTCTGCTTTTTTAGTCCATTTATGTACTGCACCATGAGATAGATTTATATGTACATTTGCAAAAAAAAAAAAAAAAAAAAAAAAAAAAAAAAAACACGATAGGGATAGAAAAATGTCATGTCACTATATCTTGTCTAGAAACAGTAATATTCAAATAAGAACAAAACACACAGTAAAGGAGGAATGAGAAGGAGGAGCTGGTCCTTCATTCATTGAACTGAAAGGTCTGACAATCTTTAGTTGAGATTGTCAGACAGCTCTAAAGAAACTAAGGATAGGTATCTTTACCATTAAGCAATAAAGCTTGAAGGCAGAATATACTTGTGAATACCTTCTTTCTATACATCCTTCAGAAATTAACTGTCTTCTCCTCTTTCCCACTCCTGTTCTCTACTCGTCCTTTCCATCTTTTTTAAGCCACTACACCCTTTCACCTGCTTCACCCTTTCACCCTTTGCCAGCTTCAGTGCTTACAGCAATTCTGAGTGTCATGCCAGCAAACCTCCAGTCTCTGCTACTCTGCTCCACCTCCTACCTGCTACTCCACATCCTGTTTGAAGAGGCAGGGATTGGCAATGGGGAGAGTGAAACATGGAGAAGGCAAACAGAAAGAAGAAGCAAGTTTCCAGCTGGTAGTGGACAGAACAGGACTTACTTTTCTCCCACGAGACCTGAGTAACCCATAGCTAGATGGAGTTGCCCTCGAGTCACTATTCATTTTCCAAAGAACATCAAAGTTCTAGTGTGCTGCGTTATGCATTGTTTCTTCAAAAAAGTGAAGTACTTCTGAAAAATCTGGTAAATGCACAGTATTTTGGTGATAAAAATATAATTGCCAATGAAGCGGCATTTAATAAGAAAAAGAAAGCTTCAAGGAATTCTAGGAAAAGAACTACAGCACTGAGAATCCCTTTGTAATATGAGACAAACCCCTTACTCAATACTATGTTAATGAAATTTAATTAATTAATTAATGGAAGTTAATGAACATTTAAACATATTGTGCCTCTGGCTGTCAAAAGGAAACTTTCTGCTCAATGAATGCAATCAAATTACATGAGGACCTGCAAAGAATTTCTTTCTAAAGCAAGTATGGAAACATTATCTATAAAAAATTGCTTCAAATATGACAATAAGTACCTTGCATGTGTAGTGTGTGCGTCTGAGGTTGCTCTCATTTAGAAGCTCACTAGCTAATTGCAACTACAAATGAACAGCTTTTCATTAACACTCCTATGTTTGTGGATGTAAATACAAAATTTTGGACATTGCAGTGCTGAGGAAAGTGCTGGCTCCAAACAAGAGTATACACAAGTAGTTCCTATGATCCTAGCAGCTAAATACAATACTATACACAACATATATGATGATAGGAACAAGTACATATAACATTTCATAGAAAGTCACATTTGATTTGCTTAAGTTTGCTATTGCACTAAAACACAGGAAGAATTTTCCTCATGATCTTGAAATACATATTTTTTGAAAATTATATATATTTTTCCATTTTATTTTCCAATAAAATTACTGGAATACAGCAAAAAGGGACACTATCTGAAGCAAAACGCACTGTCTGTGGTTCTCAGAGAAGTCTATCAATAGTAGCAATTTCAGCAGAAATTTTGGATAGGGCAACCCTTCTACCCTTTTACTCACAGCAACTAATCATCCCAGCCAAAATCACAAATTTCCAGAATGCCAAGTTAATGTGAAGAGAAATGAGATATGAATCATGTTTATTTAACTTTTATTTAAAGACTGCAATAGTTCCTCTATAGGAACTCTATAGGAGCCTAGGGCAGCTTACAAGATACACCTGTAACTTCCATTAGGTTAATAAGATCATGCCTACTCATTCCCCCTCGGCATATTAATGGCTAATTATGTGTCTTACTATTTAAAAATGGATGCCCCCATACAAGTTGGGGGCATGGGTATGGGCAATTAGACTGAAAAGTTTTAAATGTGTGAAATGAAAAGCTAATGCTGTATCTACAAAGTGTTATTAGAGGTTAAGTATTTCAGGTTAGAAGGATGTTAATTTAGAAGTACATTTAGATGTACATTTAGATTAAATGGTTGTGCAGGTGGAATAAAGGCAAAGCACTGATATTGTAACTTGCAATAGTCATGCACTTCAAAGATGCTCCTGATACTGCGTTAAATTTCTTTAGTGCCAGTTTAATCTTCTGAAGCATTTCTATGTTCCCCATAGTATGTAGAAGCACAAAGCGTACAAAATATCTATTTTCAACTTGCCTTCCGACACAACAGTAAATTTGGGTCATTCTAACTGGAGCTAGATAAAATTGTATAGCTGTACCTCTTTTCCAGAGGAGAGGTGTTGAAATAGCCCATGTAATATGCAGTCATTTACCAATTTTTTCTATAGAAGATAAAGAAGGATATTTTAAATAATTTTAAATATCAAAACTATTTCAGCGTTATTTTGATTCCTGGATTAAAAAAAAAAAATACTTTATTATGAAATTGTCTTTATTTTTCAAATAGTAGAAAATCTTCCTCAAAATCATATCTGATCCCATTTTGTTCAGTTTTTTGAAACTGCTAGCAAGCCAAATAATCCATTTCTCACAAAGTCCTTTCTTTTAAAAGTAGAACTTCTCAGACAGGGCTTAGGCTGTTGAACCCGATTTAATCACTATGACCAAAGCACAGTTATGGTGTCATGCAAAAGCTAATGTCACTAAATCTCCAGGTATGAGAAAGGTAATTTGTTGAGTGATCTTTTTTTTCCTCATAGCACTGAGAAATCCCTTTAGGCAGGAACTTTTTTTTTTCTTTTGCTTTGTTTTTTTTTTTTTTTTTCTTTGTTTTAATTTTTCCCTAAGCAAAAAGGAGTGGGACTCATTTGTAAGGTGTATGAGACATTGCAGGTCTGGTTTTACAATACACTATTTAGTCTTTGGTAAGGCTTGTTAAACCCTGAAAGAAAGAAAAGTCACACATTGACTGAGTGACGCCACCCTGAGGTTGATTCCCAAGGGAAAATAAAGACCAAGTCCTGCCTTAGACTCCTTAGGGTGACGGAGAACACCTTTTTAGCATGTGATAGTGTTCAAAACCTTGGCAAGCTGCATAATAACATTAAACCCAATGATCTAATTATTCACCTCTAATATAAAGGGCAGGGTTCCATGGGAAATCAGGAGCAGGGCTGAGAAATACACCCAGCAAACAGATTTCACAATACAAATAGAGGCAGTGTGTCAAGATTCTAACCTGGGAAAATTAGCTTATGGAGATGTCCTATGCATCCACTGTGCCCAGTTCACAGTAATTATTTCACATACGTTTTAAGGGCCTATAACTTTAAAGACCTGAATTATCAGCACTGAATCCCCCGCTTAAAACACCATTTTCATTTGTTGTGGCATGGAAATGTTTTTTTAATCAGGGAGATATATAATAAAACACATAGATAAATACAGTATAAGAATTTAAACTAACCCTTAGTGACCTATGAACACAAGAGAAAGTCACAAGTAAAATAGTAATATCTTCTATATATATCCCAATAAAAAAGTGACCAGCACTCATGATGGCATTTAAGATCTTTCTCCAATGATGTATTTCTTTTTAAAGACAACTTCTTCATTTCTGTTTCATATAATCCAGTGTGTGTTACCATCTATCAAAATTTTGCTGCCTAAAGATACAAATTTCTAATTATATCCTTCAATATGAACTGGCAATGTGAAATATTTGCCTCTTCCTTCATTTGCACACCTAAAACCTTAAATTTGTTGGCAAAGGAATGCCAAAGACACATGCCAAAGAAGTGACTGTTCTATACCCTCTGTGCACAGAAAAATAGATTTTTGCGTGAGTATATTTCAAAATGTGGAACATTTGAACTGTGGCCCAAGTAATTACCTGAGCAGTCTACTGGGAATGTACATATTAGAACAAGCTGTAAAATAATCTCTTCCAAACAGGTATTAAAAACAAAATTACAGATCCTGGGCCAGATCCTCAGTGGCTACAAATTGGTGGCTGTTACAAGTCTCTTTGACTTCATCATGTGTGCAAAGTTTGAGCTCCAAGAGAAATTTTACAGTAAAAGTACAAATTACTGAAAAATGAGTTTCAGAGTAGAAACACAGGTGGTATTCACACCATTCCCTTTAAACTCCTTTAAGCCATTTAGCTTGGCTTCCTTGAATCATGCCTGCCCTCTCTACATTGGAAGTATGAGAAATCTGGGTTCCTCCAAATTGCACTGTGCCAGATGCCTAAAAATAGCCTCAGCCAGATAACATAAATACCCTGAATACCACAAAAAAAGTTCAGGTCTTCTATTGATAAAACTGAACTGATAAAGAGACTGCTTTCCCCCCCCCCTGCTTTCAGGGGAAAAAAAGCAATGAGCTATTTCATTTTAAAAGTTGTGGTTATTTGCACAAACCATATCAATTGCACCAGCAATTGCACCAGTTTCTGGACAACTTTCTAATTTCTCCAAGAATGTTTTAATTAAAAAGTATTCCAAACAGCATCTTGCTACATATAAGAAAGATTTCTATTTTCTTATAATGATAGTCTAAATCTCTTGCAGTAACCAACTGCCTAACACAGGGAAATCCCAATCTTTCAGCTCCACTGTATAATTTATACAATATGTTCAACACTTTCCCACATAATAAACGTGGGAATCCCATACAACCAGTCCAAGGTCTGAGGGTTTTTTTTTATGAATCATGTTTGCTGTATCCTGGCTTTACCACACCCCCAAGTACTTCTGGGAGCCAAAGAGTTACTGCAATCACCACTGGTAGGAGATACCATGTGCAAAGGCATTATATACAGTAGGACTCACTGAAAATGAGAGTCGGAGTCTGATAACTTTATCTCAGAGGATAGCTGGGAAAGACTCCTCTAGCTCTATTAAAAAGAGTAACTTCAAATAATGAATAAATTAAAAGATATTATCATTCAAATATTACTTCTTGCTATGACAAATCTTTCATGTAACCCTTAGCCAGGTTCTGTTTATTTAAGATGATGCTCATTTGAATAGTTTGGGAAAGAAGTGTTTTCATTGTACTTTTTATTCTATTTGACAGCTCTTTGCAACACGGGAAAGGGTCATGTTCAAACCTGTACAGAGAAATGTCATTGTCTTGTCTTCAGAAAAGATATTCAAGATACCTCAGATAATGTTCACATGCACTAGCCTCCCTGACTGGCAAATTTACTGTCTGGCAGCAATTTTCATACAAGATGGGAAAAAAAAACAAAGAGTTGCTCCATTATTACTGCAAAAGTGACAGTTTTAATCAGTCCTCAAAAAAAATATATGCATTCTGAATTGTGCTATCTGTGCAGGGAAATGAACCAGAAGTTTGCCCGTAACAGAGGTCTCCAGTATACATTTATTCTCTGTCTTTCTTTCTCCAGTTCCACAACACTTTGGGTACTACTGCTTAGAGCCTCATCACCTCTCACTCTTTTGTCTGTCAGATGTATTAAACTTCTTTTATATTGTACTGGTAGATGAATCTCAGCTCTACCTATTGCACTCAGGGAACAAGATGCTGTCAAGGCTTTAGGCACCCTGTCAGCTCAGTTCTGAGATTTCTGCTCTGAATCATCAGAAGAACCTCCTAGATGCACACCTGTCTGTGGACTATAGAGGGAACCTAAAGACTAGTCAGCTAACTTAGCCACCAATGTCAGATTCACAGAATCTGAATATTAAATAAAGCTATCCATTGTTATGGAAAAAAAATAAATTTAAAAGAGCAGAAGACAAACTGCAGTATTTTTATAAGAGAAAGTTTTCAGAGCATTTCCCTCTCTTTAAAACTATTTTTGAAGAGGTAGGAGGAATTCATAAAAGGAATTGCTTTTGCACTATTAAGGTGTTCTGGCCACGGTCCAGTAACTTGTTCTGTTGAGTATTGGGAGCTTGCCTTGTCTGCATTTACTGTATAGAGCAAGGGAGTCAAAAATCAGGTTTGGCTCTTATCTCCATCGCTGATTCAGTTTGCAATATTAAGCAAGCCAAATAAGTGGTGTCAGTTAGGCATCACAGATTTTCCCCCTTCACAGAAACATTGGTAGTCTGAATCAACTTATGCTTATGAAGCACTTGAACTTTTTTGAGAAATCAGTGTTGTAGTAGGAAAAGGAGTTTCTCATGGGTTCCAGACGAGCTGGGATCCATAACAGCATGGCAATCAATCAGCGTATTACAGAGTGAGAGCACTGTGCCTCCCTGAAAGACAAGCATACACAAAAGTTAAGAAATTGTTTATCCCAGCCGTAATAGGAAACTTTTGTATATAATTTCCCTTCTTACTCAGACAGAGGCACTGTAACATCTGTCAGGCCAGGCCTAGCACTTAGCATGCAGATCTGAGGAGTGGAACACATGCCCCATTTCCTCTGATAGCAGCTAACCAGCCACTGCTGCCAAACTCAGTGACCACGCTTGGGAAATCAAGCTCAGCTCCACCATTATGCCATTAGACTCATTGGACCAAATCCAAATTTGCACAGGTGTAAACGAGAGTCACCTGAACTATGCAACACCTTTAACACAATTTGAGCTCTCACTGTGTGGCATTCGGTACATTTTAACCATGCAGGAAGTGACAAGGACAAAAGCTGGTTACTTGCAGTTTCCTACTTATTTGAGGCACATAGTATGTTGATCAGCACCCTTCTCTAATGTATCAGCAGATACATAACCCCCCATACGTCTTCCAAACAGCACCAGTCAGGTAGAAGTGCAGTCACTGCAACAAGATTAAGGACTCCAGACTTTTCTTTTAAATTCCTGATTTTAGTCAAAATATATCTAGGCTTTGCATTAGTAAAACTGCAGCTTTAACTTCAATACCATCAAAAATAATCTCCTATCCTTCTTTCTTGTATTTATTCACAGTTCCTACTCTTGAGTTTTTCTTTTCTCTTGGATTTATAGACCTGTGCTCCTCTCCACTTTCATGCATAAACTTTTAATCTTTGGACATCTGAGAATTTCCAGCATCACTGAGTTTTTACCTATAAGAGCAAGTAAGCTCAAGGCACAACAGCAAGAGTAATCTTTTCTTGGGGAAGAAATATTACAGCTCTTTCTTAGACTAAAAGGAAGCTTTTCTCAGCCTAAAAAAGTCCAAAACGGAATAGCCTAGAACTATATAAAAATATGTATTTTAAGCCAGTCAGGAAAGCTATGCAGTGTGTTTTACTCTTTTCATATATATATACACCCACATGTGTTCACACATTTATACCTCAGTAGTACTTTAATACTTCTCTAGTGGTCTTTTAGAAGAAGACAGATATAATTTAGAATTTTTAAAAGGTAACCAATGTAAGATATTGCAATTGATTGCAGTCCAATCCTATCACCTAAAGACTTCGGAAACACAAGCAATGTTGTATTCCTTATCTGCTGTATTTCCTTGCCTTTCGGTATTACAATACATTTTGCACCCTGACAGAGGATTAATCACCTGATGGGAATACCACAAACCGCAGAGATCTGCTGGGAAATATATTTCTGAATGACTTCACACCAGTCAGAAGTTCATGATGTCTATGATTTATTGTCTCTGGTGAATTTCTCATTGCTGTTGAGAATTTAAACTAGTTCAGCTGCTCCTAGTGATGAGGCACAGAAGGCAAGTACAAGGCCACAGTAACGTCTGTAAAGCTCAAATTTGGAAAGCAGCTTTTCCAAAATACATTGAGAAATGCTGAATTTAGCCCTAAGAAGGAGAAGAGCAGCTTACTTTTCAGCTGTTTCCACATTTCCTCCTGCCTGTGCCATAAAGCTCTGTATGTAGCAAAAAGACAGAAGAACTGTGGCCAAAACTTGAAGTCCTTCTTCAGTTTTTACAGAGCAGACTACCTACCTCTCATCATACTTCCATGTAATAAGATACACCCAAGGAAGAAAAGAAAAAGAAAACAGGTCCAAGATGTTAGGAGTGCTTTTTGGCATGTTCAGGAGGTGCCAACTGGAAGCTTAAAAAGAGAGTTCAGGTAACTGACACTACGGGACAGATGGGGCTCGTATACCCAGGAGGGCAGAAAGGCTCAGTTGGATTAGTCAGAGGCAAAGGCAGATGGCAACATGATACAAGTTCTACCTTGAGTAAGGATTTCACATGCAGAATCCTGATATAGAAAGAGTGAATACACTGTGGCTAGCAACACTCAGTATTTTAACTCACTTTTAAAGCAATCTGTATTATTTAATATCTTCCTCATTGTTCAGTTTTGCTATTCAGTGTTACACCTTCTTTTCAGCCTTGTAGGTACTTTGTAGTTTCTTTGGGATCATGCATCATTACGAACAGTGTTTATGCATATAAAACAAGCACTTAAGATTCTGCAGTCTCTAAATTCACCTCAGCGAAATATATAACTTTTTTTGGGGGGGGGGGGGGGGCTGGGGGGGGCTCCAAAACACTTTAAAGGCTGTCTTCATTCTTAGATGTTATAAAAGAAGGATGAAAAATATTCAAGATACTTCCATTGTGTCAAGTGATACAAAAATAAAAACACATTTGATCATTCAAATGAGTCTGACACTTGACTTTTTGCCCCTGTATAAAGGGTCATAAACTCCTACTCTTCGGATGTGAAATAACTGCAAACAACCATGCTAAATTAAAGTATCTGAAAACTAAACCTTTTTTGTATAGGCCACAATGACTTATCAGCCAAGCTAGTGGATCAGGCAGCTATTTTTTTCATAGTCATATTCATATAAATGGGAGAAATTTATAATTTCAGGGTACAACCAAAGTAGACAATCTACCTAGTATCTAATCTAGGAGAAAAATAAAAAACAGGAAAGGAAGGCAAAGTAGGATGTGAACAGGTTAAGCTTTCTTCCCCCTGCATTCCCTTACAATCTGGATGTCTCTCCTCCATTTTGAGAATTTATGTTTCCCCTACACCGAAGAGAGGTTTTGCCTCCTTTCAGCTGTCACACTGACCTCTTTCAGAAGATTTGATTTGCCCAAATTCTTTGATGGGGAGTGAGTGAAATCTCAACCCCATTGAAGTCAGTGGGAAATTTGCCATTCACTGTAATGAAGCCAGGATTTCACACAGAGTTTATATCAGTAGAAGACCAGACTGAATCTAGTCCAGTGTTTGTGAAATGCTTTGAACTAGAGAGTGTTGCAGCACTGAAAGTATTGCTATTATTATGGCAACTTGAGTGCATGACAGAGAAGGAAAGTAGAAAACCTGAGAATGAACTGGAAGGAAATACTGATTCTGCAGATCTTTCTCAGAGGTCAGTTACATGACATTTTTCTAAACAGTTCCCTTTAAATGTGTCTAGTAAACTTCTCTTTCAACCTAAGTACTTTCTTGGCATGTTAATCAGAAGCAGATCTTCCTACCAAGTACAGCCATGCTGACTGAAAAAAGGCCTATCTTTTCCTTTGCATACTTTTCCTAGAGCTTTATTATTGCTCTCTAAGGATTTACTTAAATATTCTACAGAGAGCTTAAAATGTTTTCAGAAACACTGCAAAACCCAAGCGGGAAGGGAGAAACAATGGTTTCCTTTCAGCTTGTCTATTATTCTTCAGAACTACAGTGTGGCCTTTGCACTTCATTGGCCCATGGTAGCGAACCCTTGGGATTCAGCAAATGTTGGTGATGATAAGCTATTTCACTTACTTGTGGCTGTCATGTATATATTACCACCAGACAAGACAAGGGTTGATCATCAAGGGAAAAAACCTACCCCATGATCTCATTAATTTGTTTATTCGGCACAGACTCATTCAAAATTCTTTTCAAGTTACATGGACAACACTGCAGTCATGAAATGTGTTAGCTGCTACCAAAGAAACTAGCATTAAGGTCTCAGATCTCATTTTCTATCAGGCTGCAGCAGGAGTATCTTCCCACTATCCTCAGATCACACAGGCCTTGTAGTTCCTCTGAACATCTTGCTCATTAGAAAAGAACGCTATCTGTAGGATTCAGATACCCAGGGACAGATCTTCACTGGTATAAACTGTCAGTGATATATTAACCTCAGACAACCTAAGGTTTTAGGCTGCACAGGATTTATCTACAACTCAGCAGCTGTGAGAAGAGCAGGGCGTTAGATCATGAAATGAACAGTCCAGCAACTGTGATTCAGTCACTGGCACAGTCAACTCAACTGAGAATTCCCAACCACAGTCTACAAAAGGGAGTTGTTACATCTTGATTAATTTCAAATTACACTGTTTGCTTATTCTCTACCCTTTTTGGTTATCTCAGTGCACAGCAGTGGTCCCAGTAGTTGAGATCTACACAGTCCAACTCTTGCCTCTGATCTTAATCATGTGGCCTGTGATGGAAACTGTGACAAAATTACTGCTATCGGTCTACTACAAAGAAAAGATAAGCTTGCATATTCTCCTAAATTTAATCTGTGGTACTATAATCCAAATAACGGCAGTGATACAAAATAGGCTATTAAATACTTGACTAAATATTTAGTAGGTATAATTACAGCTAGAAAGAAATGTTAAATGCCACAAGGTGATAATTTTTTGAGAACAGTTTCTATGTCTCCCATTCCTGATCCAAGTGTCACTCAGTAACAAGCTGTTGCTGCTCAGGAACAGCACATTAGGTTTTAGCTGAGCTTGGGAGACTTGCATGCATTTTACATCTCTGGACTTCACAGTTTAATTAAAGACTGAGATTCATATTTTTAAACATGTAAAACAAACCTAGATTCTCCATTGCAGGCATCTGAATATAGACCTCAATGTGATATGAAGACAACTCTCTAAAGACTTATCTATGGAGGCAAAAGTCATGTTTTAATAGCTTCAACTCAGCGCTGCATCAATGCATCTATATAGTTTCTGAAAAAGAGTTGGCTTCTATATGAACAACTCCATGTGCCACAGAAGAGATCACATCTAATTGCATGTAGCTCTGTCAATACCTCAATCACTTGATGCTCATACACTATAATTCAAGAATTCTCTCAGTACTTTGGAAAATGAGACACATTCTTTTTAAGTTAAAATACAGATTCAAATGCCAAACTTTATAGACCGGTAAATTTGAAAATACTGGCAACAGTGACTACACATACTTATAAGACAAAAGCAAATCTATTTAAGTATTTGCTATGAAAATATGTGTTCCATATTTAAACTTATCATTATAAAATGCTAGATTCGGAGGTAGCATCTCAATCAATAGACGCATTCTTAAAGGAAGATATAACATGCTTTTCTACCACTTGTCTCAAACACAACAGTTGTATGTTCAGGATAGTTTGCATCACATTCAGCTCTTACTGCTGCTTTTCATGGCCTGCAACATAAATAAGAAGGTACCTGGGCTGTCTCTCCTTTCTTAGGAAGAGACGTAACATTGTACAAACCGGTTATTCTTTAATGCAACAGCGTACTTACATATCTGTGTGTGACTTTAAGAACAGAAATACTTTTTTGACTCCAACAGAACTGCCAAGGGAAGAATTTGGAAAAGGAAAAAGCAGGACAGAGAAGTATCCATCCTTCTGTGTGTCATCAAAAACCACACAGACAGATCGGGCTAGAAAGACTTAGTGAAAAGGAGTTAATTCACAGTCAATAATCTTGGATTTTACTTTTCATCAAAACTAGCTATAACATCCTTACTGATTTTAGAGAGGTCCAGATTTCACCCTCTCTCTTTTTATCTGACAGAGAAAGCCTAATCTTCTGCTAAATTAACTCCTTGATGTGGCCACTTCCCCCTCTTCTGACATTTGGGGCAGCAAAAGGCCTAGTGCTGCTAACAGCCCTTTGATGTGTTAACCCTCTACAGCATCTAGGTCCGTTCTGCCATTGGGGGGTCACACCTGTTCACAGCCCCAGTGGCTGAGTATTGCCTCTCAACACATCTTCCCCATCTTCCCTACTGCTGTGAACACACTGGCATCCTCTAGAAATGCATCTCATTTTCCCAGCAGCTCTGAAGGCCTGTGGTGGGTCGGCTCCACTGATCAGCTGGAGATTTTGTTTAGAAGGCTTCTTTATGCTGTTTATGTTGCTGTCAAGTCTAGCCCACCACAGACCTAACACTGCCACCTCTTTGTTTACATACCTCCACTCCAGGACATTATAACCCTCTTCTACTAACACTGCCCAGTGTGTGAGAGAGCAGCTTCTCTTTTTTATTTTTATAAGGTTTGTTAACCACACTGCTCTAAGATATTCATTCAAATTCCACCCAAAGAGACCTCTTGCTGTCAGCATTTAATTATGCTTGCATTCCTATGTAAATACAGCATTAGCCAAAATAGAGCCTATTATAGAAGATAAGGTCAGGCACATCTTTACAAGAAAAGGAAGCTTTGGAAGCTTCTGTACTTTTGACAAGAATAACCTTCTGGATGCAAAAAAAAAATGTAAAGAGCAGCACATGTTCTGCTGGGTAAAAATCATGCTATTGAAAATAGTACTCTCTCTCTTTATTCATCTTCCTTGGGAAGTTTAAGAGGACACATTTAATATGTGTATATAAGGTATGAGCCTGTAAGACTAAAAGGTCTTTTCAGACTTTTCTTGAAAAATAATATACACTTCAGATCACTGCTTTTAAAGGATTCACAGCTCAGGAAAGATCTCAGCGGCAGTTTTCTCCCAAGCTGGGTATCAAGTTATTTGACAGATATCTTCTCTATTTAGCTCCTGTATGAAAAACATCTGGAGAAACATTACGTTCTAAGTTTAACCACAGATATTATATCATAAAATAAGCATACGTTTTAAATCCTCATTTAAATCTTAAAATACTGCAATCTCATAAATTCAAATGGGTCCCTGGTCTTCCAAGTTTAAATGCCCATCACCCTTTCAAATCAGTTTAGAAAAATAATGTAATTCCTCAAACAAGAACATCAGACTCCACTGTGTTTAGACTGATTAGAATTACAACAAGAAAATGTGATTTTTTCCCCCAGTATGAGTCTCAAACCTACTATTAGTTTTTCAGTCCCCTCCAATCTAAATTACTGCAAAAGGTGATATAAATGTAATACAGAGTGCAGTAGCTCCATTTTTATTGAATGAGGACATCATAGTTCATTTCAGATTCCCAGATAGCATTCTCAGTAACCACATTCAGAGGCAGGGAACTGGAATCACAGTAAACAGCTACAAAGCTGTTTTAGTGACAGCAGCTTTTAAAGTTAAAATTTGTATAAGTTTCTGTATGATGAGAGACTGTATCAGGATGGTATTTTAGCATTTGTTTTGGTCAAATTCCATTCAGCTGAACAGGAATTAAATAGGAGTTAATCTTCTGTTGCTTCAGAAATCAATACTCAGCACGATTCAGCGTACCAAAATGACTCAATCCCAAAATTCAGCTTACATGTTATTTTCTTGTGGAAAATGTGCCTTTGACAATCCAACCTCATTTTATCCAAAGATTCCTACATCTCTAGTGTCAGAAGGAAGTATTAGAATCATTTTTGCTCTTATAATAGTTTATATAGACTGACCAAGATCTTCTTTCTCTAGAAAAACAGAGTAGAATTTGGCCCAATATATCTTTACTTGTAGACTCCTGGATGCTCTGAAAATGCTTCTTGATGAAGATATCGGTAATGTCTCTGCAATTAATTATTTTAATGCTGAGTGTCATCCCAGTGATGTGATGTTATTCACCTGTGCTGAAGTTGGTACCTGAGGTTGTGTAATGTATTTTTGCAGATCTACCCTGTTGCCTACTGCACCATTACAGAAGTGTGAAAATGATTTATGTAAAGGTATAAAATCAATTTCATACAAAAGAGTCTGATCAAATGTGTTATCTTATTTACTTTTTAAAAAGACATTTTATTTGGTTGGAAATGCTTTGATAAACAACAGGTCTCACTGATTAAAGCACTGAAATGCTCTAATGAATTTTTAATGTCTTTAGTTGTTCAATGGGATCTTATTACAGAGAAGCCGAAAATACAGAAGCATGATGTTTCTTCCACTGGCACATTTATGAAATCCAGCAGACGCATGCCAAGAAAACGTTCTCCTTTCAAAACAAAGCTCCAAGAATGAACTCAAGGGAAAAAATATAAAGTGTTTTGTCATAGTTTCTAGAATTAACCTGCTGCTAATTTGAAATCTATATTGCCATTTCCTCAAACTGACTACTTTATTCTGTTCCTTACCTCACTGTTGGTATGATATTGGGTTTGTGACTGCTGGCAGATAGCAGAAACTGATCACATCTGAAGACAAATTAAAGGTCTGTGATTACACAGACAGTAAAGGGGAAATTCTCTCATTAAAGTATAGGTGCCATTTTTCCATGAAGTTAAAATACGATTTTTGAGACAAGAGCGTGCTTCACTATTATTGTTGAACAGGCCTACAGACTGCACAGATTCTTCCAGTCTGTTTAACAACCCCCTACTACTTAATGAGATTGAAATGAGAAAATTTGCCTGAAAATTCTTCCTCAGTTTCTTCATACAGTACTATTGTACTATCAATGTACTGATGTTTGTCACAGGTTTTAAATCTCACATGAAGTTCTGAGCAATAAAAACCTAGGCACAAAAGAACAAGAAATTGTAACAGACTACTCAAGTATTTTGTTGTTTATCTGGCAACCAATCCATTGTGCTTTGAAAAGCCTCCCAGCTTGCCTGGAGGCTGGAAGAATCTATGCATTATCATCACCACCAAAACAATGGAGTTGGCTGCAGGCACAGTGGTAACATAGTGCACAAGCACAGAGAATAGTCCCATGCAGAGCTTGCAAAGAAGCGATTGTGAGGAGTGTAATACAACGAGCCCTGCAGAGCGCTAATGCATGTTGGAGTTGCTGTGCCAGTGCTCCACTCAACAGGCCTCATCTTCTGGCAAAGTGACAGCGTAGTATTAGAACTGGTCAGAGAGCCAAGCTACTTGCTCAGTTTCCTCATGAAAGAATGAGCTTAGTAATACATCAGGGATGGGAAGCGCTTCAAAGCACACAAGGACTTGAGAACTGTTTTCACGCAAGAACAGGTGTGCCTTCCTGTAATGCCATTTGCTGACCACAGGGAAGAAGGTCCCGAAGACTTACCTGAATGAGAAGTAACACATGGAAAGTGGGTGTCTGCTTCCCAGAATACACTCCAGAGTGTTTGAGGGTGTACCTCATCCTTCCCCACATTTGTTTGTTTTATCCATCTGTTATTGCCCCATATTTGATTATGAATTGAAAGCATTCTCCTAGAGCTGCACTCTGAGCTTTTTAAACTGAAGTGTTTGAATAAGGCCTGTCACTACAGGAAGGATGTAGAGGGCATCACATTCCCCAGCTGCCTCTCATCATCCACATTCCCCCTCCCTACACCTCAGATCCATGGAGCAGCTCTGATGCAAACGGAGGGAGCTCCAAGCAGCTGCTACCTCTTCCCTGCTCCTCCTGCTAAGCAGCTTCTATGCAAGAGATGAAGCAAGAGTAACTCTGTTGCTTGCTTTCCAGTGGGTTCCAGGCACCTGAAGGAAAACAAGATAGGAGTTCATTTAGCTCTGTCTAAGCCTACAGTGGCACATTAGTAGAGAATGGATTCCCTAGTTCTATACAGCCTACAAAGGAGAGGCAGGCAAAAGTTTGCAAAAGAGATTACGTGGCTCTTTGATTCTCTGTGGCCCCAGGCACAATTCCTGGTTAAAGAAACTGTTCTCATTTCTTCCAGCCTAATACAGTCCCCAAGAGAGCATGAGGAGTCCCACAATGTATTTCTTCTGACAAGATTTGCAGTCGTAGGACATTTTGGCAGAATTCTAGAGCTGGAAAATCCCTCATTTCTGAAAACTTTCCAGGAAGGGATATTTTGGGGTGATTTCCACTCCTTTTGCACTGGTTGAACTGAAATATGAAATAACGTGCTTTAAGTTTTGGACTGAGTAGGATCTTCCCTGCTCCAACCAAGTCCCTGAAGAGCAAGCTAGAACACTTCTCAACCTAAAGCACCTCTCTCCATCACTGACAGTGTGTGACAAATGCTATCAGACTGCATGACAGCCAGAGAGCAGGGAACGTGTATTTCTTGTGCACTGCTCTTTAGGGAGCAGAGTATAAATCTTTTAAATATATAACCTGTTTCTTAAGAAGGATTTTTTCCCCCTGAATGGCCCTAGTAAGCTATTTGCATTTGGTAATTTAAATGATACAGGGGCTGTTTCAGGTAACAAATTTGCTGCTTTGTTCTTTACAACATGAGGAAGTTCATTTTAAATACAGGTTTTCAACTTCCATGCTTTATCATTTGACATTTGAAGCAGTTTTATCATTTGACATTTGAAGCACAACATACAAACCACCTGTGCTTCACATTTTGGCCATTTGTGGAGCCCAAAACAGGCACAGAGCTGACTGACAGTAAGGGAGATTGAAAGAGAGTTTCTGTGTGGGCCTCTGCTGCAGCCAGATTAGATGAGGGAATTAGAGGCAGGGTGTGGTTCCCACCTAGAATGCCTCTCCTGCAGTTCACAGACCTTCACACTGTCTTATTAACGTGCACTTCCCTCTCTCCCTCCAAATATGTAAACTGCACCCTCTCCCAAGTCCCTCCTTAGCTTAAGGGTGCTGGCATGTTCTCTACTGACTTTCCGGAACCCAGGGATTTCCAATTATTTCCACATCTTCCTCTTGTTTCTGTTCTGGCTGTGGTGCCATTGGGCTGCCTGTTCTACTTCCCACTCTACAGGTCTGCAAGGCAAGGGCAGAAAGGCCAAAAATTAAGTGAGCAGAGTGGTATTTGCACAAGACAGAAGGGAAGAGGAACAAAGAGAAATTGCCTTGGGCCAGATCTGCTTGTTCTCTCTGTTTTGCCCTTCTTTCCAAATAGCCCAGCAATTCCCTTCATGTCTCCTCAGGTTCTTATTAAGTTTCCCAAGTATTTTCTACTCAGCACACAGAGGAATGTCTTCTTTGCCTTTAGGTACATAAGGCTACGTCAAGATGAGGTACACGCAGCTTGCTTTGTCAGAGCATGTGGTATATAACAATGAGGTACAACTGAAAAGTCTTGAACATACTATTGCAATGTTTGCAATTACTGAGTTAGGTGAAATACTCCCCAGACTAGAAGACTGATCCACATTTATTCAGGACCTTACATCTTATGCTGACCCTCTAGGTAAGCAGTTACTGTAGTTTCCACAGCATATCTGCACCTCAGGCCTGTCTAGCATTTCCCTAACCCAAGTGTCAGCTTGGCCCAGCTGCACAGTCCCAGCTAAATCCCTTGACCCTCTGATGCTTGCTTGCTTACTCTTCCATTTTGCAATCTCAGAGATCCTCCTCACTCCATACCTTCCAAACTAGAAATGTAGTGGCTATAACAGTCTCTATCAAACCTTCCCCTGGCCTAGGCTACAAAGGACCTCCACCCACTCTCATGCTGTGGGTACTACTACAAACAAACCCCTTCACCCTGTTTCCAGGCCAAGTACTGCAGGGAGGGAAAGGGAAGGAAGGAAAAGGAGATAGCAGACTGAGTTATTGTTCACAAGAAGGGTGGGGGAAGCATAGAGAAAAACTGACTTGAGCTGCAAAGGTCTTTTAATTTCCTCCTTCTCCCATAAGGATGATTTCTGCTGTTCCCACTCTTCCCCACCCCACTCTCCCTACTCAGATCCAACTCCTACCCCCAAAGGAAGAGGAAGAAGTGTGCCTGCCTTTTGCAAAGTCCTGATTTGATGATTTTTGTAGGAAATCAGTCAGTCAAAGCAGCATTTTCCACTGACAAAGCTGAGAATCTCATGAAGACCTAAGGTCAAGGTATTGATAACACTGTAGCTGTTTGTATGAGTATCTGTTAAATTCCCAGAATAAGATAGGATTCAAGGATTCTTCTGGTTAATTACTCCTTTCATTTTCTACACTACTCTCATTTCAGAATCTCTGTATATATATTTGCAGGTCTTAACAATATCATGTTTGTGTGATTCCAGCTGACCAAACAACAGAAGTATATAAATAACAACAGATGACCGGACTTTGCTGTATTTTCATTAATGTAATTTTCCTTAGATCATTTCTTGGAAAGTGCTTGTACTTTCATGTTTCTCACACGCAGAGGCCCTGTAGGTTAGTACACAAGAGACTAGCTTTGGCAGTCTGCATCACAGGACTGTGCAAAGAGGTATTCTCACTGCAGTTGTCTGAACCAACAACCCAGTTCTCAGTGTGACACCAGGCAGCAGGTAACAGGAATGGCTGAACTGGTAACTTAAAAATATGAAGCTCTGTAAAATTAACACTTTTTCTTTTCTGTTCTACCAAACATCCTTAGCACTGCAGTGCAATGGTCAATGTATATGAAATTCAAAAGAAGTGAGTGTGGTTTTGAGAAATGACATTAATCAAACAGGATAAACGAACATAAGCTGAAGCACCTTCATCATTGGCAGTAGGCAAAGCTGCAGTATGTTCATCCAGGATGACGGAGTGTCATTTCCGATCCACATAAGCACACTAAGTTCAGAACCATTTTTAACATTTGCAGATGCTTCTTTCTGTACAAATTTAACTAGGGACAGGCAGGAATTTAGCCAGTGACAGACGGGACATCAAAGGCTGCTTCTCTGAAGCCATTCTACCTGCAATCTTTTCACATTATATGGAAGGCTTACAGTATGTACAGAGTCTTTAGTGTAGGGACTTTTCTAGAGTCCCTTCACTAGCTGATAAATGCTAAGTGAATCCAAAGTGAATTCATTCAAACAAGTATCATAATTTTTTTTAAAAAAAAAAAAAAAAAAAAAGAAAATTTGCAAAATCTCTTGTTTTTAATAGGCCAGTTCTTCCAAGGCTCCTACAAGAGGACCGAGGTTCAGAAGAGACTGGGTCCCCAAAGGGAACAGGCATGTCCAAGGGCTCCACAGCAATATTTGGAGCAGCCAGACAGAGACAGCAGCATAAAATAAATACATAAAGCCACAAGATCTTTTTCCTTTTGTATTAAGGAACTTGGTTATTCAAAATACACACAAAAACTCTCATAGCTGGCAGTTAGCAGGACAAAAGGAAGTCATGGAGTTTGCACTCCCATATCTGATATCAACATAGGCCTTCATACTTGGTCCAGCCAAAATAATAGAGGAAAATGAATTGAAACACTCATGGAGAAAGCAAGGATCTTCTTTTAGACCTTAAAAATTAACTTGAACTAACTGATGGACTGTGTTCATGCAAACAAATGGCAGTGCTGTTCTCTAGAACAAAAAATGTTCATACTTCCTATAGGCTAATCTTTCCCTTTTTTTATTACTGGCATTTGCCGAAGAGTTTGGAAAAGGAAAGCCTGCTACTATTGAGAATTCTGATATCACGGCAGTGGAATGCCACACACTTATCAGCCAAGTGTTTCCATCCTCTGTATATATGATTCCTCCCTCAAGCTAATCATTTTCATAACCTTTTGTCCATGGCATCATAGCTATTTAGCAATATTTACTTTCTTTCATATCTTGTAAAACGTGTCACCCCAGTGCCTCTCCAGTTCATGACTGATCTACACATGGATCAACTTAAACTCAAGCGGTTCACAGTTTCTGTTCTCTGACATATATTCTTCAGAGTATGACAATTAATACCCACTAACGCTTCCTGAAGAAAAAGACATCCAAATGATCAGGAAGGAAGAGGAAGTATCACAACTTTTTAAATTCGTTGTTTAGTGTCTTTTGTCGCAGACACTAATTTCATAATTCAATTTTCCAGAAAAACTTTTCTCTTTTCTCCTCAAAGATCAGTGTCTTATGGGCTAACACTGTGAACATGTCACTTGGCACCACATCCAACATAGGGTTGTAATTAGCAGACAGTATAACACTTCTGTTGACCAGATAACCAGCTGAGTTTATTGCAGATGACCTATTCACAATAATAAACCTAGGCACTATTGTAACTGTTCTATGGTCTAGACCACATAAAGCTCTATTCTCTTTCTCATGCCCACTCACAAAAACCCTGAAAGTTAGGGAAAGTGCCAATAGTTGAGTAAAGGCTTTCTTTGGAGAAAAGTAGAAAAGATGCAGCTGGAGTATTTACATCAGAAGTAAGACTCAAAATTAAACTTTACATTAAACTATTACTGAATGTACTTCTATCTTAATCCCAAATTTTGAGTGGCTGCACATATTTAGTTTTTTTCACCATATAAAAGATGAATGTCCAGAAGAGTGAAATTAATTCATCAACTTTAGTGGCTGTTCTTTCAGGAGGCGACATTTATGTTGCATACTGACTGGTTTGTCAGAAAACTTTCAGGAAACTCTCAGGAATACACACCTGCCATACTGAAAATGAGACCATAAGCACCAAATGAGAACACAAACCTGCCAAAGCTCCATGTGGCACTACGTGGGTACATTGTGCTTTGCATCCTCTCTCCTCAGAGTGGGATCATCTGCAATCTCTAACTCTGGGAAAGGTCCTCTTTGGCTCCTAGTGCCTCTGGCAAAGTCATAAAAGGGATGTGAAATACAGAGGCATAGTGTATGAATAGCGCAAACCAGGGAGGAAAACTTCCACTATCTCTCTAGTGCATAGGATTTTCAAAAGAGCATGAAAACTTTTTTGGAAATCTTCTAGAATAAAAAAAATGTAGAGAATGGAGTATAATACTGACTGAACCTTACTCCATCCATCAATTTAAAAATGCTGTATCTGGACGTCATGTGCACAGATGCAAACACTACAGACAACATCAGCAGTGGCCAGATGTCAAGAAGATTACAGACTAATCACACAGAACTGAACCCACATACTACCGTCTCTATAGAATCTCAGGTGTTGAAATGTAATTTTTAGTCAGGGAGCTAGTGATGCTGTTGAGATTTGAGGTTTGCATTTCATCTTTTAAGAGCACATCACAGCCTTCACAGAAAGGTGTGGAGAACAGGACCTGTGTTCTCTTCCAATAGAATCACACTATATAACATACTGCCCATAGTATTACTACTAGAGAAACTCCTGAGAAGCCTGAAGAAATGCAGTTAAGTATGTGGGAGAACACACAGGAATCTCTGCAAGACTCAGGCCAAGCACTGAACATTTTCTTCTTGCAACTTTACTGGCCTTTTTGTTAGTTTGCCTGACAAAAACATTAGCCACTCTGCTCTTAAGGATTAAAGCAATATAAAGGCCGTTTAGGCTGCCCACCATGTAAGTGAAGCCTTGTGCAGGAGATCTGCCATACAGGTTTGTATAGCATGTCTCTCCCAGCTCCACAAGTGGGAAGGAGAATCATGCAACAGTGTTGCAAGTCCCTGAAGTATGCTTGCTCTTGTATATCCCTCATCTACAACCAATACTAACACTGCAGATCTGTCCAGGTTGGAAATATGAGTTCAAAAGACTACACAGGCCTTTCCACTCTCTCTGCTGACTTCTATGCAGCTGCTGAGCTTGTGCTTGAAATGTTTATGTTAAGAGTTTGGTGTGAACTGGGCTTATTTTGCATAGCTGTCTGAAAATGTTTTTTCCTCCCATTTTCAGAAATGGGCAAAACACCAAGTATTTCTGTACAGCTCTTAAAATCCTGCACTCTACAGAAGATGTTAAATCTTCTAAACCAAAATTGAACATTTTCAAAAAAAGTAGGTATTTTTCTGGGAAAGTATGTTACATTGTTAGAAATGCTGCATTTAAAAGCATTCATAAAATCCTAATCACTAAGCTATAGAGAAAAATAATTTGGGTAATTCTGCATGATTTTTGTAACTTCCAAATGCATATAGATGCCTTTAAAGAACTGCCAACATAGGCAGTACAGTATAAGTTCTTCGTAGAAATCAGGGTTAGTAACAGCACTGTACATATTCATGAATTTGTGATGCATCTCATATTTATTTTGGTCTCAGATCCATCATGAGAAGAGAAAAAGATTGTCATTTCTTGATGAAATAATTGACTGAATGAGGGCAAAGGGAGTAATATAATGAATGGCTTGGAGAATTTATGTGATAGCCATGCAGTTCTTTCATCCTGTTAAGCGCTGTGTTCTTTTTTTTAATGTCTAATAGTTCAACACAGTGTGCCACTTTGCTAAGAACAGGATGAATGGAAAATCCAAAATCTCTGTGACAAAGGGTCAGGATATAAATGAATGAATTCCTCCCTTGCTATCTGGAACTGGTACTGACAGGCATCCTATTTTTCTGCATCCCAAACTATGTAAGTGTCCTTTGGCACTCTCTAGTGTGCAATACAGTAGCCTAACAATACTTGCAGTGAGATAAACAAAGTGTATCATGGCCAAGTGACAGAACGTTGATGCACCTTTCCTGAGGCAGTCAAAAAGTCCAGTGATGAGGGCCACATGCAAAGCTCAAGCAGATTGCACAAAAAGAAGCTGGATCAGTTTAGGAAAATGTCACAGGATAATACAAGGCCACAAATGGCTGGAACCTCAGTTTGAATCTATTCACTGATGTAATTAGGACTATTCATCTGTAGCACCAGGAAATCCAGCCTTCTCTAGCTCCAAGGGCTGCAGACTGCTCTGCAGAGCTATTTAGTAGCTTTTCTGACACTCCTGGCCTACAGCTAGTGCATTTATTCTGAAAGAAAACTGACTTTTCTTCATCCTGTTTGCATTCAGAAGCTCTCATTTTTCAGGTGTTGAAGATCACTGTAGAATCAGCAACCTGCAAAGAACATAGTAATCCACGGTTACTATCTCTATTCAAACACTGTATTTATTTTTTAGGCAGGAAACAAATGAAACATAAGACACCAGTGACCCAAGTCCCTTTCCCTTTTAGAGAAGACTGCATGAGAATTCAAATGTCCCTGTATAATTCACAGATTCCTGAGTTCACATGAACAGCAGCAAAAGAGGAAAATTGCTCCATATCCTGTAGAGAGGAAATGAAAGGTATCAGGAAGAGAAGAATGTGCTGCGTGGTGCGAAAACTCTATTTTGATTCCTGATGCTAAACATCTGCCATATTTTTGTGTAGAATCACTTGACTTACTGAGAGAATAGCATCTTCAGGATTGTGCAAAGCCTATTCCAGACTCGAGCTGTCTGAACTGGCAGCTGTGGGAACACCCACAGGAAGCATGGGACCCTGGAAGAAAAAGTGTAGGAGTACATCCTGTGGGGATAGATAAAAGTCAGAGCTGGACTATGGGAATCTCTTAAGAACAAACATGCAAATACAGTTTTGCAAGTCAAAGCCCCAACTGTTTGTTTAGGGATTTCTTTTCTTCTTTTTTTTTTTTTTTTTTTTTTTTTTTTTTGTTATTTGTTGCTTTTATTTGGCTTTCACAGAAGCAGCAGAAAAAAGATGTCAGAAAAAAAGATGAATGAAATCAAAACCTTAGATGTTTTCTTTATTGTTTAGTGTAAGCTCATATGCTTCATATGCACTGCCATAGCTTTCTTTTTCTATATGCCACCAGGCAGAAGAATGCCATAGGGTACCTATTTCTGGTCCATCGAGCCTGATAGTCTGTCTCCACACAGAGACAATATGAGTAGCCCCAGAGCAAAGCTGCCCGTAATTTCTTCATTGTCACTGTCTTGCAGACAGATGCCTCCCTTTATCCAAATGTAACCTTACAGTTACCAGCTATAAAATTGTTCACAAGAAAAAGTAATAATGGGAAAGAATTTCATCTATTTATTAATTATAAAGTGTTCTCTATAGCTGAAATCAAGTAGAAGCTAGTGTCATGCAAACAGAGTTTCCCATAGAATACCAACAGGTGAATGAGAGACCCTCTGCCATAAAAATGTACCATATACTTATATCCCTCCTACTGCTATCCTCAAAGTAACAGGCTCATCTTCCTTGCCACCTTTATTTGCCTTGCTGAATAACATTTGACAAATTTATTTTTACCTTAACTAGGTGGCATCTGCATTTAATATTTGTGTCTGATATTTTTTTCAGTCTTTCAGCCAACTGCCTCTTATTTGTACTAATAATATCCGGCAAAATTGATGCTCACAATTGTGTCAATTATTATTTCCTTTTGAGTTTGAATGTTGCTAGTTCTTTTATCATTGGGAAAAGTAAAAAGCAGTTTTTAGTTGGCTTTCTGCCCACTATCTATTATTTCTAGTGTGATATTTATGTTATGTATGCTCTTGTTTTTTTACTTTCTAGGGTAAATAATTCTAATATTTTTGATCTCAACAGGAATATGTTCTCTGTTGTTCTCTGACATTTTCACTAGCTATCTGGAATTCTTTTCTAGTTCTGTGCCTGTCATTTTTTAGATGAACTTTCTAAAACTAAATGCAATAATCAAAGTGAGGACATGGCAGCTTAAATGCAGTATATAATACTCTTCATGTTATTGTCTCTGCACCTCTAACACACAGTCTAGTAAGTCATTTTTCTGTCAAACTGCCAGAACAGACGTTCACTGTCTTTTCTTAAATGACTTCTAGATCTTCTTAAATCCCAAGAGGTTACTACTGAATTCAGAACCCACTCATATGAAAGGATAATTTAAAGTGTATTTCCATGTTCATCTGTTGTTTCTTTTTAAAAAAAAAAAAAAAAAAAAAAAAAAAAAAGAAGAAGAAGAAAGAAACAAATAAACCGACAGCTCAGTAGAAGTTTAAAGAAGTAAACATTTTACAAGTTATCATGCAGTGTGGAGAATTGGTGACCATCTCGCAAAGCATCTTTTGATTCCCCAAATGCTGATGGGAAAGATTCTGGAGGCACAAATAGAATGCAGATGTTGGAGAACACATCTCACAATTCTGCTGAACATATTACCCTACTGGGAGGCTGTTTCTGCTCTCCGGGGACATTCCTTTGAGAGCCCAGCTGATTGTCTCATATTGAAACAACATGTCCAAGATACATTCCAAGTAAAAGAAAATAGAACAGGGGTACTCTGACCAAATATAAATCACAAGGCTAAAGGGCAGTTTATCTTCTTTCTTTCTACCATTCCTGTTCTCCCCCAATGAATACTCCCCCGAGGGAAACAGACCACTGGGTAAATGTCTGCTAAACGTGATGACTCAGACATTAGGCACTGTCCCCAAGTGCTTTGCAGATGGTGTCTGGATGGGAAACCCAGAGCTTTCGGCACCATAAGCCTTGCTACTTTTTTAGGGAGGGAAGGGGAACAAGCCTTTTTTTATATAATTCACTGCAGCATTACTTCTGATCTCATGTCAAGCCCTTACAGCACTGTTGCCCCCCACGAAGAATTCTGATCCTGACCTTATAACAACCAATGTCACTGGCACATAAAAAAGATAGGAGAGAAATCCTAGCAGATCTAGGGGAGTGGAAAAAACAAAAAGCTAAAATAAACACGTTACTTAAAAGATTATCTTGTATCTCATTGAAAAAAAAATACTAGCATACATTTAAAAGGAAAAGAAATTGCTCTAAAAAGGAGGCACTGTGAACTACAGTACATTAGCACAATTGCATAACAGTAGGTACTCTGAAATAAAGTGTTCTTGGTACAGTTTTTATTGGTCTGCTTCTTTTTTGTAGAATCCTTTTTCTTTCAGTAAAGCCTGTTTCTTTCACTTTGTTTTATGTTCCCCAAACACGGGATGCACATCCGGACATGGGCAAGCCTGAAAGGAATGGCATATTGCTGTGCCTCTCCAGCACTATATGTTCACACTAGACACTGGAGAAGACCTCTGAGGAAAAAAAAAAAATGCTGTCTTTCCGTCCATGAGAAGCTCAAGAAAAATCCTGTAAAGGCCTGCAGATCATACACGATGAATCAAGCTATCACAACTGTAAACAAAACATATCATGGGAAATGTGAAATAGCCTTCCTCTCTCTCTCCCTCTCTCCTCTCACAAACACGCACGCACGCACACACACACACACAGACAAACACAAAAACACACACACACACACACACACACACACACACACAAACCCAGCTGCAAGGGATAAAAAAGGAGGAACTGCATATTGAGAAGAACCAGGTCCAGCTTGCATTTTTTTCTTCCTCTTCCTCTCCTTTACCACTTACTGATCACCCAGCATCATCCATTAGAAACAACAGAAGAAATGTTTACTCCAACTAGAAAGGAGAAATAAACCGGTATTTTTGTGGGTTTCATTATGTTTTAAAGGTTATATAGGAATTCACTGAACTCTGATTTACACAAATTCAGCTGAGTAGTTTCCATTTAAATTAAAAGAGTTATTTGAGCATGGACATAAAAGAGAAAATTCAGACATTTTGCTTCCACATTCAAAGAAAAGAATTAAAACCAGCAACTCTTAGCTCAGCCTATTTCTCTGTTATTTAAGAAGGAGCCTCTGATAAAATTTGGTAGCACTATACAGAGCCAATCTCCCCGAGCCCTGGGTTTTATGAGCTGCATGAACCCTTGCAGTACTGTGCCTGGTAGCCCCAAGACAGGGTCACAGACACTGAACACCGTGGTGTTTCTAACCTGAAGACAGTCATTTGATGGGATGTTTTAATCACTAAGCTTAGAAATCCACATTTCTTAACAGCTAGTTGGTGGACTGCTAAGGAACCAACAGTGTAAACCAGCAGAAAACTAGCCAGGTTTTTAAAATGTGTCTGGCAGACAGTTTTCAAGCCCTGCCTGGTTTTGGAAGGAACTTTGTCAAAATTGGACCCTCTCCACATAATCCTTTGATGTTGATGAATCGGTAAATTCCAACAAAAACTTGTTTAGTCAGAATTTTTCTGACCAGCTCTACTTCCTTTCTTTGCCAAACATATTTACTACTCTCAAACTTTCTGTGCAGCTCCAGGGGAAGGTTTTCTGTTGGGACCATCAAAGCTGCAGACCCTTACCTTCACCTCAGACACAACCGGGTCCTTCCCTCACATTTATGCCATGGGAAGAGCAGTGCCATACAGCTCTTAGGTTCCGACTCCATCTATGGCACAGCTCCATCCAGACCTGTGTAGCTCAGGGTGCTTTATCACACTCACTAAGGCATCGTTAGCCCTGTTTTACAGACGGAGAAACTGAAGCACAGAGCCATAACTAGTTAGGGAGTGTGGCAGCAGCATTAAAAATAGACTCTCTGGGTCCTGGCCCCGTATTGGTTCAACAGTCAGAAACATTTATTTACACATTTAGATTCGCAGCTAATATTGTAAACTTGAGTGCAGCATTGAGATGGATGAGTGTGTGTGTAAACTGCGGAGGGAGGCTGAAAGAGAACAGGCCAAAGATGTATTAATCAGTTTCCATCTCACACTGGCTAAAACAATGCAGTGCACTGAGACGAGGTGTTATTGTCTGCTTTTAAGTGTACCCTCCCTTTCAAGTTTTTCTTTCTTAATAAAGTATCTGAGGTCATGCTATTGTCATTAGAGCTTGGCAAGTGCTCAGCAGCTGTCACCGTGGCAGCAGGAGTGTGCCTGGTGCCAGTCCCCTTTGTCACGGCAGCCGCAGCAATGTAAGGAGAAGGGCCTTGCAGGATGCAGGACAATACTGGGAAGGAAAAGGAGGGAATCCTCGACCTTGGGCCAGGGCCTGGTGGCAGACCATTGAACCCCGCGCGTCTCGACAAACCACAAGGAGTAAAAATTCTTGGAAGCTGCAAAGGTTGCAAGTGAAAACAAAAGATTCTATCGTGTAGGAAATAGAACAAAACGCAGAGAAATTTGTTTTGTTTTCAGAGATAAAATAAGCAAACAGCATTCTGCTAGGGTCAGGAGCACTGCGCCCTTCAGACAGAACTGACAGCAGAGAGGAGAGTAGAAAAGCTGGAGTAAATCTGTAAGCAGGTAGGAGAGTGCCCTGTAACTTTTCAAAACTTACACAGAAGGCAAGCAAATCCCTCCTAAAAAAAGGACAATGACATTCTCTATTATAATCTAAAACATAAAATCATCTATCAAAATAAAATCCTAATGGTGTAATTTAATAAAATAATTGCCTTTTAAATCCATAACTGAGGCAGCAGATGTATCACAACTACAGAGCTTTGCTCAGTGGATAATTGAAAAAGCCCAGTCTGTAATGACTAGCATTGATTTCTTTAGACTTCAGTTAAAGTGAGAGTAAAGACTGCACAAGTAAGTGGCTGTAGGAAAAGACACTGAGGATGTTGTTCTTGGTCCATGTAGACTTGTTAACTTAATAAATATTTCACATCTGACACACGGAGTATTTTTGTCCTTTTTAATTTGCATTTATATCAGCAAGATCCAGAAAAGTGGCCTTGACTAGGAGATGCTTAGCTACTTCTTTCTTTCCTGCTCACTTCTGATCTGCAGATCCAGTCTAGAAATAACAGCAATCATTAACTCACATCTAGTAATCAAAGCAGCTTCTTTTGCACCAAAACTCCCAGTGTACTTACTATATGTGCATGGCTTTCGCAACTTTGTGGGTGTTCCTTCAGGACAGGAAGTGAAGAAATAAATCACATCCAACTGAAATTACAAGTGGAACTTTGGGTTGGTGGAACATTACCCAAACTGGAATTTGGCGAGAATACCAGGACTAGCACCCCTATATTTTGAAAAATACCATGACATTTTTAATGACCACAAGTGGCCAGAACCTCAGCTTTATTCCTTATCCAAAAGAAAAATACCTTCAGGAGCAGAGAAGCCCTTAGAGCCAGTGAGCAGAATTCACTCAGAGGGAAGAGTGCCACCTGCTGAAGCTCTGGGGCTCCTCAGAGCAACTGCTGCTGTCCCTTGGAGACAGCCGTGGAAGGCCTGGCTCGCTGGCAGTTGCAGCTAGCTTGATATTAATATAATCATTTTTCAGTACTGGCTGGCGCTGTCCCATTTCCTAAGTGTAAAAATCTCCCTTGAAAAAAATGTGCCTAGACAGATTGGGGGCTAGAGGGAGCACAGCAGTGGTACTGCAGGAAATCAGCAAGGGCTCAGAAGGTTTTGTGACGTGAGAAGATGCTCACCTTTCAGCACAGCTTTGGGTTACCGTAATCTTTGTGCCAACAGCCTAGCTGGTTACTGCCCTACAGTACACCCCATACAACTTGTCTTTTTCTTTCTCAGTAATTTCTCAGCTTCCAGTCTTTGCTGGAGTTCTCCTTTGCCCCCTTTCCCCCCACACCCTAGTCTTTGGTTCCACTGCAAAAAGGTACTGGAAAAGTGCTCTCATACTTAAAAGGGGAAAGTTAACTGCAATAGATTAAGGACACAAGCCTTTAACCAACTCCTTTTGCCTTTTGCACTGCAAGTAGCATGTGCAAGTAGCTGAAAAAAAAAGGGCACTTGATATGCCATTCCCCTCCTGTTCTACGGCACTGTGTAGTCAGCCACCAGCTACTAGGAGCTCAGATCCTGTAACAGCAGCAGGAGCAATCCACATATCTTCTGACAGCAGGTGCATGATTCCCCCAAATTACTGCCATCGTAGTGGCCTCTGTGCACAGACTGTCTCTCTCTAGCATGATACCACTATCTAAAATGATACAAAACATTCAAAGAAGGAGAGAGCGTCCCTGATGCATGCGGTAAGACAGGGGAATGATGCTGGCAGACGAATAAACAGGACTGGTTTTGTCTAGGCATTGGTACTGTAATCCTTAGAGATTGATAAAGCCTCAAAAATGAAATAGGATCGTTAGTATACAGTGTCTTCCCTTTGATGGTAAGCAGATCACTTTCACGATCTACAGAATAAATTAGGGCAGTTTAAAGGGGGAGCAGGAATCTTACCCAGCTGGTGGGCAACAGAGGCACGGTGCAGTTTGAAATGACTCAGAGATTGGTGTGTGGAATGTATTTTTCCAGGCATGTCTACAGCAGAGGTTTACTTGCTGCTCACAAACCAGCCTTCCTGTCTGTTGTACCCTGATTTACCCTGATTAACCCTATCTATGCTTGCCATTTTTCCACTTTTTTACCTACTAAAAAAAAAGAGAAACAATTTCAGTTTCTCAACTGCTCATAAACTCTCCTACAACCTTCTTGTAGAGAAGAAATGGGAGCGGGAAGGGAAGAGCAAATGTGGCATTGGCTTTGTGACTGTGGTTTTTGTTTCCATAAACCTTAGAGCACAAGAATGCATGAGATATTTACACAAATCTTTCCACAATTCCTGTGGCCTTTGGGAGCATTGCATTTGCATGACTTCACCACTGTGGCTGGTTTGTGCTTTCTCAGCAGCATTGCCTGCAACAGGGAGCAATCCTGGCCATTCCCAGTAGTGTTCCCTCTCCCGCTCTCAGATCCAATCAAACCAGTGTGTGTTTAATACAAGCTATGTTAATGCAGGAGTTCCTGTCCTACTTGTTGTCTAAATTCCCAGGGATACTTCAGGAAGTTTCCCAATTTATCTTGTAAATTCTAAAGATAAAAATGTTATAGTCAGAGAATCTGCTTGTCATGTACACCTTGAAGGAACCACCATGGGAGAAGAGAGAGAGAAGCACACTTCTGAAAGGTTACTAAAGTGAGGTAGAGATAAGCTTGTCAAAAATATAATGAAAAAAAAGGGGTTGACAGCCCAGCTTTTGTATCAACAACTCACCTTACGTCTGTTTGTTCCGCATCACATGTTGGAGGGAAGCAGTATACAGTGGGGACAGTGTCTCCAAGAGAATAGGCTACAGAATGAGAACTTGGCTACTGGGCCTCAGCCCTTTGCTGCCCCAATCGGTGACTTGCAGCAATCACTTTAGTCTTTCTATATCTCATTTTCTCAAACTAATAAAGGGATATTTCTCACCCTTTGTAAAATACTTGGACTCAATACAAGAAAAGTGCTATGTCAGGACTGAGGCGTTTTACCCACTGAAGAGGAATTTCAAGTCACTCAACCACACTTTGCCAGTTGGGGAAACAAAGCTGTGATTTCTACAAGGGAATATAGTCTTGCCCATTCTCACTATTGCAGCTGTGACCATTTGACTGTGGCAGCCCTGGCTTCTTCAGTACTAGTAGAAACTTTTAAAAGGGAGGTTGCATCTAGGGTGTTTATTTTGGAGGATTTGAAAGGAAGGCTAGTGAAGGAAAGCACATGTCACAACTCTTATGTCTCAGGACTGTTGCCATGGGCTTTCCAGGGCAGCCAGGTTGCTTGAAACTATGTTCAAAGCCATGCTGTGTATCTCTTCTCCACTGTGGCTGAGCCTGTGTGAGATCCAGCCCAGAGGCAAGAGTAATAGCAGATTCATTTGCAGGAGTTAAACACTTGATATCAGAAGCAGTGTGTAATGACATAAGGCAGAAGCATAACCACAGATGGCTTGTAAAACTTCAGCTTTGTCCCTCACAAGTGAATCCATAATTAAAACTGTAACTATAGTCCATTGTACTTATCCAGTAGGAGGACTCAGTCCCGCTACCATTTGAGTCAGCAAGTTTCTGTATTTACAGTAATCCTTGACTTTGTCTTTCTTTCATTATTATTAAAACATTTTAAAACTCTTTAATGTCAGCCAAGTGATGTTTTAAATTATATTTTTCAGGAAAAAAAGACAGTTGAGTTGTCAGAGGGGAACACTTAGTTATGTTATAGTTCAGCCTGAGACGCTCTGGTGACTCTTAGAAAGTGTTGAAATTACAGGTTTATGATGTACACAGTGTTGAAACACCATGTTACTGCAATACTTGGTCCAACACGAACTTGCAATTTCAACACTTCCTAAGTCTTTTGTAAATGAATAGAATTGACCAGAACAAACGTAAGTGCCCAAAAAGTCTATAGCAATCAACTGTACAATAGAACAGTATGAAAAGCCCATATAAATTCCAGAGCTGCTACCCTTATACAGGATAATCATTTCCAATGTTTAACTTATAAAAAAAACTGCCACCGCGGCAGTCTCACAACAAGACACCAGTCTCAAGAGATGATTGGTCTGATCTGGTGCAGTAACACCTATATTCTTTAAACTTGCAAATCAAACATTTTCTTTGGTATCACAAAATGGTAATACCAATTTTCAAAAAATCCAATAGAAAAGTACCTGCATTGATCTAAGCAAAGGATTTGCATAATCTGCCTCCAAAATACGCTGTCCTAGAGGCAGAGACCGTAATAAAAAAAAAAAAAAAGAGGATAAAACATTTGCAACCAAAGGGAAGCTGCAATATAAAAACACAGTAAAGTCCGATATTTAAAAAAATAGACCATGGCAGTATTTCAAAATACTATTTGTTATATAATCAACAGGCAATGAAGCAGACAGACTCATGGCTCTCGTAGTGTTTGTAAGATGAGGAGAACATAGGATTTATGCTCGACCTCTTCACACATTACACTTAGCTCATTCGGTTTCATTTACAAAAGAAATGAGCTTTCACTCAGAAAGCTGCTTAGAAATAGCTTTATGCCCGGGCTCCTGTAAGAAGCTCTGATCAGAGGATTCCTACGCCTGCCTAGCACCCTGCAGAAGTAAGCAAAGATGCAACCACCTGGGGCACTTCGCAGAACTGTGGCATAAAGAGAACGTTTGGATTCCTGTCTCAGAGAACAGACAGAGGACCCCGTATATATTCTACCACTTTCAAACAGGGAAAGAGATTAAGTAAAATTCACCCTCACCAAGAGTCCACATAAAACCTGTGCCTCATTAAGGGATTAAATGGGACTTCAGTGGACCCAGGCCTCCTAGAAAAAGCTTACAGAGTGAGTTTCACATAGAGTACATATCCTCTTCAACATGTAAGCAAAGCATGGTAAAATAATGGAAATGGAATGACTTTGGGAGTTTGGAAGGGGTACAACAAAATAAACATGTTGTGCCTACTGGGCTATAAACATATAGCCATCTATCTACCAGCTTGGGCTTCTCTGCATCAAAACTGGAATAACAGCGGAAACAGCACTATTAATGTTATATACAACTAGAGTTCTAATTTATTTTTAGAGAACATAATTTCTTAAGATAGCAGAGAATTTACTCAGAAAACATGATAAATAATAGTCTCTCTTCTCCATGACTTCTTACAGAAGCTGCTTTTTTTGGATTGTTTCAATGTGCTGCATACTAATAAAAAGATACTTATGATAGGATTTATTTGTAGTTATGAGACAAAATGCATATTGCTTTAGATGAGAGTCAGTATTATCACAAACAACCATACTGACTTGGGGTTTAATGAAATTGGACCTAGGTGTCACATTTTAGCTGGGTAAAGTTAGCAGCTGGGATGAATTGGACCAGAAATGTGCTGTGTAACAAGATTTCACTGGAATCCTTGTGCAAAAAAAAAAAAAAAAAAAAAAAAAAAGGGTATGTGGAATATGTCACGCTAACAGTTGACAGTGTAGCTGCAATACCAAACACTAAATAAATAAATTCCATACGTAACACAGGCACAGAAAAACTTTTCAGGAAAGCGCCTCAGAGCTGCATAGCCCTGCGTCTATAAATCTCCATTAAATCAGTTTGAGTGGGGTGAGTGTTAGAGACAGAGCTGCCAGAAATAGCTCTTTTCCTGCAAGATGTAGAAAAGATTACAGCTGAGATTGAGACGGTGGGGTGGGGAGGGAAAGAAAGGGAGGGGTAAGGGGAAGAGAGGCAAAGGAGTTGAGCTGGAGGAGGCGGGGGAGCTGTGAAAGGCATCTCATAAAAGTCCCATTTGTTGGAAGGCTGCAGGAAGTGGAGGCAGCTTTGGCACACGTGTCCATGGTGCTAAATTAACTGTTAACATAAATAATCAAAGTGCAAGGCCCATCAAGCCGCTGGCGCCAGCAAAATGAGGGAGCGGCCAGGTCAGCTCTGCCTCTCGAGTTAGCCAGCTAGCAGGTGGAGACCAACCAGGGACTTGACAGGATGGAAGTGCTTACAAAACACACTGACCCACTGACAGAGGAAAACACCACTGCACTCCCGCTTTCCAGCTATTGTGTGCAGAGAGCATTTGGTGTGTATTTTTGTTTTGTATTTATTTATTATATATATTATTTTTTATTTTTACTTTTCTTCAGCAAGTCCCTGCAGCAGAGAGCTTGGACACCACAGGATAAGTTGTAGTACAGCTCAGCCCTTATTTGGCAGCAAAGGTGGAGGAACAGCTGAGCAAAAGAAAGGAAAGGTTATCAGGCACGAAAGTGCCAATCACCCTCCACTACTACCCTTGGAAGAAAAATTACAGCTCTTCAACTCTTCAGAAGCAGGCCCTGAAAAGTAATATGGGCAGGGGTATTTCTACCTGCTTTGTTTATTCTTCCTTTTGGAGAGTCCAAAGCCCCATTCTGCACTAGAAATCTTTCAGATAATTTGGCAGATGTTGTGGCAAAGCAGCCACCCAGCAGTGAAACACAGAAACCCGTAACAGGCTACACAGACCCATGCAGAGCAGAGTCAAACAGTATGGCAGAACTCACTCCCACTGAGTGGAATTAGTCTTACAAGCAAGTAGGACTGGTGCTAAAATCAAATTTGGACACGCTGAGGTTCACTGAAACTCTCAGATGATCTCATCGTATTGCTCTGTGAAAACAGAGATTGCTCCAGCTATCACCCTGCCCCATTCATAGTCTGATTGCTCCATGAAAAGGCTGCCTGGTGAGCAGGTTCCACTCTACGGAAATATTAAGAGTCTTGTGCTGGATTCATGGGCTGCTTTGCTCAGCTCCATGACACAAGACAATTGTGAACCCAGCTTAACTGCCCAGTAAAGCCAGGTTTGCAATTGCCTCACACAACCAAACTACTGCAAACCAGTCACAGGTTACTGGTGAATAAGGCTCTGGAATCACAGGAATTTTGCCTTTTTGCTCAAGTAGAATAAATACAGTGAGATGCTATAATCGATTACATTGTAACATACACTAGTACTATGCACATACATAAACATGCTTTTTTGCATTGGTTTGATTTTTTGTTGGATATACAGAACGTGTATCTTTGCTTAGCACAGAATGCACTACACAGAATGAAACCCAGCAACAAACATTCTGAACCAAATAATTTAATAGTTAAAGAGACACAAAAATATATCATTCTAGTGTGGATACCCATAGTCAGAGCATTAAAACAACTTTAATTCTGCTTTTAACTCATAAATGAAAGTATAAGAATCTAATATATCTCAAAAAAATTCTTATTAAACTTATCACAGGCAACAGTTAGCAAAATAACTGATAAAACTACATGGAGAGTTGATATGATGTTATCATAGGGCATAGTCATAGCTTTTGGTGAAGCAGAACTACTAGTAACTAAAATAACAAATGAAACCATCATTAACTGTGGCAGTAATATTCAGATTTATCTTAGAAACAATGTTTTAGTATGGTTTAACTTTACAGAAATTCTAAAGAAACTGTGTAATGGAAGAATTAAGGTCATTTAGGGTGCTATACCTGTGCATTTCCGTACAAGAACAAGGTGGTTTCCAGTGCTTTAGTATAGCAGTAACAACAACATCCTGGGATATGATCCTCCCTGTATTCCACAGGGTCACCTTGACTTTTAACAGATCCAAAGGTGATCCAAAGATGTATCACAATTCTAGCATATTTTAGATCAGTGCCTTAATATCATAGATCATCTTTAGCTGACTTCGTAAACTCAGTCCGAGCCACAGCCAGCTGCATGAGCTCTGCAAGGAACTTTCAGGAACTTTAGCAGCAGACATCTGACGCAATCTGAGGGAGCAGGTATAAAGATAATTTGCTTATAAATCAGTTAGATTTGTGCGAGCCTTTACAGGACAAAATATAAAATCTCTAAGAAAAAAAAAGACACAGAGAAAGGGAGACAGAGAAAGAAACTGGGAAAAAGTAACACTGGTAGGCCAAAATTACTTATTTCTACTATTTTTCCCTATCTTGAGACCTGTTAAACCAATTTTATCAAAACCTTCCATGTGTAAAAGTCAACTTGAAGCAGGTAAAAATACAGAAATTTTCTGCAAAAAGGGTGGTAAAAATTACACAAAATTGAAAACTGCAACTTAAACCAGAAGTTAGGTGGCCCTGGTTGCTACCAAGTTTACCTCTATGATCGCATTATGGTCCCCATTAAAGATATACAGTTCTGCATGAATGGGTGGGTGCTTGCATGTGTGTGTCAGAGAGAGTAAGGGCTATCCCAGTTACCAAATCAATGGAAAAGTTATAATTACCCTCAAAAAGGAAAGCCAAGCACTTCCTGAGTAGGCAGGAAAAGAATAATAGTAGATTTTACAGACTAGAAAATCCTTGTTAATTGAAAATTAGAAGTCCACTAAATAAAACATGTATGATTAAGAGTCCCTTTTCTGAGAGTAAGCCAAGTTAGAGAAAGAATGTCATTGTTACATTTTGATAAAAACTGTTGAAGATATAAAGAAACCAAGTCAGAAAAACAAAGTTCCAGACATATAAAGATGAGATAGCTCCAAAGATATCAAGACTGAGTAAGAGCTAATTTGGCCCCTGTCCTGCAACTCGTAAATCCAGCCAAAATTTGTTATGAGAGTAGCACTAGCTGTGTTAAGTTTAGCATTGCCAACTAAATAGCTGTCCCTTCTCCAATACGCCTTTTTGTAAAGATACTACAGCCTTGAGTCTGACATTCCCTGTGTCCAAACTTTGCGGGAGGGCTCTGCATAGCACTTTTCTGTGTTCTGTTCCTCCTGGTGTTTGTGGGACCTGCTGGAGTGTGGCACTGCTTCATCTGGGCCTCTGTTTCCTTTCTGTGAATACTGCGGTACAAGCAGAACAGTGCAACAAGAATTTGGGATGTAACTGAGCTGAACTCCTATGAGACAAACGCACACGAGGGCAAGCAGATTTCCCTCTATGTACTACAAAGTATATCAGCCTGCTGATTTACATCACTGTGACATAATGAGCCACCCCCCGTATTTACATATTTATATTTTGGAATTGCCTTTCTGAATTGTCAGGAAGGAGTTTCTCTTCCCCATGGCTCAAAGCAAAGACAAGAACAGCAAGCCTAGGTCCATTCAAAAGGTCCTATCCTGGGTGACTAGGACCCAGAGACTTTTTTATTAATTAAAACCCAAACAATAGGAAACTTCTACCAATACTGGTAGAAATCATAGAAATACTCATTTCAATATTTTTTTCTGCTCTTGGTAAGACTCAGACTGTCCAGAATGGGAAATATTAACACAGGAAGATATCCAAACCTTTAATGAAAAATGAAAGAAGCAGTAAGGGTTTACCAGAGATAAAGAAGTGAGTGGGAGTCTACAGACAAAGTATTCTGTGCAGAGGTATATGAACCAGCTCTTTATTTCTCCCCATTCCCCTTTGTTTCTTTAAATCATTTACCATGTGCCTTTTGCAAACTAAATTCTAAATTCCTGAAGCTACAGCATTGTATTCTGAGAACTCTCAGCATATTACCCAGCACAGTTGGAAACAATCTGTAACTTGGCCCCTACTTTTTATGCAAGTGAAGAACATCTACTCTGTACAACAGGAAAGTTAAGACACCAAAAGACACCAACATTGTGTAATGTCCATCCCTAAATTAAAGCTCTTATACAGGATCACTTGTAGCCAGTATTCTGAAGTACAAGGGCACAGCATGGTTTGGCATGGAGGCCACCTATTAGGATACTCTCTCAAGTAGAAAAAAAATGCTTTGGTTTTCTGTTGTTTATTTCAGTGTTTAATCTCCTGCAGTCATTTCCCAGACAGCATCATGAAGCTTCCTTCTCTACATGGTACAACATGCCTGGTAAGACCAATGGTCTACCAAATATCATATATGTCCAAATTTTAAGTTCGCTGACTTAAATCCTTTCACTCAACTCATCCAAACAAATGTCAGTTCATACAATGCACCATATAATGTAAAGAGACTACCAGACCAAGATCCAAACAATTTTTTCCAGTCTCCATCTGACACAGCATCACGGAGTATCACTAGCTCAGACCCTATAACGGTAGCTTTGTTAGTATTCTATGGCACCAAAGCAAACTAACCCTGTGTCCCTGCCTCTTCCACCAAGCAGGGCAGACTGTCTTGGCTGTAGAGCTGTACTGAAGCTTTCAGTTCCCAAGGTAGTTCATCTGATGGTGATTCAGGGATGTCTGCTTTGCACTATGTTAAAGATAGGCATTTTCTTACCTCCTCCTTTCTCCTAACCATGACCGCCCACAGATGCAAAGCTCCTTGGGCACAATGAAATGCCAGATAAGAAGTCTAAGAATATGGAAAGGCCTGACAACCAGTCCCCATCTATGCAGCTCAGTCCCATGTGGTAAAAGGATAACCATGAATCTCCTTGCTTCAGCAGGAAAATATGAAGTTCATTTCTCCAATTCAGCTTCCTCACAGGAAAGATGAAGTGAAACTGGCATGCTCATATACAGCATTTAGGACAGGCAAAAGCCTCCAAAGGCAGCTCTTGTCCCAGCACAAACAGGTAGAGTCCCAGGCACATCCAGAGTAGGCTCTGCTAACTTATTTCCCGCAGGTCCTGCCAAGCAGTGAAAGACATTTCCTACTAGCCCTCCAAAGGCTTAGAAACTATTTGCATATGACCCATAGCCTTTAATGAACATGCATTCTATATGGTAGAATGGATTTGGTGTGGATAGCTCTCCTTTCCTGAAACAGCAAACACTTAACCACACAGACTACAACTTTCAAAGAATTTTCAATTCCTCGTTCAGCCATCACATCAATATACACCATGAAAATTCTACTTCATTTAACTTTGAGTTCCTGTATTTTCAGCAGAAGTCTAAGCGAAAAAGTAGTCACTAACAGAATACTGTTTCTAGGGCATCTAGTAACATGATTGTTCCTATGGGATCTCAGGAACAGCTGATTGCAAACCATCATTATTTCAACTCCATCTTTGAAAGAGGCAATATACTGATGAGTAAACCCAAGAACTCCTTGTTTTATAATCTAAGTGTCCACCTATACTAAGTGAGTGTGGTTTGCTGCATTTAGTTTCTAGACTGCACGTGATCCTAGAGTCACACAACATGTAGGCGTAGTTAATATTGCCCAAGTGGTCTTAAGTAATCCTTTCGTTTTCAGTTGCCATTAATGCACAAAAGAAAAGAACAGGCAGCCTGAACTAGCACTTTCCCAGTTCATTCTCTCATGAACTGTTTTTTCTCAACGGAATTGTGCACAAGCAATAAAGATAGCTATGCCAGGAGGGGGGGGGGGAAGAAAGAGACTTTTTACTCTTGAGGGCTTTTCTTCTCTCCTCATGCCTTTCTGCATAATATAGCTCCTTTTTTCATTGCCCAGCAGGGGATCCCAGAGGCTAGAGGCAAATTCTCCCTTTGGTCTTAGAGCATTCATGATGTATTCTTGTTTTAAGAAGAGTTTATTAGTTGTTTGCTCTTGAGTATTATATCATCAGCATTACAGCAAAGCTGTTCTCATTCTAAATTTCGTTTATTCTTTGGCACACATGAAACGTCTTGGGTTACACAGCCAACATCCCTTTACACACCAAAGTCAATGAAAATCTTTCCATTGGCTCGAATGGCGCCAGATGAAATCCAAAGCTGCAAAGGTGCTGAAAAAATGATCTCTTTGGAGCTTAACTCTGTTTCCACTGGTAAAGTTCCCACTGACTTTGATAGGAGTTATTTCAAGACCACTGATTTAAAGGGCTTTTTTAGAAACCATTGAACTATTCAATTATCATATAAGCTTCTGCTTGATAAGGAATATTTAGAGACATTGAAGTCTGTTTATCTTGCACCTTGTTAATATAAGTTATCACCTAAAAATGTCTTGGCTACTGTTTATATTTTCGCTACTTAAACTATAGTTCAGACAAGTTGCTATAGGAATAGCAAAAGATACAATATTTAGAAGAAGCATCCAATTAGAGACAGTATCTAGTTAAATTTTTAAAACATCATAAGGTTTCTAAGTTCTTCACAAATACTGGAACATTCCTGATCAGAAATTTCACCAGAGAGGGCTTACACTGTCTGGGTTTATTACCATATACAGCCATTTTCAGCTCCATTTTTATCTAAGTTTCATATTTGGGAAAAAATAACCTAGTCTCATTCTAGTGCTTAACTTCCGAAGGCTTATTCAGCAAGCAAAAGATTCCTTTGATGCTTTTCCAGTTTTGAAGTAACACTGACATGCAGAAAAAGATCCATTATTCAAAAAGACTCTGTAGACATATGCACTGATTAAACAATATCTTTCTCATTTGTTCTTTTCTCTACAACTCTTTACTTTATAAAGTAAGATATTTATAAAGTAAGACAATAAACATTCATACACATAGAAAATCAATCTTCCATATACATAGGATCTAGGTAGGAGGTGCTTTCTCTTTATTTTGCTTTATTGTTGTCGTGCCTCTAGGATTACTTTTCCCCTCCCAAATAGTTTGTGTTATCATGTATTAACTTCAACAAGTCTAAGAAACTACAACCAGAAAACTCTCAACATTCAAAGAGGGAAAAATGCATCTTTTATCTTATCTGTTCTGCACATACTTTAAATCCTGAGTCTGACATCATTGCTGGCAAAGCCTTCACAGTTACCGCAGAACTAACAAGTTCACTACAGTAATGAGCTTCAAAAAGCAAGTTGACAGAATCTCTCTGTTTCCAGATGTCAGCATCTAGGAGTTTGAAAATTTTGAGCTTTACCTGATAGTCCTCAGAATACTGACTTTAACTTATCTACATCCTATTCCTTTGTCATCTGTTGGCTTTGCAGACAGAGTATCAGAATTTCAATACAAACAACTCTTTGCAAAGCGTTTCAAACTCAAATTTAGTTAAAACCAAATTTCAAATTCTTTCAAGCTTGCTCTGTATATTTGATACAACTAACTAACCCTCCTTTCAGTTCCCTGTGAGAGACCCCCCCAATCTCTGGAGCAGAGGTTCATGTCTTTCAATATACTACCTCACAGCACATAATAGAAGAGAAAGTTAATGCAATTTCCTGGAAAAACACAATTTTTCGCAAATATTTCAACAGCTATTTTAAGAAGTGTTACACATCTCTAAGTTTGCCTCTAGCATCAAAACAGGATCTAGCTATACCAACTGATTGGAAAGACAGTCTGTCCATATTTATGACCTTTCCAATTTGCAGTGAATGTCACATATTGATGGCTGATATTTGGCAATAATTGTTTCCATTGAAAAAAGGTTTGCAATACCTTTGCAAAGGTATTGCAATTTCCTTTTCAAGGATAATAGGATGAGGTCATTAAGGGAAATCTGTGTCCTGTTAGGCACATCAGAATACTCCCATCTGCTTTCTTCGTTTTTGCACAGGATTCCTGTTCTTACACAGGTAACGCACTCTGCAAGAGCCAATAGCCAAATATCTCCTGTGCGTTCACAATCACGATAGATACTTGTCTAAAATTTTCAAACATGAGCAACCTGCCATTAGACCCCTAAATCATTTTTTAAAGACCTAATTATGTGCTGTGATCATCAGAAGTGCTAGCAATCATAAGGTTACCGCACATGCTCTTTCCTGAACTCTCTTCTCACCAGGATTAAGGCAAAGCAGATACACTAGCACAAAGGCCTGAAAAGGCAGAATTAACAGCAGCCTCCAGGGGCAACAGAGATGGCACTGCAACAGTGCAGCAGGTGTTGAGTTCTTCCTCTCCTCCTCCACTATAGAAGTCCAGCTTCTACTTCTATCATTTTTTTCTGAATTATTCACAACTCATCTTGACGTTCATTTGTTTGTTTTGAGCAAGAACAAGGCAACAGCCTCATAACGGCTTCAAATACTGCCATATATGCCTCAAGCAGGAAAGAGTTGTTTGGAAAGGGAGCCACTCAGGGAGGCAGAGAGGGGAGAGGAGCAACTTTTTGTTTGGGAAGACATTAAGGGCATTTACACTGGAGCACAGATACTTGCATGTATATGTTTAGCAAGAATTAACAGTAAGGTTAGGACTAAGTCTTTTGTCCTCAGGGTGCAGTAATTGCCATCTTGGCATCTTCAGTACCATGCTTTATGTTCAAGCTATAAAGACTTTTGCTGTTTGTTGTTTATTGTCTGTAGGGAGGGGTTACTATAGTAAGTTGTAATTCTGATATATGCATATGTGCATATATAATATGAATATAAATAATGTAACTCCAGAACCAATGACATTAAAAAAGTGTAAATAAAATGTGTGATAAAGATGTGTTTATAATGTCTACAATGGTGAATCAAAATGTCCTAGTAGTGTTTAGAAAACTAAAGGAAATGTAAAACTTAAAAACTATGTCCTACAAACATGGGGAGGGGAAGGGGGTAGCAGACATGAGGGAGCACCACCGCAGTATGGTGGCCACCAGGCCCCTTGAGGCCATTACACGAGCTCTTCTGTTCTCTCTAAGCACCATGACCTTCTCTGGTTATTAAACGGAGTTGTTTTGTTTTCTTCGAGCTAAGATGATTCCTGCCATGTATTTGATATTAGAATCTCTCTCTAGTGGTTTGCAAATATTTGGTCCCCTGGGGCTTGTGATGCTGGATCTTCTAATGATTCACACAATGGCATTAATATCATTCATGGCTGAAACCACATTTCCTTACCCTACAGGGTGAGAGCAAGATGCGAAGACTGTGGCTAGCACTAGGAAGGGACCGGATGGGAAATAAAAATTGAAGTATTCAGGTCAAAAGACAGTGGGTGGCTAAACAAAAATCCGTGATTTCTGATCGTTTTGAAGGTGGGGTAAACAATAGAGATTTCACCCTCAAATGCCTGGGGACCCAGCATTAAAAAAACAGACAATAAATGACCCCCCAAGTGAGCAATTTAAAACTATTCTCTTTGAAAACAGCTCTTGAAAATGAGTTGGCAGAACAGTTAGATCTCCCCACAGCAATGTGTCATGAGATCACGTACAAGGAAACAGCAGAAGTATCAAAGTATGCTTTACTAGAGCATGCCCTCAGCTGCTCTGTTGTCTTAAACTAGGCAGCCCAGACTATCGCCTAATGGCTGAGGCTGTGTGGGGAGGTGGGTAGACACTAACAGTTAAACCTGTCTCAAAACCTTCTTGCCTCCAAGTAGAAAACAGTGCTCTTAATTTTTAATTATTTAAAATAATCACAGCAAACTGGAAGTGGGAACGTACATTTAATTGTTAATGCACACACAAATTTTGAAGGAACATTTTCCATACTCATTTCCAGGAGAGCTTCCACAGACAAATGTTATCAGGAAGGTGAGAAATAACACAGGAATTTAGGAAATAACAATTTCCAGTAGGACAAAAGGATTGAATAAGATGACTGAAGCTGGCATGCAGGAATATCTTTACCCAAAGCAAAAAAGTGGGTCTAAACAAAAGAAAAAGAAAAAAAATCTCTTAAGAAGAAATAGGTAAGAATTATCTGCCTCAGGGAGACACTAAGAGCACCCTCATCAGCTCAGAAAAACATGCCAGAGAAATTCCCAGCAGAAAGGTCTGTTCCAAGACTGGGACAGATCTAGGTGACTCAAAGGGCCTTTCCAGCTCTGAGATGGAAGAAGAAGGGAAGGTTTCCAGTTCTTCACACAAAGAGAAACAACACTTGGATCAGATACCAGCCCAATAACTAAGGTGCACTTTTTGTAATCTTGAAATATTCAGACTGAGAAAAGTATACATTGTTCACTGGTTAACAAAACACAATAACTGTCAAAAAAGTGATTTGCATCTTGATTCGTGCATACAATTTATACGCAGGAGAGTCTCAGCTTCAGCTTCAGTTTTGTGGGTGCCAATCCTACCATTTAAGGATTTGATCTTGTAGACAGCTACTCCTCTGAGACACGCCACTGACGTAATTTCCCGGTGAAGTCCCCTTGCACCCACAAATCAGGTTCTGAAATCCTTTTGTGGGATAGTAAAAATGCTGGCACAACTGACTGCCAATGTAAAATTATTCCTGAAAATGAGATGGACATTTTAAGGGACAAAGCCCCTTAAAAAAAAACAAGCCTTGGTGGCTACACAGAAAAAGATTATATTATGCTTAGCTAGTGCATTGGTGTAGAGAACAAGGGATTGAGACAGTCTTCCTCAGTATGCCCTCCCCATAGCCCCACTGTTAGGCAGAATATACAGGCAACATTTCAGCCTCAAATTCACAGACAGATCAGGATATACTGGAGTAGAGACAGTTGTGTATTTTTTTTTTTTTTTTAATAAAGGATGGGATTACGAAAAGATGTAGGTGGGGAAGGTGTAAAGCAAGCAGGCAGGCAGTCTTCATTCAGTTTCCCTCTTACATTCACTGCTCTGAAAAGTGGACAAGCCTTAGGAAGAAATAAGACACATGGCTGTGGGTAAAAGGGGGGAGGAATTAGAAACTGTAATTCAATCTAATATTTGAGGCTTGGCAAATGCACCTATGGGATTTCATGAAAACCCCCGAATCTTTTTCATTTCGGAGCAATTAACCAGATCCCAGCATCGCTGGCTCCAGTGAGCCGCTTAGCTCTCTGTTTTATTACCCATTTCCTTTCCCCCTCGCCAGCACTAGCTCCCATCCTCGCACTTGGGGAAAAAAAAAAAGAAAAAAGAAAAATAAAACCCCACACTGTTACAATGCCACAAAGGGGCCACCACAAACAAGTGCCAGCCAGTGCATTTCAGAGCAAACACAGAACACACATAAATGAGGCTCACATTTGGATTAAAACGCTGTTGTGTTCAGGCATTTATGTGTGGCATAATTAAAAACATCCAGCCGTAATTTAATAGTTCCCACCAAGCACAGACATAAAGTCTAGCAATTTTTTCCCTCTGCATATTTAACCCTTAGAGACAGAAGGAAGAGGAGGCGGGAGGCAGGGGGAGGGGAGCAGGAAGCTGGAGAGAGACAGAGTTCTTTTGAACCTTTTTTTTTTCCTTTCTTTGTGTTACTCTGTTTTGCTTTTTACCTTCTCTGATCTTTTGCTTCTACAAAGAAAAAGCAAATACATTCTGGATGCTATATAAATAGGAATCACACTCAGATAGCATTTTTTTAGTTCAATGGCATTGTGGCTGGGTATGGGATCCTCAGTTTGCAAAGGCCAACATCTGTAGCTGGATGTTTGCTCTGATTCACAGTTTGTGAAGGTGCCAATTTTTTCAGGCTTAAAAATCAGCTACTAAGAAGAAGATAGACTAATTTCACCACTATTACTCACCCTGAGTACAGTCTTTCCATTCAGAGTGGCCTCCTAAATCAAAGGTACCAGTCACTGAACGAAGTATAGTGTTAGGACAATAAGGATCCAACCAGCATTGGCAGCACAAGCTAAATATCAGGGATACTATGCTGGGTTAAAGTCTTTGCTCACCATGTCACTTAGGATCAGATTTTTCAACACACCAAGGTGCAGAAAGGCATCTAGTGGGATATTCAAAGGAGCCTACATAACAGATATGAGAGTGAGACTCCTGAGTTAGGTGGACAGTTTCATAAATATCATTAGAAACCTGAGTCTTTTAAATATTTGGACCTTCACCTCTGTTCATGTCAATTCCCCATGGGCAGATTTGGGGTGATAATTGCTCCACTCCAAGGTACGCTGCACAGAGAAATGCATGAAGGAGTGGGATGTGCTCAGATATTGCCTCAAGGAAGTTAACAAAGCATACGAAATGTGCACTTAGTCCTTTATTTCCAAATGCTGCAGTCCTCAGTCAGGCAAGGATCCTATTAGCTTGATTCAGTTGCATAGCAGAACTTCACTTGAGTAAGGAACACAGAATCCCACTCTTATTCTGGAAGACTGAAAATTGAAGGAAATGCTTTCCATAAATTCATAACCACGGTCAACTAGCTCCCAATTTTCTAACAGTGGTATATGTAAAAATTAGCCTAGGACCTTAAATCTTTTATTCTCCAGAGACAGAAGAGTACCTAGGCATATAAAAAAGCCTCATTATTCTTTTTATATCACTAGCTGTTCAGCTCTACCATTTAAACATGTTTCTGTCCAATGGGAGAGGTATGTGCAAAAGAATAGGGAGGAGAAAGGATAAGGACTTCCACAGCAATAATGTAAAACAAAAGAAACTGAGCAAAAAAAGCCTCTTCTACATCTATAATTTTGAATTTTATGATTGGTCACTCTTCACCCTTTCTTCCTCACATCCAGGTCAATCTTTACTGTGAAAACTTGCAGAAAGCATATTTCAATCATGCCATCTTGAAGAATAAGAAAAAAGCACATAACCTTTAAGAGGTTTGTGACTGGTAAGAGAAATAAAAGAAAGAAAAAAGAAATAAGAGTAAGAGAAAGCACTCAATATTACAAAAGGTAGCAATGCCATGAACTTCTTCCAGCTCAGTCAGAAATAAGACTTTGAAAGTCCTTGTGCCTAACTGCAAAGTAGCAATCAAGAAGGCAGGTGATGGTCACAGAATGGCTCATGATCAATATACAGAGAAAAGAATTGTGAAAGACAGTTTCCTAAAATATTTAAAATAATGAATGAGAGAAAATTATGACTAGCTCACAGATATCTTGCTCTTACTATACGCCTGCCAATAAAAAACAGTATGTCAACTTCATTATGAACTACTTGCTCAGCTCTACCACGAGGTGAGAAGAGCTGGTTTTTGTATCAGCTATCATCAAAGTAGCCTTTTAACCACAGCTGTGGGGTAAAGTGAAGGAGTGCCTAGTGGTTATAACTACAGCTCTGGACTTGCAAAATGTAGAATCACAGGATCATAGAGAAATTCAGGGTGGAAAGGATCGCAGGAGCTTCCTCAGCATCCCTCAGCTGCTGTGAGATGAGACTCAGGTCTACATTGCACTTCAGAGCATCAAACACCATGGTATTTCTGGCCTCCCAGAAACCATCTAGCTGCAGAGCAGTGCAGTGTACTGCAATGCCGCACACACAAGTTCTCACTCAGATCTGACAGCAGTACAGCCCCCCACATGCACTGTACATGCCTGAGAAATAAAAAGAATCCATTACCATGGTACCCTGTGACACTGATGCAACTATACTGCTTCTGGCTCCAGAGTCATTACTGCAGTCTCTGAACTCCATGGCTAGAGTGTAGATATACCCTTAACCTCTCTGTACTTCCCCTTCTCAACAATAAAGCTTTCCAGGCTGCTGTGAGGAAAAAACTAAATTTAAGATTATGACATGCTTAAGTACTCCAAAGAGGAGACACATGTAGGTACCTAAGACAGATAGCTTTGTGGAAGGGGTTAGGTAAATAAGTTCCAAATGAAATCTCACAAACTGCTGCTCAAGACTACTGAAGTGTTGTTTTTGATTGCCACTTTATTACTGCCTTTATTGCCTCTCAAATAGATTGCAGAGACCATGGCATGCCAAGAGAGAAGAATGAGCCCCCCTGTCCTAGTAAAATCATGGGTTTCTTCCAACTAGAAATCCTAACCCTGATCTCTTTTCATATAAATAAAGTCAGAGCAGGTCTTGCACTATAGCAATTTCTCACAATGTCATTTTAAAAGTGCTCTGCTGCAAACCTCTCTGCAAATGAAAACAATCCGTCTTCCCAAGGAATCCTGTGGAGTGTGTAAGTTTTCAGGCAAGGCAGGAGTGGGTGATGCTGAAATGAAGATGGAACAGGGTGACACAATACACCAGCACTTCATGAGAGCTGCTTTCTGCATACCAGCTCTTACTAATGAGAAAAAAGCTCCACTGTGCCTTAAACATCATGAAATTGCAGACAAGAACAACTAGTTGACAATGCCTGCCAACAACATTTCTTCTCTTTTTCCTTAGGCCCATGCTAAACAGTGAGTGCTGGGCTTGTATAACACATGTACTGTGGACTGTGACATGGAGGCACCCAACCAGCACACTAACAAAGATACCAACCTGCTGCTTTTGGTGTTCTGCTATAATGGTGAAGTCCTGAGCATACAATGTAGGACAGTAATGATATACATTGCAGAATATTAGTATCATAGTTTCTCAGGTAAGAATATTGTAAGACGTGAAAACCACTAAAAGTAGGAATATAAGATAATGTGCTTTACTGAATCACAACTGGCATGCTGAGAGTCTAAGCAGTGCTAGCAAACAAATGTTTTGTTTCATTCCAATAATATGGGCAAACCAGAAAGCTGCCATCCTTTCCCCATAGCTATTCCACTTTGCTTTCCACCTACCTTCACCACCCACCATCAACTTAATGCAATAGATCAAACATATACATAGAAGTATGAAAGTGCCAGCAATGTTACAAATAATGAAAAAAAAAACAACCATATCTGTTCTATACATCCTACATAACCATAGCATTCAGATATCGTTCTAATGAGAAGCATTTCTGTCATACAAGCTGCACCAGGGGTTCAGCTCACCTAACAATGTCAGTAACAACACTTCATTATATATCACACTTGCTGCTTCAGAAACCTACACCACAACCAAAATGCAACCACTTCTGGACTGGAAGTAGTCGTCTGACTCATGTCTTGCTGCGCAACAGTTACTGGGGGACATAATTACAGTCAAGAACTCTGCAACAAACCACTGCTCTTAGGAAAAAGCATAGTGGCTTCTTTAATGTCCACACAGAGAAGACAGGGACTTGGAGTCCAGCCCTGCAAACTTGACTAAGCACATTGGTAAGTGTATGAGCCATGCCATGAAGCTTCCTGGCACAATCACGGTAGAAAGTATGACACTAAGTTGTGTGGAGCTGAATTCACACTTACAGTAAGGGCCCCTGGCACTATAAAGCAGTAGACACAACTGTAATTCACACTTACTTGGAAGGTCCTTTCCCTTTGCCAAACTGGTAACAGTATAAATAGGAATCAGGATCCAAGGTTTGAAAGAATGAACCATTGTTTTTCTTAAGTCCATGTTAAAAAAGAAAAAATCTCCGTATGTTTTTTCCCTACATTTTGCATGCTAGTCAGAATGAACTTTCCTGGGAAATGCATTACAATAACAGGCAATGTTTAACATCACATTTGAAGTGTGCACATCCCAGTGATTAAAATCCAGGCAACAGAAATAAACACATCAGCAGGATATGCTGCATAGCACTGAATTGGGACTTCTTTTTTTTATGGCTTTCTCAAACGTTAAATACTGCGCGAGAAAAACATTGTTCAAACTTAACCATCTGTCTTTGGTTTCTTTTGAGTATATTACAATCATCAGTAATCATTTTAAGCCTAAAATCAGTAAACCTGGTTGTACTTGTGGGACAGTAATTGTGGCAATTAAAAGCGGCTTAGGCAGCAATTGAAATGTTTTATTTATTTTTAAGTGAATTTATTAGAAACTTGCTGTTTTTAAATGGACTACTTCATGACAATGTGGCACAGTCTATTATGCTAAGCTAGGAGAAAATTCATTTCCTTGTTAACAGTTTTCTAGATATCAGTAATTTTTTTTCCACATTTTGAAGAGGGAAGAAAGATTTAAATTATTCAAATTTTCAAAGCTAAAGACCTAAAGGAAGAAAAAAAAAGCTCAAGCTCAAGGCTAACATTTTGCTTTGACAATTTCAAAATATACCTTTTCAATGTGACTTCTTAAATATGCTATTATATTTAATTTTCTAAACAAAAAGTAGTTTTGAATGGGAAAGCTATTCAGTTAGAAACTACCAAAACATTCTGACAGTTCCAAAATTTTATTTCCACAACACTTTTCATTTCAAGGTATTTGTGAAAGCCAACCATTTCCCACAAACAGTCTCAATTTCTGTGAATCAGCATGTTCCACACTTGAAAACTTTATTACAAGAATGACACAAAGGCTCCCACCTCACAAGGCCTCTTTTCCAAAGAGCCTGTTATTCTCACACCCCGCTAAGAGCTGCCATTGCAGCAAGCACACTGTCTGTCCGTTCTGTCTCTTACTGAGAGACTATATCCTGCTACCAAGGGCAGCTCTAAACCAATGTGACACAAAGACTGCTACCTGCTGGCAGAAGTGTTAGGTGCTCACATAATTTTGATACAATGGTATCTGCGACACTTCGGTTTGTGCCACCCAGTGAGGCCAGTCTGAACTGCCTGCAGCTTTTTTGCTGCTGGAACAAGGAAGCTGCACACACCCTGCCACAGCACTGGGATGGGACGGGAGAGGGAGGAGGCAGGGAGAGACCAGTGCTGCTAAATGTACAGTCTCTTCAGGAGGAGGAAGAGCACACTCTTCCTTTCATCCTGCTACCCAGCAAAAGTCCTCTATATCACCAGCAAAATGCCAGAATCAAACAGAGAGGAGGAACATGAAGCAGGAGAAACCCTGTGCCTGCAAGCATTCCAACCTCCTGAAAAGTTTCAGAAGTTTCAGATTCTTAGAAAGGTCACTTGAAGATCTGCATGACGAGGAGGAAACTGGCCATCCCACTCACAACTCCTTGAAATTTCATAGCTCCCTTGTAGAGAATTACAACAGGAATCATCAAGACAATCACATGTGATATTATAATTTTATTTTAATAACTTACACTGAAATTTTCTCTCAAACGCTGATGGGACCCATCATTCGTCCCACCCCTTTGGACAAAGTAACTGGCTCCCAGCTCATCCTCTGGGCACCTCTGGCAAACTCCCTGGCCACAGCATGTCTGTTACCTCAGAAATGTCACCTTGAGGCTCCCCAGCCCTAAGATCAGCACAGACTGCTCAGTAGCTCCAGCTTACAGGTTCCCCAGGATCCTCTGACGCTCTCAGACTCTGTGTTTCCTGTAACACTGAGTTAACAGCTGCTTTCACTGTTCTTGAGTTCTACGTCTCAAAACTGCAGCCCAGACACAGAAACTGGAAAAATACTGCCTTAATCCAGGGCACAACTTTCTGTTCAGGTGCTGAACTAGTAACCAGCTGGTTGGATGTGCCAGCTCCATTCTGTAGCCTTATTAAAGAGTTGAGGTCACACATAATGAAAGCCATTTCTGAGATACAGACAGTTCTGTATCCAAACAGAATAAAAACAAAACTGTGTGCAGAAAGACTTCCCAGGTCATCCCACTCTTCCTTTCTCCAGTGCTGTCATCATTAGGGGTTTTCTGTATGTCTTGGGTGATTAAAGCCATCCAACCTCTGTGCCTTATAACTCCATCCAAGGGCTGTTGTAATTCCCTAGAAATGCACTGTCTGTCATGTTTTATTGTTTATTTCCACTCCGGTTTTATTTTATTGATACATGTCTGTTTCTTGACTAGCTATATGTGGGGTTTTTATGCGCTCGCAAGAAAGACCAGAAGTACACATGCCCCTCAACTACTGGGACCAGAAATCTTGTGCTCAGCACCTGTCTTCTGCATGCCTGAGCTGTTCATGCTCCCACTAAGGGAAATGTTGCCTACTAATTTTCACAATGTTGGCAGTGAAGTCTAAACCTTTCATACCTCAGAAGGGACAAAGTCATCATGTTGCATTATATGTCTCCAGACTCCTAATTCTGAGTTATCCTTTACAACACTCTGGTAATTCCTTGTAGAAGCAAAAGAATAAGTAGAAGCAAACAAAGGAAGTGAGCATGCTTGGAAATATTCATTTTACTATTTTGGTGCAAGCAGGGATGTATTTTTCTTGGTAGATTCTTATTCCAAGAAGTGACATCAGCAGACTCCAAAAAGTGTCTGAATAACATGAATAAAATGAGTAACAGATCTAAGATGCTAATCAGGAAAAAAAAAAAAAAAAAAAAAGAGCAATCTGGTCAGTTATTACGAGGTCTAAGGAATTAAGTCTACACTTTCTAGGAGTAGGCAGCTCCTAAGATGCAGGAAAAGCAAGGTAGCCTGAGGCAGCTAGTCCTCAAGGGCTGGCCTAGTTGAGCACATACAGAAATCTGTGGTAGTACTAGACAGGCTGGCAAGGTAGCATTCAGTATGAGGATAATTATTTTCACATCTAGAACCCCAAGATCATTACTCATACGAATTCCCATGAAAGTTCGTTAAGCAAAAGTTTGAAGAATTTCCCTCAGAATGTGAAAGTATCATAAGGGTATTTACCATAAATTGCAAAATATAATTGAAGTCAGATGGTATGCTCTAAAATCATTTTTATCAACCATTCTAAGGCTATTTTTCTTTTTATTTTGCTTTAGTTTAATCAGCTGCAAAATATAAACCTTATCTACCTGAGAAATCCTTTCATATAAGAAACTACATGTTGAGAAATGTGTAAAGAAGGAGAAATAACAAGTACTTTCTTTAAACATAATTTACCTCCTCTCATATTGCCCTTTCGGATAGGAGAATTTGCCATCTGGATCCAGCAATGTCTTTTTGTTGCCTGACTCTGGGTCCCAGTTGACCAGTATTTCCCAAAACATGGCACTTTAGGCATCCAGAGTGCAACAAAAAAATACATATATATATTTCTGTTTTAGCAGAGTTTGTTTCAGTTTGCAAACTTTCAGCCCAAGTCTGATGTGACCTACAGCAGTGTCAATATGCCTATCCAAAAAAATAGCGCTAAGTAAATAGAGTTGCTCCAATTTATGTTAATACAAAAGACATCAGTATATGTTTCCAAAAACTCTTGGTAGTCCAAGAGTAACAAACAAGTGATACAGATTTCCTTATATAAACATATATATACATGACTGATGGACACTGTTGACAATTAAATTTGTAGAACAGTCAAATCTCAAGCACAGGTCAAGGTAACTGTCTTCATCCTGATCCTGGCAGAGCCTATAGAATCTATGCTTGTGTTAATGAAATAAGAACAACCTAGTCATTTTGACTGAAACACTCAGCTTCTGAGTGTGAAATTGCCAAACATGAACCAGAAAGCGTTCTGAGTCTGCAGAAAGACCATCTGAAACAGTAACTGCCAGGGTGTCTCCCCTATGTTAACTGCTAACTCAAAAGGACTGCCTTAGGACATTGAAAATGCCCATGTTGTTAACTATTTATTGCACAGGAAGAAGGGGGAGATTTGAGCATCACTCTTAACTCCTAGAAACCATGAGAATGAGAAAAAGAAAGCTAAGTTAACTGTTAATAAAGTTCTGGCTAATACAGAACAACATTTGCATAAGAATACACCTCTGCTCCCTTCTCAACAAAACATTATGTCCACTTTCCACCTTCCATTCTCTCTCTCTCCCTGGTTTCTAAAAAAAATTAACATTAAAGTACTTATCTTTAAACTAAGGACTTGCACATCAAGTGTCAGTTAGCAAATTGATTTTAGAGCTAGTCTGTAAACACCAAAATAAAAGATTATTAAATGTTACACTGAGTGCCAAAAAATCCAAGGATTTTCCCTGTAAGTGGTCTAGGATAACTGCACACATTAAGATATTGAAACAGCTTCATAAGTATTGTGGGCTACTCATTAGACTATTTCCCTAACTGCTTCATGGTATGACACATCAATCACTATTCATGACAATCATATTCATGGCATGACACATCAATCATGAATGTATAGCCAACTTAAGGAGCCTGTGCACCCCACATCTGCAGGTGACTGGAGAGCCAACTTGTAAATTAACTTCTAACTACAAACTGGATTTTTGAGGGGAAAATTTTCATTTAAACATTTTGATGCTTTTATCATTCTTTGAGCCTGCTTTTTTTTTTTTTTTTTTTTTATTGGATTGGGTTCCTATGAAACCAGTCAGTGTTCAAGTAAATGAACAGTTATATACCTGGCCTGTTACAAATATCAAGAAATCTAGCCTACATTTAAGTAAGTCTCCCTCCTGGAAGTTCTGGCATACTGAAGGGCTCTTCCAAATTTTCTAAAGCTTTTTTGGCATTTTAGAAAAGCACAGGCAGCATCAATTAAAAATACCATTATCAGTCACATCAATCACTAAATGTTTTTTTGGCCTGCCACATAGAGTTCTGACCATATTAGTAAGACAAAACTGGAACTGAAGTTTTATACAAGCCTCCTTTCCATAAATGTAGTGAAGCTATCAGATTTTTCAGAGGGATTTATGATTCTATATATCCCATAAAATAATATGGAACAACTATTAGAAAGTCTTAGTCAGCTTAATTTCTTACATGGAAACCGGCCTAGAACCTTGGTGCATTCTATTCGTTTCCCTGTTTCTTCAGTGTCCTTTCTGAGACAGGGAACTAAAATTGCACGCAACCTTGGTACCTGCAGTGGTACAACAGTTTCTGGTTAGTCCTCCATTCCCTTCCCACTCATTCCTAAAGTTATATTCGCCTTTTTGACTAGCTATGAGCTAAAGTTTGCACAAACCTGCCAACAACTATTTTGAGATCTCTTTCCTGAACAGTAACACCTAATTTAGAGCCTAGCACTGAATAGCATTCAGTTGGGACTGACTTCCTCCCTAGATGCATTGTTTTGCACTTATTAACATAGTTTCACCTGCCATTTTATCTTTCAGTCATTCAGTTTCATGATCTTTTTCTACAGCTCTACAAAGGATCCTCTGGCCTGAACAGGCCAACCTTGTGCTTCATCCTCCTTTCTACGTCTTTTCATAAAAACACCAATAGGCCCATGTACCCAGACTAACGTAGTGAGACTCTGCTGAAAACCTCCCCTTTTGTGCAAACTGACATTTCTACCTCAAATCTTCCTCAGAAGGGAACTTTCCCGCTTTCTGAGTATAATTATGACTACAAAGAATGCTGATGGTGGTGGACCATGTGTATTGGAGAGGCAATATATAGCATCCAACTGCCCTATGCTGACTTCTTCAGAAAAACTGATCAGAATTGTGAAGTAAGGCTGTAAGAGCATGCTGCCTATCTTTCCTAAAACATATCCCTGTGCCTACCCACCTATTCTCCAGTATAGCTTCTAGGAATCTACCTGCCACAAAGTCAGATACTCTAGACTGGCAACATAAATAGACACCTTACATCCTCTAGTACTAAGGCCTGGACACACACTCCAGTTAACAATCTGGCAATTTCATATTTGTGTAATTTAAAATCCTGGGTAAGTGGCACCTCTCCAAATTTGATAATCGTGTTATACTCTTGGTCTAAAACTGCTCCGCTTCAATTTGAGACTGTTTATTTGCTTCACCACCTGCAAAAAAATGTTGCAGCATGGAAATGTTTGTGAACATCCATAATGAATATCAATACAAAAACAATTTGATCGATATTTTCTGCTATATTTATCTTCTTTCAAGCATTGCTATTACACTCTTCATATGCTGATTCTAGAGATGCCACTGTAGAGTTTCTACTGCTAGTGTGTTTGAAAGAGAAGACTTAATTTATTACTCTTATGTCTTTCACAAATTGTCTTCAAAGACAATTTTGGCCTACCTTACTATATTTGACATGCAGCTTGTTAAAAGTTTATTATCTTCTCTGTATCCTTTATTTGGAATGACTTCCACTTTTTGATTATCTTTTATTTTTATTACTTTTTTTTAGTCTGTTTAGTAACTATTTTTGAAAGTTAGAACACAGGGATGCTACTTGTCAAAAAATAAAAAATAAAATAAAGGAACCTTTATACTTAAACTTCATGGCATTACAAGAAACTTGCCATGTGGGCTGTTTTAATTTCCTTTCACACAGGCTTCCTCAGTTTTAGTATCTATTTTTTACATTAAGCTTTATAACGATGATTTGTTTTTGTTTTTTTCTCCCACAGAAATGTTTAGTTTCAGTACAGGGTGATCACTATTGCACTAACTCTTCATTAGTTACCTTTTGGACCATGTCCTAAACAGTACTCAGGACTAAATCAAAAGCTGTTTCTCCTCTTTTGTGTTCTTTGGCTACTAACTCTAAGAAATCACTGCTAGTATCTAAAACAAAATAGCTCCACCTCATTTTACCCCATGTGACATTTACGCTGTCTACATAGGAATAACTGAAGTCTTTCATTGTTATTGTTTTCTGTCCTTCAGGTTCTTCTGCTCTCTTTTAGTTACCTTCACAGTTAGTAGCCTAACCAGGTGATCAGTACTGTGACCATAATGTTGTATTCGTCTTATTTAGAATCCATCAGGATACCATTATACAGTTGATTTCTGTAGCTTGTTTAACCCTGAATTTTAAGGTGTCATGTCACTCTTCCAGCAGCAAGGCTAATCTGTTATTCCTATACGATTTGTATTCTAATATTACAGTGGCTGTCCTTCCTTCTACCATTGGTATACTCATATTAGTATCAGAAGATGCTTCCAGAGGGCTGAATAAATTCAGAGCATTTCTTTGTGGCTGATGGTAGACACTGGTGTACCAGCTCTGCCTGCCTCCCAAAGCAGTGAGAGAAGCCAGGTCTAGTCCTGCAGCTGCCACAGCAGCACCAGTTAGGCTGATGCTAGGTCCTCCCCATCTGGTAGAAAAGACAATGCCACAAACACAATCCCATATTAACACAGCTGCAGCGATTCAGGAGATTCAGTATTCCTGCTTCATGAGCTGAATGCAAGAGAAGAAAGGAAGTCTTTGGTTTCTGGTCAGCCAGGCATGCCCCCAAGTTTGAGGTCAGGACTTGGACAGTTTAAAAAACAAGGGAAGGAGATAGTATTCCTACACTACCTCCTGAACAAACTCTCTCAACACTGCAAACCAGCACATTTTAAGAATTTTTATTAATAATCAGAAGTTATTACTATGGCTGTTTTCACTGAAGAGAGCTTACCTTTTCATTTAGTAATGAAATATAGGAAAAACCTGCAGAGTTTAAACATTTACCATGTTTGTCAAGAAACAATGCATTTTTAATAATAGTAACTATTTGAGGAAAAAAGCCGCAACATGTTAGTACTTTAAAAGAGAGGAGCAACAGTCCCTTCTCCCATAGTTCTCTTTAGCAGTGCAACAAATCATTGTAAGTATTTAGACTGGCATCCTGATCACATAGGCTACAACTTCAGGTTGATTTACAGAATATATCTTTTAGAAAGGTACAAAATCTTGTTTTAAAGACTTCTTGTAGTATATAGTCCATTGTATATGTTAGTAATTAGTAATTTTCCAATAATTACTTACCCTTGCTTAGCTTATTTTTCAATTTATTCCCAGGTTAAATCTAATTAGCTTTAAATGCCCAACCTTCAGATTTTGTAAACTCAATCTGCCAAAATAAAGAACCCTGAAGTATCATCTATTTTTGCTCAGATATGTATTTTTAAAATGGAGATCAAGCCATTTTCAGCTTTTTTTTTTTTTTTTTTTTTTTTCTGCACACACTGAGTTGCATTGAGGAAAAGCAGGAAGCTGAAAGGAACCAGAGCAGAAGCACAGTGGTAGTGAACAGAATGGTGATGATGCCAGTATTGATTTTCTCATGTTTCCCCAAGGCAACTACTGTCCCAGTGTCCCATGACGCAGTGAGATGCAGCTCACACCCAAATCTTCCAGCAGCTTCAGTTAAGTCCTCCAGGTATCAAAGCCAAAAACATCATGGGTGTGTCAACTTTATTAATGATGATTCATATGATCACACAAAAGAAGCTTGTTGCACGGCTCAGCAAAAGATTATTCTAAGACTTAAATCCAAATCAAAAGTATGGGCATCTTGTTTTGCTGTTAATTGTTGGTTATTAATAATCATTTGTATGATTCCACAAATCAACATAGCATCAAAAAAAAGATAAGATCTGTTCTTTACAATGAACCCTAATTTTAGCAAAACACCTGCAGAACACTTGCGTTTGCACTCAAGGAAACCAGTAAGGAACCTGGCAACTTAACAGAGCAGATTCTGGGTATAAAAGCAAACACAGGATCTTATTTCCCCCAGCTCTATAGCACATGTATTATATGTACCTGCAAGGTGTATCTCCACTCCACAGTCCATCATTTGAACAAAGAGGACATCTCTCAGCTTCTGAGGCAACACACAAGCCAATCAATAGTAGCCTTTTTTGATCGTGTTAGTCAAGGGAGTCACAAATACACTCCTAGGTCTCCTTCCTTGGCCTCTGGAAGGCAGATACTGAGTCTGCAGTCTCCCTCCACTACTTTGACCATCATCCAAATGGACAGATGAGAAGGAAGAGGCTCCAGAAAAAAAAAAAAAAAAAAAAAAAGCAAATGCAAACAGCCGTTTTGGAGGGCCTGAGTGGTAATAAAGAGAAAAATTCTGGCTTAAAATTTCAGACTGTGCCAGAAAAACAAACACAGTAATTTCAGTTGAATTTCTGTAACAAATATCATGCTCTCAATATGCCACATCCAAGAGTTTTGGTTCAGGGAGACCATCTGTTGAAGTCAGTGAGGCCTTTCTCCACTGTACAGATTAAATAGAAAATGAACTGCAAGACAGATATAAAGTGCAAAAAAAGAAGATGAACCTACATAAGTAGAAACTGATGAGTACAAAATCTGTGGATTATGAAAAGAAAAGTGGTAACATGTATTTGGAATCAGAAGTATAAGGTAGAGAAATGACAGAAATGTACCATAATAAATGAAATAAGCTTAAGCCTTTTCCCAGCCACAAAGCATAAAGTGTACTTCCTTTTCTGTTATGCTATAACAGTGAACAAATCAAAGCAGGTAAAATGTCACATAGGATCTGTACTGACTTATTTCTTTGACTTACTATTTTTCAGAAATAGTCATCCATAAATACACCCGAATCTAGAATGCTATTGTTCTTCATAGGCAGGAGGGCAGACTGTAAGATCAGGAGTTTATCAGATGTTATTTCCCCAGAATGCAAGTGGTCCTGCGTTCCTGGCCCTTTAAAATTGCTTGTGCAAGCTAGACCAGCATGTCAGAGACTGATTGGGAAGAATTAACACCATTGCAATGCGAAGAGTCCACAGCGGTATTAGCTACACTGAAGAAATGGACTGCATTTCCAAGTTACCTTGAAAGACAAGAATATTTCACGCAAACATGTAGATTCAGTTAAAAAAATAGTAATAATCAGTCACCATAAGACATTACTGCTTCCAAAAACTATAGATTGAATAAAAAAACACAAGGTTAAAAACACGATATTTATCCAATAAAAGAATCACAAACAGGGCTTCTGAAAACTTTAAGACGCATCTAATTTACAGAGCACAGAAACACTACATTTATCTGTTCATTATCTGCTAATTATTAAAGTTTAATTCTGCTCAACTTCAGCATGTCTAATTCCCATTAACGACAATAGGGAGCTGTGAGTTTATACTGAGAGAACAGACAGTATTTTAAATAAAATGCTGATACAAATGTTCTGCCTTCTGATAATTTCCCGTTCCTCACGGTACTTAGTTTTATGAAATTATTTAATTGCCTGGACTCATTGTTGGATATATGGCAGATTTTAAGGACTGTAAAAATATAAAACTAAGGAAATTAAATTCTTGAGCATAAACAATGTGTGCCAAGGTTGTAAGAATGACATAAAAGATAATCATTATATAGTAATGCCTTACAATATCACCATAACTATGGGACTGTCAATATTTCCTTTCTAAGAGTATACCTCTTTTCTTAACAATACATGCAAGTTCTGCTGAAGCAGCACTGGATATCTAGTTACAAGCACTATGTGACTCTTAAAACAGTCATTTTATTCTGATTAAAATGCAACATAGGAAAAATTTATCACACTGCACTCCTAGACCTAAGATGATGTGCACTGAAATACAGATGTGCCTTATCATTTCTAATGTATGTGCTGATGTTTTAGAGAAAAGATGAAGGAATATTGAATTATGTCTCAAATTCCTAGCTTCCTGAACTGTAACTTCTTTCTCTGCATTGTACAGGTTTGTGTTTTAGGCAGCTGGGATTCTGGGTTTCCTATTTTGGTTCATGCAGATTGCACATTTTCACAAGATTTATCTTAAGGTCTTTTCCAGTCTTCACAAGCATTTTAATGAAATTTCATTTAGGTGATTACTGATAGAAACTAATAATCTGACATTTCTCTCATTGATCAGTAGTTCAAAATCAAACACCAGCTCATTAATAATAACCAAAATTTAGTTCAGTTCACATTTTCAATGTCTATTTAAAGGACATTCCACATGGCCCAAACAGATATGTTTATTTTTACCGCACTGTTCAGACAGCATTAGTAACTGATCCTGATGCATTTGGGGTTAAACCATTCAGAAATGTACCAGCAAATTTTAGCCTATATAAATACCCTAATCATATTATAATCAAAAGCTAGACAATACTGAATTACTTTCTGCTGAACAAGCAAAGTAGATGACAGATAGGGCTAACAGACAGGGCACTCTAAGACTTCCCTAAATCTATACCTGTTGTAAGCATAGATTTCCACAGTCAACCTGCTGACTATTACGGATGTCTATGAAAAGTTTCTCTCTATCCACTGCATGGAGAATCCAGATGCCCATTGTAAGACAAGACTCCACTGTGAAAGCTGAGAGAATAAAAATTACATAATGCCACATCAAACTGCTAATGGGTTAAAACCATCGCTGGATCTAGACCTGTTTATGCCACTTACTTCCAACAAGACAGTTCCTTCAGAAGGGAAGTTAAGCAAGAAATGCAAAAAGAAAGTTTACATAGGAGTCCTCTGGTCCTACTGCTACACTGTCACAGAAATCATTTCATGACTCCCATGTCAGGAATAAATATCAACGATCTCAAAGCAGTCACTAAAAACGAACCTAGCCACCAATGTGTCAGGATAATGAGACTTAAGCTCAGTGAAAAGCTTTATTTTCACCATTTTCTTCAAATCATACGGGCTCTTCAAAGGCTTTTTGGTTTTCTGGTAAAGATAAAGACGCATCTCTCAGAAGTGCCCATTCCTTTGACAATAAGAAAATATTGAATTCAAACACTTCAAGTATTCCATTTTCTATTTTTTCTTCATAGGCATAAGAATACCTTAAAAAGGAAACATTTATTTGGGACTAGTGACCCCCTGCACCAAAGGAGCCATCACAAACTTTTGATTTAAGCAAATATACAGTTTTACCTCGTCCCTCTGTCACCTTCTCTTCCTCACTGGCTTGTCTAATCACTTCTTGCTCAGATGGCTAATACCATACCCCAGCCTCCTGAGAGAAGGAACTGTCTTTGAGCTGTTCATTTAGTCAGTGCTTAGAGCATAGAAAATTCACTAAAGATAATAATAAAAATTTCATTAAAGTCCTCTTCTATACTCCTAAACCACTTCAAGGGGAAAACTACTACAAACATTGAAACTCAGCACAGTGACAAATGCCAAGCTTTCTTGTTCAAGCACAGAGCATCACGAGCTCTTAAAGAAAGTGCGTCAGAAGAAAATGCAACCCAAGCACCAGCAGAACCACCACAAAAACACCAGAGTCCACCAATGTTTAACTTCTCCTCATGCTTTTTGGTACCTGGGGCTTGTATTTTTTCTGGATTAAAATTGGTGACGCACAGCAGATCTCCCTGAGCAGCCCTGCTCACTGCAGCTGAGTAGCAGCCCCAGGACTCCTTGGTGGGCCTATTACAGAGCCTTCTTTGGGACCCAGGTCTCCAGGGCAGCTCAGTCCTGCCAGTTCTCCAGACGGGCTGCTAAGGCCATGCGAACAGACCACCCAGGCTGCTGCAAGCACTGCCATGGCAAACTTCGCCACTCTTGCAACACACACTGTTCCTGTGCCTGAGGAGTCGCGGGTGTAACTAGTCAGTCACTTTTCATCTCTAAATCCTTCCTCAGCAAAACTTGTACACATAACGAAGTATATACTTATACGCACTGTTATACTGCTTTGTTCACACAAAGTTTTACAAGAAAAAATAAGGAGGACAAAGTTGCAAGCATTTTCATTTTTTCTGGAAAGATGAAAACTTAGAAAATACCACAGGAAAAAAAAAATCCGTAAAAATACAGACAAAGGCCTTTTTGGCCAGCCAAAATCTTGCACTAACTGTTTCAATATTGATCTGCAATTTGCCTTCACTGAATATTGGAAATTTGTGCAAGTATGCAGTTGGTTGTGTAAGCTTTTCCACCTAAACTCATCTCTAATTTGTGAAAAATTCGCCCTTACACTAAAAAGCCCAAGTTATTTCGCAGCCTCTAAATAAATGAGCTCTTTATCTGTCCCAAGGACTACTCATGCTGCGTGAGTTGAAGTTGAGTGTCTACTCATTTTTTTACTCCTGGCATTTATAAGAGGAAACAAAAACAAAAATACCGATGTTACTTAACAATTTATGGTTTCACTTATCATATACTTGAAAGTATCTTATATTTGTTATATGAGCTCTTTCATCCTTATATTTTGTCTTATCATACACCACACATCATTTCATGGCTACAACAGCACTTTGAATCAGCAAGTATCTTAAGCCATTGCTCTTTGTCTGCAAACTGATGTGTGCCAACTACAGTGTATAAGATAATGAAACACTTCACATACTATTGGCAAAGTATATGACTTGTCAAATGGGACCTCACAGTCTTACAGCCAAACAAGTTCAAACGAATTCCACACATTTGGTAAAAGCTCATTTTTCATCACTTATTCCATGTCTACTCAGAGGTATTTTAGTTGTACAGAAGTGAAATATTTATATGTCACTGTTTGGGAAGGAGGATCTTTCCCAACAGCCTAGGCAAATGAAAAGCAAACCATAAACATTGCTTAACATTCTGCCAAAAAAAAAAAAAAAAAAAAAAAAACTTCTTTAGAGGCTGGAAAGGTTTGGTAAAGCCACAATTCAACCGATGTTTTCTCTCCAGTTTTTTTCCCAGTCACTGAACTCAACTAGCATCAGCAGAATCAGTAAGGTTGGAAGGGACCTCTGGAGATCATCTAGTCCAACATACCAAAGATTTCCTGGTGCTGGTTCCTCTGGGGCTTGAACCCAGCACCTTCAGCATGTGTAACAGATGTGATAACCACTACACTATCCCAAACATCATGAAAAAAGCTTTTCTAAATATCTCCTGTTCAAGGTAAAATTAGAAGTTTTATCATAAGTGAGCCTTCTCATTGGTTCCTCTCTTCAGCCTAAAAAATTCAAATAGCCTGGATGAGTTACAGAGAACTTAATGGTAACTTTCAGGGTCAAACAAATCCCAAACTTCAAAAATCTTGAGGCTTGCTCATCTGTATTTGCACCTCTTCAATGGGGCTGCTTCTTTAACTTCAGAATGAATATCATAGAGCTCTTTCATATATATGCCACAGTCTGCTCTTACAGGGTCAAATGGTTTGAAATTCCCATTTTACTTCAAAAAGTCTGCTGACTGCTCAACACAGTTTTTGTTTGCTAAATGTGAAGAGCATGCTTTCTCCAAACCAAACATTTTCAAGTCTGTAGTATATTTTGCTGCACAGGCAAACTCAGGGCCTACCGTTACCTACAAAGCTACCTGCACGCCCATGCTGACAGGAAAAAATTCTTTGGGGGTCCCAGATCACCTGAGAGTTGAGTGAAATGTTATTATAGGAATTCTCTTTTTCTAATTTGATGATTTTAGCACACAATCCTGCACAGAATAATGCATCCTATCAAAGCTACTATAATAGAGTCTCTTAGAGATGAGACACTAATCTTTAGTGATCTAAATAAGAGTAACAAGTTGTACCAGAAGAAAAAAAATGAACTCAATGCTCCTGTCTAATCTGCTTGAGCTTACCAGGAGGATAATGTCCAGTACACTCTTGGGGGTTATTTAAAAGCTTAATAAGAAACTGAAAGCACACAGCAGAGAAGGATCCAGTCCAAAAACAGGAAAGTCGCACAAGGATAAAGGCATTCAGAACCTCCTGCATCTAGGGCATTAGCTGAGACCTGTGATAACCAAAGTTATTCCCATCTGACAGCTGTTCGGTAGCCTACACAAAATGAAATGGTGTTTTCAGTGCAGCTAGTCAGTAGACAGATGTTTACATTATAGATAGAACTACATGGCAATCTCAGCAGAGAATCCAAGCAGTTTTGCTAGATTAATTTACCATAGTAAGAAAATAAAGTTTCCAAGTTTGATACTGCTCCCCCCCTTATTATTCATGGGGTCAATTCAGGTCATACCCAAGATGTCCGGCTGGAGGTGCTTAAACTTTTGCTATCCGTTCTGTTCGCATAAATCCAGACAACACAGCATTTCACACAGACATTAAATTAACAATTACAGGCAATTTTTAAGCAATACCAAGCACTCTTGAAGAAAAAAAAAACGTGAAACTTTTTTATACTTCTTTAGCCCCCTAAACTATTCTATCTTGCAAAATGGCTTAGAAATACGAATAATCCCAAATCTCAGTGGTCTTGAGCCCCCCTCAGAGCCAGTCTTGACACATGGATTAGCTGCTCTTGACTTTTTTTTCCCAATGAATGTACACAGTCAGCTACAGCATGTTGTTCAGATGGTTTCACTCCCAAAAACCACACAGGCAATGCATCTGTTGTTTTAAGGAGAATGCTCCATGAGGGAAAACTGGCACATCCAAACTTCAAAAGGGCCACCCAGGCCATTGCTACTGAAATTTAATATCCAAACTACATGCTTTAATTAATTTGTGGGTTGTTCATTGTCTGTATGTCTTAAAGAATGGTCATTTGAGATGCCCTCTACTGAAGAAGAGCACTACGTTTCAGTCACTGGTGTTTTCATCATGTCATAGCCACCTCTCTGTGAATGTGAGGTGGCTCCCATGGAGTATAATGAGTCTGTGCCAGTGTCAGGGCCCTGAGGGCACTAACAAGGCTTAATGTTCCTGAGCACCCTCATCTGGGGCCTCCCTCAGCCCCTTGCCCATGGCATCAGGACCCCATTTCAGCTCAGCACGGGGGCCATCAGTCCCTGCCCCAGCAGCGCTGCAGCAGTGTCCTGCCTGGCCATGTCGTGATCTGGCCATCGCCGCTCTCCGTTGAACCTGGCCTCCTTCTCTGGGCCTGCCCCGCTCCCCCACCAGGCACCACCGGGAGCCCCCAGGGAGCCGCCGGCCCACACGGCGCCCTGGCACCCTGCGAGCACTGCACCTCTGTCCACGGGCTTGTGTGGGGGGCTCCTTCCAAGGAGTAAAACATCCTTCTGGAAAACACCACGAGGATAAACCAGCCTTTCCGCAGATAACTGGGGCAGGAGAAAAAAAAAGAAAAAAAAAAGGAGGGGGGGGAGTATTCCAAGCATTAAGCGGGGGAGGCCGTAAGCACTGTACCTGGAGACGCTTGGTCTTTCAGCCGTCATTTTTAGCTGGCACAAAACAAGCGGAAAACGGGCCAGGAGGGGACAAGCGCCCGCTGCGGCGGTTGGCGCGGCCCCGCGCCGCCGCCGCCCGCGAAGCCGTTGGTCAGGGCGGCACCTAGCGGCCGCCGCGGGGCCGGCGGTGGCGCCGCGGCGGGAGGGCGGGCGCCAGCTGCGGCGCGGCCGCGGGGGGCCGGGGCGAAGCCGCCGGGACGCGCCGCGCGGCGCCGGCAGAAGCCGGTGGGCTGGGGCGGCCGCTCGGAGCGGCCCGGCGGCAGCGGCGCGCTGCAGATGGCGCCGGCAGCGCCCGGCGCTGCGCCACGGCGCGCGCCACGGACCGTTAACGGCCGGCGGCGGCGGCGGCGGGCCGGGGCCGGAGGCGCCGCCGCTCACTGACTATTTTTGCTTTTTCCCTCCTCTATCAGCTTTTTTCTTTTTTTTTCTTTTTTTTTTTTCCTTTTTGACTAGGTGAACCCTCTCCTTGCTCAGTCCGCGTTTCTACTCTGGGTGCCATCTGCCTGCTTTCAGATCACAAGTAACCACCAAGTGTAACTATCATTTTAATCTCCGTCGTGACGTTTCCTCTCATCAAAAGCAATAAAATTTCAATGTCGCACAAGGTGGTGCCTTTTCCAAGCTGTAACCTGAGCGGCTGCCTCACACAGGCAAAGGAGGCAGGTGGCTGCTTGGTTACATACCATATGTACCATCTTTGAATATATATAGTCATCTACAGTTACCAAATAATACTATTAACTCCCTGCCATAATTTTTTTCTGGTAAGCCAAACAAACGCTACTACAGGAAAAAAAAAAAGAAAAAGAAAAAAAGAAAAAGGTACGGCATTACTGCTAATTTTAGTTATGTGCAGAAAATTTGGGGGTTAAATACTACACAGACGAAGCACTTCGCCAAGCGCTGCGAGGCAGTCGCTTGGCAATCAAGGCAGGGCAGGGGGTAGCGCAGTTCACAGCGCTGTGTGACACAAAGTAGGGGCAGAAATGAAAAACGGTGCATGCAGTCAAAACTGCAGAGAGGTTAGATTGCAAAATGCAAGTAACCAAATGGGAAATCAGCCCAGATGCAGAACCTGAAATCCATGCTCTCATGCAGAAATGGCACGTAACGCTTAATGACATCAAGTGGTCACGACCCAAGTTTCAAATCTCATCCCAAGAAACAGCATCTCTTCTAATCCAATTCCCACTATGATCACATCAGGGCACTGGTTCAACGATGACTCGGAGGGAAGACAGCCATGTGTTGAATCACCACCCCCACTTCCTGCAGCCTGGTCTTTCAAGTCTTTATCCCGTTACCAGCTCCTGAAGTGAACCCTCTTATCGTGTGAAATGTGGTGAAGTCACTGGCCCCCACAGACTACGTCTATACATACTCGCCCTCCTCCATGTTTCTGTCTGGAAATTTGTTGCTCATGCTGTTCGTATGAACATTTTTCTCCCTAAGATCCAACTAAAATTATTCATAAAATGAATCAGGTTTGCCAGTAACCGTACAGATTGTGAGAGTTTATTAAATTGTTGTGTACATATAGATGCTGTGATGCTATGAAAAGGTTCGTATTAGATTTCATTCATGAAAAAGTTGAAAACTTACCTGACGATATGTTCTTCCTGTCAGAAATGCAAGTAGAATTAATACAGAAATATTTAGTTAAAAAACTCCCATTAACATCAGTAGATTTGAGATAGAGATGTTACTTCCAAACGATAAAAAAGTAATCCTCACTATCTCAGTGGTTCAATGTATGCCTTAATCTGCTCCCCTCCAAAAAAGCAGAAGAACAGCAAACACATACCCTAAGACATTTGACAGTGAGAGGTCAATATCTTTTTGCTACAATCTTAACCAATTAGCTCTGCTTTGGTTTGTTGAGGCAAATCTAATTAACATCTTCAAACAGCAGTTCTCAAAATGCTAGATCTAATCTTAAAATATATAAATCACAAGGGAATACTACATATAACCCCCTGATCTGCTATGTTTTTCTGCAGAGACCTTTTACACAGCTACTCAAGTTCACTGAAGTGTACACAGAACTATAATGAAATAGATGAAATTCACTTAGGTGAAGTTTTACCTAAATCAGACTGTGAGCTTGCCTTGGGTAGCCTCAAGGCAGTGAATTTTGAGCCGGCTTAGATGGGGCCTGTGTAGGTTTGCATTAGAATAGGTAATTAGCAGGCAAATGAGCACAAAAGGCAACAGTTCTGAACACACCTGCTGTACAAAGGAATAGAAATTCAGAGCCCTCTGACGAAAATCAGAAGTAAAAACAGGAGTACTCAAGGCATGGCACAAGTCTGGAAAATTACTTTGTAACCAGAATAAGCAAGGAAAGACCAACAGTGAGTCATTTTCTATGCCAACATCGAGACTCTGAGGTAAAGCAAGTAAAATTTCCTGAATTTCTACAAACAAAAGAATTCCCATGCAAAGCAATGAGGAAGATGCAATCACTAGGAAGGATGAAGAAATAATGCCAAACAAACTTAAAAAAAAAAAGGAGAAAAACAGAAATATGGAGAGGAAATAACACAGTAAAATTCATTGTGGAAAAATGCTGTTAATATAACTGTAGAAAACTAATAAGAAATAGAAGATGTTGCAAGAGTAAGAAACATCATATGCTGATGATGTCCAAGAGAGAGAGCGGCCACAAATAAACTACAAGCTGATGGAGCATTAAGGACCTGTCCAACTGGCAGCACTCAAAAGTACTTTTTAGCTCCCTGATCCAAGCACGTATATTCACAATATCTCCACTCCATGCCATGGGAAACCTGAGTGAACACCATCCTTACACAATAATTTGGTTCTCACCAGAAGGAAATGCAGGTGCAAAACAGCCCTAGTTTAAGAGTCCTTAAACTAGGCCCTGGTCTGACACTCAGGAACCCAGGAACATTGAGCACACCACAGACTAGTCCAACGTAGGCATCCAGAAGTCTATATATAACCCAAATTGGTCAAAATAGCCAGCACTGTTTAGGACATAGTATTTCTGCACACTAAAAGTGACATGGCTGTTTTGGCCTCCCTGCTCTTCACGGTTGTGCCCTCTGGGCTGACAGCACAACCCTGCTTCTGCGAGCCGGAGAGCGGGTGCTCCACAGTAAGCACAGAGCTGGAGCATAGCAGAGAGCAAAGAGTGAGCGCAAGGCAAAATGTGCCCAAGCAGTCAAGCAGCAGGACCTTGGTCACTATTTTTACTGGTCTAGATGACACACTCAGTCTGTGTGTCCTAAGCTGCTCTGGAAGATTGGAGGAGCAGTTTTGCCAGTGCCATAACATTAAAGACAATATAAATTATTTTCTCTTCATCTTAAAGACCACAAACACAAGCTCACACTATTGAGACATTTTGAGTCATCTCGGCCAGGAATTTGTTTTTCAAGGAAAGTGTCCCACTGTACATTCAGCCTTAAGTCTGCTCCCTTTTGAGGTGTTGTCTAAGCTCTTCCTCCAGCCCTCATTCCTGACTCCCCCTGGAGATTTGCTTGCCTATACTTTTCCTTCTCTAGCTACCTTGTGGTGCTTGCTGCCTTATTTTCCATCCCACATGCTGGACAGACCCCATTTTCAACATTTACTGTGGATCTCTTCTTTATTTTCTTTGGTCTTCCATCTTCTTTGCCACCAACATGCAAACAATTTGAGGAGAATTCTTTTCAGCTGAGGGAAGCAACAGAATGAAGCAGAGGATAATAGATACAAAATGAGTTTGTGTGGCTTAGAGTGGTTCCATCTCAGGCAGAGAGGTAAGTACTGCAACAACAAACAAATACAAGGTCAATCAACCCACCCCAGAGAAATTACTGAGGAATACATGAGGATAAGGATGAAGAGGTAAAAAACACAGCCTGTCGAGAAAGCCAGAGAGACTGTTGACAAGTGAGTTTATCATTCTGTATCCTGCCAACCTACTCCTATTACAGCATCCAGCAACCATCAGCCCACCCAAGTCCTGCTGTCGGAAGAGCTGGATGCTGAAACTGAAAAGTGTGAAGAGAGTTGCAGAAAAGATGTCCAAACCCCAAAGCCTCACACACAGCACCTTAACTTTCACTGTTATAAAACCATCCCGAGTAATTTCCAAAATCATGGCCAGACCCTAATGAATAACTTTTCAGAATAATGTTGTGAATGTTTCTGTTAAGACATTGAGTGTATAATTTTAATTTTTTCATTTGCAGTTACTCTGTGCTAATAAGCATGTTCCTTTCAAGAGACAGCAGAGATCAATGTTGCTGCATCAGTCAGGGGGCATCTTCTGGAAGGAGAAGTTAACTGCTTTTCCAAAAGCAGTTGAGCAATGTTTCAGGGGAAAAAAAATGGTGGAGTGCGGAGCAGGTCAGACAGAGTGTGGAGAAATGCACAAGGAGGAGTCTATAGCACCAGCAGACAGGGGAGTTCTGAGAAAAGCAGAGGACACATACACAATCAAGTGTCCAAGCTGATTTAAAGATTTCTCCTGGGATGCTGGAGCGGATTGTGAAGACTGCTGCAATGCAGGAAGCCATGAAAGTTGTAAACTGAGCAAAAAAACAGAACACAAGGATAATATAACACAAGTGGATAATTGGGGAGATGGCAGAAATTAATTACAAACCCTTTTTATCTTCTAATGAAACTCATGCTCGCTTCAGCAGCAGACATACTAGAATTGGAATAATACAGAGATTACCATGGCACCTGCACAAATCTAGAAGAGGGGGAGAGAAGACTGAGCAGGGAGCTGAACTAGATAACCTCCAGTGGTCCTTTACAACCTAAACCATTTCATGATTCATGAAACAGCTTGCTAGATTCAAAAGGCTTATTCACTTTGAAGAGGAGGGTGAGAATAAGCTGCCTCAGACCTTTGGCTAACTCAAACCAACCTGTCCAGACTGATTAAAGAAATATCATGATATTTTTTGTGAATACTGTTTGTTTTAATTTGTTGGCATTTCAGACAAATATTACTTCTTCCTATTTACATATCCTCTATGACAAGACTATCTTAGACTCTTGATTCACCAAGCTATTTTAAATCCCGTCTGTCAATTCCTCTGTGCTTTTCTCTCAACCTAGAACTTGTGTGCCTCTCCTATGGCTTACATCCCAAGTACTGAAAAGGTTTCTTCAAGTGGTAGTCATATAATTGTAGGGTAATGAAGTTCAAAATATGCATCTATTTTTTTTCCTTTTCTTCCTAAATGGTAATGTTTGTCCTTATTCAGTCTCCATGTTACCTCCTACTTTCTTCTTAATTACAAATGATAGTAGCTGAATGATTAGGTTCCTTACCTGCATGTGCACACATGCATATTCACATATATACATATATACTCATATCAGACAAGTAAGTCATGTGCATTTATTATTTCCCTTCTTATGCTTTCATAGAAAACCCATATCTCATGCATTTGCAACGCAGTGACCCAATGCTGGTCCCATCTTTTGCTCTGCTGACTGATTGTACCCTGCCTACTCTCAGAAAGGCATCCAGGCTGCATTCTATCAGAGGGCCTACACAGAGTACAGAGACTCCTGGCTAGCTGCAGTCAAACTTCACAGCCCTCTCTGTTGCATGACTATGCCCTAAAAAGCAAGGACAGCAGGGACAGCCCAACCCACAACTGGGTGCACTTCTCTCTTGTATGCCAAAGTAGACGAAATGTGAGAGGTCTAGTCATGCAACATGTCTTTGGTGGACTTGTGATGCCTTCCTTTGGTTCTAGCCTTTATATCTGCAAGAAAGAGATTAATAACAAGAAGAAGTGGAAGTCAAGAGTCCTAGATTCTCCTTTAAGATTTGCCACAGACTCACTTTTCTGATCCTCTGCAGGTTATTTCATATTCACATCTCAGCTCCACCATATACAAAAGAAGTAATTATAGCAACCTCATAGCAGAAGCCATAGGACTTCATATTTACAGAGCTCTTTACAAATATAAACGGCATAAAAAATATATTCTTTTCTGTATCCTCATCAAAATAAAATACACAGAACCAAGTAATTCCTCAAAGTTTATCTCTGGCAAGGAGCAGGGAGTGGCCTCAGTGACAAAAGGTCAAACCTTCGCACAGAATCTATGATCTCAGATAAACAAGATTTGCCAATTCAATGAGTTACTGCAAGTCAGTCAACCATTTCGGTGCTCTGACCCCCCACAAGTGCACTAACACTGATTACAGTCATATACTGCCAGTTATTCTGGTTCATTCAGTACCTCAGTAAGCAGCAGTAACTCCTGTGTTTGAATTTTGACACTGGCATTCCCACACCTCCCAGAGTTAGACAACCAGACAACTGTGTTGATCACATATTTCCTCTTTACTTTAATAGGCCTTTCAGGAATGAACAGGCATTCCCTTGTATACTACCATGGTTCCCATCATTTGATGGTCACACTTAATTAACCACTAGTTTAGGAGAGAGCTTGTTACACTTCATTTCATTAAGGTCTTTCATGATCACCAGAGATAAACTGACAGCTCTGCTAGCTGAAGCTATGTGAAAAAGGGGAAGCAGAGACAACAGTAACATTTTAGAACACTTCCTCACCAGTGCAGTAGTAGGTGCTACTACTTATAGAGTGTAACTAAGTTTTATTTCCATTCCTTGACACGTTTTTAGCTCAATGGTCTTGAAGCAAGATGGACCGTAATAGCTATTACTTGTACCTTTATCAGTTTTGGTCCCTAAGTCCTTAAAGCTAACATTTTTTGTGTGTGTAAAATGTGTACTAAGCATTTCTTCATCTGTCTTCCATCCTTCAGCCTCCTTTGCTCATGGTCTGCAATTAAATGCAGGCCAACGTTATGTTTAAAAATGCAATCAAGAAACAATTGTAAAGGAAGGAAATGTTAAAAGGTTCTATAGCATGATACTGGGCAGTTTAAGAACGGTAGGCAGTTAATTCTAAAGTATATAAGTATCACACAGTAGGAAAAATATCACTAATGTTTTATATATTAGCATCAGAATATGCACATTACAGTACACCTGTAAAAGCATACCCTGCATCCCATAGAAACAACCCTTCTTAAAATAGTTTATGTTCATTCATAGAGATATGTAATGGACAAATATTTTATTTTTTCTAATGTGAAAGAATTCTTTTTAATTGAATGGGGGTAATTTTGCATCATTACAGTTCAATCCTAGACCTAAAGTTCAGTCTGCCTGAAGTTTAAGACATGCTTTGGTATAAGAGAAAAAAAAGAAGTGTTATGAAGACACCATCATAAAGGAAGATGAGTTGAAAGAGGTGTAGAAGCATAACACAGTCAAAAAATAATGCCAATTACTTGGATTTTGTTTAAAGCCCTTTCTCTCTTTCCTAGAAATTTGTGTTCACAAATTGTGAAAATTCATTAACAGTTTGCACTTCATGTAGAACTAACATCTTTGCTCTAAATGTCTAGTCAGTCTCAAATCATGATGAAATAGCAGCAAATTTACTACACGCTATAAGCACACATGAAGAAAAAGATAGCTTGTGTCAGAGTCAAATAATATGTCTACTTGTTATTGCTATTCTTTTGAGACTTGTTGTATATAAGGATCATGAGAATTATGTATTGATGAAAAGCTTCCCACAAATTTAATGTTTTCACTTTCTGAAGTGTATCATGCTATTATGATTTGTGGTAAGACAGATTTGTCACTGGAGTCCTGAATATAAAGGAGCCACTTGTTTCAGGAAATCCTTGGAGAAATTCTGCTTCTTGTGTGTGTATGTGTGTGTGTGCGTGTGTGTGTGACTATACATATAAAACTAATGGACCTATATTTAATGTATGGAAAAATGCAGCATGCCTTCCTGTGCCAAGCTCACAACATAGAGTTCAGAATTTCCATGTAAACTGCTTGAACTTTTCCTTAGATATTACACTTGTCACCAACAGGAGAAAGAAAAAAAAAGAATCACTCCACAAAGTATTACTATAAACAGTTTATACTCCTATAATATTTTTCACACCTATTTTCCTGGCAAATATGGCAGATCAATTTCATTGTTCCAATTTTAAAGGCAGAATAAATGATATACCAAGAACTTAGATGACCTGTTCAAAGCCATGTAATGAGTCACTGATACCCTAGCTCTGCCTCTAGCCCTCATACTCTGCAAAGTACACCACAACTGCAATTCATACTGAGGCATTTAGCCACAGATGCTGTCAGCCAAAAGAAGTTACATTACCAAGGTCTTTGTAGGGTGATACTTTGTGTGCTCAAGAAATCAAAAAAAAAAAAAAAAGGAAATCAGCAATGGGCGTTGAACAAAAGACATAAATTCATAGCAAGCTTATTTCAGATCAAGAAATCAAGAGAAAAAAGATTCTCACTGCTTTTAAGGGAAAGCGCTAGGATTCTGCTAGCACACAAAAAGCTAGTAACTCTGGACTGATCTATTCCTTTAAGAAAAACTTTGCATTCTTCAGATAGCTGAGGTATAGGTCAATATGACAGAGACCTTATTAATGTACTAATGAATAAAAAATTACTAACTTTAGCAGGAATTAAATAAAAATTCACCTCAATGTCTCCTGCCTGGCGATCTGCAGGACATTTCTCATCCTGCGTATGACAAATTTAAACAGCCTTTGGCATTTACCTATGTAAGCTTCTGGACTGCCAACTGTTTGCATTGCCTTGGACACGTAAGTTTAAAGGGCTAGCTCTGTGGTGCTACAAAAGAAACATTATTGTTAATAAAGACATGATCCAGCAGGGAAAATAGGAGGAAATCCAACAAATCTTTGATTCGTAGGAGACAAAGCTGCATGATTCAAATACCAGAAATTCATTTTTAGGAATTTTGGCAAGTTTTTATAACCAGTAAATTATTACTAGTTTTCCTTGCTATTCATTATATCAGCATTAATAGTGGCAGAGTCCTTTGTATGTGCTAGGTTTTAATATCGAAATCTGTGGGAATCCCTCTGGTATTTCAGAGAACAAAATTAATCATCAATTATATAGTCGAAGCGGATCTAATAGTCTCTTTATCCAAAAAAAATGTACACATTCATTTATTAACAACCAACACTTAGCATAGTTTCCAAGGTTTCAAACATTCTTTGTCTCCAAAGTCATGAAGAATTATTTACTTTGTTCCTGGTTTCTAGATATGCTGTTATATACACAAAAACTTCTCCCAAATCTACCATGCTACTTCCCCTATTATTTGATTTGCCCTTTATCTTACTGCACATGATCTTCACTAAAAATATTGTCATATCAGGTAGGTTGAGAGAAAGAGAGCCTTATTCTAGGAGCTGCAGACGTTAAAAGAAATGAAAGCAGTAGAAAGACATGTCAGGTTGCTTTTACTGTGAAGTGTGATGGTTATTTGGCAGAAGCCCCACAGACAGTATCTTTCTCTTACAGACAATTCTCTATTTCAGTTTCTAATACATCTAGGGCCAAATGGAAAGCCCAATCCCATTCCTTTGAGTTGCCTACCCCTTTCTCAAGGCAGTATTTCCTCTCAGTTAAACATACAACATAAAAATGCTGATATGGAAACATTTTCCTTTTCAACAGCCAGTTATGTACTCAAAAATTGATTTAGTCCTCACTAAAAGGTTGTGCCAGCATAACTTTGCTGCTAAGGGCCCTGACATTTTTTTATTGAGGCATAGTCACAGTGTGACAAAAACATTCTTGACATTCATCCTTCACCTCTGATTTTAAGTGCATCTTCCATGATGGATAAACACATAAATCCCCAATTTTTCTCAAAGCACTTAAATCAGTGGATTTTGCAATCACCAAACTGTTGAAGAGACACAGCTCTGGGCTACAATCCCACATGTCTACATATGACAGCTTTAAAGCATCTCTTCTTCAAAAAAGTGGAAAAGCTCTGATTATTTTTTCCTGAAGGAGAACAAGGGCTTGAAAAGAAATAATGAAGCCTAAGAAGATATCCATCGGCCTTCTCTTCTTCTCTAATCCATGGCTGCTCACCTGCGTCAGGGCTTTGTAGTGCCAGCTGGAGCCTGAGCCTCTCCTCCAGTGGAAGAGGCATCAGATCCTTCCTGGTGATTATCCCAGCCACTTGGTTCTGCAGGTCAGCAGCACTCTGGTGGCAAAGCCCTAGGGTGCAAAAGATGATGCAGGTACATTGCAGTGAGAAATGAGCTTGAACAGACATTGCTGATTTGTTTATATATGGCTCCTGTAAGACAAAGAGAGAGGACATATGGATGGACAAAAATGTGAGTGCATCTCTGCCACGAGGGTGGGAAGGGGAGGGAGAGGAAGGACAGGAGTCAGTAAGAACATCCATTCTTTTTTCCCCTTTTCTCCATCCCAAATTATACCTAAAACATCAGGAAATGCCATAGTACAAAAACACTTTCTTTTTTGCTAAACCATCAGGTTCACTCTAAATAAACTATTATGACTGGAACATATCCAAATCTCACAGGCTAGAAAAGCAAAGCTGAGCTCCATTGATATGGTTTGAGTTCTTATTTGGAAATAGTCAATGACCCCAATATTTATTAAGTCTTAAGATATTTTATAGCTGCTATCTCATTACACAACCATTTATGACATCCTGAAAGATTTTGCAGTAAAAGCTTATAAAAGTCAGTTCACATAGAGACATAGACTGCAAGGAAGAGGACAAAGAAAACAATCATATAGCTTTGAAAAGAAGAGAGTCTGCAAGTACTAAACTCTGGTCACTGAACACAATGAGTGCTATAACTGTTTCTTGATATAAACAGAGCTAAAGCTCTTTTTATTATTTTCCAAGTTGCTCTTTATAGCTTACATAGGTGTTCACTATGTTTCTACTTTTTACTTAATTGTACAGTGTCTTACTTATGACCTGGCTAAGTTCTGCCCAGAAAGGTATATTATGCTTCCTGTATGTATGCCTTCCCAGCCAAAGGAAAAATGAAACAAAGATATGATAGAATAATATAAATAAATGTACAGGATGGAGGGACACATCTGTTCTCCCTCTTTCATAGCCAGACTAAGGAGACATTCAAAGACATAAAGAGGCAAAAAAAATAAAGATATAAAGGCATGCTCTTTCTATACCACATATAAATTTGATATGGAACTCATTGTCACAGGAAATCATTAAGACCAAAGACTTAACAATATATATTTATACGGATATCAAAAAAAGAATTTTCATAACAGAGTTTTCAGAATGCTAATAACAGTATGTTGGAAGAGATACTAAGCTTTGTGCTTCAGGAACTATATCAACTACTAAAAAGTTAGGTATCAGCATGAAACATAATTGAGTGGAATAGGTTGCCCAGAACAAAAAGGTAATGTAGCCCAGCAGCTTGAGCACTAGATGTGGTCATTTAAGAGCTGAATTATACTGCTGTGTATGACCTCCTCTAGACTTTTGGTAAATCATGTGTCCTCTCTTCACCTCAGTTTCCCCATTTAATAAAAGGAGACTATAAAGCTACACTAGATAATGGGTATTAGGAGCACTGTGTTTTTGTAACCTTCCTCTAGTTTCAGCTATTCTCAAAATTAGGAATCCAGATTAGATGGAACTCAGACTCAGTTCCATTTTCATTATAAAATAAATAGTGAACAGGAGCAGATTTTATATTTTTCTTAAATAAAACTGTACAACTTCAGCTCTCCTCTGTGTTACCCAGTATGCCCACAACTCCACTTTCGATGCTGTAAACTGGAAATTCACTGAGGCAGAAACTACATGTATTTTGTGTATAACATATTTATTTTAGGCCTTGTTCAGTATCCCAAACACATTATTGCTTTTGGACTCAGTATTTTAGTACAGTATTTAGGAAATAAATGTGGCAATGCTGGGGGAGGAGTGGGGGAAGGAAAGGAGGAAGAAATATAGCTTTATTTGTAAGTTGATGTATAGGCACTGCACCATAATGGAGACTGAAAACTCAAAAGCATTTCTTTATATTTGCTTTATAGGACTATAAGAGCCAAATAATGACATTTAAATGATCTATTCCATTAACATTGTATCATTTTGTCAATCTGGAATGTATTTTAATCAAAAAAAACCTTGAAATGGTCTCCTTTGTTGTATTTTCTTTTTGGCTCATTTTATCAACATCTGTTATGTTTATACAATATGAATTAAAACTTCGGAATGCTGTTTGTACTCAGCTACTTTTGTTGAGAATGTAACGTCCCAGGATTGGCAGTGTTTATGTAAATCAGTGCGGCTGACACAGCCATCATAAACAAATGAGAAAATATAACAAACACATTGTTCACGGAGGAAATGTTTGTTTTTAGAGTTGGCTTCAGCCTTACCAGATTGATGAAGAGTTGCTGATACCAGGGATCTGTAGTGGAGCGATTCAGCAGCATGGTTAGACGCAACAGACTGGGCAGCTTCTCCACTGTTATCTGGAATAGGCAAGAATCCATTTCTCTTTCCTTCTGTGCTGCACATTACAACCCAATGTCCAAAAGCTTTCTAGTCTGACTTTAAGAAAAAGCTTTCTAGCAAAACTACACTGGCAGAGCTTGTCCAAACTTTATAAATTCTTTTGCCAGTCAGGCTTAAACTATCTCTATAATAAAATACTGTTTACTTACAAAAAGTTTTTGTTTTTCCTTAGCGTCATTATATCTTAGCTACCTGTTGCAAAAATGCAAGTTATATTGGCTTAGGAGTGAGATTTTTCACAGTGCTACTAAGTAATAATTGTGTAGTGAAATAGTGCAGAAAAGTACAACAAGACTGGCATCAAACATCAGCTGAGCCTTCCACAGGAATACATACTTGTATTCTGGCACCTCATCCCATACATAATTAGGCCCTGCTCCTTCTCAACATAGTTTTGCCAGCAGAATTTTCTCATGCAAACCAAGCTTCAGTAATCTATGATGGCTTTCCAATTGTGCCTATATAAATTGTTCAAAATTCCATTACCAGAATCGCTTTGGTAACACATGATTTTCTTTTACCACACTTCATGTTTACTATTCCCAAAAATCCTTTATTCGTCTATCAAAGAGAAGAATGCTACATGCTTTTCAACTTTGAAAGCTTTTACAAATATTCGTCATTCACAGAGGTGTTATCCCATAAAGAATTAAATATTATAATTCTTCTTCTATCCACAGGATTGAGAGAAAGCAATTGTAGCAGCTTATTTAAGCAAAGAAATTCTTTGCCACCAGTTTTGTGCAGCTCTCAGGCTCTGAGTGGCATCACAGTTTATGACAGCTGTTCCTGGCAGGTCTCTGGCTCTCCTTTAATTTACATGGTACCTGAGCACTTCCTTATCTCAGCCCAACATGTTACATCATCTCTGCATTCATGAAGAAATCATTCTAAATCATGAAATGTACAAACTGATGAAACTAGGAAAGAATTGAAAGATAAGAAATTACCTTCTAGTAAGAGAGAGGGTGAGAAGAGGAAAAAAAATCATTATCTTTGATTCAAAGATATACTCATTCTCCAGTAGCATACATAGCTCTAACCAAAAGGAGAAGAAGAGGAAGGAGAAAGAGACAGAGAAAGAGAGAGAGAGAGAAAGAGAGAAGGAGAAAGAGAGAGAAAGAGAGGAGGAGGAGAGGAAAAGGAGTGAGAGAAAAAGGGAGAGAGAAGGGGTGACGGGAAACAGGGAGGAGGAAAGGGGTGAGAGGAGAGAGAGTGGGAGAGAAAAGAGGTGGAGAAGGAGGAGGGAGGGGGAGAGACACGAGGGAAAGAGAAGGAGAAGAGGGGAGGAGAGGGGGGAAGGGAGGAAGAGAGGGGGAAGGGAAGAGAGGGGGAGAGGGGGGAGAAAGAAAAGGACTGTATTTATTATAAGGGGCAAATTTTAAAAAACAAGCACACAATGCTTTTTCCATCACCTGTATGATGAATTATTGATGGGCTCATTACATATGCTGATCTGTGATGAACTATTAGTGGTCTGACCACATATTTTGCTTTCCTAGATTTACATCACCAACAGCTACAACACACAGGTGTTTTCTAATTTAGGTTTGGCCAAATAAATCTACAGGACATCACCTATCCTACACGTTCTTCTTGATCTGCATTAACCTGCTTGGTAGGAACAGCTTATGCACTGTCTAGTCTGCAATCAATGTGACAATATCAATAGTAAGCAAATACAGCTATCTTAATATAAGTAGATAGATTGTTGGTCCTTCTGACATCATTTCCTTCTTAAATAACACCTACATTAAAACACAAGATTCACAAAAATATTGTATCATGTTTTAAATAAGCAGTGAAGCTTCCTCCCACTCTAGAATTAAGGTATTTAATATCCTTGTGGACTTAGTCATATGAAAACGGTATCTTTATCAATTATTACATCATTTCAGACCTTCTTGCTTCAGAGGTCTCCCTTCCACAGTGGACATGTGAAGTCCTGAAAAGCAATATATTGATATTCTCACTTATATCTCAGTGTTCCCTTTCTTCCCCTGCCATTCCATCCATACTATTCTCTTCCAGCCTTTTAACTGATACTTAGATAACAAACATCTCGAGGACCACCACAAAGCTTTTTGCTTTGCAACATACAGCACTAACATAATGTTAGTCCTGGTCTGTGGTTACAGCTAGGAGCTACTACAGTAGTACAAAAGATATGCAACATTCTGCCAAATGATGTGCTTGAGGGACCCTAAGGAGACTAGACACACCACTTTAATTAGGACATCTGAGAAATGAGTGAGATACAAGGTGACTTTTCTGACCATAACATAAAGAATGAGCTGGGAATTTTTCAAATAAATATTTCTATATTAGAGAATATTGTTTTGTTTAAACCAAAACTTGTTATAGGAATTTACTGGTTTTAACATAATGTGTCCTGGGAAAGATTAGTCTGCTTCAAGGTGGGATTAGCACTCAACAGCAGAAGGCTTACCCAAGGAAGATCTGCCTGCCAACTCAAAAAGCTGGTGGTTAGTGCCCTCCCTAGGGACGGGATATGGAAGAACTAGGTTCAAGCCCTTTCTGCACACTCTCCTTCATAACAGGCACATTAGTGGCTATGTTTGGCAAGCATGTCTTAATTTCTCCAGCTGGAGGGGTTCCACACCGAATAAACAGGAATCTGTAGAACCGGGTCTCCCACATTCCCGGTGGCTGCCCTCACCAGAAGACTATTTGCAATTCTATTATTTTCTTTCCAAACAGTCTCCCCTTCACTAGAGTATTCTGTACTTCTTTGTCCTGCATTTGATGAAGCTGAGTCAAAACCTTAAAGTGTAAAAAAAAAATAGTAATATTATTATGAAATTTCATTGAACTGACACACACCAAAATGTAACATTAAACTAATTTCTAACATATTACATGTCTGCAGTTTCACACGTTTCTAGTCATTTATATAGTTCCACCTTCTCTCCAACTTAAAAATGAGATATTTTGGCTGTATGCCTTTGCATTATAGTTCAGATTAGGAATAAATTTCTGAAGCAAATCACCTACCATGATTTGGTTAGCATTGTAGAGCAGTCTCAGAGCATATAAACTGGGTTTCTTTCAAATGAAAGAAAACTGTAAGATATGCTCCAGAGCATTTAATTCACTCCAGCCTCTCATGGGCATTCAGTCCACAGGGCCAAACTAGAGCTGGTCTGAACTATTCCTTGAAACACCTACAGGAAGGACCCTGAGGCCTCAGCACCAGCTGTTTGACTCTCCAGATACACTCTTGAAATCTGCATTTTGTTAATGCAGACATGGTCTTTGTCTTTCATCTAAGGATCAAAATGAGTTTTATAATTAAGTATACCTGTGGCTTGGATATACAGTGTTTTTATAGATGAAGACACAAGTGTGAAAATTACTTGTGGAAGAAAATCAATAGTGAAGAAAATCAGTCATCTGGTTCCACCTTTAAAACATAATCCTCTCCCAGGACAATGGGAGAATTGCAATGAATTCAATATCACTCATAACCATTAAAGCTTTCTTCATCTCAATTTAATAGTTGATTAGCTTTGCTTTTCATAAAATCTCTTTCATGCTACTAAGGAGAGCACAACACTGCAGCAAGCCTCAGAGCTAACCACTGCAGTGATCGCTAGTCAACAGTTACTGAAAAATCCACAAAGCAAACACTTCCCCAGGGCTAACATCTCCTATCTTGGGAAAGGCACTGACTTGCCTTAAGCTCTGCCATGCATGCCAGCATATGAACATGTCATGTAGACAATTAATGGAGTTAGGGCAAGGACAATCATGAGAACACACTAGAAGAGCAGTATAGTCATGCTACAACAAAGTTCTATTCCCCTCTAGGCTACATTTGTACAAGGAAAGGAAGGAAAATACAATATACTTGGCATATAGTCACTACAGCAGAGGACATGGAGAACTTAATCCAGTCATGCCCTATAGCTTACCTTTGGTACATTACCCACTTTGTTCTGCAGGCCTTTCTACAGCTTCACATTAGATAGTCTTGCAAAAATTGGTCTGTAATTGATCTAAGTAAAAAAAAAAAAAAAAAAAAAAAAAAAAAAAAAGATAAATATACAGATCTGAATTCTGCTCCTAAATAATCACGTTCAGTTCCAAAGAAGGCAATTTCAAGAATGATGTCTAGGCTTTCAAGACTTTAATCCTAACATGAATATACAGACTTCAAGTGCAAAAGTTATGATTTATCCTGATCCTTTCCCATACTCTCTGTGCTCAGGTCCTAAACACTGTTCAGGTCTGTCCACACTCCTAACTTTACCATTTTCCACTTTAGCATCATAGACTGGAAGGAAAAAAAAAAAAAAAAAAGCGACATTCACCATGAACTTAGAGAGCAGAAGCATTTTCTCATCACCAGTGGTTTGTTGGCTGGTTTTGGCAGCTTGAAATTTGCTCAACACTGCTCTTAACTAAACCCAGCAGAGAGTCATTTAAAAGGACTTTGGGAAGTGTGAGAGAAATTTGGCCAGTCTAAAAAAAGTGCACACAAACACAATGAAGGAAATCGTTGGAAAATTTCTGATAAGAATCCAAGCCTATTAAAAACTGCCATATTCAAGAGAAAAATGAACATATATTATTGCACTTGGACTTCCAGAAGTCATGCTTCAGAGGTTAACAACACCACTCTTTGATGTTACATACAACATCCTCTCTATCACATCATCAAGCCTTAGAAAGCAGACCAAACATGTTTCTTACACTATTTTGCGAGATTTAACAGGAAGTGTTAGGATTCAGACTTGGACTCTGCAATTGTTCGTTTACTCGTTATTTATTTAAGAAGGAAGAAAACCCTTAAGTAGAGAATCTCATTTCAAAGATACCTTGGCAAACCATTGCAGTAGTTGCATACGCTCTATCTGTTATAAAGCATGCATCGTGAAGATACACCTAATTAAGATAACACATTATTATCCCCAAATCCACATGTCAGATTTGGCATGGAAGTCAGGAATGAAAAGTATCTGACAGCTGATTGTGTCACTCTTTTCTAGTCAAGATGGTCTATTATCTGAGGAAACTGCAAATTCTAAATATTGGTGGGAGTGACATAAAAAGAACAGCAGCTCCAAAGTAGCTGCAAATGAGCAGAAGGAAGATTAAATGGTGATGTCATCAGCAAAAGCGTTTAGAGCATGACTCTCCCAAACTGAACACATAAAATGGCAACGCAGTTGAGGGGGAGGGAGATCAGAGAACCTGAAACACCCAAGCTACCCAAGGTAGCTGCATTGCTTTTATTTTTTTATTTTTCAGCTGGTTATGTCTGATATTTTGGCATATATCCAACTCAGTGGGGACCAGCAATTAATGAATTCTGAGCAGAATGAAACAAATGTCCCTTTCATGTATTAAAAATTTACTTGTCTCTCAGAACATCTCTCAGACATGTTTAAAAGCCCAGTGACATAAATCGGTATATTTCAACTGATTTCAGTGCATTTGAGAAAACGATGACAAAGGAGAAGCAAGGAACAATAATTGGCACGCTAAAATGACAGAATATGGCACTCCAAAAACCCTTCATGGTCCTTCCTCATCCTGATCACTGCCTATTGTACATTATCTTACAATATCAACAAGGCTTTGAAAACCTGCTCCAGCCAAGACTTCATGTCTTGCACATTCAACTTTCATAGTAGTCAAAATGAATGGAGTGTTCAGAGGATTTTCAGCGTTTGATCCCTGCTCTGCTCTTAGTAGAAGTTCTAACATAAACACACAACACTTGCAAAAGGGCAGAATGAGAGAAAATTTTTATATGAACTGTAGGATGCAAACTCTATTTGAGGATAGTTGTTTCTTGTATGTCCTTGATAAGATAGCTGCTAGTATACTAAATGCATTTTTTTCAGTTTTCAAGTAGTATTGTGCCTTTTTGAAATGGTAAAAAGCATATTATGCATCTGGTAAGCAAGACATTAGGAAAAGACTACATCATCATATACAGGGAACTGTTTTAAAGCCCACTAAACTTTCACAGCAAAATCTCAGGGTTACAGGGTTGTTTCAGGTTAGGCAGTCTAAATCATTATTGTTTACCTAAGTATTTGGTTCTTCAAACCAAGAAGGAACTTTGCAGGAGTTTTTGGCATTTCACCTATAAGATGACAAAAAGGTCATTATCAAGCACTGGACTGCGGTTTACCAGAGCTAAGATCAAGTCCTGTCTATGCCACCGTCTTTCAAAGGACATTGAATAAATATTTAAACTCCGTGCCTCAGTTTTCTAGTCTACAAAATAAGGATTTCTTCTACTTCAGAAATGTGTTTTGAGGTTTATATTCGTTATTTAAGTAGCCAGCTGTCTGGTTTTATGGACACCATGATCAGAGTGAATAAGCAGACAGATAAGCCCATAGCCCCAGCATAAAAATGCAAAGGCTGCTGTAAATAAAGGTAAATATAAACTTTTCTTTCAAGCTGACAGAAAGGTTGGATTCTAGAAAAGGATGAAGATTATATTTGTATTTCCCTACATGCTGGCTTGTTACGAGACAGATTTTCAATTTCAGAGGAACCTATCACACACTTAAATGACAACAAGTTTGTGATCAATCTTTCCATTCACACACCAGTTTTTCCCATGCCTGTATTTGATTTTAACATTTAACAACAGTCTGCACTTGCCTAAAAGCCACCTACGTGCTGCAGTAAGGCTTCATACGTTTTTAATTTGACTTTTTGAGTTAGCACACAGTCTCTGCAGCACTCCCATCTTCCCTCCAAAGGGCTCTCTCACAGAGTCTTATAACACCTGCACAATTATTTGTAGAGCAAAACAGGCTCACTAATTTTGAAAGTATCAAATAATGTTGTTCTTTGGAAGAAAAGTATCACACGTAGGATAGAAAATAAAACCACTCTATAAACCTTCCTCCGTCTGTGCTATTCATGAGCTGCAATGCCCCAGGACCCTGACAATACATGGGAGGATCATAACGTCAAGGGCTTTTGTTGAAAGCACTGGATTCCATTTATTTTAATAGGCAAGATTACTGTATAGTGTATCATTGAAATTAACTGGATCAACTTTTCAAAAGCAGGAGCCCGGACTGTAAAAACAAGCAATGTGCTTCCAGTCTCTTAACTTCTCACGTGAATATCAAGTCATTACAAAAGCACTTTGATGTTGTAGTCAGCTCCCCAGTCTTGCACCTAAAAGTAGTTTTCAATTTCTTAATGTGCTCCCCCCTCCCTTTCCCTTTTTATTTCTTTGCGGGCTCAATTTGCATTCAAACCTCTGCCAATGATCTATCTAGATTTGATGAGACCTGGAAAAATTACCGTTTGTGCAGAACTTACAGCAAGGCCACAGTGAAGAGGAAGGGAAAAGGCAGTGCATGATCTTCTAGTAAGAAACAAAACCTCATTTTTATCTCCATACATTGCATGAACTTTGCAGACTTCTGTGTTTGATTGAGTAACTTTGCATTCCTGTGATCTAAACTTAGCAAACTCTCAGTAACAGAGCCAGAACGAAAAGGCTCTCCAAGTAGTTTTCAACTCTACATCATTTATTTCAGGAGTGCCAAACAGCAAGGCTTCATTAATATTAAGGTAGATCTCTCTAAGCTCAGTAATTACTTTATGAATTAAATGTTTCAGGTCTCATTTCATCTTTAACTTTCCATTTATCCCTAAGCTGTTGTACCACGTTGCTTACTGAAGGCGAGTACTTTTCCTCTTGCTAAGAAGAATAAAGGTGCTGCCCTATTAAACAAGTGTATGTGGATTCTGAGCGTATGTGTGGATGCATACGCTTTGAGAATAGCATTTCATTAGTCCCAACTGGAAGGGCAGGTTAAAAAAAATACCAGAAAATACCTACAGTCTGACATATCTATAATATTTTGCAATGCTATATCCCTTTTCCCACAGCACCTATCAATATGCAATACTCTGCTTTACTGAAAAGCTTGGCAAAAAATGTTCCTAATTCACAACAGTTTCTGTTCACTGCACTGACCAGAGGCAAGTCATACCCAATAAACTGCCATAAAATACACATACAAAGTACTCTGGATCAATGATTTCTCTGTTAAAGGATGTTACTCTGCAATACAGCTTTAAGTTTTCAACTTTGTCATATTTTCTAAACTCTGATCTCTTCAATTTACTTTCAGTTATGTGACATTCCCCTTTAGTGGAGTGAAAGCATGCATTAGCTAAACAATGTGGTTTGGATTTAGTGTTCCCATGCATCATCATGAAAATGTTTGTCTCAGCAATAGTGTCATTATTGTTACTGGGAACAGCTGCTCTACCATGTCTTTTGATTGTAGAAAGCAGAGCATCTCCCTTCTCATACCAGTTTACAAGCAGGGAAATTAAAGCAAGGCTATTGAATACAAGGTTTCTGAGTACATAGTGTTCTGCACCTGGCTTCCTCCTACCACGAAGGAAGCTGAAAGTGCAGCACAGCAAGAACAGCAGCAAAATAAATATTGCAAATATGAATGTAGTTTGGCTCCCTCCACTGGTAGTTCTTTTGACTCTGGACCAGGAACAAATCTGAGGCAGAAATCTTCCTCTCAGGTGTGGATCTCTGGCAGTTCAGCTGCATTAGATATGAAATCCTTTGAGCAAAAAGCAGAGCAGAGGGGCTGCTGTTGACCAGATGGGTGTTAAATATCTCTGCTGAGTTTCTGAAGTGGAAAGACGTGACACTCCCAGCCTCACTGAAACAAGTCTTCACATCCAGCTCTGCGGAGCTGACCTTCTGGAGCACAGCTCTGCAGAGGAAGACCTGGGAGTGCTGGTGGATGACAAGTTGACCATGACCCAGCAATGTGCCCTTGTGGCCAAGAAGGTCAATGGTATCCTGGGCTGCATTAGGAAAAGTGTTGCCAGCAGGTCAAGGGAGGTGATCCTGCCCCTCTACTCAGCCCTGGGGAGGCCTCATCTTGAGTACTGTGTCCAGTTCTAGGCTCCCCAGTACAAGAGAGACATGGAGCTACTGGAGAGAGTCCAGCACAGGGCTACAAAGATGATCAGAGGGCTGGAGCACCTGCCCTATGAGGAACAGCTGCGAGAGCTGGGCCTCTTTAGGCTGGAGAAGAGAAGATTTAGAGGGGGTCTTATCAATGTGTACAAGTACCTGAAGGGAGGGTATCAAGGGGACAGGGACAAACTCTTTTCAGTTGTCCCGTGTGACAGGACAAGAGGCAATGGGCAGAAATTGAAACACAGGAAGTTCCGCCTGAACATGAGGGGGAATTTCTTCCCTGTGAGAGTGACGAAGCCCTGGAACAGGTTGCCCAGAGAGGTTGTGGAGTCTCCTTCTCTGGATATATTCAAGGCCCACCTGGATGCAACTCTGTCTACCATGCTGTAGGTGACCCTGCTGAGCGGGGGGGTTGGACTAGATGATCTCCAGAGGTCCCTTCCAACCTTACTGATTCTATGATTCTATGATTCTACAGTCCCACCGGGTTCACCAATACTGTCACAGCTCTGTACTCCACAGGCCTCACACAGCTTGACTTATGCAAACTGTACATTTTAAAGGAAATTGCACAAAAGTTAAAGCTATTCACATGATTTGAGCACTGGAACAAGTTGCCCAGGGAGGTTGTGGATTCTCCTTCTCTGGAGACATTCAAAACCTAGCTGGACCCAATCCTGTGCAATGTGCTCTTGGTGACCCTGCTTGAGCAGAGGGGTTGGACTAGATGATCTCCAGAGGTCCCTTCCAACCTCAACCATTCTACGATTCTGTGATGATTATAGATAGGACAGATAAGCTCTAACTCACCTTTTAGAACAAGAGTTTCAGAAGAAATTAAACTTTTTGTTTTAAGGTGGACTTTAAGATGGACTCTATTTCCTAGAATATTAGACCTTTTTAAATCTCTTCAGATGAGAAATCATGCTTTCAGTCACTGGTAATAACTACTCATTTCTGTAACCCCAAATCTTTGTGTGCAACTTTTCAGCTACAGGAAGAACATGGTGGTTTTGAATATATTTCTTTCCTGATTTAGAACACTAAGTTCCATATTCAAAAGAGTCTTAGTTTTCCAACTTTCTTCTGAAAATGAGAATTAGGCACTTTGAACACCCCACTTACTTACATCAAAAATAATTAGCTTGGGTAAGGCAGTCACACAGTCAATACACCCCATACAGCATATCAAAACTTGAAATAAAATAACACAGGGAACATAAAAAGGAACATGGTAAACTACAAGTTTTTTTGACATCTCTGCCTACAATATTTTTACTGAACTTTCTTTCTGGACCAAAAAAAAATAATTTCTATCAACCACAAATGCTGAAGTTTCAGTAAACTTGATGGGTGGGAAGAGATGGGGTTTCCTAGGTGAAAAAAAATACACACAAAAATGCAGGCACAATGCCAGAAATGTCACATCCTGTGCAGAAGTAGCAGAAAACCATGTTTTACCAAATATATATTCTGCAAAGTCAGCTTACAGTCAGAGACAGTGTGGTTTCTGCATAATTACTTTCTCCCAATCAAACTAAATCAACCAAAAAAAATTTTCCTTCAGCTAAAAGATAGACAAACAAAATGCAGAGTAATGGGTAACAGCTGTGTAGTAAGAGTGCAAAGACAAAACAGGGAATTGCAACCTTGAGCCTTACAATAGGAGAAATGTGTGTGACACAGATCTGAGACGTTCAGGCATGAAGCAAATTGTTCATTTGTTACGCTAAAATTCCCAAACAGGTTCCTCGGTGGTATTCATCTGCCCAGTAGTCTCTCCAGGACGGCTGTATCATAGCTGTATCATGCTCAAGGCAGAAGTTAAGATAGCTGGGCAGTACTCCAGCTTCTGCCTCTCCGCACTGTGTTTCATCAGAGGAAGAACCAGTGACAAATCCTGGTCTCACAAGCCACCAACATCCACCTGCTTCTCTTCAGTCAATACTGGGAGTATTTAACTGCAGTACTGAAACACTGTTCTTTCATTTTCCTTGGCAAAAGTGAAATAAGGCAAGGGAATCCCCCAACATCAGAGTAGTTTCTAGGAGGTATGTGTCATTCCTCAGTGTCACAAACACGGAGGGACCTACATATGTTATGGAATAAACAGTATCTCAGTAGAACGTATCTAAGTAGACAGCATGTTATCATCTGTCTTGGTGGAAGAAAACAGAGAGTGCACAAGAGTCACAGGGCAATGGCAGATGGAAGGAAGTGACCACAAGCAGGAGGATGTACAGCATGATAGCAAAGGTGTCGCTGATGACTCTGAGGTACCATCACCTTCCATGTTATACTCCAGCCGTTTCCATGGCCAGGGAAAGAAACTAGTTACCTACAGCTTTCCTCAACAAACTCTCCATATCTTCTGTTTTACTCTGGTTTACATTACAAAGTAACCTCTGGCAAAATAAGATGGAGCAGCAAAACACAAGTGATGATGTATCTAATGTCTTCATCATGTCACAGAACCACCTCATTGCCCCGCACTGGCCCTACACTAGAACATTGTAACATACGTGGAAGTACAAAAATAGCTCTATTTTTCATTTTTGGTCTCTCAGAAATTAGGCAGAGTCATAACTCTATCTTTGCCCTCTGGAAGAGAATCTGGAGCCACAGACTAGAGCAGTCAAAACAAGAGAGAGCCAGGGGATCTCCCAGGCAACTCCTCAGTATGCATTTACAGCCTCACACAATGTCTCTGGCACAAGCCTCCTGGGAAGGAAGGCAGTGGTGCTACCGTCAGGTCTCTCTGAAGAATGACTTTCACCTGGGGTACAGTTGCCTCCCTAGCCAGGAGGCCATGCAGTTTCACACATGCAGTTTACAGCTCTCGGTGGACTCTGGACTAACGCTTTCACAGCAGGCCAGGTCTCCCTCTGCAGTTACTGGGAGCACATGGGGGAGGCATTCCAGCTGCAGTGCAAGAGAATAGCTTGCTTTATTTTGATATGGAAGTATCATCACCTTTGTGGGAGAAATGAAGAGGGGAAAGCAGGCCCTGAACCCTCCGTATTGCACGCAATAAGTCTAGCATCCTTAGTGACTCCATACACCGAGTTTGCCAGTCACACGCTCCTCAGACTGAATTCTGCAAGGGTTTCCCAGGCATGCACAAAGCACTGCCTATGGCAAAGTGTCAAAAGTATTACTCTAAGGAAATCTTTGTTTTGGAAACTTGCTACTCAGCTACAGTTTGCTTCTTCTTTAAAAACTTTTTTAAGCCAAGGAGCTTTCTTTGGTAATTGTTTTTGTTTTCAGTCTCTACTGCTTACTCAAATGGGGACAATAACAGCTTCAGAGTAAGGTCAGCCATGTAAAAACATGTTTGGTGATCTCATCTTAATCCCCAGTGGGTAACCATCCAGATCACGAAGGGTAGGAGAAAAATCTGGCCTCACTAAGCAGTGCTGGAAAAGTTGTGTTTTGTTTTAGGGTTTGGGGTTCTTTTAACAAAATCTGAACAGCTGGGCATTTGCTACAGGCCAGCACAGAGGTGCATTTGTAGACCCACGCAAGTCCCAGTCAACATTGCTTGCCCACACTCCTTGCTTTGGTAAGAGCTGACACCTTTTCTTTTCAAGGGATCTGTATCATTTGTATGTATAACAACACTTTGGCCCTGTACAGCAAGTCTCGTCACTACAGTTTCCAAGTATGAACAGGTACTGAATATCTTTTGCATTCAGTCCAATTTTACAGCATTTCAACCACGCTTATTTCATGAGAAGAAATAGCATAGAAACACATGCAGGTGAGAAACAGTATTAAAAAGTTACAAGCTGCTGCAGCCTTCATGTAAGGATCTTGCAAGCTCAGCAGGTAGCTCACTTCTTTTTCTTCCTTAGCTCTTGGCCTCCATTTTTTTTAGCCTAATACAAACATTTTTTTGCTAGAAGAAACCCATTTGAGAATCCATACTAATTCCCTAACCAGTTCCCAAGAAAAAACTGGTGCAAAAAAATCTTGCCTCATCTATCTTTTTTAAACAGGCCAGCCAAGCTACATTTCCTTCAGTTTAAGCATGGGGCAGTGGCATTGTTAATGTATGAGCAAATTATTATTTTTCTGTGCTTTGGGCAATGTCACCACCATGTGGGATTGCACTAGATCTCATACAGTATGAGATTCACATTTCTTGTCCTGGTCTTAACAGTTACGTGCTGCTAGAGCTGTAGTTCTATGAGTAAGATGGAAAACTCTAACTACTTATGGTTATGAATACAATAATTCCATGACATACACATTTTTAAAGGCTTGTTACAGAGGATGGCTACAGAGCATTTGCTTCATGGTGTTGGTGAGAGGCCAAAGTCAAACAGCAAAGTCACTCGTGGTCTCTACCCCGGACAAAAGCACCCAGAACTCATCAGCCAGTTCTCAGACCACATGGCACACACTGAGGCAAGAAGACTGTCGTCAGCATGCCACAATGCAGTACGTGCTCCCAGGCAACCTCTCCTTATGGGTTTCACTAGATTAAGCAATAAATATTTACCCAGCCAAAAAACCTTTTGCCATTTCTTTGTCAACTATTAAAAGCATTACCTTGGTTTTACTCAAACAGTTGAACAGCTCATTTATGCTAGAAGCGACAGAGGAGAGGCTTTTTCATTCACCCCGTCTAAAGCTCTAATGCGTTTTTTGACAGACAATAATTCTAACAGAATTTATTCACAAAAGAGCTCTGGGGATTAAGCAAACCACACCCTACCAGGATTATCAGGTAACATCACATTTTCTGTAAAGCTGCTTCTCTTTGGGGTGTGCTAATGACCAAGTTTCCCTTCCATCCTTTTGCTTAGTTCCACACAACTCTGCTCTGTGTTACGAAGCACAACAGTATTCACATAAACTCAGCATATTCCTCAACAGCCTGGAACTCTCGCTACCAGGTAGTTGGTGAATTAACAAGGAAATGGTGAGGCTATAAATTGAATTTAAAAGGAACTTTGGCTGGATGAGTTGTTAGCATGTTTTCTAGTTTTATTGCCACAGACAGCTGAGAACTAAAAGAATACACTAGTTTATGGTATATAACATCTTCCCATCAGTGCACACTGTAGATTGTCACCCAGTTTTAGTGCTCTAGCATGTCTCTTGTTAATAACTTTTACAACAGCATCACCATGAGGGAACAAGTATACCTATACGATAGTGCACTTACTGATGCCACTGTTCCTCCAGATCACTGCAACCCAAACAATCTCCGTAGTAGGATTCTCTCGTTCCAAGCAGTTATTCCCTTCCTGAAAGGTTCCTACAAGTGTTTTGCTTGTCAGTGAAGCAAGCTCACAATTTTTATTAAATATTCACTCCTTTCACTTCTTCACCCTCCAAAGCTACAGCTGACCACAGAGCTGAGGTAGTTGGTGTGATCCAGCTGCTAGTGGTTCATCCTTACAACATTTTTATAAAGCAAGCAACAAGACAAGTCCTAACCAAATTTCCACTGATGATACACTGATGACTTTTTTCTTATCCAAATTAACAGAAGAAAATTCTTTTTTCCTTGTTTTCTTTCTCTCAGATAGCTCTCAACTGGCATCCAATTAAGAGGATGAAACACAAGTAGATTAAAAAAATTCTCTACAAGGAAAGAAGAATACTGGGATCATTCAGGACAAACGACATTGTGTAGATTCTGAAAGGCAATGATATTAAAATGCAAAACTAACTGACAATGTGTTTGTACTATGGTTATTGTAAGTACAATGAGACTTTGTTGTGTGAATTCCTGGGCAGTTGCACATGCATCTTCTCCTTTCTTCTAGGATGTCCAAGGTGAGAATTAAGTCATTATTCTGCTCGTGACTCACCACTCAAAGGACAGTCCTAAGGTACATTCCTCAAAGGATGAATTCACTCTTGTAAATGTATGAAAGAGTACCAGCAATACATTATTTATCAGGATATGGTTTTAAAGAATTCCCAGCATAGCATGGATTCCCTTAGCCTAACTCTTGTTTATAGCAGAGTGTTACTTGCAGTGATTTTGTTGTTTATCTAGTCTGTGATACGATTTACATTAACTCATTTCCTGTAAAAGCATACACCAGTAAAATGAAAAAAAATGTAAAGAATGTGCAGGCCAACTTCAAAATGACATGTGACATTTTATGAGCAGCTAGGTCAAAATCCTCTTAAAAGACTTGTAGTGAACATTTAAGGCTCTGAAGGGCAACTTTCCCTTTTTCTGAAATTCACATGAGACAGCTTTTTCTGCAGTTCACATAAGGCAGTCTCATTGGTGCTGTTCAAAAAATCCCTGGTGCAAGAGAGAACCAAGATCTTCCAGCTTTCCTAGAGTAAGGGACACCTGCTGTTCATGCCAAGGACAGTAGGCGCAAGCTTCGTATCCATCCCACATAATCTTGATAAACACGTGTATGAAGAAAACGTCTGAAAAACATCTTGTAATATCAATTTGATGGTGTTTTTACCTTTTAATAGTTCCCTGGAACATCTCTGCATGGCCTGACTTGGGCCTGTAAACCACCAGGAATCCACCATGGCTTCTGGTGCATACTTCTGCAAAGCTGAGCCAACAACGCAAGGTTTTCCTTTAGGTGAAGGACTCTGACACGAGGCTCCGTGACGCCTCTGGCACAGAACAGTTCCAGGTTCAACCTGAAAGACGCAAAGCAGACAGCCAAAGAAGTATTTAGTAAACAGGAAATGAGGAGTACTGTACCACATTAGCATTTGATGAGTTTATAATGTGTTAGTAAATTACTTCAAGATGGAAATCAATCTGTTTTATTTGCAAATGTAAAAATGTAGTTACCCAATAAAAGTGCTTATCAAGCATTGCCTCTCTTTGTGTAAGACACATGATAAATTCAACCATATGCATGACATGGTCATCCTAGACAGGATATCATAAGACTCATTTATCAATTTGCATGACTTTTCTCATTAAAAAAAGATTTTTAATCTGATCTGAAATCCTCTGGAATTCTGGATGAGATCATATACTTTAAATTTAAGTACTTCGGAGAAATTCAGGCTTACACTCACTATTGCAATATTATTTTGTGGCAGTAGTAATTGAAAGGCTGGCCCTTCCAAGATTTCTCACAAATCATACACTGTATTTCCAACATTTTCTAACATTTTTCAGGTTCTAGGCAAGGTTTCAGGAAACAATGCCGGAACATACATTAATTGAAAAACATGTGCATACCCACTATTTATGAGAGTAGGGTGGAATGAAAAATAAAAATACTTTCTGAAAAATTCAACAGTAATTTCTATGAAATTATATTAGTGCAGATTCTGACTACTGAAATCAATAAACTGCTCTAGTTGTAAACTTGTTTTTTTTTTTTTTTTTTCAAAAATACATTAATTACTCTGATTCTCATCTGGACACTGCATAAGCCAGAATCCCCTGTTCAGACAAGGGCTGACACAAACCACAGACAGAGACAACTGGAGCATAAATTTGCCCACATCCTGTTTTACCAATGTACCTTTCATCCCTGTGGTAAAAGCAACTATTTTCATATGTTGTTAATTATTGTCCTCCCTCCTGAGAGACGCAAAGTTATTTTTTCAAGCCAGTTACTGTAATGTCTTGTGAGGTGACCACCTGTCTAGGAGTAACTGAACTGAGAAGACAGCACACTTCATATACATGGCACCTACACAGCTGTCAAACAAGTTTCTGCTTCTTCTGAACTGAGATGGATTTAAACGAATTCCAAAAAAGAATAGTCTTATATGCACTGAATCACGTCATACCCATCCTCAATTATATGAAACAGATAGCAGGCAATGAAAATGTGGAACACCGTCTTATCCATGTTTCAAGGGATAAGGAACACCATCTTATGGATAAATGAACTTCTCTGAGACATATTTTGTCACTGACTTAAAATGGACAGTATTTTACCTTGCAAATCAAAGGGCCGAGTAAAGAATATAATACCAATTCATGAGAACAAAGTCTAAATGTCCTGAAAAGATTTTTTTTTTAATTCTTAATATCACTTAATGCATCACAAATTATGGAACTAAGTGGAAAGCAAAGATACTGCTCCAGATGAGTTACTGTCAGAACTGTGCTACCATGTCAAGTAAAATACTCTAGCAGGGAAATTTTCATTTTCCTAAGTGAGGAGATCTCTGTTCATCCTCCATTTCTCCATTTGCATATGCCAGATAAAAATTCATATTTGCTTGCCTTAAGCTTTGTCTACATAGACCATGCACTGTAGTGCTATTAATAATATTGTATCTAGCATAGTTGACACAACATGAAAACATGATTAATAATAATAGGTACCTCCTGCATTACATGAAGTATGTGCAAATCCTGAACCATTTTTCAGATTAGTAAGAGTAGTGTGAAAACAGTATTGATGATCACTATCCCAACCATTTTTTTTCTTATTAGTGAAGAGCAGATCCAGCTGTTATCATTCCATGTTGGCCCACGCAGTATCTGCATCAAGAAATTATCCTGGATACCCTGCAGAAATCTCCTTAATTGCTTGCATCCCTCCATGTTGCCTTTCCAGCAAATATCAGGGAGGCTGAAGACCCCTTTGAGAACTAGGATCTGCGATCCAAAGACCTCCTTAAGTTGTTTAAAGAAGGGTTTGTCCATTACCTAACCTCCATAAGGCAAACAAACTCCCCCTGCAATGTCACCCTCACTGACTTCTCTTCTGACTCACAAATTCACAACTACAATCTTCCATCCTATGAAGAGCTCCATGAATCTTAGCTCGCCTTCATACAAAGAGGGCTATTCCCATCTTTCCTGAAGTGCTTGTCTCCATCCATTGCAGCATTCCAGCCACGCGAGCTGTACAACTGCATCTCAGTTATTCCAGCAACGCTGCAGTTCTGTCATTGCATCCAGAGCTCTAGTTCCTCCTGCGTCTTTCCCTAAGTGCAAGCATTTGTGTACATACACTTGAGACAGGTGTCCTTTTGCCCTGTTTTACCATTCTTGAAGCCTCTCTTATTTCTGTCACACAGCACCCTTTACTTTTGACCTCTCTCTGCCACTACCTTACTTAATTGCGAGATGTAATCTCCCTTCCCCAATTCTTCCTAATTTAAAAAACTCTCCTCCCCATCTTGGCCAACCTGTTGACAAAGACGACTTTCCCCTCACTCTGTCACATAGATCCTATCTCTCCCTAACAGTTCTTAACTGAGGTCCTGTGGTTGTAAAAGCCAAATTCATGTTGACAAATCCAACTATATTGACTTATTGACACACAGGATCTGTCTGCTCCTCCCCAAGCTTTTCTTTCGCATCATCAGGATTGACAACATCATCTGAGTCCTCGTGCCCTTGACCCTCATCCCCAGAGACCTGTGGTCACTCTTGATACACTTCAGGTCTCCTCTGGCAGTGTTGCTGGCGCCCACATAGATAGGCAGCAGGAAGTAGCAGTTGAAGGGCCAGACAAGCCACAACAGTTTCTCCACAACCTTCCAGATCAGAGCCACCAGCCAGCAGAAAACTTCTGTAAGACAGCAGATCAGGTCAGCAGATGGAGGTCTCCATCTCCCACAGGAGAGAGCCCCTCTTGACTGCCATTTGCAGCTTCCTCTTGGTGCTGCTGCTTGGTTCAGGCTTTGCTAATTCAGATGCTTCCCCAGACATGTCTTTCTCCTCCTTGTACCAAAAGCATTCTAAAAGTATTCTAAAGTATTCTCCTCCAGAGTACTAAAAGTATTCTAAATTTGTAGGTCTGAAGGTGGAGAAGAAGCCATCCTACTGTTGCCAGAAGTCATAAGCCTCTGGCCTTTCCCATCCTAGGAGTCTCTTTCTGCCCCACACCAACTACCACAGTCCCTAGGGGCCTCTCCCTCTGTGCAGCTGGGTGTTCAAGCACTTGTCTCTGAAAGTCTCTGAGAATATGCTGTCAATCTCTTCCATCTTGCCTGATGTTGTACAGTCTGCTCACCTCTTCCCACAGCTTGGTGACATAGCTCATCACCCAGAGCTCTTTTCCCACAGCCAAGGATATTTTCTCCCTTGCCCTAGCCCCAAGAAGAGGCATCAGGCACTGCCTGCAGCCCTGTACCTGCAGAGCTACCGCATCCCATAGGAGGTCTGCCTCTGCGCCGTGGTAATTGCTTCAGCGGTGCTGGCAACCATGCTCTGTGGCACATCACAGTCACAGCTGCTGAGTCCCACGTTGCCATCGGCAGAGTCTTCAGCCTCTTGTCCCTTTGGTGCAAACTGCTGCTTCTGATGGCTGCCCTCTGGGATCACCACTCTGAGCCTGGCAGTTACATAGCTTTCTTCCTCACACTTCCTTGACCCTTCCTTACCACAGTCAGCCTTGTCCAACAACAGCTGAGATCCAAAGACAGCAGAAGCTCCCAGAAGAGCCAGAAGCACTATTCATAAATAGTGAACATGAGCCTAAAAACCACCCTGGGCACCTGTGTGTGCACTGCTCCACCAATGGCCATGCTTACTGCCAGTCTGTTTGCAGCCCCCTGTGCTCCCTAGGGGCTGGTAAATAGATGTCACATCCAGGCACTTGCCCCTCCTGGCAAAGCCCCCACCACCAGCAGGTCCCTTCTCATACAACTACAACCCTGCCCAAATGCCTCCTGAGCACATGAGCACCCCATGCTTAGCTCACGAGTGCCATCACTGCTGCACACTCCTGCTACAGTAAATCCCTTAGTTTCACAACGCAAACTGAATTTCAAGCAAGGCGTTTCATTTACTATACCTGAAAATACCTTTTGATATGAAATAACCACAGGAACTTACATTTGGATTGTATCTTGTAGATCTTTCTGATGTGATTAGATTCACCTCAAGGAGAGATGCAGGGTGGTAGTAATGCTACTAAAATAGTTCTAGCATAATTTTTTATTTTATAGGACACGTGAAAACACTTTTTCCCAAAATGTAACTCACTACAGTGGTATAATGTGGTAGAATATTAAGGCTAATTCATAAAAGTTGCAGTATCCAGGTTTCAGGTTCTTTTCAGGAAGCATGCCCACAGCTCTGGGTATCACAGGGAACCATTGGCCTTAGGACCTGTGAAAGAGACATTCATTTGATAAGAAGCCAATATCCCTGATCGGTAAACTGTCTTGACATGATTCATGGAAATGTAGCTCAGGCCCTGTTGCTATTAAATTCAACGGAAATTTTCCCACTGAAATAAATTGTTAAGGGTTTAACCGTAACAGATCTAGTCGTAATATGGAGATTCCCTTAGACAACATTCAGTCCAAGAAAACTTTTCTTTTCTTGAAACATAGTTTATTCTATATTTTATGCAAGCCTAAAATGATTAAAAGAACTTAAAGAAGGGGGAGAGGAGAAGCATGCTGTTAACTCAGAGTCCAAGGGCCTAGGTGGACTAGCACGCAGACAGCGGTGCTGCTTGCCTGGATTTATTCGCATACTCGCCTTTGGCTTTTTTAACTGCTGCTCCAATCCTCCTCTTTCTGTTTTGAGAGTGTTTACCTATTGACTAGCCACAGGCCTTCTTGCTTAGAACAGCCCCAGATTTTATTTGGGCTTCTTGTAAACCATTGTTTTATTGCCCTGACTGGCTGTTGCATCTTGTATAAATAGTTCTCAGGGGTTTGTCTAGGGGTTTGCACGATGTTTGAAGTGATTTGTCAAGGGCGTTCAGCAGCACAGTCAGAGCTCTGAACAATTCAGGGGGGCTGGGTAGCTTAAGGGAACACTGTCAAGTGGGAGATCGTTAAAACTAGTTACCTATGCTATAAAAGCCATCAATTATTAGGACTGTTCAGTTTTAGTATCTTCTATTCATAAGTTTTCTGAGACTTTTAAGGTTTTAGATTTTTTAAAAAAACACACTTTATTTGGATAGAAAACTAAACACATTTATTTCATAAAGCCATTCCAGTACAGAACCAATCAAACTGCTAAGACCTGTATATTATAAATACAATTTATTAATGTTAGCTTTCTTTTTCTTTAGCATCTTCAAAGAAATCGCACTATGAAAAAACTCACAACATTGCAGGAACACAATTTACATTTAATCCAAATTCTAAAGAAAAAAAAATCTAAATACTGGTCAGAGTTCCACCAATTTTCAGCAAATCAGTTGGTAAAAGTCAACCAAGAAAAAGCTTTTACAAAACCTACATGCCGATATTGATCTCACTATACAGCAGAATAGTATATATGTACACCAGAAGGGCTAATCATGTGCAGATGGCTGAATTTAGTCAGAGTTTGCCATTGATTTCTGTGGGGAGGGAAAAAAAAAGATTCTTTAAGTATGCTCACAGAATACCCACTGAGATGAATAAATGGAAATTAAAATCTCTATAAAACCAAGTTATGCTAGAAAAGGGCACCACTTTAAATTAATTTTAAAATTGATTTGTTCCACTCAGTGCTAACTCCTGAAATAGACACATTTAGAATGATTTAAAACTAAATTGAATCAATAAACACACAGTGTAAACTGATATAAGTGTCCTTTGGGCTAATTAGATCTATTTAAAATCAATTTTCAGTGGAATTTTGCATAGCAGAGAAGACCTAAGACTCCTCACTGTCTCTTTTTTTAGCTGAACACTAAATTGAGAGAGAAATTCTTCTGGTTAAATAGGAGCCAAAATTTTGGCAGAGTTCAGTCTCTATTCAGTACATCTACAAATATTTATATTGACTGTAAGTAGATAAGCTTCCCAGCATCCACTGGTCCTGGCTCCCTCAATATGCTTAAATGAGGGGACATTTAGCTACTCAGTCTCAAGGCCTTTGGACAGTACAGCACTTATTGTGAAATGTGTTGTTTGGGTTAGCTGAATGTCTCTGTCACTTCTTTCCCAAAGAGGATTTGAAAGTTATATATGTTTAGCAACTACTGTATGCAAAAGACAAATGGATTTCCACATGGTCTCATGATCTCCTGGGAGACTGTCTCCCTCTACGGCTTGAAAAACTGCAGAACAAATAAGAAGGAAAAAAAAAAAAACAGATAAGAAAGCTTTTGTGTTTTGGAAAAGAGATGAATTTGTTGTTATTTTTTAGAATGTTTGTTTTTTTCCTGCCAAGAGCTTGCTTCTCTGATCCTGTGTCCCTTACGAGGTTTGTCCCTTCAGCATTGACAGGATAAAATACTAACAAGCTAAAAAAATAGCAGCTCCTCCTCACTTTGCATAGATAATAATTGTTTGTGTAAGGGCATTTAGCTTTAAAAAAATCAGGCTGTGCATGAAACCCAGCAGTAAGCAGGTAAAAGATCACCTAAGTGGATCTGTATCCTAGAATTACTCAAGGGACAGCTTAAAATCTAATGTCTCTGTGCTCTGCATGCTGAATCTTTACAGTTTAGGTAAAAACATAAAGGACATTGTTCTTGACTTAGTTTACACAGTGCACAGTCAAAAACAAATTTAAAACTGTAATTAGCCATTTACAGATTGACTCATGTAAAACAGTATTAAGTGGAGTGTGAGCATCTAAATACTCAGAGCTATTCACAGTGCCTGTTCGCGACTATCACTCATCCTGAAGGCTTCTAAACTCCATTGGCACTGATATTCATTCAGAACCATGCATTTCCTCACAGGAGTAGCAGCGTGTGTAGAAATGTTTCAGTCCACACAATAGCTGTCTAGCTACTCATCTACTCTCAGGCGTCACACATACATTGACAACACTATAAGTCTATAAGCCACTACAGGGCACTGCGCTAAGGCCACTGAAGGAGCTCAACAGACTTGACCTGAAATCCTTCTTTCTTCGGGAGACTACATTTGGCTGAAAAGTGGGAGATCAGAAATCATTTCTCACCAGCCTTTAGAGGTCCAAAGCCTTACCTGGGATCTCCTCAAAATAGTGGATGCTCCAGCACCCATGCTCTCAAGAGAGCCAGGCAGCGAACACCCTCCCAGTAAGGTCACCCACATTGTCAGAAGGCAAGATGCAGGGAAGCAGTGCTTATCAGGCTCTATAGAGACTATAAATCATTTTTATTATGAACTAAAGGTCACTACTGGTCATTTTATACAAGTATATCTCAATGTTTCTGTTAGTGCAACTCCTTTCTCAGCTCCCTTACCTCTGCGCAGTGACCCTGAGCCCCTCTGCAGGCTTCTTCACTAACTGCGTGTTGTTAACTACCTATAGCTGCTGATGGGTACACAGTTCTCAGAGGGCCCAGGCAATCACTGCTACAAGTATGAATGCTACAAGTGTCCAGGAAGGACAAAGCTGCTGCCCAGATGCATAGGTAGTTAGCAGTTCCTGAGCTGGTGGAAACATTCATCTTGGACTTCTCCCCAGATTCCTATTCAGGGTTGTGGCCATGCTTTATACGAAAAGGCAACTCTGTGATGCTCGGTGTTGGGCTGAGAACTGCATAAAGTTAATCAGTAGAAAATGCTAGGCACAGGAGTATATTTGAGGCCCTCCTGCTCTCCAGAGGGACCTGTAAAATGCCTTTATACATCTACACAGTATTTTCTGTCCCACAGGTAGAGACCTAGTAGAGAATTACACATTTTGTCTAAAAAAAAATGCATATAGGTGTTGAATATTATCAAACTATATGTCAGAATAGACATCCACATTTACAAGTCATCATTTGTGTCTGTAGTACTCATACGCCTATGAATATGTAAAAATAAATACAGAAAGATATAAAGATGGATTAATGATATTAACATGCAAGACAATTTTATGTTCATATGACTTATTATTACTGTATTCAGAATGGAAATGATTCAGTTACCCTTTCGTTCTCCAAATTATTATCTGAGCCCATAAGAATCTTCTTTAAAAAAAAAAAAAAAAAAAAAAAAAAAAAGTTAAGTGTGTAAAATCCATCTGCTCTGACATTATAACCAACCAGAGGCAAAGAAAATCATTTCTCAAAATGACACCAGTACAAGCTATTTAAATGCAAAGAAACGTTCCAAACAAACTTCCATAGAAATAAAGTGAGAGAAGTAAATTGTGCACTAAAATAAATACCTCATGAACTTGCTCATAGCTGAACAAATGGGGAGATGAATGTTCTCTGGATAGATCAGTGCAGAGCAATTTCCAAGGGAAATTTGCAAAATACTAAACTGGCTCTTGCTGTTCAAATGCAATAACATGATGAGTTTCTTGCAAGCCCATGCCAAAAACACTAATCCAAACTGGAAAGAGGAGAGGAAAACTCCTATGAGAGTATTTTTATAAAAGCTTCATTCAGGGCCTCCACCCTCATGCACTGTACCAGTCACCTTAGCTTTTCCACTCTGCCTGATCCAAGAAAGCACTGACTAGTATTAGAAATGCTGACTTTACAGCTTTTGGGAGTGGACACTGATAGCAATATATGTTTTAATAATCAGCCACAGTTTATCAGATGACCTTTTAGGCAAAAATTAGCTACAGAGATTTAGGCCTAAAGGACTGTAAGAGGAGTAAAGTACAGTAATAGAGATGAAAAAAAATATGAAAACATGGATTTCAAATAGCTCAGTATCTCCAAGAGTCAGTCACTTTCTAATGGAAAAGGGTAGCCAGGTTATTAAAACATAACACTGGGTAACTGGAGAGACAGATTATTTCCTGTTCCTAGCCCAGTAAACAGACATTTTTGACGCTTGTAACCAGGATTTCAGGCAAAGGCATTTCTAGCAGTACAACTGCCTTAAAAAAGGCATTTAACTCCTCAAATGCCAGCATTCCCATTTCTAAAACAAAGCAAGCCCACTTGTCACAGTTATGTCCCAAGCATATTGGGAACCAAAATTAATTATTTACAAAAAATACTGCAAGCTATTATTATACAGCCTTCTATATATGTTCATCACACTAAAAATCTTTCTTTAACTAAAACTCCTGTTCTCTAAATACTACTTATGTGTAGTTCATGTTTTTGCCTAGATTTTGACTTACAGCAAAGAATTATCTCTAGAAAAGAAGGATATGAGTGTACTTACATCCCGGTTAAAAACAAGAGCATTAATGTCAGTATTACACTCTTCCAGAAATTGAGTGGTAATCTATCTGCACCTAACAGATTATTTATAATGAAACATTTAAAAATACATATATCAACATGTATCTCCCAAATTCTAGGAAGAGATTTTATGAGTCTAACCTGTTTTATTTCTTTCCTTATGCCCAACACTTGGACTCTTTTCAGCCTCCTCAGGCTCTTTCCATCTGCTGCCACTTTCATCTCCCATTCACCTACTGTCACTAATCCACTTACTGAATGGCAGCAGCTAATAAAACTATGCTTATGACTGTATGGCTTGCCATAAAACTACTCCGTCCTGTGCCCCTTTTTGCCTCACTTTTCGTATGGCTCCGCATATATTCAGCATAATGCAGAACAAGCTTCCCCTGTGGTTGTGTGAAACAGCACTTAATGGCTTTGCAAAACTGGTATTATTTCTGAAAAGGATATTTCATTTCTCAAATGTGTAAGAATTCATTAAAGTATTTTGTGCCATCTGTTTCCCCTTTTGTAAATAAATAATTCTTTCCATCATGACAACCTCTATGACAAACTACTAATATTTATGAGGATGCAGCAGCACTCTCAGGAGCAGAAAAGGTGGCATAGATGTGAGCATCATCAGCAAAGAGAATTAATTTCAGCTTGAGATGAACTCGGAAGCAGTCCTCAGTGCAATAATAAGGATACTATCCTTATGTGAAACTCAAGAACACTGAAATGTCAATATAACTATTAAATGAATGCATGTCTTTATTCCAATGTCCAGCAAACTCCCAGGAGACTTTAGCAGACTTTGAGTCGGAGCCACCGTTACTTGAATGAATTCAAACACTTGTTCAACGACATCTTCATAAGAAGGGGTTTGTGCGATCAGCCGTTCCACCGGCACAGCTGCGTTTCCGGTGGCCTTGGCTCTTTTCTGCCAACTGGGAGCCAGACACCAGAGCAGACTTAACCAGTTAGTGCAATGCCCCATCCGGTGGCTGGACACGCTCTGCGTGTGTGTGTGTGTGTGTGTGTGCACGCATGCGCTCCACCTGCATGCTGCCGCATCTGAAAGGTGCGCTGGGACTCATATGGACCACAGGTAGCCTGTCCTCTGAGGAGAGCCAAAAGGGAGTCTCCTTCTCGCTGGGCCAGCAGAAGCTGTGCCGAGTTTCCCGCAGCTGAAAGCCGCTGCATGCACGTTTGACGTAAGGGCCTATATGTAGTTGGACTGGCTCATTCACTGCCAGTCAGCAAAGTCTGAAATACAAGTTATTAGTTCCATATGCTGCTACATTGCATTTCCTTCTGTGGAAAGTGTGCAGAAGTCACTTCTTTCAGTTGCACAGGACTCCTCAGAAACGGAAAACACATCAGAAGTTGGTGTGGCTTTGTCATCCTCCCTGAACATCAAAAGCAAGCTGCAGCGGTAACCAAGGCGTTTGAGGAAAGAACTCTGCACGATCCAAAAAGGTTCTGTTCAACGCAGACTAACGGCGCACCGACTCACCCTGCACCTTAAAGCAAGAACCACCACCTCACATGAAGTTCCCATCCTTTGCCACAACATGCCCAACGCTTGCATCAGGCTTGCAGCCACGTTACCGTCCCATTCGTACTCTGACTGGGACTTTGCTTTAAACAGGTAGGAGGAGACCTGCCTTGTGACAGAGACCAGAATAAGCTAACTGCTTTTAAACTGACTCATTATGTTTGATCTGCCTGTTGGTGCTCTCAAACACCCTCCCAAAGTTTTCACCAACTGCACCAGTCTTTCAAAATTTTTTAAGGCAGTTTCCTTTAAAAATCTCACTACAGGAAAAACATTTTTGTCACCACTACCAATATAGCAGATTACAAAGCTGCATCTGAGAATTTAGAGTATAACATTTGCATTCATATTTGTAAATTCAAAATGTTTTTCTTCTGGCACATAGTGATCATGATCTACGTATAATCCTGGTACAACCTGCTATTTAATTCTTGTGTATTTTGGGGGGGGGGGGGGGGGAATCCAGTTTAAGTCGTTCATGAAAAAATGGAGGGTTGGAGAGAATTCAGACCAAAGCTGAGCTTGCAATCTTCAGATGTATCAAAAACAATCAGTTCTTAGAACCTGAAAATTTTCTGGTATAAAACATTCCACAGTCATGGAAAGGTAATTGTACAAATATACAGGCCTTGAGTAAACAGTACAGCATTTACAAGCTTCTCCAAGGATTTCAGTGGGAAAGCTTGTTGGCTCTTTTTCACTATCCTTGTTATTTTTCTGTATTTATGTCTCTATTCTATATATTTTTTTCTGAGGACTGCAGCAACTACCAATACACTTCCAAGTGCAGGAGGTGAGCCATAAGGTATTGCTCAGCCTCTGGTTATTTCCTATCAAAGGAGGGTCCTGCTGGCAAGGTCTCCGTGAGACCCTCTTGGCCAGCTCCCAGTGGTTTCTCATCCACTGCTCTGTGTAAGGCAGCAGGTCTTACCCTTGAGGGCACAGTGCCAGTTCCATCTCTCATCCCAGACATTTTAGGAAAAAGAATAGCTAATGGTGGGAAAGGCTTATTTTAGGTTGGAGGAAGGGTTATGTCTGCTGGTATTTATTGTATTATGGGAAGAGTAATTTATTTTATTTGCAGAGATTCCACTCTAAAAATAAACAGCAAGGCAACTAGAATCTTGAGCACTTTTATACAGTTTCACCAATCTAGATAATTAAAGTCACCTTAACTGATGTGGTATCTTCAGATAGTAGCCTCACTAAATAGTCATCATTACAGTAGGTCAAAAATCAGCTTTTAGCTTTCACAAGTAGTTCTGCCCTTACCTAAGGCCTTTCATTTAGGAACCTAAGAATAATTTGCAAAGGTAACAGAAGCTAAAGGCCACTTGAACCGTATAGGCACTATTTTGCCTTTTGTAACTGAGAAAACTGAGAAATAATTTGGTTTGACCAAAGCAGTATAATGAAAAGGGGCAGACCTGAAACAGAACTGTGGCTCCCTTGTAAGCCCTTATATATGTACTCCCATATTGCCTTCCTCTTTCTGTCTTACAATAATATTTAATATTAATACTAATACATGGTTTACATGTGACTTTTTTTTCCTAAAAGACATTACTCAGATTTGAAAACTGAAATCACTTTATATTAAGTTTGAAATTTTGTGTGAACTTTAACTTTGTGTGAACTAAAACTTGGAGGAAACAGCATCTCTGAAGATTAAAGCTGAAAAGCCCCATTAGTTCATTTTTGTAGACCACTCTGCCACTGAGCATAGTTTTTCACCTAAATCCTGTAAAGGAAGATAAGCAGACCTCCTGCAAACTACAGGTGTTCATCACCATCTGTCAGATAGCAAAAAGTACATCAAAAATTGTAAGTATTCAGGTTAAAATACAGCAGTAACTGTCTGGCTGGAAGTTCACCTTTCATTTACGTTCACATTAAGACAATCTTCTTCACACAGATTCATGTTTGCTAAATATTCACCTATTTTAGGAACAGTTCTGGACAATTTGAAAGCAAGCATAGTCTGAAGGCTTGAGCACTGTTAAGCAGTCTGATGTTGGCCCCTTTCCAGAAAAATAATCACGTGGGAGACAGGCTGGACTTTCCCACAGATTTCTGTGGGAGCTGGGGCCAGGCAGGAGGGTATGTTAAGGCCTTTCACCCATCCCATGTTAGCACCACCAATCCCATGTTAAAAACAAGTCAAAGCCACACTGCTGCTCTTCTGTGCACGTAAAGCTACATCTGGCTCGGCCATAGGATTTTTGTCAGGAGGCCAATACTGCAGTTTATGGCTTCCTACAGTTACTTCTCAGGTAGTGGAATCACACTAAATTTAAAACCCCAGCATAGAAGAATAGGCAAAAAGGGACTAAAAATCATTCTTTGCCGTGTTTGTATAAGCCTGATATAGAGGCTACTTAGATCCCAAATGTAATTGTAATAAATCTCCCCCACATCTCAACACCTCCCCTCCATCATTTCTGTAGCAGCCAGGATTCTCCCCAACAAACTGTGGCCTTCTTACAGCAGCTCCCTTTTTCTTTTGTGCAGCCAGAACAGGATCCAGCTTCTGCCGCAAACATGCTACAAAAGATGGGCTCTGGGGTGAAAACATTGCCAGGTCCACCCCCCAATGATGCCTCTCAGGATGAAAGCGAGGCAGCCATGAAATACACTGGCTTTTGAAAGAAATTAGGTGGGAGGTACCGTGTGCAGCGTGGTAAGTTGTCTTTGAATGAACACTTGTGTCGGCAGGATGAGTAAGGAGTCTTTGAGTTTAGTTGTTCCTAGTCTGGACCCAAACCAGAAAACACCCCCTAAGCCTGATGACTTTCAAAATACAAAGCCTCATCTAAAAACGTTTGCTCATTACCCCAATTCTTATAACAGGCCAAACCAGGACCTTGGATCCCAAATAACCCTCAAACATGGGTTGGCTCAATTCTGGATCCAGTTTCTGTGGTATAGGCTAAGGGAAAACTAGAAGGGAGGAATAAAAACCATCATCTTTACCCCATGGATCTTTAATATAGGGCCACCTCTGATATACTTTAAAAATATATATAATGAGACCACTATAATATATATTCCAGCCAAAATTCTTGGCTCCCCAAACCAGCTAGCTTTATATGGTATGCAGTACAGAAACACCCAGGAGACACTATAAGAACTTTGACAAGGCTAATATTAAGCTAGAACAAAACAGAACTACTGGCACCAGATCCACTCAGCTCTTAAGTAAACTTGTCCCATTAAAAAGTAGCCTCTAAGATATTTTCTCTCTGAAGTGTATAGTAGCTTATAAAAAGCAGGAAGAGTTGCCAAGTCGTAGATGTGTTCAAGTACTGCTTACCCTCATTAAAGAACATTCCCTGGCAGCTAGCAGCTTTGCATGTTCCAGTGAACCAGATTTTATAAGGGGGGTGTTTACAGTGGTGTGCAATGTAGCTGGAAATCATGGTGCACCGTAGCAGCTATGTACTAGATACAGCTGTGCTTGGAGCCTTATCATCCAGGGCACAGAATATAACAGACAGGATGATCAATGAGGTTCAGAGAAATAATGAGCATTAAGAAAACAAAATGAATCTCTCTGCCCCATAGGAAAAAAAGCAACAAAAGCTTTCAATGCCTGAATAGGAACTAGGTAGTGAAATATCACTGAGGACCTATGTCTCACTTCCACTGACATCCTCGTGTAACAGATGGTATTTACAGAGATGTCTTCATAATAATCACATATGTAATTCAGCTTCTTAATGTACCCACTTATCTCTGTAGGAGTTCAGTGTAAAAATCTTTGGAGGATCTGGGCCTTAATCTGCCCTTATTAAATTAAAGGCTACTGTCTCTTCTCAGTTCAGTGTCTCAGTTAAGTGACTTCAGTCTGGGGCCCTCGAAGTGGAATCAACTAGATGATCTAATACAGAGGGTCTTTTCATCTTTAACATGAAGAATTGGGAAAGAGAACATCCACAAGGTCTGTCTTGCAGTGAGAGCGCTGAGGACCTAAAACTGTATGTTCTCTCATGTTTCTCACTTTTCCTCCCTGCTACCAACCAGGCACTGTTTTCCAAAGGCTTTTCAGTTTCAGTCGAAGAAAGATTCCAAAAAATGCAGGATTTCTGTGACTTTTAAGCAAGTTGTCTTTCACTCTGCATACACGGCTATACAGTTTATCATCTGTTTATAAGCACGTGGAATTTACCAGTTACTACATAGCTGATCTTATTCTCTATTATGATTTAGGGAATCCAGCAATGCACAATTTATACATTTTGTGAGCTTATGGAACTGCTAATATCATTGAACATAAAGGATGTAGAACCTGTGTCACCCATGCTTTGCCACAGCAGAGGTAATGTGAAGTTGAAAACTCCCAGTCAAGCTATCGCAGCCAGGGTAAAAGGATGGTCAGTGCAGAATGAACAGGAATAAAAGAATAGAAATACTCCCAAAATGCAACAAATTAATTGAATTTAAAACTAGCAGAGCCTGAGATACTCAGGGGGAATCACTCCAAAATAAAAGACAGACTAGAAAACCGGATAGACAGACTCTCACAGCATCACGTTCAAGTGCAGAATCAGTCAAAGAAAAAACAAATGAGAAAACTGTCTACGGGGAAAATACATGAGAAGAGAAGTCATGACTAGGCACCTTTCTGTAGGATTCTGACTTAAGTTTCAAGGATGCTCAGAAGTGATGAGGAAACTGAGATAAGAAAATATGTACAGAGACTTTTTTTCATTTTTTTAAGCTCCCTTGTTTTAATTTGTACAGTTCAGTGCTAGACAGTAATAGGAGCTTGGCTTGGAATACTCGCAAAGACTACATCTTCAGCTCATAATTTCCTTCAAAAGCCTTTTAAGAGGCAAATTATAAGTCCAGAGTCCCCTCGAGTCATTTCAGGGTTTGGGGATGCCTAAACTACAAGACAGACTAATCCTGGAGAGATCTGATGGGGTTGAATCATGAGGCTTCACTTCTTTGAGTGGATAACAAGGCAATGGAGCATCCAAGAAATGCACCAAAGAGATCAGCCAAGGGCCAGTGCCACAGCCTAATGTCTAAGATGACTTTGTCTAAAATGTGGCAGCCTGTAACGTGTCCAGCTATAAAATCTTTACCAAATTGTAATACTATCATTTTTGCTTTATTTAGAAGAGTATCAGTATATCCCATGACTGAAAGTTTAGAAACTTTCTTTAATGATTCTGAAGAGGAAAGAAAGGAGTGGGAGGGAAATGAGATTTTACACATAAACATACACACACACACACACACTCATATATACACATACATACATATATTCTGTGTATACATACACACACACACATATATATATATAAAATCCTATACATATATTCATCCTTCAAGCAAACAGGACCTCACTCTGAACTAGGAAAGTAGCTATAATTCTTACCACAGACTTGTCATCTAATCAGAATACCAAGGGAAACTTTATGGCTTCTTCCCTTCTGTTTTATCTGCCATGCTTCATATAGAAGACATCCATAATATCACAGATTGTTTTTATTTCCTCCTACTACATTGCTGGCTCTTTCTCCCCTCTTGTCAAATACCGCTAGATTATACCCAGCATCCAGTATGTCTACTAAAAGCTTTCAGATAGAGCTACTTTTGGAAGAAAGTTATAAAGCATGGACAAAACAAGTCACCAATATCTTTATTCTTCTGAAGAGCTATCTGAAGATGAGAGATTCTCCAGTAGAACATAATACTGGAAGAAATGTCAACTGGAGGGTCCTACAAATAGCTTTGGTCGTGGAGGTATACTATCCAAATATGCCTTAGACGAAAGAAAAAATATTTCTGTAGTCAATAAATAAATTCACTTTTCTGTCTATTTCTCCACAACATTACCTACTTCACTCCCAGAAAATTTAAAGAATAAGCATTATAGAAAATTATTTTATAGAAGATAGTAGTATTGTTCTCACTACCTATATATGATAAAAAACAGGGAAATAAAATTTTTTGCTCTTACAGCACTTAAATTTAGGGGATTTAGGGGATAAATTTGTTCATAGGTGTCAATTTCTGGTCATAAATGCCCACTAACAGATGGAAATTTCAGATAAATAGCTCTCACACTGGAAGTTTCACAGTACAGGTTGAACGAATCTTACCCAATTTTAAAACACGTTAGTCTATTCCAAGCTATTCATTTAGTCTCTCTCTACAGTCAATGGAGGCACTTTCAGAATACAACTGACTAGAAGATACCTTAAATTGCCGTTCTTGGATGAGAGGAATCACTGTCTGAAGATGTACGTCTTACTCTTACAAAGGAAATCTAGACTAGTCATCGAGGATCTGGAAAAGGCAAATTTCACCATAAAGGACTCAACAAACACCTTTGTGGATCTTGTGCTCTATAGCCTCTGCTCTCAAGCAAGCCACAGAAAATTACAGGGTCTGAGAAAACCTCTGCTAGATTTCCCATGAGACCAGTTGCACTAGTAACACCATCTTACTGGACAATTCAGGTGTTTTAGAGCACTTACCATTCTCAGAAATCCGGTGGCAGCGGTAAATCAGATTCTATTGTAAATTCTAAGAGACAGACAAGTCTTTTGTTTCACTTGTACAGTAGGTTGAGCTGTGGGATCTTTGTTCCTGTAGGGTCTCCTTGTCTTTCAGAGCTCCAGGTTGCAGAGGACCCACACAGTCTGAGTGCAGAACGTAACGCAGAAAGCTTAAACACCAGCAGCATAAGAGGTCTCACCATTTTTTCCTGTGACGAACAAAAGACTTCACGTTCAAGTAGGGAATGTACTTCAGCTTCAGGAGGGAACTGTATAAGGATGCATTTAACAAGTCACCAGCAGCCTTGGCCGCCATGACAGCTAGCATTATCAGTAGCAAGACAGGACATCATTTGTGATCTCCACCTAAGGAGAAAAGAGAAAAAAAGAGTTTCCATTTTTCTCATATACTTGGAGGTAATGGCAAAGGTTGCATAGGATTACCTAATTCTTTCATGGAAGGGTTAAAGTTAGGGGGGACAGGAAGTAATTCAGTCATCCTCACTGCTGAAAATAGAAGGGAGCTCCCCCTCCTTTCCCAGGGTTAGGTAATCAATCAACACTTCCACCAAAGTGCCTTGGCTGATGCAGTGACAGCTCCCCCTCCCGTTTCTAGCAGCTTTAAGCACTGCACTTACATTAAAACACATCTGATTCCTGTATTTCAGGTGGCTTGTGATAATTCTGCAGTATCAAATAAGAGTAAGTAGAGATGGAGTAGCCAGATTGTTTTAAATAGCTTGGCACTGTGACAAATATCAAAAAAATGCAAACAAATCCAAATATTTTTCTTTCTTGCTGAGCTCAGGAGATACAAAATTGTTTTCCCATACTACTGCTTCCTGACAGAACAAGCTTCTTGTACAAACACCATCTTGAAGGATGCCAGAAAAGGGAACAAGAAGCTTCAACAGAAGTCCAGCTAAGGAGATTAGCCAGCAGGATCATCACACAGTTAAACTGAACAATGTTCAGCAGTACAAGACATGGTAAAAATATTCCTTTCCCCGTAATCATGAATCTGACTGTTACACTGCAACATGTATGTATGCAGACTATGGTATCTCACTTAAAACATCCTTAGCTAAGGGTACTTGCACTTTCTTCCTACATAGTGAGGGAATGGTCACATGACTTGCGAAGTATTTAGTGTGTTTTAAAGATTTATCCCCTTTCAGCTACTGGTTCTCACCATTGCACTTGAGGCACCATACTGCTAGTTCACTACAACACAAAGGTAAACGGGGTTCACTTGATTTACTACTGCAGATGTTAAACAGCTATGGTGCGGTAGCTGAACAAAGCACACCAATATAATTGTCCTGGAGCAAAGGATTCAAAGTGAATCATCATACACAAGGGAGAGAGTAATGTGAATGCACTTAATACAGTTTATGCCCAGCTCATAAGCAAGTCAAATATTTTTCTTGGTGAAAGTGACTGCACAGAAATATTCTTTGTAATACTACTATTTATCCAAACTATTATCTCCACTTCCCATTATTTCCCCTACTATTGCATCCTATAAAAAAGGGGATATACATTAGTAATTATCCTGGGATTAAATGTGCAAACTTTCTTCCTAAAACTGAGAGGTTTTTGCCAAGAAACTTTTTTCCAATTTAGATAAAGTGAATTACAGCATGATATTACCATTTAATGGACCTCATTAATTAGAGATTGTTAAGTACTCCAAGAAGCCGTATTCAAAGAATGCCAATAAACACATTTCTGCCTGATAAGCTGTAGTACAGCATCCGGGGTTTATACTTTCACTCTGGTTCCATCTCACTTCTGTGTTCTTAATGATAACATCAAGGATGATTTAAAGCATATCCCAACAAGGAACTCATATGGTATAAGTTCAACCTTGCATGACAGGGTCATGCAACTGTCCTTTCTGCTTGGACATAGCTAAGGATTTCTAATAACTCCACAGCATTCTTTGAATGTCTTTTTAAACCTAGTATTTGACTGTTTTATTTAAACACCAATAACATGTCAGTTGAAAGGCAAACAGCAACTGTGGGATTTTAAGAATTGCTTCATCGTATCTGCCACAACTCGTTCACACAGATGGAGGCTCCTTTACTGTGGATTCCTTTAAAGGTTATTTTTAAAGAATCTTGCTTATGGGAGTTCTTTTGGAATAAACCAAGCATAAAAAATTAATATAAAAATACTCTAAAAAGCCAGAAAGACACTCTAAATCTCTAACTTTTAAAACTTTTTAATGGAAAACACTCTCAAGTGATTGCTTTAATCCATACAGAAACAATCTCCCCCCCAAACACAGTGAGATCTTGTTCATTCAGTCGTCTATATAACATCACTACTGTTCCAAAATTCAGTAGAAACCCCCTGAATATGAAAAAGAACTGATTAAAGACTTGAGAATTCAAGCCATATGCCTCTCTATTCTTCCAGCTGTAGGAAGCTAACTGTCCAGCAAAATAGACATCTGCCAAAACTGATGAAAGAATAGGCTATAGTGAAGGCCAGGCCAAGGAAAAGGCAAAAACAGGCAGACTAAAGGAGGCAGCAAGCTGAGGTTGTTGCCTACTTTATCAAGCGCACAAGGGCTGGTGCCACAGGAGCAGCTGGCACATGGTGGGCAGCAGCACTGTCTGCTCATCTCAGAAGCAGCAGCAGCAGCTGTGGTCCTCCCCAGAACAGCAAGAACCAGAAGTCTGGCCTTTCCAGAGCTCTCCCTTCTTGCTTTTCATCCCATTTTCTCCCTTCTCCCTGCTTTGTCCTCTAGCAGGAACAGCCAAGCTGGCCTGGCCATCTCCTGCTCATTTATTTTCCCAAACATTCAGCAGTTTTGCATCTGCTGTTGAAAAACTCCAAGCCTTGTACCTATTCTGCCACAGCTGCAGGGCTCCTGCGTCTTGTGATCTGAGGGAACGGTTCTTCACTACAATGCAGCACCGAACATTTGCAAAGCAAATGCTTGCAGCAAGAGCCTCTGGGTTCAGTACCAGACTTTACACCCTGTAAGAGCTAGTGCTTGCTGAGCAGCAATACTGTTTATCTTTGGCAAGCTAGTATGGTTGGGGTTATTAAAGAAAGACGTGTTAAAAGCATTTAAAGCAATACCTTATATATAGGTGTGTGTGTGTGTATACTATACATACATATAAAATATATTAATATAGGCATATATTTTATATGTTATATATGTATATATAGGTATTATATATTTTATATGTGTACATATATAATAAATAATACATTAATATATACGTGTGTGTGTGTGTGTGTGTGTATACATATATATATATATATAAAAATATATAAAGTGAAGCTTTGGCCAAAATAGAGCTTTTCCAGATTCTAAGCATAGAAGGGAACTAGAGAGTCAACTTTTGTGATACAAAATTTTCTTGAAAACAGGCAATACTAAAGTAAAAACATAAGACAAAGCTGCAGACAACTTAGAATTCAGTGATATTTTTGAAGTATGAACATGGAAAACAGACAAGATAATTTAAATTTTTTCAAAAAAAAACTTTGCATGAAAATTTAACCTATTATGTGGACTTAAGTTAAAGTATAGACTAATTATAGATTAAATTACTTGTGACACTCTGCCTAAAGCAAAGGTTTTATGAAAAATGGACTTGATTCCACATACAAGAATTTGCAGAGCTAAGGAAAACATCATTTCCTACTTACTGGGGGTTTTCAAGTTGCAAGAGAATATTTATTAGCAAGAGAAGCATACTTAGTACAAGAACTAACTCCAGAGACCAACTCTGATTCCAAATGTTGGGGAAGGGAATCACAACAAAGAAAGAATCACACACAAAAGGTGCGGTTGCTCCTATAGTAAGAGGGAGATACAGAGATAATCCTGCTGCTTTTAGTACAGAAGGGAAAAAAAGATTTCATCAAAATCTAATAAAAACCTACAGCTAAAAACTAAGTGCACTTGTGATAAGGATGATTGCAATGCAGAAGCAAAGTCCTCCCTAGTATATCTTGACAAAAATTAAGTTTACAAAAATTGTCCTATACTGAAGTGATCTTATATAACTCTACGCACACACACAAAAACATGCATATGTACACACATGCGCATATATATATATATGTGCACTTCCTAATGCTTTACTAGTATTCCCTGTTTAGAGGAGGGCCATCTGCTCCTTGCCAAGCATGAAAGTGCAGAGCCTCAGCACTCATCCACCCGAGGAAGTCGGTGCGCAATGAGTTTGGGTGTGAATTTACAGCACATTGGCTATTCTGCACATCAGTACTCTGCCCATTAGGGTACTCTTGGCACATAGTGAGTGAAAAACAACATACTTCACTTTCCAAAAGGAGCCAGTTAACTCGCACAAAAACGCTCTCAAAGCTAACTCACACAAAAACACTTTTAGTAGGTACCAGAAGCATCCACCCAGGGAATTAGTGCCAAGTGACTAGCACACTGTAAATTAACGCTGGAGCTCCCTGCATACAAGTTCTCCCAGCAGACAGGTCCTTATAAGTCCAGAACTACAGCCAAGCAAGCTCAGCCCCAGCCCCGCACCATTAGGAGCCCATGTGGTCCAGTGGTGGAAGATTATACAGCCTCTCCTGTAAAAATATCTATCTGTTCAAGATAATGCCAAAAGAAGAAAGGAATAAAATATATAGGGTATGACAAAGAGAGAGAAAGAGAGAAAATAAAGGTGATACAAGCAAAGAAAGGAAGGGGGAAGTTGAGGGCAGGCACCAAACACCTACGACTTTTCAGTCATTAAACATGATGTTTCATTTGTTGATATTCATTCCAAACCTGCATTTTAGGGGCTGCGTTTTAGGATGCAATTTAGTTTCTGTGTATATTGCCAAATTTTTCCCTTTTGATCTTATGGGTGCAGCAGGCTGTGCCAAAAAGTTCTTTGCCTAGGGCACCAGTCTATCCAGAGCCAGCAGCGCTAATAAATGCTGGAAGCACTCAGCACTGACACTTCATACATCAGCAGCCAGCTAAATTACACCCATTTTTTCCCAATACTCTCTCTATATGCAAAATACCATTTACACACACACACACACCACAATTAATTTATTAGCAGAGTTATGTGAACCTTTGTACCTATCTGCTTTGTCACCGGAGGCACTTTTCAACAACCCCCACAGTCCTGAGTTTTTCAGGCCTCCACATCATTATAATCTATTAGCCACGTTCATATGTTAGCTCTGTTTTATTATATAACACATAATTATGCATTTCATTAACAGCATCACCAGCCATGGTACATCAAAGAGAGAAGGGCAGCTGCCCAGGAAATTCAAAAAGATGCAGTTTACTTAAAGCTCACTGTTAAAAACCCTCCCCCACTTTTCAATCAGATTGCCATTAACATGTTTCAAAGGTTTTATTCCTGCTCAGAGAACACACTCCTAACAACCTCATTAGAGGCAAGGCTGCTGACACTGCGAATATTCCCTGAACTACTGCTATTTCCAATAACGTAAAGAAAAAGATCATTAGCCAGCTACCTGGTGAAAATCAGTTTTCTTTCTCCTAGTGAAAAATCACTTAGCAAAAGAGCTCTTTTGCTATTTACAGCCTTAAATAACAAATGCAGAAGAGAGAGTCTATCCCCCAAAAAATAATTAAATAATTTTTAAAAAAACTGAGCAAACAAACAAAATCTACTTCCCTCCCATGATATAAAGACCATTGTCCTTGATAGATGCAATTTCTCCAAAAGAAATATTTTGCCATTTTCCATAAGTTTACACACACCTATTGAAAGATCTGGAGTTAGGAAACATATTTGGAAAAAAAACAAGCAGCTGTTGGACAAAGGTTCAAGACAGTATGTCTGAAAGTCAGAAAAAAAGGGGAGAGGGGCAGCAGAGCATGAAGTTCCCAAGACTGCCAGCCAAAACTCATAGTTTCAGAGTTAAGGCACATAACACCAGCACTGAACATGATTTCCTAGTCTCCAGGCCAGCAGATTTTATGGAGGAATACACACTTTCCCAGGAAAACACCTTTCATGTCTTACAAATATAGCCAGAACTTCCCCCATTTGAAATTTATGCTAGTATTAGTTAAACACACCAAGAAAAAAAAAGTCATTCACAGTCAACAGAACATTTCCAAAGGGTGGAGAGCTTGTAGCCAGCAGAAAACTTTTGATCATTTGTTCCTTGCTCAGGAGCAAATGCCAACAAGGTTGTAAACTGATCACTTGACATATAGAAAGGGAGGAGAGCACAATTCCCTTTTCACAGCATTGAAAGTTATTCATACAGCTTCCTTTAGAATAGGTGTCTGTGGAAATAATGACTCCCAGGATTAAGTTATGCTTATTATCACAGCCATTTCTTAAAGAACATAGATTTGCATTTGAATTTCTTTAGTCTCTGGATTACGATCTGCTGGCACTTAGTAACCTAAACCTATGTGTTGAAACACTTGAGTCATTTTTGTTCCCACCTAATAACATCCTTACAGAGCTGTGAATTGAAATGCCATTATCATTGTCAGTCTTCCACTATTTTCATCTGGGATTATGCCAAAAGAGGCACCTTCCCAAAAGTATTGATCCAGCTGAATACTGCCTCCCTGAACTTGCATTAATCTCTCTCTTTAAAGCTAAGTGAAAAATATTCCTCTCCTGTGCACTTCACCTTTAGAGTAATCCATTACAATCCTAGGACTATATCCGTTAACTCTACTTGCTTTACTTTATCTCCTTATCACTCATCACCATCACAGTTGGAAATTTTTGGAGAAGTGGGATGCTGCAATACGGTAAACATAAATCTCTTAAAAAAGACATAATTGTACTGCTAGCCCTGAAAAATTACGCATTCAAGTTCCTCACACTGCTGAAACTGATTATTTCTTAAAGCCTCAGGCCCACAAAGCTGTGCATCATGCTCTACAAAGGGAGGCACACCCAGAGCAGGTTCCCTGCGAGGACTTCCTGCCAGATCCCACGTGCCAGGAGAATTGCACAATTCACGAGATTCTTCCTTGTACTCGTAACCTTCTTCCAGAGCTCAACTCACGCTAACTATTCCAGGCCATCAATACAAGTAGGCAGCCTCTCGAACCCTCGAGCTTAATTACTTTCGAGGAAGAACACAAAGAAATATCGTAGCACATGGTTTTTCATTTATTTGGTTTGTTTGTTTCTTTCTTTCTTTTAAGGAAAATAGCTCTAATTAATCACACTCATGTACCAGCATTCATATCGGCTCTTAATTTGCTTTAGTTCATAACGTTCAGTAAGATATAGTTCCCATTTTCTGTGACAGGGACTTAAATATTTCTGTGAGTTTTTCCTGAAGCCAATCAGCATTTTCTTGATGATTTCCTTATTAAAAAGTAATTTTTTCTAATTCCAAGACCTAGTACAGCAGTAGATTTCACAAAAGGACATATAAATATCCAGCACAGCTAAGTAATCTCTGGAAACATATCAAAGTCCTTGGAGTGTCAATCCTTGGGAACTTAGTTGAAAGATGCTACACAAAGCGGAAACTTGTGATTTCTTGTTTCAGCCCCTCAAGGCCTACAAATACACCTGTTTTGACAGGTTGTGGCAACGGATGCAATGATATAGGAAATAGTATAGGTGATAGCAGAGCCTTTTGCCAAGATCCCCTGGAAAGAACTGTGATTTTTTGTAATCTGGCTCTTTACCTTAGGTATGTAGTAGACATCAAACCCTGAAAGGAGCTTTCAAAGCCATCTACATTTGTACCTTAGAAAGGTAACACCTTTGCATCAGGCGAACCTACCATGAATAAATGCACCATTTTGTATGCACATTGCTGAATATACCTAAACATTCAGCAGGCTCACGTACTAAAACTATTCAAAACAAGCACTGTACTGTAGAGTAACTCAGCTAACCCACAGTACTGCAGAAGTTTTTAAATTATTATTTGTGAGCCTTTTTTTAAATACAAAAGACAACTGGAATAAGCTTCTGCCAAACGTAAGCAATGCTAAAGCTACCAGCTCCTGAATGCCAAAATCATAACGGTCCCAGCATCCTTGGTCTAGAAACGGCTTGGAGAGGAAAAAGCCTCATGATTTCGGAGGGCTGCAAAGCAGACCGTGGATTTGTGGATCCCTCTGCACTGTTTCATAAATGCTCCATGCCACAGGCCACAAAATTCACTGCGACTTTATCTTTGGGAAGAAATGCCAGAACAGAGCATTCAGAAGAGCTTGTTATTCCCAAAACCAGCACAGGTATTCACTGAGCCTCCAGTTTCTTAAGGAAGTACATTAGGAAATCTGAGGTCCTGAAAGCTTTCCTCATCTCCTTCTCCAAGGGAAAACAATTTCACTTACTTCATTTGGCAGACAGATACTGCCAAAAGACGTGCACTGCTCTTTTCCTAGTTGGAGCAAATTCAATAGAAAACAGTAGGACTTAGATATATCTAAGTTTGTTGTTTATACGTTGTTGCTCCAATTTGGGGATTTTTAGGGATTTATTACATTATTTGGGGATTAATTTATTTATTTGGAAATTCATTTGAATAAAACTAAAGTCAGTACAATACTACTGTGCATCTCCCCTTCTCTATAAAATGGTGACATCCTTTACAAACAGATCCTGGAATAACTTTTAAAATACCGTTCAAACACACTGTGTTCCTCCTGACAGGTGGTGTAAGCACAGTGAACACTTACTGTATTACCAATACCTAGAGACTTGGAGATTTTGAAAAACTGCTTTGACTAGGGTTTAAACCTACACTCTTCATTAAAAAAAAAAAAAAAAAAAAAAAGAGAGAGAGAGAGAAAGAGAGATGAGTAACAGAAAATTAGAAAATTAGGTCCTGTCAAAACAACTTCTGTGAACCATCTCAGGTGTAATCAAAAATGTTAAGTGAGTCCTGAAGTATTTAAGTGTGATAAGCTGATGCATTTTCAGTTGTCCCATGCGACAGGACAAGAGGCAATGGGCAGAAACTGAAGCACAGGAAGTTCTGCCTGAACGTGAGGGGGAATTTCTTCCCTGTGAGAGTGACGGAGCACCAGAGCAGGTTGCCCAGAGAGGTTGTGGAGTCTCCTTCTGTGGAGATCTTCAAGGCCTGCCTGGATGCAACTCTGCCCAACATACCCTTGGTGACCCTGCTTGAGCAGGGAGGTTGGACTAGATGATCTCCAGAGGTCCCTTCCAACCTTACTGATTCTATGAGTCTATGATTAGAGAGTATAGCACCAAGAAAAACTTGCTCAATGAGTTTCTAAATAAATGAGCACTTCATCTGCCTGCCACAGGAGTGGCTCTTCCTACAGGCAGCTGTGCTGCTTATTGCTCTCTCTCCAGAGCCTAGAGCAACGTTGGTCCCAGGAGCCTAATTTCCCTTTAACGCCCTTCCATCCTGAGCAAGCCAGAGGAAGGAACGATTAGAGTTCACTTAAGGTCTGTGCTGTCAAAGCGCACCATGAGGATGTATTAATTTTTTTTTTAAAGTCTTTTCATCCCTTTGTCTGCTCCCTCTCAAGTGTTAGATGCACTCTACCAAGCATGGAGGAGGGTGGGAAAAAGCAAGGCACGAGCCTTCCTTTCATGCTTTCCCTGACAGTGGCCAGTAGCAGATGCCTAACAAAGAGCGGATGATGGGATTAGTGGTACAACCAGCCTAATCCGATGCTGATAAATAGCCTAATCTGAGGCAGCCACTCTCAGGGCTCTCCACGGTTGTGCACCAGGCTCTGCTGCTTTCGTCTAGCTCACCTGCCACTACAGTGGTCACAAGTGGACAACAGTCTGGGAGGTCACTGCCAATTTTGAATTTTTTAGGGAAGCGAGTAAACAGCTCAGATATGCCTCGGCACGCTTGTCTGCGACATGTCCATCAGGCACCCAAGAGACTTTCCATCTTCATATTTTCCTATTTTTAAATGAAAAAAAGGGCTGTCTTTAGGACAGGTCCCCCAGCCACGGTTTTTGCCTCTTTCACACAGCGCACCTACTTGTCCACGCGCTTTCACAGCTTCCCCTCGGTGCCCGCCTTGCTGCCGACACGGCGCGCTTTCCCCCAGGACCCCCCGCCACCAGCCGGTGCCTCTCAGGCCCAGCCTTATTCTGCTTCAGAAAGCCCAAGCAAAACATTGGAACTACAACAACGAACTAGAGTTCGCCCACTCCAGAGGAGGACGTGCTCCTCTTCCTGGACCTATGGTAGGAGCCTGTTTCCCACCGATAGACCTTGCTCAGCTGAGCAGCTGCTGGGTTGTATAATCACTTGATCCTGTTTCAGCTGGGTCCAATAATCGAACAGGGACTTTTGGCCCCAAGCCACCATTCATCAGAGCACCCGGCTACATGAGGTTTTTAATTTCAGATGATAATAAACCCCTCAGGCTGGAGGGGGGGGGGGGCGGGAAAGAGAGAAAGAGCGAAAGATAGGCTTATTGTGGCAGCTTTTGTCACAAAGATAAATCGTTTTCTCCGAATTTAGAAAAAATACTTTTAAAAACCTTCAGAATGTTGCCAAAGTTAAAAATAAGACAAAACTGACTGGTTTCAAATGCTTTTTATGACAACCTAACTGCAAAATGTCTTTAAATTGGAAACAAATTAAATTTGGCAAAGAATTAGTACATAAAACAGCCCAATTGCATTTTGTAATTCGAAAAAAAAGAACAGATAAGATAATGTGAATTAAAAATAACTTCTGCACATTAAATTCTCATGCACTTTCATTAAGGTTTGTATTACATGTCCCAAATGTACAATTATATGTTGTAATACACTAGATCACTTTATTTATAAAATACCTTTTAAGCTACTGTAAATTAGAGCCAGAAAAGTCACTATACAAAAATGTTATCTTCTCACATTACAACTTCATTTCCGATATGTGTATTTAGGATGGAGACACAGTCTCAGTTTCAGTATTTCAGATGCACAACTGAACTTCCTAAAAGTTCAAAGGCAATTGAATCCATCTATAATTTAGTTTTCTTCTCCGTTTCCCTACAAGCTCAGATTTTTTAGGGAACGTTCCCGTGGCTTGACAAATTGTCTATCTTCCCTATAGAGCAGCATTTCTTAGGTCAAATCCCAAAAAGCTTTGATTTAGCATGCTGTTGTGGTGTCTCAGGAGCATTTCAGCTTGGCTATGGGTCCTCCTCTCAGATTAACCTCCGTGCATTTCCCCTCTCCTGGAAGATGCTACAAGTCTGTCTAGTGTTTCACGGGAATTTTTTCAATTCTGAGGAGAAATGCTAACACGAAACACTAAAGCTCACAGTGTGACATCTTCAGATTTTTTCTTCGCTATTTTTGGTTTTCAGATGGCTGGGTTTTTGTTGAAAAGTCCAAAGTTTTTACAAGAAAAAAATCCCAAAACCTGATTTTCAGTCAAAAATAGAATAGATATTACATCACCATTCTTCTCCTCCAATAACCTCACTCTAATCAGTTGGATCACATGGTTGCCTGTGTTATAATTTCACACTGAGTCTATAAAACAAGCTGTGCCTGTCATGTCTCCTGTGAGTGCCCACAGCTGATGCTCTGCTTAAATTTCGCGTAGAAGGCCTTCAGCTTCCTGAGAGTTCCTCTCTCAAAGCAAGTGACAAGGGTAGCCACAGAATTTGCAACACCACCTCCTGCCTATAAGTTGAGGTGGCACATTTAGTCTAAATTAGAAGTACTGAAGAAATATGGAGAGAGGGGAGGGGTTAGGCTTTAACTGCTACTACCTGCAGACGCAGTTATTTTATAGCACTTATTGAAGCTGACCTGTAACACTGCTGATAAGCACGTCAGAAGTACGTATTACGACTGCGCTGTCCATCTGGGGGTGGCTACGTGATCCGGATGTCACATAGAACAACGTTGCCTTACAGCCATGCACTTTTTTATGTGTAAATGCTCTGCCAGCATGCCTTGATGTAGGCATCAGAGCAGAGTGACCGAACAAACCTCGTGTGTGACCCTTCATACTGCCTTATAAACCAGGTGATTGCACATACAGCTTAGTATTTCTGTCATGTTACAGAAAGAGACAGACACCAACAAATAATTTTAGATAACGCACTGATCCACCATCAGATGGTCAGTTTAGTTCAGAACCAACATACTACTGCTCATCATGCAAGGCACTCATTGACTGCAGCCTCACCCTCCACTAGCAAGAGAATAAGGATAAAGACAGTACCCACAAGGATTTAATCCTCTACACAGATTTTTCTGTGATCTAATTACCTTCCCCTTCCAAATCCTAAGGAATACTTTATTTTCTTCTTTATTGCGCATCCATCAAAAGTCTGATATTTCAGTGCTTCACATTCAGAGGAGGGCTTTGAGTCCTACCCTATTCAGAGTTAACTGCATTCGCCCATCCATCAGAAAAGTTTTCTTAGAGAAGTTAGGCCAACAGAACTGATAAAATGCTTTAATTCTGTTTGAACAGAACAAGCAGGAAAGGGGAGCGAGTCGGGGCTATTGCATGCGAACAGAGAGGAAGCTAACTCAGGGTCAAAGGATCCAGATTGGTATAAATCAAGCTTCTTTATTTCCACTGGCCACGGAACAGCTTGCACACAGAGGCATCGTCGGTACTGAACCAGAAGATGAATTCTGTGCTAGCCCAGCGCTATGCTTCCTCTGTAATGCTTGCAAGACACTGAAATTGAGAGGTAAAAACATGAAAGGAATGATAAAAATACAGACTGCCCCTGAAACAACAGGGCGTTGTAGCAGGATGCTGTTCCTCTTCCCCCCTCTAGAACATCCTGAGGCCACCAAACTCAGGACACACGACACTCGTAAAGCGTCAGAGACAGGAGGCTGTGGGAAGGCAAGTCCTACGGGCAGTCCTCCAGCCAGCCAAGGAAAAAGTCACCACACGCACTGTCTGCCACAAAGAGCTGAGCAGGAGGGTCAAGTGTCAACATGGGGGGTAGAAAAAGGCAGCCAAGAGAGAAGAGGTGGGCAGATGCCTGTGAGGTCTGCCATGAGAAGAAAAGAAAGCATTTTACAAACCTGTTCACTGCAAGTCCCATATTCTTAACTGTTTCCAAATGGAAGGCTGTGTGAAAAGCCAAAGCAAACACACTCAATTCTTTTTGAACTCATCAGACAATATAGGAAAAATATGTGCATTTTATGGTTTGAGGGCACAACCTTTTAATTATGTTTTTGCATTGTCATGTCCAAGACCTTTTTTCTCCTCAAAAAATTAATATTTCCTCAAGCAATGAAGCTATTTATCTTGGATGAACATGAATTGAAACACAATCTCCCTCTACAGAAAGAGGCGCAGAAGAGTTATGACACCTAGGGGAATTCAGAACACATTGCAATATAGTCCCAAACATTTTTCTAGTGCTTTTTCCACCAATATTCGTACAGCTCTCTTAATAGCTTCCAGCTATTGTTTTGCCTGTGCTGTACAAGCATGCTCTGGGAGGCACTTGCTAAAACCAAACCAAAACAAAACCCCCAAGTGCAGATAACGGGTAAGGCAGGGAGAAATGGAAGCAAATGAAATGTAGGCATTTTCTGCCTATTACATCTGAATGAAATATAGTTCTGTCAAGCAGGACAAGCAAGTGTTCTGGCTCATAATAGCTTCTCACTTCCCTGCAGTGAAGAACAGTCTCATAGCCACAAAGCTAAGATGTCAATCACCTGCTTTTGCCACCAAGGATTTATATTCGCAGCAAAATCTTAAAATAACAGTTTGCAAATGATGTTTAAATTGAAACGTATTGAGCCATTGCAAGAAAATATAGGCCTGCTGTTGGAAGAGATACTATGGTTAATGGTAATTGGAGCTTTCAGAAAACTTACACTTATTACTGTTTGGGCACAAACTTTCCCCCTTTGAAGTCTTAGAGACTTAGTAGCTGGCCAGAAAACCATAGAGTACCTTCCAAAAGAGGCATAATAGCAATAATATGAGGCAAAATACCAGAGTGCATTTGTGCTTAATGGATAAGAACAAATACCAAGAGAACACTGATGGAGGAGTGTTTCCATAATCTAATTATTATTTCACAATAGTCTAGCTCTTATGCACATACAACACCTTTAAAGCTAAAACATCAAAAAACACTTCCAACACAATTTACACAGACTATCACAAAAATGAATCCAATTCTGAGTGAATGACGATAAACAGCTACTTTATCAAAACACTGCGCAATAGTCTACTAGGAGGGAAAATCCTGGCTTGCTCAGCCTGGGTGAATTCTGACATCTGCAAAGGTTTCAGTGAGATCTTTTGGGCAAAGGCAGCCAGGCAGCCAAGGCCTGGGTTTAGTCATAGGTAAAATTTCCACATAGAGCAACATTCTCAGGACCTGAACGCTCTGCTCTGAAAGGGGGAAAGTTTCAACCTGTGACCTCAAAATCACTTCTATACCAATTGAGCTGAATTTCAGCCGAGGCTTACAACACACTATCCCCAAGTGTTGAAACCCAGGAAAGCAAAGTTCCTCCCCTCTAATGATCCTGTTCTTCCTTGTAACTCATTCAGCTTTAAACTAACTTTCAGAGTGTATGCCTTCACTTGTGAAGCACTGTGGTATAGATTCAAAATGTTCTGTAATACAAGCGGGAAGGGAATACAAGTTTGGAACATGTTGCAAGGGAATCTCAAAAATACGAAATCTATGAGTGATCTACTTAGAAGCCTCCCACTGCATCACTTGCCTGTAACACTGAAAATCTCTCACTTATTCCATTCAGAAGGCTGCATTCAGCCCCAGTATAAAAAGAAGCACTGCACAAGACCTTCAACACCCTCAGAGGTCACTTCACAAGCCAGTTAGATGTTATCGTCCACTATTTTTTTGTAATCCAATGGAAAAAGAGATACTTCATTCCCTGCTCAAAAACCATGCTTTATCAGTTCTGTAACCAAAATTAATAATAATATAGATATTCAGATTGCTCTGTTAAAGTGTTAATCCCTAACTTACCCTTCACAAATAAAAAGTCCCAAAGAAAAAGTCTTCAGGCAGGTTGGAACTCGCTAAGCCAAGAAGCTATTTCTCTGTGGTCCAGTGTGTGGGACACCATCCGAAACAGCAAAAGCTTAACTCAACCTTGGCCACACAAATACCTGAAAATTGAACACGCTTACCATTACAACAGTGAAGGAGATGGCTAGTCTGGACACACCACTGAAAAAGCAGACAGCTCCAATGGCAGCAGACAGACTTGGATTGATCCATATTTATTAGTTTGAAAAGCAAAAAATGGAAACAAGAATCAAACCAATTATCGTGCCATACAAGGCTCCTGTGTGCCTGCATGCAAGAAGAAAAAGAGCACTCTGGCCAGCCTGCTTTCTAGAAATGCTTCTAATAATCCCATAATCACAGATTTAATTTTGTCAGCTTCTGTAGCAACTGAAAAAAAAAAAAAAAAAAAGCTCCAACATCCTTCCTTAGCATGAGCACTTACTTAGTGCCAGTCACTAGCATGAAATTGCCAAATTCACCGTACTTCATATGAAGGAAAAGGACTACCAGCATGCCTTATTTAATGTTCTTCAAAGCCAAATGAGGACAAACCTTACAGGAAAACAGCTAAAAGCACAAGTAGACATATATACTGGGATATTTCAGATAAAAAGCCTGCACTTTTACAGTCTTATATAATGTATTCAAATTGTAGTAGAACCAGATAGGTATCCTGTTTTCATTTTGCAAAACAACAAAGAACCTAGTAATACGTATTGTGAAAAAGATGCTTTGCCTAACCGGTTTAAAAGATTAAAGGAACTTTGGCCAATCACTTGGCTATACCCTAAAAGGTCAACGATCGACCTCCAACGAATGAGAAGAAACTAGAACCCTAGCAACAGGACTCACATGCGCAGAATGCTGTTACAACAGGAAGACAGAATGATATAAAAAGAGGAACTGGGACCCACCCGGTGCGGCAGTTGGCAGAGCGAAGACTCCCCTGTCGCCCAGCGCTGATGTTTGCCTATATCTTGCTTGCTGTAATTAATAAAATTCTTATATTGGCTACACTGATTGAGTGAAATTTATGACAAAATTAAGTCTTCCTGTGCCATATAACCCTGGCAAGTAGAATATTACAGCTATATAACAGATGAGCAAAGTGGAGTAATATGTATTAAATGACAAAGCCAAAGCAAATCAGAAATGAAGCTGTGAAGAGAACCCAGGAGTCCTCAAACTCACCATACACTGCATTGAAGAATAAAAACAAATTTAGCAGAGTCAGGCTTGCAACGGCTGGACTGAGACACAGCATTCCATTCCTTATGCAAGGAAGTAAGGGATTAAATTTAAATATATATGTGTGTGTGTGTGTGTGGTGTGTGTATATGTGTGTATATATATACACAATATATATATTCATGCATACACATATTTATATAGTCTGAGCATCCTCTTGCATCATTTCTCAACTTTTTCCCATTTATTCATGCAATTAATTCATTTTATTGATGGATGCAGTTCTGGTAGTTCTGGAACAGTTATAAAAATTAGGTTACCAGTTGAGAAACATGGAGCTGGCTGACAGACTTGGCTATCGATATCTCTTTAGTCAAGTATGGCATGTTTCAGCAATTACTATGCATTAAGAATTGATTTAGGCGTCACCTTGGAGAGGGTTGGAGGTGAAAGAAAGGGGATGCTCCGGGACAGAGCAAAGGGAGAAGGTGGTACATGCATGTACACATCCTTAAAATTCTTTCGGTATTTGAATTGCGTTATGCTGGACACCCACTCTGCAAGCATCATTCCTTGCTTGATGAACATTTGGGGATTCACATAAAACCTCTCAACATTACTGTAAGAGCTCTCCTTGAGTCTACCACAGCTTTCTAAAAACTATACAAAAGACCTAAGTGCAGTTTTCTCCAAAGTTCAGGGTGTTAATGTCCAAGATTAAGATTCAGGCTATTAAGTGCATAAGAAACAGATGAAAAGTCTGGATCTGAATCTGTATTTCTACAGTTACAGAGATGGAGCCAGCAACCAAGACTCTTTCTGGGTCCCCAAAGGGTTCAAATGATCTACACTTGGAAAGTATCGAGTTTTGGCTACGGTCCTCCTACGGCTATTCTCATATGATTGCTCTTCGTTCTTTTCCACAGTTTTAGTCCTCTTTCCAACCAAACCATCCTGTTTCACCTATACAACCTCCTCCAAGCACTTACAGCTTTGCTATTGCCAAGCCTTCAGTTTGCAATTCATGCTGTGGCTACTTCAACACAGGTCTTTTGTACAGGATGCGCAAACCAAGACAGGCAAAACTTACAGCATGGGAATAACCAGGCCACTCGCAACAGCAGAACGTGCTGTCCGGCAGCTGAGGATGAAATAAAATGCTAAAGTAGTGCAGAGAGGTGAGTATACAAATTCACCCGGAGTCCCACATTTAAAAAGATATGCGATTCCTTGCTTTTCATTTTCAACTAGAAGAACAGCAGCTGCAGGACAGAGAAAGACGTGCAAAACAGTAAAAGGATCCTTTACAAAGCTATACGCTGCATTAGTTCTCATATGCCTAAGTGCGACAAAAAAATATAGAGATCACTTAATTTAGGTTTACATGGCAGGTTCAGCATCTGAGACTTTTTCAGGAAAAAAGAAACATTTGTTCTTTACAGTTTGCTCTGTGTGATGTTAATCTTGACCCAAATGAGGAGAAACAGCAGTCATTTAAGCCAAAAAAGGCAACTTCTTGACTTTTTTAATGTACTGGTTCAGCAGAGCTCTTTCCCCATTCCTTTCAGAGGTGATAATGCATAAACTTCCCAGGATACCTGGGTTAAATATGGAATTCAGTTCTGATATATTCATCAAAAGGGAGCACTATGCTATTTTGAAGAAATCCTATGTTACAGGTAAATATATTTGGAGAGCAGTTCAAGTTACATAAATTCAGTTGTCCCAAAGTATCATTCCCTTGGTTTTCTTACCTTGATTAAAGGTTGATTAGAATATCTGACTCCATCTGGTCCTATCCATGATGCACTTGGTGAACAATTATATTCTGAAATTTCCCTCTTTAATTGCTTTATTGCTTAAATATTAAAAATAAAGAAAAAAATCTATTAAATGGATGAATATAACTTATAGTGCCTGTGCAGAATGTGTCTGTTAGGTATCAATTTTACATACAAAGCCTACTTTCCCTTACATCTCCCAAGTAAATTTTTTGATTAACTAATAAATCTAGTTTATTAGATTAGTATTTTAATTATTCTCTTTAATAAATCTGGTTCATTAATGCACATATTTCTCTGCATCAACCTGCTGCTGTTGAAAATTCACAAAACCAAGAATCACATTTCACTGTGCAAAACTGGAAAACAGGAAAAATTCAGATTAAAATGCCTAGCTTAGCCATGATCTCCTTCCCAGCATGTGTATCACTAACTCCGTAAAACAGCACCAGCCAAACAAACCATTCTTAATAAATACTTCTGTGGGCAAGCAGAGCAACCCAAGCCCAAGGAAGCATTATTAGTTGATACATTTTGCATAGGAGAGCGCCATAGAAAACAGGAAAAGACCTAGAGATTACCTCTTCCACAGCAGTGTAAACTATACCCAAACCACACCAAAAAGGTGTTTGTCCAACACATTCTTAAAAGTCTCCTTCAATAAATACCGGTACCGACTATTTCAACATTGAAAACCTTGTAACTTAGACTGCCGATTAATATGCTGGCCATGATCTTTTCCTGGATGCTTTCACAATCTCTATCGTCTTGAGCAATTGCACTCTCCAAGCAGGTACAACAGCTTTCTCTGAGTTTGGAAGGCATCCAGAACACTTTGGACATCACTGCAGTCCAAACAGTTACAATATGAACTCTGTCTCTGGAAGAAAAAGCAGATCTGTAGTATTTGACCCACCTGATCCACGCTCAGACCATAAGGGAAACTTATAACACAGCCAACATCTAGTGCAAGAAAATTTCTTCCAGACACTGGATTGGCAACCAAAGAGACACAGCATACTTCCTAATTTTTATTTGCTTTTTATATTAATCCCAACCACTCAAACAAGAATATATTCCAAACTCATAAAGGCCAATAAAAAATAAGTTCTTACTTTACTTCATCCTTCTTTAGAAATCATATGATTGTGTAACCCACTTATCAGCAAAATCTCAAGTTTTTTTTACTAGCAGTAAAGACGACATCATTTGTACAGGAGTGCATACACAAAAAACAGTACATGTCAGGGGACATTTGAAACTTGCAGCAGTGCCAAAATAACAGAGGGAGAAACAACAAGACAAAAACTTTAAAGTACTGAGCTGAGGAAGAAGAATAAAACACAGAGAACAGAGACATAGGAGTTGTCCACACACAAATTTTTGTACCACTAACTCATTCAGTTTGAAATCAGCATATTTAGTAGAGGCAGACCCATCTCTGGGATCCCTGGGAGGTCATTACATGCTGTAGGAATACACGTGCTGCACCAGGAGCTGCTAATGGAAGAAGTCTCTAGCTCCCTTTCTTCCTTCTACATTCCCACAATATTCTTCCTTCTCCAAGGAAAATCACAGCCTGTTGGAAGTGCTGCAAAACTCTAATGAAATCACAGTTCCACTGTACAATATAAATTTACGAGGATAAACTATGCTCAGAGGAAGCACCCTCATAGTTGTATAGCTGCTTACAGCCACATCTAGACCTTCAGCTGTTACACTGTTCTGGTTTAAAAGAGAAAATATGGATCTCACCACAAGAGCTGGACTGGTACAAAAGAAAAACTTGAGCACTTGCAAGTGTTTTGTTATATGGTTGTTATTGGATATCTTATGATGGCAAAAGTGCCTATTACCTGCTGAATCTTCAGAGGCTGATAATTTTGAACTGCCCTCTGGCGTGCTACAAATCTCATATTACGCTGGAATAAGCCAGACCTACATGATCCTTCCTGAAGTCTCATGATCACAATCATAACTTTTTACATTTCTTAAAACAGGAGGACAAAGAACAAGTTTATTTGCCATGTTTGGTCTTGTAGCTTATTACAAGCTCAGTAGAGACATCATCACTGCCTTCAGCACAGCCTTGCAAAGTCCATGACAATTCAGTGTTTAATCCTCTTCAGATTTATCCACTTACAACAGGATGTAATCTTTATAACTTGAAGCCACACCAAATTAAGAACTGGCAGTAAGACAGTTTAGCCTCTAGGATGGATCAGCCTGACTATTTTTGATGCAGAGACAGACAAAATAGCCAAGAAATTATTGTGGTTTCATATATTTTTCCTTTAGAGCAAAAATAGCTTTCTTTTGAAAAATAACATTTTGCAAGCATTTAGAGCTTAAAACACCAAGTCCTGGTATTAAGTAGGCAAAAAAGTTTGTTATTTTCACAAAGAATATGTAAATCCACATTATAGCAGACAATACTGAAACAGGTAACGTAAGCCAGATGATAGCCTAGAACTGAAAGACAAGGATGGAGAAGTCTGTCTGCTTCCTGTATATTCTTAAATAAGCTGTTCAGAGCCCAGTCACCAATAGTAGATTACTCTGCATTTAAAATTCGTTTTATGCACTACGTCTAACTCTGCGCACTTGTGAGGAAGAATTGTAAAGCTAGAAGTTAGTAGCAATCGCTCATAACAATGATGAGATCAAATCGTCATTTAACCTAAAATCTGAGCAATGTTTTTTCTACTTCCTCTGCATTCTTCATAGATGTTTCTCAAGAAATGGACTGCAAAACCGGAATCAAAGTCAAGTTCGCAACCACATGACCACACCATTCTCTGCCGTTTTATCAATGCAGTATTTGTCAGATTAAGTCCCCTTATTACAGTTTGTGCTGCACTGGCCAAATCCTACCACTCTAGGAAATCCGTACACAGCAACGCGAAGACTGTATTCTCCTATAAATATAAATTTCTCTGGGATAGTGGAGCACCTAAGCTTGACTGGGGATTCTCTCTACCACAGTATGAACATCAAATACCAACAGAGTAAAGATATTAGTGTATCAACTCTCAATTTGATCAAATGCATTCCTGCAGGCATTTTCTCTGCTATTTATGACACAAAGTCACTTAGAATAGACTGATTTTCACCCTAAAGTCTTTCACATTGCAGACTGTGTGGTGTATGTTGTCATCCCTGCCCCTCCCCCTTTTTTTAAAAAAATACATTGACAGCTTCCTGATTTTTGGCCATAAATTGTTCTTTTGTGTTACATGCATTTTCATAGCAAACACTGGGGTTTGTGGCTGTTTTTTCAGTTTGATGGGAACTCAAATGCAAAGAAAGTTTAAAAGACAGTAAAAACTATTATTATTATTATACAGATGCATGATTAAATTATGCTTCTCAGCCAATAGAAGCTGACTGAAGCTGAGAATGAAGGATGTTTTTCATCAGTTTCTAGTTCCAGCTTTCCAGGCAAAGCAGAGTCTATCACCAATACCTTTTAAAGCAAAATCAGGATTCTAAATTGAAAATGTGCTTGAGTAATATGAGGCTACATTTCAGGATCTTTTCATTTTTTAACTCTCTCTTTTGTTTCTTTCCTTTTTTAATTATATATCATGACAAATGGAAAAGTTTTTCCAGTAAGTCCTTTTTCTCACTGGAAAAGTTCACGTATGATTAAATTTCAGTGATTAAAAGAGTGTTATTCTTGTCTCTACATAAATTCATTTTAAACATCCAGTTCTGATGCATCTCTGAATTTTTCCATCCCAAAATATTGCAACAGCTACATGAGAGAAAATAATTAATAACTGTATTTATATAAATTTGTTCCTGGTAACTCTCCCCACTTATATCTCTGAGTTGTTTCTCAGGCTCATGACTGGAGTGCAAGGAAAGAAATGGGGCCAATAGACTGCAATAGTCTGCAGGCATTAAAACAAATAAACAAACTAGCATGAGCTGTAGAAACTTAGAGAAAGAAAAATGTCTAAAACCACCAGCAGTTGTCATGAGGAAATTGTCCTTTAGGGCTTTACCCTCATATCTCAGAAGAGCATTTGCTCACAAGCAACCAGTAAGGCCCAGATTCATCCCACCTAACTTCACAAAGCCTTGTGATCTACTTGTCTTTCACAAAGAACGAGATTTTGGGGTTAGTGTTTAAAATGATGCTGTGTGTCAAAAACCATCCACTGCTTCCATTTAAATTATTCCTTACTTAAGCCAATTTAAAGCCTTGGTCAGAGTGAATAGCTAAATAACTACTTTAACTTGTAAATTTATTGCGTCCTCTCTCTTTGAAGTAGGAAGTTATGAAGAGACTATTGTTCAGGTAATCAACACAAGGAAGTTTCTGCTCATCCTAGCAGTAGTAGACAGTTACAATGCCTAAAGCAAGCTGGATACAATACGGTAGAGGTACAGATAACGCAGTCCAAGCCAATGAAGAGACTTCCATCAGGTCCTTCTACTGCTTTTTCTTACACCCAGTTTGAAGAAAACACAAATGAAACCAAAAATATTTGAAATAAAATATAATAGAAAGTGTTTTGCTGGCTGCTTTGCATTCACCAAAAGGTTATATACGAGAGAACCCTGTATTTCAGTTATACATATGTCAGCATAACAGTTATATCATTGCATTAAAAAACAATGATACGTTCTTGATCCCACATCCTAGCTGAGATCCATTTAGATTTCTAAACAAATGGTGATTCACAAAAAGAAAAGATTTAGAGAAGATTTCAACAGATGTCTAGTAGAAATTATTGAAACACACAATCATAATAACAATCATTTTTCCAAGCACAAGATTTCATATATTCTGTGGGTTGCTATAAAAACAGCTCAGGGCATACATTCCTGGTAGCCCTCAAGCTGAGGTACAACTACGTCCTATCATGACGATTCGTCAGACAATCATATCTCAAAGTGTATAACCTCCTGGGCAGAACACTTCTGAGTGATGGAAGAAACTGGGAGTAGCTTGGTCTTCACAAAGTTTAGGTCAGGTTTTGTTTCTGAAAACTTAACTCTGGGACAGTTCAAACCCAGGTCAAGCTTTTGCCAAAGCCCCAGTGTCCCAAGGGAGGTAGAAGGAGAGCCAGTGGCTAGATATTTAAAGCAGTAGCCTATCTTCACAGCTAAGTCTACAAAAATAATCCTCTCATGTAACCTTTTAAAGTTTTGACAGTTTAAAATATATACACATATATCCTTAAATTGTTCACCCTGTCCATGGAAACGCTAAGCTCTTGGAACAGAAACATTAGTCAACATGATAAAAAAGTAGAAGAAGAAAGATAGCTCTGCCAGATTCTTGGCACAAAGTTATCTACATTGTGATTTCCTCATGCAGAGAAAGGTGATGAACTGAGCAGAAGCAAAGGCAGGCCAAGGGGCAGAGGGCACTTAGGAAGACAGTTTTGCCTAATCTATGGACTGAAGATTAGATACATAATTCCAGTCAAAGGAATGGTACTCCAGGTTATGTTGTGGGTGTGGAAGATACCATGATGGGTGCTTTCCAAGTTTAAATGCAGACTGGTTTATACGAGATTATTTTTGGTTAAAGTCACTGTGACAGCGTTTCTTTCAGTTGCCTGATGATGTGATTTTATTTAAAAGAAAAAAAAAAGTATAGCTCTCTCAGATCAAACAGTTTCTTTCCTGCCTGTTTTTTGCCAAGTTATAATAAAATAAGGACTGTGACCTTAGCAGGATCTCCTAGAGCTAGTAAGAAGGAAATGCAATCTGAATACAAGTTCATGACACAAAGCTAATGTTAAAAAGTAGTATGCTTATTTTCAAAATTAAAAGGAGGAGAGCAAAATATATAAACGACCAAGCTTTTGTAAGCACCGCAGCCCTACAAAACGCATGCTATTCTGACAGGTGTGATCCGGCCAGTGCTAACTCCTCCCCGAACACTTGAAGTCAGTAAGGCTGTACTCCTAAACAATGTAAAATAACTCTTATGAGGTATTTTCTTTACTTCAGGCAGCAAATCTTCGTTAACTGATCTTAAGTTTAAACCTGTAGTATCTACCAGTAGACAAAGTCTTGCTGGCTTCTGTTGTGGCTTGTTTTTTTTCCCCAAAAAAAGCCATCAGGAATTGTCTGGTTTTTGTTATGTCCAAGGACCCTGTGCAAGGCTTTTGCGACGTATAACAAGAAAGCCAAACTCTTCTCAAAGGCAAGAGAAGTGGCCGTCAAACCCAGAGCTCTGGCTTCAAATGGATACAACAGTGACTGTCACAAACCTGGTCTTTTACAGCCTGGGTTCCTCCGGAGCCCGCAGCGTTCACACGGGCCTAGCAGGAGGCAAGCGCAGGATGGTGCTCCTCCTTCTCTTAGTTTGAAAAAAAAAACGCTGAGCAGCAAGAAGATCTTCCCTGGAGTGAAGAAAAGTTTTCCCTACTTCCTTTAGCCACCCCTTCCAACATGGGAGCAAAAGGCTTCAAGCGGCACTCCTCAAGGTATCTCATCCTCCATAAGCGGGCTCCAACCTGAAGAGCCAACGTCCTACCACGAGGAGGAGCTGAAACCCAGTCATCCTCCACAGCAAATGTTCCCGCACAACGAGATCGCGGAGGATCCCTCCTCCTCGCATTATTTTCCTCCTAGAGGAGGTAAGGTTTCATTTCTGTTGTGCCATCAGAGGACTAAACAAGCAGGCAGTTGCTATGAGTAACAAGCAGGACTAGGGGGGGAAGGAGGAAATACACTCCCAGAGCACCCGCTGCTTTCAAGGACTACACAAAATGCACTGTTACTGTCCTTCCAGGGAAAAACATAGCACTAGTCTGTGGGAAATCTGAGTCTCTGTACCAGCCTGTGGAGAAACTGAACCACTACAGCTTGCAAAGGCTTGACACCATGCCTCAACTGGGCACACGCACTTCCAGCACTAACATTTCCCCCGCTGCTGGAAAAAGGTGCCTCCGTCACTTGAAAAAGACAACATTCACGAGGTAGAAAAGCTTGTAGTTATTAGGCCTCAAATAGAAAAAAGTCTGGCTTGGTGCCTGAACATGCAGCCCCACTCCCAGGCCGGGGCTGAACCTGCTCTGATCACAGATTCTGTTGTTCTTCAAAGAAAAACTTGTCAACGGGAGACTTTCCTTCTCTGGATATTGCACATAAGTAAATGAAGGGAAGAAAACCTGAGCTCAGACACACAGTCTAATAAGAAGTACAGATTTTAAGGAAATTTCACAGCACTTTTTCTCTATACCTGGTTTCTTGATTTGTCAAAACAGTTTGGGATGGAGACCACTTGCTCCATATTGAGTGTGGGGATCAATTTATCCACCTCCCACATTTCTTATATAGATCACAGACTGACTCTGAATCTTCTCAGCATAAATATACTAGTTATGCAGGGCATAACAGCTTTTAGAGCAGGACAGACAGAAGTGCTGACTTTTACCTGATCAGGGATGCCTACGGCTGCCTTTATCATGGATGCAGCAAACATAAAGGATGGATTGGAAACAGCTACTCTGTCATAGTTGCAGCTATACTAACGTACAGAAATCACCGTCAGCATCTCTTTAAAAAAAAAAAAAAGGTAACATATTTAAAATACTAATTGTTTTTCTCCCAGGATCATCCAGGTACCTGGCTGCCAAGCTGAATAATTTTGCTTGAAACTTGTATACTTTCTTTGGCTCAGACTAGAGGCTCCTGAAAGCTTGTCTGGCTAATGGGAGGAGAGTATCTGTACAGCTGGCTCAACGATCAACAACCAAGCGACAATTTCTCCAGGAGAAGAGGGAAGAGAACATACATATGCTTGCATATGTACTTTTATGCACATATTTATGCAGTAATATGCAAAAAAGCACATATATTGCATGTGCAAAACATATTGGCAAGTCTGTTTAGGAGAGGGCAGTAGGAAGTTTTGGTGTACAGCCTAAAGAAAGGGCATTTAAAAACTTCAAGAGATTTGAAAATGCCTCAGAAAAACTTCTATAAAAATTGAGAAAAGGGGAAAATTATGACACGCAGGTTTTCGCTAGAGAAACTTGCGGAGAAACCCAACTTTGCATAACTTACTAAAAGCGCAACAGAAAAGCTCTGAAGGCTTCCCTCCTCTGTATATAACAATACTGTTAAGCTACAGCCAAGTCATGGAACTGAAATTCATGAAATCATTCAGAGCATGGGGATGTTTTAACTACACTCTCTTAGTTCTGATGGCATGACCTTTCCCACAAGACCACACCATACAGCGGCAACCAGGACCTCTAAAGTCCCAAAGTAAGATGGCCCCTGTCATGTCTTATCACGATGTCTGATGTTCCAGTCCAACCTTCATCTGTAACAGCTAGGGATAACTTGACTCCAGAAGCTCCAGAGTTAGGTCAGAAAGTCTGCTATATGTATCCATAACTTTAAAATCCTTTCCAACATTTATTCTTCATGCAACTATTATTCTTACAACAGGCGGAGACCTCTTTCACTGTCTTCAGACAAAAACACACACAACTACGTGATAGACTCCTAATTGTTCTTTCCAATGTAACAACTGAAAAAGTCTCCAGATACAGAGGGATGGAGAAGATTTCATTGCAGGACATGGAACTAAGCTAACTCTGTCACGTAATAAGAGGGCCAATCACAAGGAAAGAACAGTGGAAAAACTGAATGAAACCTACTGGTAGCAGCCCCACACAGATCCCAAAATAAATGCAACAGCTCCCCAGCATAACTGGTACATATCACTAAGCTTATGTAGGATCATCAGAATAAAGGAGCAGTGAGAGACCAACACAGCAGATACATCCCTTAGGTGAATAAAAATAATAGTAATAAAATAAAAAGTCTTCTCCCTTCTTAGATACATACCTATATATCCTTAGGAAATTCTTATATTTGCTGTAGTCTGCTGTATATTAGGTCCAACACCACCAGATCAGATACGCTTTTCCATCCAGCCAATTTATGACCTGCCCTCATTAACCACTGTAAACATTACATAATCAAGAGAACAGTATCATTTTCTTGCAAGGATGAGCATGGTTTCCAATAGCGTGCTTGTTTTTCTAAGTGATGATTTTGGAATTGAAGAACTGCATATGTAATTTATTAATCTTTAGATTTAGCGAAAAATACAGAGCTCTCAGAAGACCTCCGAGTACGCCAAGTAGGATGGTTGGAACGAAAGCCAAGATGTTAATGTCCAGCAAGTCCTTAACCTGAGTAGAAGAAAGGAAGAAAATATATTCTGAGAATCCTGCCAGTGACATCAAATGTTCCATCCTTTCTTTCAAAGCATGACACCTCTAAGTAATTTCCATACAGGAAACAAATCTTTCTTTGCAATTTAGGGAGCTCAGCTAGTGAATTTAAGGCTGATCTCATGAGAGGCAGTATACTGCTCTTGCACACCTCACACGAGTGGAACCGTTCTTACGCATCACTCCATTAGCCAGTTATTTTCACTTTTGAATGACCATACAGGACTCGATCAAGTCATGCTGATAGCTAAGGACAGAAGCTTCCTCTTGGGCCCATCTATCCCCCCAAAAACGTAATGAATCAAACAGAAACCTGTATGATGCAGCTGCAGCTACCACAAGCACCCAGGACCTCAGGTTATATCCAAGTAACATGACACATTGGTCTTGCTGCAAAAATACAAAGATTCTGCTGGACCAGAGCTTTCTTCACTGTGTCTAAACTAACCTCATAATTCGGGAAAGTGCATTTATTTGGAGTCAACCTCCTTCCAACCATTATTAATGATTATAATGAAATCATTAATAAGGTCTAAGTAAAACCATGAAAATTGATAATGATCAGGAACAACTCATGAAACAATATTCCACAAATACAGAATATAATCTGGCAGGTGGAATAGTAATTGATGTTTCTTTGCTTCCTTCCATTTAACAATAGGCAGCAAGGATGAGAGCAATATCATGCTTTAAAATAATCTTCTAGCCAACACAGAGGGGTCAATAGATCTGTAATGATCTAATTAAATGTTCCGAGATGTTATTTCCTTAGCCCAGGCTCAGAGTTACACAGCTTTTTGTCAAGAATAGGATCAGAAAAGATTAAGAAATCATGAAACATTCAAAAAGCGGTATTGCAGAGAAAAGTAAGGGCACAGTTGAGGGGTTGCTTGTAAAGAAAACTAAACTGGCATAAGCTTGGGTAGTGGATAGGGGAAACTGTGGTGGTCATCCCTCAAAATGTTTGGGCAAGTGCACAAGCCCTCTTATTGTCCTAATTCTTTTATATTTGTGTGTGTGTGTGTGTGTGTGTGTGTGTGTGTATTCATCTTACTCTTGTTCCTTAAATTTTGTTCCTGTTTTTCCTGATACAATTAGCCTATAATTCATCAGGTCACTGTAACACATATCTCTTGAGAGGAAAATGCCAGGGTCAAAATTCAGCCAAGCTTCAAGTTTTGGTACCTAAGATACCACGGACCAAGAAATCTTGCCTAAAAGAGCTCAACACTTGGAGATGTACTCAGAAGGATTAGGAAGAGACTTGAGGTGTATCATGTCTTATAATTGGGACTACAACCATTACATATGTATGAACGAAAGGTAGAAATCAAAACTTTATTACTGGCATTTTTGCTAATAACTGCAACAAAATTCATCCTGCTCTGAAGATTCTACAGAGATCTCATGTTTAAGATGCTGAAACACAGACAGAATTAATTTAATTTGAAATAGAAAAATTCTGATTTATTTACTGCAGGATCTAAATATCTTCCATTATATTCTACTTAATTCTAATCCTGCATTAAAACTAACATTGGACATGGTTTTGCTGTTTTCTTTCCCTGTCTTCTTTCTCCTAAAGGAAAGATATACTGGGATGATTGTTTCAAAGCAATATGTGTATGTTACGCTGCATGTGTGTGGCAATAAAAGTAAAGTCAAACAAGCAGTCCACGCACTTGGAATGAATGGTAGTGTGGTGTGTTGTTTGCTTTTGTGGTAGTTTCAGCTACCACAAGCTTTGGCCAGCCATCAAGAAAAATCTGTTACTTGCAGAAAAAGTTTTACCTTCACAAATAATCCAGTGGTCTGCATAAAAATAAAGCCAAGCTTCCTAAACATCTCAAGCTCTGAAGTACAATAAATTCCTTTTGTAATGTTATCCTGGGTAGAATGAAACTAAAGAAAACAAATAGTTTTCTTGAGAAACATTATTCACAAGCTTTCAACTCAGAGTTTATTCACTGTAAACTGTGTTGGTTAATGCCACAAAACCTGAAAGAAGTAAGATTTCCCCTGAGCCCAGTGTTCAGAGAAATGAAAATATTTCTGGTTATTTGTACCAACTTGAGAGCCAGAAACTATTGAACCCTGGCAGAATTCCTGTTGGTAATAATTTTAGCTAACTTTTCCCTCTAATGACACTGAAAGAAGATGGAAAGAGACAGAATCCACTGCTCTTTTCTGAAAATGTCCTGAAAGGAACGTTGAGCTATAGTTATTGTAAAATAGCAGTCAAAGTAGGCCCATTCTCCTCTGTGCACGCAGCTGTCCTCTACACAGTGCTTTGGCTTCAGCAATAAAGCTGGCTTCAGAAGGCCTGGCTTCTTCTCTGTCCATTTAGTCTCACCTCTGTGCCACAAATTTATGTCTTCTTGGTTGTGTAGCTGTTTGGGTGATTGTGTTATGAGTCAGTTCACCAGAAAGAATTTGGGTTGAAAGAGATGTCATTCTCTCATTGCTCCAACTAAACTTGTGCAAAAGCAAATATACCCTAATAGTTTTGCATAGTATGTGCAAAATCATTATATCAAGCAGCATGTACCCCCCCCCCAAAAAAAAAAAAAAAATGTTGCTCATTTTCCCAACCAATGTATGCCTACATGTGGGGAAGTGTCATTATCTCCAGTTTCTGCACTGCAGAGAGATACAAGTCAAAGAAATTGAGTGATCAGCAAAAGCGATCAGGGAATTAGCTTATGAAATGCTAACAGATGGTGGACTAGCATTTGGAAGACAAGGGTTTTGGTTCTAGCTCTCTAATCTTCAAGCCACATTATAATACAGAGAATATAATACTTAGGCAAGGAAGAGTAAAGATCATGATACCTACACTTTCCTACTGAATGATCTCATAATAAAGATGAGTGAAAGCTTATAATAAAAGCAACTATTTTTTAGGTGGACACAAGCATTAGCTTCAAAGAACAAAGCAGTACCATGTGCTGGAGAGAATAAAGTAGCTGAGGCTGAAGGTCACCTCTGTTGTGCAACCAGGAACAAAGAGTGATTATATCTTTTTAAATGTTTAATCTGTAAGCATAAAGGAACAGAGACATAGTACAGCAGTGGCTGAAGCAGCAAAGCAGAGCTCAAGCCAGCCATTGGAGAGGACAGCACATTTAAGAGTATCTCTGCTTTTTCCTTCACTTCAAGGAAGGTATCGCTCTCCTACCCAGCACCAACACAGCAATTTGTTAACTTAATAACTTACATGATTTGCTAATCAGAAGACACTTTTTCTGTCTGTTCTCTGGGATTTTGAACAAAACAACTATGATCAGAATTGAAACTTCTTCAAGTTCAACTTCTTTAAGAGCTCTAATCTATGCAGGCAATTCTCAGATTCAGGCATAAAGTCTAATAGCCTCCAATTGGCATTGAACTTCTTGCACTACATGCTAAAACACACTTATCTTCTTAAGTAGCTAACACAAAACAGCTCTGTGTTGTATCTCACTGATTAGCAGGTACAAAGCATGAAGCTTTCCATACCCAGTGATCTGATAACTGCAGGTATCCAATTCCTTTCCCCTTCCTAATTCTCCTCCTTCCCTACTGTCAACAACAATCCTGAAACAAGCCAAAACCCCTGCAGCTATTTCCATCTACACCCACACAGCACATACCCAAAATAGAATTCTTTTCTCCACCTCAAAAAAAAAAAAAAAAAAAAATCCCGAATCACCTCTGTAAACAAGCCTGTAGAGAGCAGAGGACAATAGAGTCATAGTGAAGGTAGCCATCAAGCAGCAGAAGAAGGTCTGCCAGGCCAGTCTGCTGTCCAAGGACAAAGCATGAACAGGAGCCCACCAACACGGGCACAGAGTACAGAAACCCCAGCACCAGCTGTAATGAAACTCCTCTTGCAATAAGTAGGAGTCAAAAATAACATAACAGTAAAAAGCAGGGGAGGGGGGGAAAGCCATCCAAAAACATTATTTGCAATTAAAGCTGGATTTATGGAGCTGAATTTAAAGACCTGATGGTTTATTTCTGGGATATTACAGCACCTTTTATCTCTAGGATTTGAATTCAGATCGGGGCTCAGATTTGATTCTCACCAAGTACTCAGGGCTATCTGGCAGCTTAGAAATATGTTGATTGCAGTATACTGCCGAGTCCAGAAAGGCTCGGACCCACAGCCAGGCTGCCAGAGCAGAGAACAAATGAATGCAATCCTACCAATGAGTGAAGCATCCCTACTGCAGTCAAACTATTAAATAGTCCTACATGGAACCCCTAAGGGAGTTAGTCAGCAAGAATCAGGAAATGGCACTTCATTCACAGTTTTCCTTTTTACTGCAACAACTTTCTCCTTTTTGACCTTGGCAAAACCCTCAATCCTAGAATATTGCACGAGGAACACAGTGCCATGCCAGAGAGTTGTTGAATTAGAGCTCTGAACAATGTAACGTCATGCAGACATATCATTTCCTCTCCTGGAAATAGGATAGCAGTACAGCCACAAAGGTGGGGGAAAAAAAAGGTAGGAAGGTTTGGAATTCACTAGAAGATGAGAGTACAGCCCAGAAGCTTCTAATCTCAATGCCGCTTCTTCATCTGTAAGTACCTATAAAATCCACTGGGAACATCTATGCCTTGTCTTTACAGAACACTTTACAGGTGTTCTGCTCATGTACACCTTAAAAAAACAACAAACTTCTGTTGCTCTAAGTTGCACTGTGAGCTCTGCAGAGATCTGCACCGTGATCCGGTGATCCAGGTTCTGTCAATGTACAAAGCAATAGCATAACACACAAAAAACCTCCCATGTTTCATAAAACTAACTGAAAATAGCAGTTACATTAAAAAAAATGAATAAAATACAGAATACAGGCAACAAAAAAGAGCAGTAGCATTGTAGAAAAAGACATTAATGGTCTTCTTCCATACCTGTGTTATTATCTATTTTCTCTCACACAACATCATTCTCTCTAAAAGGCCCATCTCACCTCATTACATGAGAACAACCTCCTGCATCTGACAGTTATTGCATTTTTAAGGAAGGCTGCTGTGTGCAGAGAGAGAAGGAGGTAGGGAAGATAACAAAAGAGGAAACAATATTATGGTTGAATTCTGCCTGGTAAAATTGTTCAATTCCAGGCTTTGCCAGGGGGTCCTGGGTGATGGTGATTCACATAATGCACTAACTGCAAGTGCTCAGCAGCTCATAAAATTTGCATCTTCTGAATGTTCAACCTGAGACCATCAGAGATGATTTGCAGAATGCGGAGCATGTAGAAATAGCTGAAATCAACAAGCATACAGAATACTTAAGTATTTTGAGTATTAAAAAATGCCAAATTCTCAGAAAAAAAAAATGACAGCAAAGCTATAAGATCCTCCAACATCCTAATGCTTCCTCAGAAACATTAAGTGATGCTAAAATGCAGAATTACTGCTCTGCTTGAAGAAGTAGCTGGAGAGGGTACCCATCCTACCTTCCAACTCCAAAAGATATTGGGGGAGCAGGAGTCTTTCATCCTGATCTTTGTAAAAGATGAGCAAAGGGAGAAAAAAAAAAGAAAAAAAAAAAAGCAGAAAAGAAGCCAGGTCTAGCTTAGTAGCAAGCTTCTTTTTGTTGCTCAGAAACAACCCTTTCTCCTTTCTGTAAAGGAGACTTTTAGACAACCTGTCACTCACAAACCGTTCCTGCCTGCAAGTTAACAGTTCTTCCTGACTTTACACTAACTTTATACTGCAGAGAAAACAAAAACCTCTCACAGTTCCTCTTACTGCAATCGCTAATTTCTTCCATGAGCAACGTGTTGGTTAACTGGCATGTCTCAGATTTATTTAAATGATTGATCATGAAAGCTAAAGGCAAAATAGATTCCCTTTGGTACTTTTTGATTTTCTTTTAAGCCACTGATAGTTCACAGTAGCTGCTCATTTGAATTGTTTTGTTACTTCAGAGGGGGAAATTAATACACGGGGGTCAGATTTTTCTTTTTCCCTGCTTTGGGGAAAGCAGGGAACCTCTACAAAAAGAAATATTGTATGTGTATTTGCATGCATGTATTTTATGTGGCTGCATGACAATAAATATCATACACAAGACAGAAACTAGTTGCCAAATCCTTTCTCTAGAAACTAATCTCATTAACGCCAGTAGAACTGACAGCAGAAGTGAGCTTACCAGAACTATCTCATGCACGAGTATGAGCAGCAAAGAGTCAGATGAAAAGCATTACATAAGCAATTTGCTTTTTCAAGACTAGAAAAAGGAACAAAAAGGAGCCTTTTGCCCATTGTGGAACTCCCGTCATGCCTCCTTTCCTGATTTTAAAGGTTGGAAAAATATACTGATACCTAAAAGATAGTTTACAGGTAAAGCCCAAGACTAAAATCCTTGAGTCTTTCTCCCTTTTTATACAACCCACAAGGCAATGGGAAAATGCCTTCAGCATTAAATGTGTTTTTTCACAAGCATTCAGTACAACAACTTGTGAAAGGTTCTTTTAATTAGTCAGGGTTATTTTCCATCCCCAAGTGACAAACTGCAGAAAGGTTGAAAGATTACTGTACCATCACCTCCAATTTCCACTCAAGACCCCATAAGCTTGTTGCCCACTTGCAGGACACGCCGGCTACGCCCGCAGCTGGGCGGGCTGGGCCATCCCGCAGGAGGCTGCACAACCTGTGCTCTGCCAGTTACCCACCTACCGGCTGAGGAACGGGAGGCGGGTGCCAAAGGTGCCCGACTGCAGCCGGCTCGGGCCGCAACCCGTGGTAGCGCTACGAACAATATTGTATATTTGAGAGGGTTCTTTGGTAAATTATTCATAAATCAACTACAGTTAAAGGCAGGAAGGGACAGAGCCTCAGCTGGCGCAGAGCAGCAAAGCTAGATTGACAGCTCTAAACAAGTACAATGCTGAACCCATCTTTCGAATATGCGAAGTCCTGTGGACAAAAAGCAGAAAGCTATTGAAAACTTTCAGGTTCTTAAATCAGAGACTTAAATGGCTCTTTTGCAAGGAGTGTTGTGCTGACAGACCATGAAATGTCTTTTGATGAACTGCATGTTAATGCCAGCCTAAGTGTGGTGACATGCCAGATTACAGTGAATCATTCAACGGTCTGTTCCCAGGTTAATGACCACGAAGAGCAGAACAGCTCCACCTCTGACAGAAGATGTGTAGCGATTGCAGCCACTAGGGTGTGTTTCCAAGCAGCAACTACATTTAAGGGGGTGAGGGGAAAGGGAAAGACCTTTGTGAAATGAAAAATCTATTCATTTTACTATCTTGGAAGACTTTTCTGCAATAATTAAATTAGGGGCCCTAACAACTCTCTCAGAGGCTCAGAGGCTTTTAGCAACTCATGTACGTTTATGTTTAATAAAAATGAGGGAAATTTCCAACTAAATTAAATTAAACCAATCCTTAATTCCTGTGTTTTAAAAAAGCATCGTGTTAATACTGTGCTGACTTTCTGCATGGAAACATGATTCAATTCTTTGACTCATGCATCACTGTTACCAATCTAGCACAAAGGGAAAACATCACAGCTGCAGTCTCTGAGCTCCTGGAGACAAATGTCTGAAAGCAAAGAAAATAAAAGAAACCTAAAGGGAGAGCTAAACCTTGGTAGTCATTGTCAGAAAGGTCTGTGGCTGCCTCTGACTAACCGTGTTCTCTTACTTTTGAAAATCTGAATCATCCTCTAGGGTGCTGCACCTCTGTACAGATTAAAGAAAAAAAATAGAGAGATAGAAAATGAGAAAGGGTCATGGGGAGGAGAGGTTTGGTTAAGGCAGTGGAGAGGAAGAGGATAAACAAAGGGTGAATACTTTCCAAAAACAGAAAGGATCAGAAATAAACCAGTAAACCACCCAACAAGTGATATGCATCCTACTAGCAGAGAGGGACTAATTTTACCACCTCTACTCAAGGCACAGTTTAACAGTGGTAATAAAGTGCAGCAGGCTCCATCTCTAAATGATAAATAAAAGGAAATTAAATAACTTATAAAAGCAGAAAAGTCCAAAATCTGGCCTGAAATCCTTACCAAGTTTGCTTTAGTACAATGTAGTAATTTTTAAGCACCTCCTTTGACCTACAAAATAGGAGGACTGGGCAACTCTCTTCTCTTCCCCCCAAGGCCTTGGCCCACAGCAGGACGATCTGGATTCTGTTTGTCTGTATTTAACAATTGAGAACATAAAAGTGGGAAGTGGGAAAAAAAAAATCCTTTAAAAAACTATGCAGGGCTACTTTTTCCACAGCTAGAAACCTAACATTACACCACTGCAAACAACAGGCAGCTGCAAGCCACCATCCTGCAGAGCTTGCAAAGCAGAGTGAAGTTTCTGTGCTTGCTGTTCACCGGTGCTGCTGGCCACCAGCTTGATGACTGAGAACCAGAGCTGCCAGGGGCCCAGCTGCCCTTGCACAACCATTTACACCATCATGCAAGGACTATAAAAACGCTGCCCCTTGGGTGTACATTCTGTTGAGACTGCCTTTGCTTTTATACTCACCTTGCACGTGTATAAGCCGTTACTTGCACACATATAAGCTTTTATGTGAGATGCAAAGCAGACAGCAGGCAATAGCTCCAGGATGGGTCGTGTTCAAAGATGATCCTGACTGCAGATACACCCACCCTGGGCGCTTGCTCTCTCCTCTCTTGCCCATCGCAGCGTGAGCAGTCCAGATAACTGTTTGCTGAGTCTCACTGTCAATAGTATTAAGGAACTGAGCCAATACTTAAAACACACAGTGACAGTGTCTTTTTTACAACACAAATAGTTGGGCTAATGCAAAGGAAAGGACAGCACAGGAGAGAAAAAGGCTACTACTGCAGGATGTTTAAGCCAGAGCTACTACCAAGAAAGAGATTGCAAAACCATATCCTCAGCTTTAACTTCTAGCTGGTGTTTCTTACCCTAAACAGATCATGGGGCCTCTTCTGGCCCACAGAAGAGCCCAGAGGCTACGGCCAGAATGCAAGAGGAAATGTTGCTAAAAAGGTCTTGATATTAAAAAAGATGTTACGTAGAAGTAGCATTCAGATACAGTATTTGAATGCTGACAACCCAGATGGTGAACCTGCTGGGCAAAAGAACTGCAAAGAGAAAAGAAAAAAAAAAAAAGAGTCAACAACCATTTCCTGTTAGATATCTTCAGGGCCACAGTTCTTAAGTCACATTACTCTGTTCACACACTCTCCCATAATCCACAAGCACTGTATTTTCACCCACAGAACTTGGATGCAAAAATTCCAGTCACCAACAGCGCAGCCACACACGTGCTTGGAGTCACAAGAGAAGAAAATCAGTGTGGAGGGCCCCCAACCCCGGCCCCTTACGATCTGTTGCCTGAACCCAATCACCCTCTTGTCCTGGTGCAGATTATCTGGGGCAGGGAGTGCATGTGAACTTGCCTTGTTTGTTCAGTCAAGACTTCAGATAGCTCAAAGCTGGTCAATTAGTATCTGTATTACAGCAAACATTCTCCCCATTCTTACTGTTGCTGGATTTGGAGGAAAAGTTCAGTAAAATGTTCACTTTTTCTTTTTTCCACTTATACTGTTAAATTCCTTTTTTATAATTAAATTGAACACAGCAGGATAGTAAATGACAGAAAGACTCAATGTTTTAATCTTGCAGCCTACCTAGTAAAAGTGCTGTTCAGGATTGTAAGTGTCACATAGCACAGCTAAAAGATCAATCTAAAAAGACGACAGTAGTTTTTATATGGACTGGTGGTCTTTGGTTTACACCCTTCCAAACACCAAGTTTTCACAAGTTACACCACTTTGCCACTTATATTTATTTTATAAACACCACATGTTATGTGTAACTTGCATAGCCACCACTACTGAATTCACCCTAGACACCTGTATACAAGTTACGTGTGGCAGAATTTAGCTCTCAGGTTGAAGGCCAAAAATATGCCTCTCCAGTTGGGTTGTAAAATAGATTATTTTTATAAAATACTGAATTAAACAGTATTTGGAAGAGCAATAGATTTAGTTTATCACAGCATTATAGGCTTGTTGAGTAGTAGACTTAACACTTACCAGTAGTGAGCTTGAAGACACAAGAACCACGGCCATCCCAGAGCCAAGTACACATATCACACTCACGTTGAAGATGCCATCCTGTCCAGGTTACAAAGAGGTTATTACATCAGCAGCAGTATAATAGGTATATGGTCTGCTCTTCAATTGTCTTTTAGCAGAATATAAGGGTATTGAACGTGAAGAGATATTCAGGGTTTTTCTTCTGTCCTATAGATTTCTGTGGATAGAATGTGTACCATCGGGGGGAAGAAAACCAACAACAACAACAAAAAAAAAACATACAGCAAGCTGTGCAGATTCTTCAAAAACCTGGAATGAGTAACAGCGAGGTAAATGTTGACATTCAGAAAGCAAAGTCATGTTTTCTTCCACAATTTCTTGTCCATCTCTACAAACATTATAAAGGATACACTATTTGCCAAGATCTATTTCAGGACAGAAGTAGAGTTAAAGGACCTTAAGAACACATACAAGAAAACAATAAATGCAATGTTCAGGTGACATTTTCCTGAATGGAAGCTTCAGACTCTTGCATCAGTAACTATCTTTCGAATTTGCAGCTATTATTAACAGACAAAATATATATAAGCAAGCTCTTTTCTGCTTTATCTTAACCAAAAGGACATCTTTCATACTACGCCTTCTCACATTTAAGAACATATTTTAGTCTCTTTGGGTTTTTGGTTTGTTTGTTTGTTTATGCTTGGGTTGACCACAGCTATGCTGTCTCCTGAACTCCTCAGCTCCCATATATTTTGCAGAGTTCCACAGTGCTCAGCTGTGATTTGTGTGCAGGTCAGACATCCCTTGCATTTCTGAGGTCACAGCGCTATAGCAGGCCACCACAGCCTTCCCGTCAACACCTCACATCAAGCTTTTTCTCTGTAAGTATGCCACACAGAGCAGAAAAACAGGAAGGCAAAGTGCAGAGAAAATGAGTTTTGTTCATGTGCAGCTGAAGGAGGTATTTAGATGGGAAGGTCTTCCAGGCAGGAATTACATGATTGTGCTGATATCAGAACTGGTGAGAGCTTGATTGCTGCCCCTCTGTGTTAATGTGATACAATAGGACAAACTTTGTAATATAACAGGACCTGCTGTTTGTGTGATTGTTGTGATGTCCTGGAGTCAAAGTGTGGTTTCTTTATGTGTTTTTCTTTTTTAATTTATACTTTAGTGTACATATATAAACTGTTGTTCACACACACACACCCCTATATTCATTGTATTCATTAAAAACACAAGCATAGCTTTCATATGAGAAAACTCAGGAAACTAAGACTCCAGAAGCATTATCATGCTATGTCCCTGGAAAATATAAGGATGTCTATTTCTCAGATATTAACTCTGATATTTTCAGCCTCCACCTTTTCCACAGACTAAGTCTATTTCTGCATTTCAATGAAGTGTCTGAGAGCTGCCCTTCAGCTGGCAAACTGTTGGCGGCACTGTTCCTTTATGTTGATTTCACAGAACTGCTGAAATTGAAGGTCGTTTCTGGAGATCATCTAATCCGACAAGAAGCTCAAAGCAGAGTCAGCTACAGCTGGTTTCCAGGACCGTGTCCAGTTGAGTTTTGAGTATCTCCAAGTCCATGGAGATTCTGCAACTTCTTCAGGCAACCTACTCCTGGTTTTGATCACCCTTCACCATAAAAGAAGTTTTTTCTTATGCTTAAATGTATTTTCTGTATTTTAGTTTGTGCTCGTTGTCTCTTGCCTTGTCATTAGACACCAAGGAGAAAACACCCTCCTGTGAGATATTTATACACGTTAGTAAGATCCCTCTGAGCCTTCTCCTCTCCAGGCTGAACAATCCCAGCTCTCAACTTCTCCTCATATGACAGATGCTCCAGTCCCTTGATCATGTTCATGGCCCTTTGCTGGATTCACTCCAGTAAGTCCATGTCTCTTCTACACTGGAAAGCCCAGACCTGGACACAGCACTACAGGTGTTTCTCACCAGAGCTGAGTAGAGGGGAAGAATCATCTCCACTGATCTGCAGGCAACACTCTTCCTAGTGTGGCCCAGGAGGCTGTTGGTCATCTTTGCCACAAGGGCACATTTCTGGCTCATGGTCAACTTGCTCACCAGGACCTCCAGGTCCTTCTCTGCAGAGCTGCTTTCCAGCAGGTCAGCCCTGGCCTGTAACGGTGCATGGGGTTTCTCCCCAGATGCAGGACCTTGCACCTTCCCTTTGTTGACCCTCATGAAGTTTTTCTCTGCCCACTTCTCCAGCCTCTTAACAAAGAGGCTCTTAACCCACTTAGTCCAGTGGATCCTGACTCTTACTAGCAGTCCTTGTTCCTCAAAGGTATCCTCATGAGGACCCCCAAAGAGGATCCCCATAGTCATAAAAGCCAAATCTCTATTGTCAACACCAGCTGTGCAAACAATTGCTGACCTGCAAGATTCATCCATTCCTCCTCAAGCCCCTTCCCCTCACTGGCAGGGCTGAGGAGCAAACAACTTCAGCCCTTCTCCCCAGAGTTACACAGTCACTCCTGATACATTCAAGGTCCCCCAGTCATATCACTGATGCCCACATGTAAGGGCAAAAGGGGTTAATAGTACAAGGGCTGGACAAATCTCGACAGTCTCCCCACAACAGCCTGGATCCAAGCCCTGCCAAACAAAAAACCTCCATAGACAGGTCTGTTTGGCTGCACCCCCTGCAGCAAGCAGTCTCCCACCACCACCTCTTGCTGCTTGCTCCTTCCACTGCTGCTCAGCTCAGGCTTAGCTGGCTCAAGTACCACTTTGGGCAAGAGCGCCTTGCCTCTCATTTGCTACAAGGGCACTGGACCTATTCTGTATTTGCACATCCCCAGACAGAGAAGGAGCTGTCCTCCTGGTGCCAGAAGTCATAATCTTCAAGCTTTCTCTGCCAGGGGAGTCTCCAACTCCCAGTACAATCAGCCCAGACTCTGCCTGCCCCTCCTTCTGTGCAGCTGGCAGCTCAGGCTCTAATCTTTTCAGAGTCTCAGAGAAGATCCAGTAAATCTTTTCACTGTCTCTGTTGCATGGTTTGCTGACCTCCTACCATAGCTACCTGACAACACAGCTCATTCCTCAGAGCTCACCTCCTGCAGGCAAGGAGCCCATCTGTGCCAGCCCCAACGCTGCAAAACTGCACCCTCCCTCGAGAGCTCACCCTGGTCAAGGCCTCTGCAGTGCTGGGGGCACCCTGTCCAGTGGGTGCTGAGCACCATGCTCTCATGCAGCATCTCATTGCCATCGGTGAACATACAAACACCATCCTCAGCTCTCTGGGTCACGGTTACATTGGCACCCTTCAAAGCATCCTTCTCACAAGAAGCTCCTCAGTGTTTATACTCTCTACCATGAATATCCCAGACCACACTAAAATTTTACCATCTGCCTCTCTATATATGTGAAAAACAAGCAGTCAAGGCAGAGATTCCTTAACATTTACATTGGTCTTTAGAGCTGAGTGACTTTTACCACCGCTTCCCAATTACTATGGAGATGATGACAGCCATCAAGGACAAACTATTCATTTCACAATAATCTATGTACAGCATTAGTAAAATATAGCTGCTTCACATATGGAAAGTAATAACAAATCTGTTATCAAGTCCACATTTACCAAGCAATTTAAGTGAAATATAATCCTTTCCCTTGGGCATCAACACTGTCTAACGTTCCTCTCACTGCACGCATGCACAATGGGGAAGAGGAAGGCCACAGTACTTTAAAGACTGCCTTCGTCAACCTCATAAAAAGAACTCCATCAGATATTGTACTGATTCAGTCCTAGCAAAAGACACCAAAGCATGCTTGTGCAAAGAACCACAGGATATTTAATATCCACATTGACCTAAGCAGTCAGCACTCACAGTTAAAAACTCCACATAGTTTTTCACATAGCTTCACATAGAAAAGCATAGAAGAAATCAATCTTTCTTTTGCTCACCTGCAGGTAATTTTCCACCAGGTTGCATTTCAATTTGATGAGACAGTCAATTATCTGGTGAGTCAAAAAACCCAGCATCCCAACTGCTATTCCAATTAGTCTCATCAGCAGCCATCAATCCCACTCCATTCTACAAATGGGAAGACAGGGTTAGCTCTCAGCCCACAGGACAGGACTCCCTCTCACAAATATGCAAGTTCCATTTTTATGCCATTTTGATTTAGTACTGTGATTGTATGAGCAAGACGCTGTTTCTATCAACATTACTTACAAAAGTATATGCTCATAGAACTCCACTTTCTGGTGAAAGACATGTCCATTTGGGTGGGGAACATGCTTACTTTCTTTCCAATATATAACTGTGCAATCTGCTTTCAGGTGCTGATTGTCTGATGCAATCTCAAAATTCAATTATGTGAAGTCACTAATTAAACATTCATTAGAGTGCTCAGAATAGTGGTTTCAAAGCAGTCTGTTTTTCTTTTACTGCAACTAATGCACTTGACACAGCACATCATAGAAACGTGCAAACCTTTATCTCTAAACATGTAATATTTACGTGTTAATAATTTCTTGTACTATCTACAACTAAACCTTCCCTACCAAATATTTCTGAGATCCATACAACGTATTTTTCTTGCACATTACACTAAGAGCCAACGAATTTCAAGAAAAGTCTTACTAAAGTTCCCCCAAACTTCTGCAGTTTGTATATGTATAGTGAGTTATAGTAATTCATCAAGAGCACTGGCATAAGCACTTTCAAAAACACTTTGAATCAAAGATTACTTTTCCACTTGCCCCCCTTCTTCATTCCATGGAAGTATTTTCCTACTAACAGAAACAACAAATAGATATCTTCCTTGATTGTCCAAATTACCCATAATGTTATTTGCTTAAGGCATATTTACCTGTATGTTTTCTCTTGTAGCCACTTATAAGCTTTATTATGTGAAAGTAAATAACCCAAACTCTCATGGGCTATCAGGTGTTCTCTCCCCTCCTCCTTGCTGCAATAATATGCTAGACTGCTTTTACTGGCACTAGGTTGCTTCCTAAGGCCCTGAGAATCAATCAAATCAGGCCCATCATCTTCTACTATTAACACCTCCTCTTCACCATTTTCCACATATCTCCTACAGGAGAAAAGTGATGACATTGGTGGGGGGGGGGGGGACATAACAAGATGGCATAGCTGCGATGCAGAGATTGGCTAGCTTGTGTTTGGGCTTGGTTTGTTGTTTCTACGCATACATCCAACACAGCTGATGCAATGAAAACTTGCCTAAACTAGAAGTCTCTGGTGAAGAAGCCATTCAAAGAACTGAGAGACCTTAAAGTAGTTTATTTTAACAAGATTAGCGCAACTCTTCCTTAATGATTATACAGATGACAGTGAAGTTAAAGTGGTAGAGGCTTTGTCTGTTCTGAAGAGATGATCACCTGCCTTGCTTTGGGCTGTCCAAATATTTTGATCAACTAGTATAATCATACTATACACATACATTCCAACTAAAATACTAAATTCCCAATAAAATACTGGGATTGGTATTTTGGTATCCTAAAAAAAGCTTTGCCCAAACACAATTTTTTTGAATTTACACATCTGTCAAGTTTCTTTTTAGATAAAATCAATTTGTTTTAAACTGTAAAAAATGTTTATTTTCTGTTCTAGTAAATCACATCAGAACATTTTAGAATAGAAGGAAAAAAAAGACTACCAGACTCTAATACTACAGTAACTATGTTCACAGACAAAACAGTTGTGCCTCATTTCATGTCATTATGATTTGTTATGTAAACAGATGGCTATGCTTTTCCTCAAACAGTACTGCTATTAACATTCATAAGACCATACATGAGCTTTTGCCTTTGCTGTTCCCAGCAGCCAGGAGACAACTACAGCTGACCATTCCTTTGCAGCCAGATTCCAATCCAACATGACCACGGAAATCATTCAACTCTTCTGCAAATTCTTATATACTCCTACCAGTGCATTCAAGTTTTAAAAGACAAAATAGAGCAAGAAACATTTTTCAAACTTTAACCATAATTTTTTTCCCTCCACAGATTCTTCTCTATAAAGCTTTAAAGTTGTGAAGCTACCAGTGGGCTTATCTGAAATGTATTTGTGTACCTCTGAGAAGCACTGCATAAACATCCAGGGTCTACAAGCTAGAAACCAGAAAGCACAGAGAATATTTGAGACCACAGAAGGCATATCTGCATCCTGGAGCAGAGACAATTCTAGAGAGAACAGATAAAGCCCTTCAAAATACTACACACACCTTCACATGGCATTAATCCATTATCTTACAGTGAAACTCTACCGCATGTTCCTCCTTTACCACAGTTTTTTTACAATAGTTAGATGAAAAAAGCAAATTCAGATCATTAGTAGTTAGAAAAGCATTCTGTCCAAGAAATTCCTGTGCTAGAAATACATACTGCTTAATTGTCCCACCAAAATTTGACCCCAAACCTATGCACTTTAGCTGTCATGCTTAAATATGATTCCGTCCCCACCGCCCCATCAGTGTTGAACATAAGCTTTCACCTTTCTTCTGGAAAGTTTCTTGGAGGGTACGTACCAGTCTTGTAAAGTCTGCAAAAGACTTAACTCCATTGCTACTTTTTGCAATAGATTTCTATCTCCTATACTTACGCAAGGATCTCTGCTTAACTAGGACCTTTAACAGCTCAGATTTTGCCATGGATGCAGGTGACTGTAGACAATGATGAAAGAACACCTTTGCAATACTACAGGATGAAATTCCCCAACACTAGAGCAGAAAAGCCATTGGTCTGGAATGCTACAGAATCATTTCCCAAGTTTGCTACTCATTTCTGATTCTGATATCTACTTCTGCAAGGTTTGCAATCTTACCTATAACTGTTTTTACCTCAGAGGGATCACAGCCTAATTGGAAAATGCACAGAGGTAGGCAGACTCCAGCATGGCTCTGTCTGTCTCAGTAAAGATATGTAAGCAGCCAGTCTGTGGCCATCTCCAGCCAGGGTCCAGATGGCAGTTCCCTCAAAATTAGAGGTCAACAAACTACTTCTTGGTGCTCTGAGTTACTAGTGAGCTGTAGTGAACAGGCAAGATGCAGCTATCAAGTGATTACTATTTGCTGACTATTCTAACACAAAGTTCAGGTCTAGCTAATCTAGCTTCTCTTCCTAATAACTGGGGACAAGGAACAACACATTGCTTTATTTGCCTAATGCTTGTTGCATTTCTTAAAGTGCGAGAGTATGCATATGCACACACATGCATTTGTGTTCTTTATCCTTTAGAAGACTGGGGTGATAACCTAACCAATACTGTGAAAATGAAAAATAGGTATGGCTAAATTACAAGCCACAGCAAGAACGAACTACCCTCCAAACAGCAATGTACAGTTAGCAATGTACCATGAATTTAATACCAAAACATTTTGCCACCTGTCTCAAAAGTACAGACATAAAACAGAATCCAGCTATCATACATAAAAGCACCTACAATAGAACTCTAGGTCCTGATATGGTTATTTTAAAATGCTCCCATTTAGGTACAAACTACCAGTCACCCTTGTATCAAGGCAACCATACAATGTCATTTTAGCTGTGTAGTAGCAGACATTCGAAAAGCAGGCAAATAACATGGCATCCCAGTTTTATATAGTCAGAGAATATGCATTTTGTAAAATCGCATAGGGAGTTACATATACTTAAACTGTATTAAATACTTCTCTCTCTACTGCTTACTTGCCTTCAGCTGCAGGCTTGTTAGTGCAGGGTATTTGTTTTATGCATCTGTCAAGTAAAGCAGTGCACCATCTTTGTTGGCTTCTGTAGTAATACTAATCATACCAATATAAATGACAAAATCACAAAAATATAGTGTTAGGAATTGATAGTTAACTTTGTTATACTGAATGAATACAAAAATTCCAAACAAATCTGAAGGTAAATAAAATGTAGTTGAAATGCCAAGAAGCAATAATTTCTACTGTAAGGATCACATGCAGTTTAGATTATTTTAACAGACTGAAAGACAGTCGGATGAAGAATTTTCAAAGTAATACTCTACTCAAAGCATCACTCTAAAGATCAAAACCATTACATTACTAATTGAGTTGACACTCAAAGATTTTAAATAATGAAAGTTTAATGCTCAATTTGAATGACAGCTCAAGAATCATCGTATTGACTGGAGAGTAATATAAAAACATCATTAGCTAGAAACACCATGGCTGCAAATTTTCATTTTACATTTCTTCAGAACTTAGTATTATAGCATTTAAGGAAGGAAAAAAAACCAGCCCAACTTGGCATGAGAATTTTGCCATAAATGCAATGACTCATACATTTGATGCTGCCTGGTAGGCATACAGCTGTTTGCAATACTTTGAGAAGACCATAACAAGTCTAATATATTGCTGCAGGTTAGTACTACAACATGAGATCACAAATTTAATCTGAAAATCTTCATATGGAACAAAATTTATATAAAATAGACAGGAAACAGTTTAAGAAGACATAAATCAAGATGACTATAGCTGTCCACCTGAATCTTAAAACTAGGAACTTTCTGTAGCAAAGAGTTATTTTAGAGATTTCTCAGAAGTGGAAGGAGACCCAGCTCAAACCCAAAAGATCAGAAATAATGCACTCTCCTGAAATTTCAGTCCAATCATGCAAGCAAATAATGGACAAAATTGTATCCCAGAAAAGGTAGAGGTCAGGGTTACAGACTTCTGATTTTGTGGCAAAAGCAAACAGCTTTTAGCATAGCTTTTTCTCATTAATACACTTATCACTGCCTCTTTTAAATATGCATTTAAACTTATAACCACATATGACAAATCACTTACTCTAGCCCAGAAACTAGAGTCAGCTGCCAGCATCACGTATTTCCATGGGTTTGGTTCATACAGTTCCCCTAAAGTGGCAAGTCTTGCATACCAAAAACTAAGAGAAATAATCATCTCAGCCCACAGTACTTTGCCACAAATTTTAACATTTTAAAATACAAGAGTATTATTCCAGAAAAGGATACCTATAGAACTGAGTTAAGTCACTCTTTCAGGCAGAAATTAAGGAACTGTAAGCACTAATTTCTCTCAATATAATTGAGAGATGTAGGATTGAACTCTGCACCCTCTCCTATTTTAACCTAGTGTTTCTCATAACACTGGGAAGACTGCCTAGATAACTCAGAGAACATCCTGTTCTATATCCTCGTGATAATTTCACAGTTCTACTGTTTGAGCTGTGTTCATCCTAACTGCTAACAACTTTTAATGTTATGACAATTAAAAAAATACTAGCCAACTTTTCACGGTCAAGTCTGTAAATGGATGTCTTTACCTCCATTTTTTTTTTTTTTTTGAAAATTTTTAGTCAGCTGAAATTACAGAGGGAAACCAAATCCTTCCCTGCGTCTCTTCTTTTTTTCTTTCCAGTTTATGTTTAAAAAAAAAAAAAAAAGTATCAATGTTCTGTATAACACTATTACACAATGAAAACAGCCAACAGGCTAAACCAACACTTACAAATCCATAAAAAGCACTGAGAAACAGAGCAGGAATAAGCAAAAAGCAGTTTATGAAAACATCTTCCTTGCTTATAACTGCATAGCCATTTCCTCAGTATTTCTGAGTTAGTATAAAATATGCTTTAAAAAAACCCTCTGAGCTGCATAGCTTATATATTACAAAATCATGTTTACATTTTAGCCATACTGTATATATTAAAAACAGAAGGTTGGGTTGCTTCTATAATAAATAAAGTTATAAATTAATATAAAAAAACACGCATTATATTCAGAGATCCCAAGCACTGGTTATTCATTATCTCAATACCACTCATTAAGTTATCTGTCTATATAGTTTGGCACCAGTACAAACAATAAAAGGCTTTTTATATTTATCGCTATTTAAAATGGTCAAGATTGAAAAACTGAATGCTACTTAAGAGTAGGCTTCAGATACTAATTCATAGATGGAATTCACTGTATATTCATTTACAACTGTTTAGTAACTGAGTAGAAGGTACAAACCCATTTAGTATAAACTGTTACAAACAACCTTAACACTAAGGTAATGTAGCAAGTTGATTTTTTAACCATCAAATAGCGTGCTCATGCCTATGGAAGTAGCCCATAAACAGCTGGGTCTGCAGTACAGATGGTATTTACACCTACTGTTTGGGGGAATAATGCAATTACTAAAGCAGGGAAGAAAAAAAAAAATTCTTCCACAATTGTTTCATTACACAGAGTCAACACAGATTTTAAACAACCATTTTAAAGTGGTGGGGGGGGGGACGATGACAATCATCATGTTTTACTAAGTGGGAAATACTCCCCATCTTAGAAAACTTCCCAAGCTTCACAAAAAGTTTTGAATGCATTATTTTGAAGAGTCTGAACAAGGGGGTTTTGTCTCTCTGCTTCTCTATTTGGAATTTTACTTGCACAAAAGAAATAGACCAATAGTAGTTTAAAGTCATCTTTTTAGTACAAAAGCATGTATTCAAACTAGCTTAACACTAGTTTATTCTTTGTTCTATGGCAGTTGAGACTAGCCAGACCAGGGGCAATCTGGCTTAGTTTTCAATAACTAGAGGCCAAGAGTAAAAGGCAAGTAATATTCAGATATCCTGCCACTATCCTAGGAGAACTATCAAGTGGCCTGGTACATGATCCTTTCTGTAGTTGTAATGAGTATTTTTAAGCCCCGATTAAAATAACAGTTAAAAGCTACTAACAGGAAATAATACATCTCCACAAATTCACATACAATATATTTCAAAGTAATCAATTAAAAAATAAGTATGTATAAATTATGCAGTTAAGACTTTTTTTTAAATGTAATAGTTGATCTACTTAATAATATTTACTATAATTTTATTTCAAGTATGATAAACATTTAGGAGTGTAGAATAAGCAACTATTTCTTAATAACAGAGGGATTCACTTGACTTCATCTTACCAGGTGTCAAGTATTCTCAACTTCAATTGCTTTTAGGAACATCAGTGCTATCAAGGCAGTTGGTAGGTACATAGCCTGCATCATTTTATATAATGCATTATAAGAGAGTAAGGCACATTATTTGTAGTATGTGGATATTTCTACAGGATAGTTCATATTTTAAGGTTTATGAAGGCTGAGTCATACCATCTTTTTCTTTTGTTTCATAGTAATTTGTCCCACCCCCAAACAACCAACACACATGAACTTTGACAACTCTTCAGAGCACAAAGCTAGTTTAAATGCTAGTTCAAGACCACTAACATGACATGATTTTTCAAATGTAATTCGAAAAAATGTTATGTTTAGAACTTTCAAACACTCCTCTTCACACAATTGGCTTAAAATGGTGCTACAGTTTGAGAAATATATATACACAGTTGCTAACAAAAGCAAATTCAAATCCTGCTAAACTGAACATAACACAAGTGAATTATTTAGAATAAAATTAAAATTTTGGCTTTTAAGAATGTTACCTGAGAGAAATCACAAAAACATAAGGAAACAAATCACTAAGTAAATGCTGATCTAACATGGATACTGGTAAAACAACGTGATCTGTCTGGAGGACAATGAGCAATTGTGTTTCAAAATCTTCTTTAGGTGAGAGGTTTGGGAGACTCTAAACTTCATGCAGTAGTTTAACCCACTTGAAAATTTCATTATACATTGTATTTAGACTTTTTCCCTCTTAGCAAAATGAGTAACCAAAACATCTTAAATTGACTGCAGAATATTTTTACAGTCATCTTTTACATTATATACCCCTGTGTTTACACTCAGGCCAACTCTCTCCACTATTTTTTCCCCTCTGCAAAATGCATCCACTTGCAGTCAGATATGCAGATTTGTACAGGTACAAATGGTCAATCTACAGACATGCAAAAATAACTGTTTTAGGACCAACTTGCACCTCATGAGTAAGTAAACAACCAGTCGTTTTCCACACTGCAAAAATAAGTCACTCTCTTAAATTACGTAACCAATTATGTAGGTCTAGTAGTACTTCTCATTCTCTCAATAGTTTATGCTGAGATTTTGCCCAAAATTCGTATCTCAACTACACAATTCTATTACATTAATCGATTAAATATAGATTAGCAGTGTAAGAAGAAATATTTAATGGCATCAAAATCATCCAAATTAAATCAAGTAGGAAAATGTTGCAAGGCACTTCAGCCAAACTTTCACAGATGATATGTTATATAAATACAGACAAGAGGTAGCTGGCAGCTACAATTCCACCAATTCTATAAGTGCCCAATTTGTCTAAAGAGCATAAGCTGACAAAAACTAATTAAATCTTTCCATTAAAGAAAGAACACCTGGTTTATTGCTTTTAAAGAATTATCCTTTACATCAGAAATAGGCAAAAGCATATCAAACTCAAAGTTAACTTAAACGTATTAGAACTTAAATAAACTTAAAGTCAACTTAAAGTTGATTATACTCACTTTTTCAAGAGAACCAGTAATAAAACTTTGAATGCCAAATAGTTGTCTTGCTCCCAATGTTACATTTTCTCATTGAAATGAACTAAGGCTTGCATTTTTCCAAGAGCAAAAAAAAAAAAAAAAAGAAAAAAAGAAAAGAAAATCTCATTTTCAACAAGATAAAGAGGTTACTTTCTTATGAGAAATTAGTAACAGAATTAAAACCATTGTTCCCACTAGACAGAAGGTATGGAAAAAAACAGGCCAACAGTCACAGGAGAGGCAGAAAGTGTTCTAACTAATAAGACAGTGATATACTGGCATCTGATGCACACAATGCAGATGGAAATACAATCTGTGCCACAGGTGTAACTTTTTATTAAAGCAAACTGAAGTGGTTTTTGTTTTTTTGTTTTGTTTTTTTGTTTTTAAGTATTTCAGACAAGGCAAAAATGGTACAGGAGGGAAGAAAAAGACAGACAAGAGGAAAAGATGAAAGAAAGGAAGAATCAAGGTAGCAGCTGCTAAAGTGAGACAAAGGACTGAGAAGTAGGACAGATTTCAACAACGTGGTCTGAAAACTGTTCAGAGGCCACGTAAGCCAAATGAAAGAGTTTGACACTCATTTCTCAAAAGAATCTGGGGGAAGGAGGAGGAAGGGTTTTTTCTATACAGTGCAAGTTTGTCCAAAGAAGTGGTACTGCAGATGACAGAACTTACTCCTCTGCAACAAATGAAATATCCTGATATATCAAGTAAACTAATCATACAGAAAAGGTAAGAATAAAAGGTGCATGTAAAACCAGCAGCAATATTATGTTTGGCTTTCCACTACTTCTGCAAGTTACTGTACATATATTACATCATTATTATAGAAATGGCACAGTCTCAGACACTTTCCACATTTTATTTACATTTTAAGACTAACTTTAATCTCAATCACATATCCATACATTTCCTTTGTTTCACTAAAACTTAAATGCATGGTTTATTAGAACAAAGACTGTAAACAAATATTTGCCATGTCCGATACATGTAACACACAGGAGCTGCTTAACAGAAATTAATCCCCCCATTTTATAAATACAGGTATCAAAACAATCCTGAACATACTTTGTGACACTACTAGTAGTCGGCACCCACACCTTTGCAAAATTAAACAAGATGAGCAACGGTATTCACTGTACCTGCTACTTTAAAACAAATTTAATTGCAGCTCTTTTACTAAGCAAGATGGATAAAGCATGCCATTTATATTTTGCCTTCTCAAGAGATTATTTCAGAAACATATATTATTCCACAGCAATCTGACACTTTCTGTCATGCTTTCATCTTGTAAAACCTGAATTCCAATTTTAGGCTATTTCAGGCTTATGCGTAAATGACAGTGCCTTGATAAGAGAAAAAAATAATTGTGCTGCCTTTTTCTCCCATAGTGCCTGAAAACATATTGGGCATACATATATTATATATATTCTTACAAATGTCCAGGTCATGTATACCAGCTGAAATTCTTTTAATGTGTGGGTGTTTGCATTGTGAGATTTAATCAAGACATTAACATGAGTAGAAGGTTGTTTTAAGACAGAAGTTTGAGAATCAGCTAAAATTAATTGTTGTAAGTTTGTCCTTCTGGAGGTTGTGGAAGCTTCATATTTTCTTTGGACATCATTAGACGTCTTAGCTCTTGAAGTACAACTTTAATGCTATAAGAATTTTGCCATTTTGCTAACACTGGTATGCTCCTTGCATCCACCTGGAAAGAAAGAAGAGAAAGTTATAAGGAAATTAAGTTACTATGAAAAACAAAATTTCTACATAAATAATTTCTCTTTTTTCTAATAAAGATTCAAAGCATCCCCTGACACTTTCTCTATGGTATTAATATAATCCCTATGTTCATAAAATACTTCTGGGAAAACAATCGTAAGCTTACATACAGATACAGATACTCTGCAATAAAATCCATACAGCTGGATTCAGGGGATCCCATCCCCTCCACCTTTGCTGATATTAACATTTGTGAGAAGGAAAGGAGAGGTGGGGGAGACAGGGAATCAACAGTTTACTGCAAAACTGCAGCCATTTTTTTAATATTAATTTGCTTTAAATTATGCAAACAAAAAAACTCCACCTTATTTCATTATGCCAATACATACACTGAGGTTTTCCCAGTTTTTTAAAAGATTCAGCCACACAAGAGTCCAAACAATACCAACATGAAGAGGAACTGAAAAGAAAGCACATAGGACTTCTCCTGTTCCTTTATGGAACCTGTGGGACAATTTACACAATTCACAAGACAACATGGAGGTTTCCATAGGCAAGTCAGCATGTAACAGTCAGTTTGGGAACTGTTTTAGCAGCAACCGCCCAGCCTAGCAAGAAGCATCTTAACACACAGGGGGCCCTTAGTTGGAAAAGGACTTTTGCACACTACAGAACTTCACTGGCGCAGTAATGTGGCAGCCCACATGGCTATCAATGTTGGAAATCACTGCTTTATGATTTAGACAGCCTAAAAAACCAAGAACTTTATTTTACCATTTTAATTAGAACAAACAGGAAAAAAATAAACACTGGAATCAGGAATAAGAATGTTACCACAGAAGTTTCATTGTTCATACATGGTTCAAATTGAGACTGTCTAGTTTCAGAACACCAGAAGATGGGATTAAATATTTTTGTTGGAGAAAACTGAGGCCAAGATTTAACCATATGCTAGCTGCAACAGCAATACTAGTTTAAAAAACTTCTGGTCTCTCTCACTAGACACTTGTTCCTTTATCAGTGCTGCTGCTTATCACCTTCTCAGCTAAACTCTGAAATGTTCACAGGGCTACATTCTGACCTGAACGGGAAAATCAATTCAAATGAAAAAACACATGCAAGGAAGTGCTTAAGCAGGATCCTTGATCCATTTCACAGTTGGACAGAAACTCTGGAGAGTCCTCCTTTAACGTCCCTAGGACTGGAGAGCAGGGGTCTGTAAGAGATCTTGACACTTCAGAATAGAGTTCAGGTTCACACAAATAATGTCATTCCCCTGCTCAAACTCCTCCAACTCAGTACAGTTGTCAAGGCACCATATCACCAAAGCACAGCATAAGGCAGTAAGATTACATAATACTTAATCCAAACATTAATAAGCTAAGAAGAAAAAGAACATTGAGAGGAAAGCTGTATTATACAGCAAGATCATGCCGATCATGCCTACTTAAAGTAAGTATACATGCATATCAGCTTGTATAGAAAGGTTTTGAAAGTAATGTTGATCAGATCACCACTATAATTGCTGGACTTTTTCCTTTTATTTTTTAAGGAGCATTTGGTCTAATATGGCAAATAAAGGCACAAAATCAAGCGAGAATGATCTTTGTAACTGATAAACAACTTCTCTTTTCTGAAAAAGCAGACTATTGAGCAAAACCAACAGGGAGAAAAATGGAAACTCTGAGATTTCCTGTACTATCAAAGTAACAGCTTGAATAATACAGCTATTCACACTGAACCCTGTTCTGAGGTATCAAGATCTCTTACAGACCCTTCCTCCCCAGTCCTCCTAGAGAGATTAAAGAAGGACTCTCCAGAGTTTCTGCCCAACCACCTGGTCCTACAAAACTAGCAACATGAATTCATTTCAAAATTAGAACAATGAATATCACACTATTCAAAACTATTCTCCACACAGAGAATGCAGCAAGAAATGCATGGCCCCATCATTTTTTTCTGTGGGGAAAAAGAAGAAAAATTGCAGTGGTAAGCAGCATGGGAGCAGAAAAAAAAATGAGGGCTTAGATCATATATCCACTTGGCACATGCAGCTGCAGCTGTTTAAGAGGTTATTTCTCCGCTTCTCCCCAACTTGTTAATACTTCTCTGCAGCCCACCTGACATCCTCTTATATTTAAGCAAAATAGAACAAAACATGACTGTTTCCCGAAGGCTTCGGTATAAAGTCTGCCAGCACAGATCAGAAGTTCAAACAACTTTCATATTACCTGAGTCACAACACTGTCTACTGAAGTAGTTAAGGAGAGATCACATGACATGTCATTGGCCTGACAAGAAGTCAATAATCTAAGAAAAATAGGAGGAAAAGAAACTACAGTAAATGAAGTCAAGGGCCAGACAAGACTTGCAACAGATGATTGTCAACCAGGAAAGACACGTGCACTTGGTGAGGCGGGGGTAGGGGGAGAAGAAGAGGGTGGAAGTCCATATGATAATTAACTGTTTTAAAGGAAGACTGGGTAGATCAGCAAGGATAAGAAAAGTTTATATTTCAGCAGCTTTTGAGGAAGAAAGCTTAATATAATTATCAGTTCAAATAAAGACAGGATCAGCAAAAAATAGCTGGAAAGGCAGTTTTGGGAATCCAAAATGAAAAGTCTGTTTTCAGTCTGGCAATTCTGCTGCCATACCATTTTCCCTTTCCTCACTTCTCCTCAGCTTCATCTTTGTTGGCTCTTCTCAAGATTGAAGGATCAGTCTCAGTTAAAGCATTTACTTAGTGTTGTTTAACTAGGTTTAAACCAATTAAACAGTGCAATTGCACATACACGGATTAAGTAGGAATGTAAGAATTGACCACATAGAAGTAGGCTCCTCCAGAAAAAGTAACTCTTCTTTCTTGACTATGAACTTGTAGCAGCAAACTCAGACTGTGAACTCTTTTTTTAATCAACGTTATGAATCTTCTGAGCAAAGATTTTGGCTCAGGTTTTATTCTCTACACTGCAGACGTTACTTCCAATGCAGAGAATGCACAATAAATTTACGAAGAAAATTTTAAGATATTTGGAAGGGCTACACAAACTGTGTAATGTTCAAACCAAAGCATCTAGCTAATATTAGAAGTATGCATTCTGGTAGGAAGATTTTCAAGATCATATAAAAGTTAATAAAGCTCAAAACTGCAGCCTCAAGACTATTTTATTGTGATCGTCCACTGTAAATCCTTAAACAATAGCAAGAGCAACAATATGTATAATGCATGAATTTTTCCACACAGTTGAAACCTAACTAAATAATTTCACAAAGTGCTGCAGTGTTCAGTGTTTAAAATGATCCCAGTGTTTATAATGATCCCAGATCGCAAAGACTGCTGCAGAGTGCTCTCACAGATGCAAAAATCCGACACCTCAGAAGACCATGGGAAAATAAATATCATGTCAGAACACAACCTGTGTTTTATCTACATATGATAGATAAGTCTCCAAGAGAAAAGACCCCACTGCATTAAGAATAATTTAAACAGAATTTTACAAGAGTGACACCATTAGCAGAGAAAAGCATTTTGCTCAGCCCTACTTACCTACCTGGAGTAGCTTTTCTGAAGTTAGTAACCTAATTCTGTATACAGACACAGCAGTTGCATGTGAAAATTGAAAAGCAAGCCAACATAGAAACTAACCAGCAGATTGAAACAGAAAGGTACTTAAGCAGTGTGATTCAGAACACCTGAAATTGGTCTCTTGATGTAAATTCTCCTAAGTAACTCCCCTCTTTTTCTACACTAAACATTTTTCAACTAGTGGTCTCTGAGATTCCTGAAGATAAGCTGTTGATGAAAAAGTTATTTACAAACAATCTCCTCCCAATTAAACAAAATAAGTCAAAAAACCTGTCATTGTCAATAAGGATAAATTTATTATACAGACCTGCAGTTTTCAGGCAAAAAGTGAAGGGACTTGAAAGTTAAAAATGTTGAGAACCACTGCCAATGAAGCAGTTTGAGATTAGCTTCTTTAGACCAAAGTTAGCTCTGGTGCACGCTGATCTTCCTCATTATTTGCATGCCAACTCAACAAAAATCATCACCCTCTAAACTCACACTGGGGACTCTACTTTTCTTCAGGTGTTACTGGCACGTATCTTCTGTAATGTGTTTCTTAACAATGTTCTAAATGTATTGAGTAGTATGAGAACACTGGTACAACGTAAAATTTGTGTTGTTATTATCTCAAGCCTCTTTCTTTTCTGCAGGTCATCAACTATTTTCACAACATCTATTACCACTGTGATCAAAAGCTGCCCAGATGTCAAAAACAGGGTGCAGAACCATGGCTGGCAGTTTATCTGAATATAAAGGCCTGTCTGTTGTCTACAACTGTTCCAGGAATGCAACAACCCTGGAAAGTAATTACGATCTGTTATACCAAACACAATCAAATCAGAAAGTGAGACAGCAGCTTAGAAGAAACAAGAAGAAACTTATAAAATATGAAGCAGCGATGTGAACTGTTCCAGAGAAGTTCAGGAGTGTTTCAAGAGAAAAAGAATCTGAGCTTGTGGTTAAGACAATAGCATAAGCTTCATGAGACTTAGGTTCAAGTTCTGATTTTCCAATTAGCTTTTTCAGAAATATTGGTTATTTTGTCTTCTAGTGCTCTCATCCATAAAATATCCAGATTTTATGTTTTGTTTTCCAGCATTATACATGCACAGACATATGCAGATGGACTCCCCTTTTGCTTCTAAAAATACATCTGGTTTTAGTAAAACTTTCCTAAAGCTAGATTTAAAAAGAAGTTTACTGAAAAACTATTTAAATAGCATGTGACATATTATCAATATTCTCACTATGACTAAAATATCTTATCTAAATCTCAATTTTCAAAATATATGCTTAAAAGACTGCAAATGAAAACTGCAGTTAGTTTCAGATTCAAGAAAATACACAAAAAAAACCGTAAATACGTTACCCTCTAAAGCAGTCATTCACAACCACTATTTAAATAACGAAGAAAATACTTTAGAGGAAAATACTAGAGAACTGAGTGTTCATCATACTCAATCTCTGAAAAATAAAGACTAATTCACTTGCTAGATAAAATACATGAACTTATTAAATTAATTCAGCATATGGATTTTGTCATTAGATAGCATTTACTGAGCTAGTGATTCTTAAACAGATTCTACACTTTTATTCATATCTTTATTATCAGTAAAAAATAACATACAGTCTAGAGGACTACAGACTACATGGCTGAATTTTATAATATTAACAAGTATTCAGCTAATTCTTATAACACATGTTTTTAATCTAGTTTACATTTATGGAAACATAGTTATTAATTTACTTATCCAAAGAGGAAAAAGCTGGTGTGGGCAAAGCCAAATTCAGTCAACCAAATCCCAGTTCTGTGCTCGGATTTGTAAAACATGCCCTCGTTTATCTGACAGATTTGGCACAACTCTAGTAAACAAAATGGCAAGATAAGCTAAAATACAAGATACCAGGATGATGGAGACATTAAAAATTAAATAATGAAGGAGCTTTAGTTCTGAAAACTGTTTTCATTAACAATTTAATCTAATCCTACTAAAATCCATTAAAAAATATAAAGGATTTGATACACAAATGCATAAGATACACTAGTTCATAAAACTATGGAGGGAAAAATTGAAGGAAGATTTAGTATAAATTTATGAATTTATTAGAATAGAACTTTTCCTGTAGAGAGACTTGGATTTCATTGACTGCTTTTAAAATCACCTTATTCCTCAGTAGGCTGAGGAAGTCTGCACTTCTCACAACAAAATCCCCAAGCCAACTGAGTTAGTAAATCCGAGTTTTCAAGCTCTGCAGGTTTGAGATTCTGCTCCCTGAAACCAACATCCATGTACAGATGAAGGCACAAGAGCATATTTGTTCACTGATTTAGAATCATACATGTTACTAGGGGGAGGTAACAGAATAATATTTCAAATATATAAAAAAAAACTCTGCTGTGTTCCAAATTGGCAGCTTTGTCTAGTCACAATCTCTTAATGAATAATATACCTAGATAACCAGCCACAGCTTGGATAAAGGGCAACAGTTGATTTGCAGATAACAATTGTATTAAGACTTGCAGGTAGAGCTAAGCTGGTGGCTATGCAAGTTCTTTCAAATTAATTTTAAAGTATTTCTGAAATGTTAGTGCACTAGCTTTGGACATCCAATCAGCACATTATTTTACCACCTATGAGAGCTCAAATGAATGTCTAAGGATTTCTCTCTCTGTTACACTCTTTCAGATACTTAAGTTTCATGTCAGTATTAAAATTACTCAAATGCAAGTTAATCTTTCTTTTGAATCTTTTAAACTATTTCGAATCCAAAGATGATCTCTGACTCATCTCTAAGTATTACCTTAAACCAATTACTCTGCATTCATTTAAGACAAATACACATAGACATCAGGATGATAAGTTGTTTCCTGTCCATATACACATGTATCGCTGTAAATGCAAAATAGCTTGCCCCTTTTCCACTGAGATCCAAGGTACCTCAGATTTACTCAGAGGATAAGAGTATACAATGAGTAACACTTGCCTGAGCACTGCTTTTCCTTCCTGCACTTATCCCACACTAAGCGTGAGGTAAGTCACTTATTGCAAATGGATCTTTAAAATCTGAGTGATTGCCATCTATATTAAAATATCTTAAGTTAGAAGCTCAAAATCATCTCAGAATAAATCCAGTATAAAGAAAATAAAAATTTAATAGATTGGTTCATTACAGGGTAGTTACTACATCTAAAGTAGTGAGGATGAGGCAGAACAACCTCTATTTGTAATTACTGAAAACATAAGATAAAATTTAGATACTGAAACGTCTTTACTGCCTAAATGAAGTAATGGCTTGACCAATACAGAACTCTTGCTCATATTGGAATCTAATCCCCCTTTTTAAGGGGAAATACTTACACATTAAACAGTCATTTTATTCTGTGCAAAACTAAAAGCTTCAACTTCATTAAAAAAAAAAGAGTGTGTTTCAATACATAAATAATGCTTATCAGGTCTTACCGACAAGCCACCGATTTATTATAAATACCTGAAGATTTGAATGTATACAGCAGGCAAAGAAAATTTGATTTAAACCAAGTATCTATGTTGCAAAATTTAAATATGAAATCTCTGTCGAACATGCATCTCCTCACCTGAGTTTCCCCCAGATAAAATTCATAGTACAGATTAACAAGGTGGTTGGTCTTACCATTTCAACTTACCATTCCATTGGAATTATTTATTCCATTCATATTAATTTTAGTTACAAATCTAACTGTTGGAGGTGCTTCTGGATATTTAGGTCCACACTCTACTTTCAGACTGTATATTCTGTTTTCATAGTTTGTCTAGAAAGCAAAAAAACAGACTAATGCATCTTACTGAAAGATGAATATTTAAAAGAAAAACAAAGAAAGGAGGAATAAAGATGAATTAGTATGAGATAATTATAAATCTGTTCGTATTATGTATCAGTTCATGGTCTTGGATTACAGATCGATATTGCATTCTTTTTTTGTTATCTTGATTACCTGACGAATACGTACAAATTACATTACTTCCTAAGACGACAACATTACTATACAGAAGTTAAAAGTAAATACGAATTTTAAAAGTTTTCTATTATCCCTTTATTCCTCCCCCACACATTTGCATTCCCAAATTGCCTTTGGCACAGAAGGGAGGATCAATGATTGTTATGAAACTTTTCCCTATAAAAATATCTAACACTGCAAAAAGGTCAGGAATAGGGAAAAACAAATATGTAAATAGCGCAACAGTTAAGACACAATAAAGAATAAGATAAGAACAGTATTTGAAAAAAAAATCTAGCTGTAATTAGCATTCTAGAAGATCTCCAGGACTTCCACAGTTAAGGATTTCTAAGCAAAGAAGTGCTTCAGAGAGGAAGAAAATCAATAGCTGATAATTCTGATAATTTAAAGTTTAGTTTATTAGAGGATTCATACACTTTGTAGAATAGAATTAAATAACAGTTAGTTCACAGAAGACATCACTCCAAAGTGATCATGAACTAGATCATTCTTTAACTGTTTCAAAGTGCAAATATATTTTGAGAAAGACCATGCAGAAATTAACACAGTCCTACCATTTTGTTTTAAATTTTGTCAAGTAGGCTACGTTTAGTAAGAAAGTATCTGTGGCTCTCTTGTCACTGATGCACATGCCTTTGTACTCCAAAAGGGAGGAAGCCCAAACCAGCTTAAATAGCTCTTTCCAGTAGCACAACAGAAAAAGCTACTATGAACCCATAGTAGTAACATGCCTCAAGATTTCCCAGAAGTATCACCTTTCAGTGGCTCTGCATCAGCCAGCTATCAGTCTATCGAAGTACAAGTATCAGACACACAGTCAAGTTATCAAGGGACAGTTCACTCTGTGGTCAATTAAAAGGCAGAGTGGAAATCAGATTAGTGAAACATCCTAACTGTGACACACAATCTTAGGAAGCTACAAAGCTTGAACAGCAGCAAGACGAGAAAGAGAAAAAAAAAACAAAAAAAGGGGGGGGGGGGTTGTTTGTAGCTGCATGTAAGATTGTCCATCACTTCTTTGCAAGATTTTTCATCATGGAATGGAAAAAAAAAATCCTTGGAGTAGTAGTCATGGTAAGATTGCTGCTTTATCACTAGCATTTCTTAGTTAAAAGCACTAAAGGTCACTAAAAGACTGAGCGCCATCAGGGATAGGCCTTTAATATTCACTGACAGGAGAAAATTGTTTTGTCTTGATATCTGAGACCATATAAAAATTTCAATCAAGTGCACATTGACCTGAAGCTATTAAATCACCATTTCTCCCTGTTCATAATAACCTTCTATTAAAAGACTGAAGTTTTCTAAAAAGCTGAAGATCACTGAAGCTACCATAGAAACTAGTAGCCAGATAAAGCTACCAAACAATTTTTAAGAAGCAGAGTATCTTTGGTTACCAGTTTTTCCTAACTAAAGACATTTTCTCCTATTTTTTCCCACTAAAAACTGAAGTAACCAATGAAAGTAACCATGTCCTATTACAGACAACAGCCTCTACTACAGCAAGAAAACATAACAACTCTGGCTATTTAACTTGATAAAAACACGCACTTCCTTAGGGTGCTGTCAGGAATAGAGGACAGGACAGAATGTATATTCCCTATTCAGTAGTCTGAAAAAAAAAAAACTAAGAATGGCACTCACTCTCATTCCCTCTTCCGATTCACATAGCATCTCAATTTTAGTCTGTTTTCCCACCCCCTCATTTACTCTAAGTCAAGTGTCTCTGCCACCTCTCTCCTCAAAATGTCTAAAAAGAATATTTCAGGGTCAGAAAAATATCTCCTTTAATTCAAATCCCCCTTTCCCTCTGTGTTGATTCACCCTGCAGACAAAACAAGAAAAACTTACCACTCAATTATTTGCACAGCCCTAGTGAAACCACATATGCAAAGAATTTCATGCTCTAGCCAGTATTAGCAGCTTTCTTTACCTTCTGACAGGCTGTACATCATCTACACAATGCAACCGATTCCAAAAATCACCCACCTTCTACAAACCCTGAAACTGGATGGAATTCTTCTCATCAGAGTCCTACCATGGGCTTGGGAACTGATAACCTTTTACTTTACAAAATCACAGCTGACAACCATGGCTATTTTTGCATGCACACATTGCTGTGCACTGGAAAACAAGTATTTGAATTCCAGTTTCTACCACCGGCAAGTAAGTCTGCTTATTTTAGACTAACACATTTTAAAAGCACTCGAGGTCTCACGCAATACAAGTATACCTTAAAAAGAGTTGTATTTAGAGAAGAGACAGTTGCAGTGGCTCAAAGCAGAATGAACAGCAAAACATTGAATGGGAACCATCCACAGTACCCAGTCAACACAATTCAGTCAAATTCCTTAGTTAAACTTACTATTCCAGTCCACTCTACTGAGATTGCCAATCACACTAGCTTTTTGAGACAGAAAAGCTCAACACTAACTACACAAACTATTGACTGCCTCCACAAGTTTTAATTACACTATCAGCAAGACTGCATTCTTCAGGCCCTGAAACAGCCTAGGATATTACCTGCCTGTACTCCTTCATAAAGGAAATATATATGGAAAATGACAGGCTTTTGTTTTTTCAAAAAACATGCATGGGCTTCCCATAATAATCACTTCTTCCGTAAGACGTGGCAGGAGTCTGCTTTAGGTCAAACCAGGAAGCAGACAGAGACACTTGGTGACATGACACAGAGACATCTACGTTCTCCTCTGCTGTCATCTGGCTCTCCAGATTTCCAGTTCTTAGGGTACTGAGTAAAATTGTAAACATCACATTTCTTAGAGAATCCATCTATATCTGCACCAAGTCCAGAAAAAATAACTAATAAAAATATAAGTAGGCACTATTTTGAGGGGAGTTAACTTCCATGATCTAAATTATGATCACCTAGATGACTGAATAATGAACCATTTTATCACTGTGTAGTAACATGTGTCTCCCTCAGATGCCAGGACATGGTAAGAGGGCAGTTATTCCTCCACCTCCAAGATCATAATGCACCACAACCACCTACAAAACTTCCCTATATCACACAGTGAAATTCTAACATGCACCTCTGATAGGTGCATATCTAAGAAATACCTTTTCCCAAATGTTAACAACTGCTCTGTAGAACTACATAAATTTACAGCAGCTATAAAGCGACTAGAGGCTGTTCAGAGAGTCAGAGAGATACTACTCTAGCGGGCTCACATTTGCAAGATCTTCTTAAAAACTGTAAGACTACAAACTTTCTTTAAAACATATTCAAAGACTAATTGTATGGAAAATAGTATCCAAAGCATACTGTTATGTCTGTATTTTAAATTGGTCCTCTCTCAAGTGCATCCAAATATTAAGAGCACCACATGATCACAAGGATGTTCAAAAGTTACAGCTAATGTTGACTTCCAAAATGAGTTTGGACTACACTGGCAGTAGAACCGTCAGGAGACAAAATTATCTTTACTGAGACCAATTTCTGATTTAAATTCTTGTCTTTACTACATCTTCTAATAAGCCCTCCAGCATGGAAGGACAAACAAGACAGTAATCTTACATAAGCAGCACGACACATATGGTAACTCATTACAATATGCTACTAGAAGTAGAGTCATTTAAAGTCTGCATTTACATAGTGATCTTCTGTATCATATTGTAATTGATGAGAATGATTGCATAAAATTTACTCCTCAAGCAATGGTATATCTATCATATCTGCGCAGGTAACACAGACACTAGAGTTGATTGTTTCTTTTGCAGGTTGTATCATTGCAAATGACATTCTACAGAACTTCAAAGGTTAGATAAAATGTATAAACAAAGTTTAAATCCTTCTTCTTGGGGTAACTAGTAACTGCCTGGTCTTTAGCCACGATCCCAGTGGACTGTATACAATGCTACATTGAAAAATTATTCAATAAACTTGTGAAAGTTTAAAATATTCTGTCACTGTGGAAATTACCCACTACATACAATAAATCATGGAGTGATGTTGCCCTGTTTACTGCATTATTACTGTCCAGATTCTGTGTGGTGATGATAGAAATATGGACAGAGTATAATCATAACTCCATGTAGTAAGTCTCGAATCACAATGCGCTTACAGTTACAGATACGTATACTAGGGCAGGCTAGACTCAAAACGCTCACTAACATGCCAGGATGTGATGAATTTTAACATGAATATAGTGTTACAGAACAAGTTTAGGTAATGTTACTACAACTTCATACATTAAACTTTAATTAATTTCTTGACACCGTGGCAAAGTTATCATTTATCTTTTTGCAATCTGTATTGCCTACAAAAAATAAAAAAAAAAATGTTTTAACTTGCCACACTTACCCTCGGTGGCCCAATAATCATGCCTGTCCATCTGGTAAGTGTCATATCTTCATCATCTTCAAGGCCCCAGCTTACTGTACCATCACCTACTCCTTTCTGACCTTCTTCAAGTTCTTCCAATAAGCGAAAATTACGAGGTACTTTAACTAGAGAAAATGGAAGAATGTAATTAATGTTGGTCACAATAAGAAAATGACGGTAAATGATTTGTTTTTGTATTTTATGCATGAATAATTACAGAATCACAGAATTGGTAATGTTGGAAAGGACCTCTGGAGATCATCTAGTCCAACCTCCCTGTTCAAGCTGCGACACATCCAGGCAGGCCTTGAATATATCCAGAGAAGATATTCAAGGAGACTTCACAACCTCTCTGGGCAACCTGTTCCAGTGCTCTGTCACTCTCACAGGGAATAAATTCCCGCTCACGGTCAGGCAGAACTTCCTGTGGTTCAGTTTGTGCCCACTGCCTCTTGTCCTGTCACATGGGACAACTGAAAAGAGTTTGGCCCCGTTCCCCTGACACCCTCCCTTCAGGTACTTGTACACATTGATAAGATCCCCTCTCAGTCTTCTCTTCTCCAGGCTAAAGAGGCCCAGCTCTCGCAGCTGTTCTTCATAGGGGAGATGCTCCAGCCCTCTGATCACCTTTGCAGCCCTACGCTGGATTCTCTCTAGTAGTGTCATGTCTCTCTTGTAGTGGGGAGCCCAGAACTGGACACAGTACCCCAGATGTGGCCTCACCAGGGCTGAGTAGAGGAGGAGAATCTCCTCCCTCAACTTGCTGCAACACTCTTCCTAATGCACCCCAGGAGACCATTGGCCTTCCTGGCCACAAGGACACATTGCTGGCTCACGGTCAACTTGGTCCTTCTCTGCAGAGCTGCTCTCCAGCAGGTCAGCCCCCAGCCTGTAGTGGTGCACGGGGTTATTCCTCCCTAGGTGCAGGACACTGCACTTGCCCTTGTTGAACCTCAGGAGGTTCTTCTCTGCCCAACTACCCAGCCTGTCCAGGTCTCTCCGAACAGCAGCACAGCCTTCTTAGGTATCAGCCCCTCCTGCCAGTTTGATATTGTCAGCAAACTTGCTGAGGAGGCACTCTGTCCCTTCGTGCAGGTCACTGATGAATGAGCTGAACAAGACTGAACCCAGTACTGTCCCCTGGGGAACTCCACTAGCCATTAATTATTGAATATATTTTCAAAACTTAACAAAACATATCCTGGCTGAATTTATGCAGCACTCAAATTGTTTTGAAGTGACTAGCCTCTCCACTGGAAGCTAGTTAGTACCAACTGATAGCAACACAAACTATAAAAGAGAAAATAAGAGAGCTCTCTTTAGTTTGAGATTGCTTAATTCAGACCTTTCTCTTTCTCAAGTACAGCACTGTTTAGAGCCAATACATTCCAAAAATCAATTCACTGTCAAATTCTACTCAACTGCAATCTTGATTAAATTGACAGGCTAAATTTCTTCCAAAAGTAAGGAAAGTCAAAGAATGCAACATTTAACACGAATGATCTTAAGAAATGTAAACTGTAACAGAAAGACTAAAATCAATTTCACTTGATTGATACAAAAAAAAAAAATCAAAGAGACAAGTATCTGAAAAAAAATCAGAAATTAAGTCTTTTTTAGTCCAGTGATTATTATTCACACTTAACAAAAAAAATTAATTAAATTAATTAAAAGATTAACTTCTTAAAGAGATATAATGATGTTCATAACAGAATATGAAGACATAGGGGCTCTACAGAGCACTCATTAATATTCACTTACTAAACTGGTATTACTCAATTCTGATTATTATACATAAAGACAGATAGATGCTGACAGGTATAAAAAAAGGGGAAGCTTAACTGCTTTACATTACAGAACATAACATTGTATTGCAGCATTAGTGTAAGGAAGAAGGATAACTAATACTCATGCATGCAATCAAGACACAATTATTTTCAAATACAAAATACACAATGATGTAGCAGCAATATTACGATAAAACAAAACTTCAATGTGATTATGGCCACTTATCAAGTTTTCCGTTATTTTTACTAGCGAGCCTTTTCTTCTTCTTTTTTTTTTTTTTTTTTTTTTTTTTTTTTTTTTTTTTTTTTTTTTACTGAAAGAAACCAGGTAGTCTGTAAAACTAAAACTTTAAAACTGGGTACATACAGAGGTCTTAGCAAGGAACATACACTGTGCTAGTTTGAAAAAGATGAGGATCAAAGAAAAATACCCATCATATCAGTCCCTTACTGCTGAGGATCTACGTTTGACACTGCCACAGTCCGCATTCCAACCCATAAGTGCAAAGAATTAATGCCAAAAGTGTATAATGTGAATATGTTCCCATATGGATGAGTATGAATAAACATACTCTTGAACAACTACTTAAATAGCTTACCCTTCCCAATTATGGTTTCTCTTAAAATGCATTTGAAACAGTTATTTTTATAACACATATTAGGAAGTGGCTCCTAAAAGCTTTAGGAACAAAAAGTCTCCAAGTAATAACTTCCCCAAATTCTCAGGAAAAAAAAATAAAGAAAAAAAAAAACATTAAGACTACACATCAGGACAGTATAAAGAAATTAAGTCACTGGCAGGGTGTCTCTTTCTCTTGTGTTGGTATTACTGCTCATCTGAGCTCCCAATGTACTTCAGCTTGCTAACTGAGCAGAAAATTATACATTTGGGTTAGTCTCCTGACAGTTTAACCAATTGACCCAGCTCTGAGAGCTCAGACAAGTACCAGCAAACACTCAGATTATCTTGATGCAAAACTACATTTTAAGGGAGTTAAACTACTCTTAAAGCTTATTTTCACAGATAAGCATTCACATACAATTACATCAAAGTGTTAGCACAATAAGCATCGAGAATTGTTTCATTGTAAAATGAATTTTGTAAATTTGGCTTCCCTTTGTGAGAGGATTCTTGAGCACCTTCAGTAAACAAGAACATGACCTCCAAATACTCAATTACAAAGGCATTTGGAGATCTGTGTAACATCTCAACATTGTTTTCTTAATGCCTCTCAATTCAGTTTTACAGTGCATATCATTTCTCTCTACTTTAGCATAGATCTTCTTGGAATGCTTGACTGAAATTCATTTGTTCATTTCCACAGACCCATCCTGACTTCTTATTAGTATTAGATCTATGCACTACACTCATTTAATTCAGATTAAGTATGAGAACAGACATTCACACTTCTATCATACTATTACTGAAGAGTACGAAGTTTTTACTTTTGTTCCATATTTGTATATGTTCTAACATAGAGTTCGCCCGTAAAATATTAACGCTAACCTTTTATTTTCCCAACTTTTTTAAACCAGCAGGATAAACTTACACCATATCAGTGTTTAGTATCACATGACTGAACAGCTTTTGACTGGTTCACAGAGCCTCAAAACAACATACCTGAGCATCCAATGATTATCTTAGACCTCTCCTGTGGCTTAAATCCACCATTTCTCAGAATTCTGCTCTGAGCATAAGATTTCCAATTTACAGTTTACTTCTTTAAAAAGCACATAAAAGATGCAAGCAAATAAGCTTTAAGTTTCACTCTGATCTATTTTAATCACCTTTCAGTGCAGTTGAGATGACTCAAAACACACTTGCTCTGTCACTTACTGGGCTCTTCCTTCAGCTGAACTGGCACACTAATGTAGCAAAAAGCTACTACTTCTTTCTGCAAAAGTCAAATCTGACCAGTTAACAAACTGAATTGACTCAGGAAGAAGGATCAACAAATGTCAGCTGACTGGCAGTGTCTTTAAATGCCTTCCTTTATGAAAAAGTGGGTGTAGGGATGAGGGAACTTTCTGTGCCTAAAAACCGTTACACTGGTTCAGCTGCATCATAAAACTGTAGTCAACACAAAACCACAGGAGATGACAGTTATGAGAAAGTAACAAACTTTTATGACTGTCCAGTGTTTATCACATTTTTTCGCACTAAGTAGTCTGTGCTCACTAATTCCCGCAAGGTAGAATACAGAACTTCCTAGCAGTGAAGGACTTGGGAAACCTCCAGAATGTGTTCAGTAAATAACAGACCATCTCTGCAAAAAAATGAAAACATCCAAACATAAGAGTGCCATCCTACCTGCACTCACACTCCAATCAGTGCTTGAATCAGGCAGCAAAACACTGCTCTGAAGCGAAAAATGAGTCAAAATATTGGGAGTGAGAGGGGGGATGCGAAGGGGCAACCCACAGAGATTTCAAAAAATTCCCCCCCCCCCAAAAAAAAAACACTTTAAAAATCCTAGGGAGGGAAAAAAAGTAAAAAAAAAAAAAAAAAAGATCTTCACTAAAACTAGAATTCAAGATCTTCACTAAAATTGGACCAAAATACATGAAAACAGCTTCCCTTTCAGAAAATTACACAATCTGTCAACATTTAAGCTGGACACATTTTAAATGACTGTTTAAAATAAAACTGTTTCATAAGAGCACTTCTGTATACAAGCTGTTTAGTTCACTTTTGCAGACATATTCTATTATTTTACTTATACATTCATAGGAAGTACACAAGCTCTTACTACCTATCTATCCAATCCTGTAATAATTCAAGATCTGGACAACAACCACCCCTTGTATCTCCAAAAAGATGCCTTCAATGGCTGTCAACTAACAGCAGTGGAGGAGAGCAAGAAGCTGTGCACATCTTAACTATGAGTATCTATTACAGCTTTTTGCAACAAAGAATTAATAGGTCTCTATTCTCTAGCTTACAAAAAACAATAAACTACTTATTTGTTCCTGGAATACATGATTAATGTTTTATCCTCAATACTTCTAAGTTCCATTTGAAGTTAGTATTGAATGTTTTATTTCAAAACTATTGTTCACGATTTGTGACAAGTGACTTCAAAATCTTTCAAAATTAACACAGTAGATTAAAAAGCAAAAAATAACAAAATCCCGTTACCTTTACAGTGATTGTCTTAAGAACTTTACCAGTAAAATGAATTGGAATTAAATGCTACTGCTCTTTTAAGAGTCCACCAGTAGAGTAGTGCATTCTATGGGTTTGCTTTAGTCATGCTTTACAGAAAATAAATCCACTTAGTTTGAAGAACTTGTCCCAAATATGAAGTAGAAATTCTTATTTGTATCACTATTTCACATACTTGAGAGAGCATAACTTAAATTTGCACATTATAGGTGTACACACAACTTGCAGTTTTATCTCTAATTCAGACAATACTATCCAACAAATATTTGTTAAGAACTTTGAAGTATTCCTAAAGGAACTAAGAATAAAAATCAGTGTCTCATTTACAGAATTTGGACAATGAACCAACACCCTCGTGTTCCAGTTAAACAACCCAGCCAAATATTACTTTCCCCAACTCCAGCTGCTGAAGAGACCACTAACTCGCTTCACACAGGAGCAGACAGGTCTCCCCCTAAGAGCCATCCCTCAGTTAAACCCTATCGCTTCCAAGGGAAAGGGATTAAAGCAGTCGTGCGATTTTATCAGTGGCAAAGCTCCAGAAAAAGTAATCTCCAGTCAGTAGCTACGATTAATGGCTAGGTACAGCACTGCACCCAGTATACCTATTTGCAATGACTAAGGCTCTCTATGTGAAAATATACCTGGCTTCAACAAGATTAAAAACAAAACAAACAAAATTCCTTTTTCCAGTTTATCTGCAAAGCTTATGACACTGTGGATTTTACTGCCTAAATGCATCCTGACTCCCCCCTGCCCTGCCCCAAAAATCACACATATCATTTGTTAAAAAGTACTTAGCAAATTTTCAGAGAGTTGAAGCAAAAATATTTCACCTCTTACAAAAAATCCACTCAAGCTCAAATATACCAGTTGTTCTTAATTTAAAATTTTAATCTTTAATCTAGACTACAGCAAATGATAGCTATTTGAAGTGTGAAATCATCAATGAAGTTAATGCCTTGAAACAATGAGAGATAAACAAAAAAGGAATCAGTAAATAAAGATTTAAATTTAGTGGGAAGTGGTACCTCTCAACAGAAATCAGATATGTTTTTACTTTTAAAAATATGGAGCTACTTCAGATATCATGTTCTAGATCACCAAATTTTTGGTGATAAAATGAGAAAGAAAGAAGAGAATAAGAACAAAGAGCTATACTACACAGTGCAAATAAGTTACATTTATAATTCCACCCAAAATCTGAACAATCTGAAAAAAAAATCTGAAAGAAGAAGAAGAAAAAAAAAGAATCTTCAGGATCCTTTACTAGGGCCAACAATTTTTACTGGCGCAATAAAGGAGAACTGAACAAGATAAAGATTTTCTAGATGGACTTGTTCTTGTCTTTATGTTCCATGCTAATGCCAGAATACCTACTAGTATAGATTTAATCGGGATCAAGAGAGAACACACAACTGCATTCATGTCAGATTTGACAGAGCACACAGGCAATATTAATCTTGTTTTAAAGACATTTATATTGATGCAGCTCCTTCTCTAGCCATATACATCAGTTTAAACTTAAGCGCGCTACACTGACATAACTGTGCCCTTACAGATACATGCATTAATTGCTTTAAAATGCACTTAGGCTGGCAACGTTTTGGTTTAATGCAATAAATTACGGAATATTTCAGCAGGTATTTGCCTTTCTGTAATTTCAAGCTAAGCAATGCAAGAATGAATACTTTTTGATGTCACTCTGAGCAATCTATCTGTTAGAAGCCGAAGGAAAATTATATTCCCATGCTCTTCTAGACCAAATGAATTAAATTTAAGGAGTGTTCAGACTAAAGCAACAGAAGTGATATAACAAACTGAAGAAACTGACATATGCTAGACTAAGGGCTTAACTTGACTTAAGGAACGGGCAAGCACTTAACTGAAAAGTAAGTGTTAGCATGTTGCATTGAACCTAGGAGTCCAAACTGCCCATATGTCATTCACGGCAAGAGGCACAAGTGTGATAATCCACACTCTTCTCTTTTCTCTGCCCCTTATAAAAGGGAATCGTAGTTCTAACCTTTCACAGACTGGCTCACACACTGAAATATGAGGTTTTCTGTCCCCCATCCCCCAAACTATTTTTCATAATCACTATATTTTCCAATATCCCTATCACCATTCAGTTCCTCATAAAAATCTTCCTCTGCTCTTGGCCTCAATCACTCCTGAACCCTATGTTTGTAATACCAGCTTTTTACCACAGTAATACTGGCACATCATACTGAAAACATACTCCCAAACACAGCTCTAGAAACAAGTCTCTGTACTGACCCAAGAACAAGCTGTATCAATAAAATAATGTATATTAGCCCTGCTAGCATACTTCCAGGGATGTTATTCTTCCTGAGATAGCTGTGTCAGCAAAGGTCTATAGCAGGGAAAATTTTGAATGTATGCATTACTTTCTACCCATTTACTTTTAGCTAATGCAACCCTAGAAAAATATAAATATAAATGATAACCAAAAAGAAAAAGCAAACCCCATTTAACGGCTCCAGGATGACCAAAAAAACAACAACAAAACAGTTTTAGATGATCAGGAGTGGGTAACAGGGTGTTAGCCTTGCAAATTCTAGATTCTAGGCCATTAGCTATTTTTTTTTCCTGAGGCAGGGAGGAGAAGAAATAAAAAGTTCCAAAAGAAAGACACAGAAAATGACAAGTTTCTTTCAGCCTGAACAAGAAGTCTTGCTTTGGATAAAACATAGCAAGGAGCCAACGTATTATTGATATTGTACTAAAATAAGTAAAGTACACAAATATAAAGGGTCTACTTTATTTCCCAATATCATTTATTTTCAAATTGAACAAAGTAATTGCACAGAAGATGCACTTAGCACAGTACACAAATTCCCAGAAAACTTCACCTATATTCTGTCCTTCAAGGAAAAAAAATAAATAAAATAAAAGAACTACCATCTCTGAGGTATTAACAGAAAAACATACCAACAAAAACCATCCAGAAAGCCTCTAGTAGCCCCTGAAATGGGAGAAACAAACAATAGGGAAGAGGACTGTGCACATGTAAAGTCCTATTTTGGACTTCACATGGCCAAAAAAATAATCACTCTTTGTGGAAATAATTTTTAATGATTGCAATTCTATATTTACATATATTTATTTAAAATGTATATATTTATAAATATTTTATTTAGTTTTAATAATTATAGAACACACACTTCCCTCAAAAATCTGCTTTAAGAATATGATCTAGATTTTTGTTTTTCAGTTATTCTGCTCATACCATGTACCTTTTACCCAGTGAAAGATTCTGTGAATACACAGAACAAAAATGATTAATCTACTGCCAGGAACTTAGTATCAAAGTGTATTACCAGGCTTACTGTAATTACACCATAATTATTATCTGAGTTGGATCACAGTAACCTGGTTCCACAAGCCAACAGTATTTTTAATAACTTGCATATTAACAAAGTTGGGCATGAGAGTTCAGTCTACAGAAGAACTCCATTGCTACCACTAGTAATAGAATGCAACAATTATGTAGTGTTTTTTTAAAAATCAAAAATGCTAAAAACAAACATAGTAAAGGTGTTTCTAATAAGCAAGAATCATGTTGCTTTCTTGTACAAGGCAAATAAGAGATCTTGGCAAAAAAGCAATACATTTTTCCAGTAGCTTAGAAAGCATCCAGCTGCTGCTGTAGAGCTCAGTTTATAAATCAACACTACCGCAGACTATGCAACACGCAATGGGTCTGCACTGAGAAAACCATAACTTTACTTAATGAGTTCGATATATATTGAAGTTTTTGTTCAATGAGACTTCCGCTTTCTTACAACTATAGACACATCCCATTTCATTTAACTGCCTTACAAATAAATTTCATACTTTCATAATTTCATATACAATTCTGTATAGCAATACTACTTACCCATAAAGTTACATTTACTATGCATTGTTCTCATCTACTTTCTCCAGTCAGTATGTTCTAAAGTAATGAAATTCAGACATCAGAATACTCTGCATTAACAGCTTTTATTTTAAATTAAGAAAGCACTATATTGTCCTAAATGAAGGCAGTGAACAGCAGTATTTGAACCACATAATTGCTCAGGATGGTAAATTAGGTACTAAATGACTGCAGCATCTAATGGTTAAAACATCACAATAACTTAAGTAAATATTTTCCACAAGAATTTTCCAATCATCACTGATTTAGTCATATAAAAAAATACAATCATTCCTATCAATGACAATGAAATAAAAAAGGACTTATTAAAGTACACAATATAGACGACATAAAAAGACAACACAGAGACCCAGCAAACACTCACTGCTTCTGAAATAATGGGCAAAGAAGACAAACCCAGCTAAGCTTAACTGTGGAAATCTTCAATAAACACATAGACTTAAAGAAAAATAGATCTGACATAATCAGGTAAAAATCCACTTCCATATAAGATAAAACTTTTCAACCCTCCCCCCCTCAAAAAAAAATGAAACCTCTTTAAATTTGGGCATTAATAAGAAAACTGATTATCAGCTTATAAATTTGCACAATTCAAGTAAGCAGATGCCTCTTAATTGACAAGTAGAGAGCAACTAGTCTTGTATTCAATCTGTTTAATGTTTTTTATGATTCAGAGTCCATTTTACTACAATCCTAAACTGTCAGAAATACGGTATTAATGCCATTGTACAAGCATTAATTACAGAAATCACCTGCACTCAAAGGAACTGATGAGATGAGTACCAAATGAGCTACTTGCCTTCACAGGAATAAAATGAGATATATACACACATACACACACGTATATATAAAACATAATTATAATATAAAACATAGCGACATATACTTGACTGTAGGAACTCTTGGTAACCTGGTTAACTATTTTCTGCTTTTTATAATATTTAAAATTTAAAATTATAATATTTAAAATTTAAAATACTATTTTGAAAACTTAAGTTGGAAGACTCAAGGAGTAGGTGTAATTCTAGGAACTGCACTGAAGTTACCTGGTTTTTGAAAAATAGGTCAAAGTATGGCATTCCATCAGTTTTGAGGAGTTTGTTTTATTTCCTTTTAAAGACACTTCACCTGCTGAAACACGGGAATGTTTCTCAGCAGAAGCCAGTAAATAGTCACAGCAACGTTAAAATTATAGACCTTAATCTTAAAACCTACCTTTTGGTTAAAGCTATCTAAAGTGATATTTCTTTTCAGAACAACATTAGTGGCAATATTTATGTACTTCACACAAAAGAAAATTTTATCTTTGTTGGTATCTTAGCAGACAGTTCAGAGCTAAAGCTGGGTCACATGGAGAAACTTCCACAGAAGTCTCTTTCATGTTTGGGTCTAGCTACAGCCATAAACATTCTATATGTAGTTACATTAAAAATACAGCTAATTAGAAACCAAATTTTTTTTCCATGTTCACACAGTTGAAGTCTCAGATTTTTATGGCATCACAGAACGCATCTTTTGGATGAATGGTAGAAGGCCTGGATGGGTGTCTGTGCCTTTTGCTTATTTTTTTTCCTTAAACACGAGTGTTTGTGTTCTACCCTAAAGAAATAATTTCATTAAAGACAAAAGGTAGATGTACAGAAGTAGATTTTCTCCCTTAATTTCATTTTCATTATGCATGTTCATAATATGATGTCAGTTAACTGCTAGCAGTAATAATTTTAAAAAGATAAATTCTAAATAGAATAATAGTACAATGTATTTGGTTTGGGGATGGAAAGGAAATTAGTAGTTGGGACTTTCATAAACAAACACCTGATTTACAAACATAATTTAGAGCAACTTCAACTACAAATCTTGATAGTGGAGTAATGGACCACAGTCTATTAGAACCACAGAAGTGATATCCACTTATTCAACGTGCTTCAATTTGTGTTGCTTTCACAGCAAGAATGAAGCCTTGAACTTGACTTCTCCAGCACAATGAACACTTCAAACGTGAAACTTCATAATGTTTGTGCAATTTTAGGTTTTATTAATTATGTTCGGAAGTGCGAGAAATTACTAGCAAAATAAATAGGTCCATTATCAAGATATCTCCACTGAGGAAGTGTCTCCATCTTTCCTCTTATCCTGCCTCTTAGGTTACTAGACAGCAGTGAAATAACTGCTCCTATTAGCTTTTGTGTTCTACCAACTCTGCTCAGGGAAGGTTTTCATCAGATTACTTACTCAAGGCAGCCTTCTAGACAGAACTCCTCCTATGATAGCCAACAGCCTCCAGGAAGATACTACACCTATTCAGTTTTTACTCTAACCATATCAATGCACACTTCTCTCTCCCATTTTTCCCTACTCCCCACAGACACTCTTTTCCCCTTACCTTTCTCAGAAGAGTGGCTGACACAGAGGGAAATAAGGCTGCCATTAGTTACTTGCTTCATGAGAGCTGCTCCAGCCTTGACCAACATCTGGGGAGAGACCATTTCTCACAAATCCTGGGAAGGTTATCAATTCTTCACTATATCTCCTTAACAAAGCTTCACTACCTCACTGAAAAACCTTCGTTCTCCATCTACTGCAGTTCAACTTCAAAATATCCTCTTACCTCCCGTTTTTTTTAATGTAGAAACAATACCTTAAACATCCCAAAGTTGTACAAGGTACAACAGTAAAGTGCAACAGCCATCACATGCACGTCAATAAGCATAAGCACATAGAACAGCTAAGATCAGACAGATGCACACAGAGAATATAGTCCACCTCTGAGAGATGTTCCAGCTTGACTCAACCTTACTAGCTATTCATATGGGTGTAACAACACTTACAGTTTATTTCAGTCTATCTTTACATTTTCACACAAACATGACCACCTTCAGTAGAGTCACTGGTAAAGAATGACTGACTATGCTCATACAAATACACCTTTGAAGAGGTTTGCTTCATTACTGTTACATATGTTATTAGACTACAAATCAGAGCATAAGCAAGCTTTAGAAAAAAAAGGAAAACCTTGAAGAGTTCTCCCACAAATAGCTTCATTCAGAGTAACTGAAGTTATCACACTAATACAAATCCGTAAGTTTGAAAAAAAATAGACTGCAGTCACAATAAAAAACAATGTATATAATTTACTTAAAACTTATTTATTTTATAAATTTGCACCAGTATTAGTGGTATAAATATATCAGTTGAAGTATATTCAAGTGCAAGTTTTCTACTATAAACAAGACCACTGTTAACAGGTCAGACACTGCATGTCCAGCTGTGGCTAACTGTAAGAAAAAAACATACAGGAAGCAAACAGTTAAGTCACTAACTATCTCATCACTGACACCCAAGCTTGTTTTGGTGAAGAGTGCAGATGAACAGGCTGACTGTGGATTAAAAAGCTAACTCTCTATATGCAACAAAGGAATGAAACACAGATGAGATACTAAACGGTGCAATTGATTTCCTTAGCTTTTACTACATGAAGTGGAGGATTAGGAAAAATGACACACTTTGATGGCTTATCAAGTTGAGAATTTTATTACTATTCAGACTTCTTTTACAAAACAATGTAGTGCAGAAAACTTGGAAAGCAAAGTTAGTTTAACACAGATACAAGTGACTTCAAAAAATAATATAAATATTAATTATGATTTAATCATTCTACGGAATCAAGATTAATTGCTCAGTATCCGCTCAATTCTTGCAAGTTTCATTTTAAATGTGAGATTGTGCTAGCAGAGAGGATAAAGGATTTCAAACACATACTTTCTAAGCTGACTGCCTTTTTAATGTAAAAATTTTTGTTTCATGTAAAAGGACAGGAGAATTGGAAAACTAGAGCAACACAGCAGAGGCCAAAATTTCTTATCATGAAATGACTTTCACAGGGTCTGCTTTAATAGGAAGCAATAAAATCTGTGACCCAGATAACACGGATTTAGTTTAGCAAAGCTGTAAATCTGTCTAAACAGGTTACAAATCATTGATTAGCAAACAGTTAGACTCGCATAAAGGTCCTTTCTAACATGACTCAGCATCCACTAACAGTCCAAAGCATAAAAATCTTTTCTCTATAAAAAACAAATACTGTGATCTGTCATTATTGCTGTGATTTCACATAACTTTCAGTTACAAACCTGAGTATATTCTTTAAGGATGTAATCAACAAATATGTATCATTCATCAATATACTTACAGTAACGAGACTTGTCACTAGATTGCTTTCCTATGCTATTTGTGTGATAATCATATTTAAACCTTTGAGACAATGCATATAGATAACTACAAACTGAAATTATTTAAAATTTACATGATCACAGATTCTACTTCAGTGAGAAGAAAAAAAAAGATTTTCTTCCTTGAAAAAGTTCTAATCAATGTGGATAGAATTAAGATAATTATTAACACTGTATTGGTATTTTGAGTAAAGGACACTGCTTTTACATGTACTTTTATTCAAGCGAATTTCAAATGCACTTAGCTTAATGTTTATGAATAGCTACAGATGCAATAAAAGATGTTTTCTTTTTCTTGGTACAGTTAAACATGCCCAATGGAATAATTTTTTTAAAAAAGGGACAATGAGTCTAATTTATCTAGATATTAAATTTCATTTTATTGACATCATTAATGTCGTTTTCTAATCTAGTTGAAGCTTCTGATGACACAAAGGATTAACTCAAAGTTCTAAAGTTTTATGTTGCTGTTGAAGGTTCCATTTGGGGCAAAATGCTAGCCAGAATTAATTCAGTCAGTTTATATTACTTGAGAAATATCACACATTTAAAAATATAATACAAGCATGTGTTATTACAAATGTAAAGCTGTCACACTGATTTTGAGGTTTTTGTATTAACATACTGATTCTGTTCAACATATTGCTCGAATTACTGTCCAAATGACAAAAATAAAGAAAAACATTCTTTTGGGCAGAAGGCAGGGCAGCATACTGCAATCCTTCCGAATATAGCTTGGATCACCACTATTTTGAATGCTTTCTCACTAGCATCTTCTTGTCTCTTCAAAAGCCACTTTGAGGCTCCCACAGGCTAATTGAGATAGCAAGGAAACAAAATCTAAGCACATTTGGTGACACTAGTAATTGACCTTGAACTAGTACTTTAGATAAATTTAGTTACTAAAGGACTTAAATACTTTTAGTCAGATGAAGTATACGCCATACTCTAGGAAAAAACCTGTTAAGAATGGGGAGTAAGAGGAGAAAGGGTCTGTCAACAAAACAAGCCTGAACAATTTCATAAGAAGTACTTCCTCTACCTTAGGAAAAAGTCTTTCGTAAGGCAAAACACCACAAGCAATAAAAGTATGCAGGTAATTCAACTCCCACTGACTATTCATGAGATTTAGGAACCTAATTCTCACATAAAAGAAGCCTTCTCATTTGTGCTTAGATTTATACTATGGATCATTTCTCTCCAAACACTGAAAGACTAATCTTATTGAAATTTTTTATTTTGTGTCTCCATCCAGGCTAGAATTTTCTCAGATTGCATAATATAATTTATATATGCATTTTAATATTATACCTAGTATCTGGTAACATCCTTGAACTTCAAACAAATTCTTAAAAAAAAAAAAGTGGCCTATCTTGTAATCTTCTATTTATTTACCTGAGAAGCAATGTGTTTAGCCTGTGAGCATACTCTTGCCTAGCCATCATGGCACAAAAATGTAAGTTGGGGCATGTATTTAAGACAGAACTGTAAAAACAACATGAGACAGCTGAATGGTAAGGGAAAAGCTCTCAGAAGAAATACAGTACTTTGCCTATATATGCTACAAAATGGGAAAGCACTGAAGGTCTATATATAACTTAACAGTTATTTGTGAGCAAAATTGTTTTCAACCCAATTTATGGTTTGTCAAGACATTTTACACTGGCAGAACAATACCAGTTGCAATTCCTCGTGCATAGGACAGGATGTAAAAATGCCCCACACAAAGACTGCTGTCTCTCAGAATACAGTATTTTACTACTTTTGTTTTCTCTGACTACTTGCAGCTTTAAGAAATCTCTTCTTACAGAGCTAAAAATATAAATATACAGAACAAGGTTTATGAGGACTGTAAAATTTTCAACATCTTTTTTACTGACTTCTTAGACAGATTTGGGACAAGTGATTAAAAATATCATAGAGGCATAACACAAAAATACAAAGGAGGTATAATCCATCCTGAAAAGGTAAAATATACCTTATTAGATATACAACAGAGGACCATTCAATCCACAAGAAAAGTAACACTCCAATTGATAAGATGAAAGGAGAAACCTATTCATGATGAGTATGAGGATATCTAGATACAAAGCTAATTGTTTTCAATAAGGAAAAGATATTCTTTAAAGTACTATTCCTACATCCGTTTATGAAAAAACTCCAAAGAAGAGTCTCCAAACAGGGTATGGTGATCCATCAATCTCTATGCCCACCACAGAGAAAGACATCAGGAATCGAGATGACATATAAGGGATTTAATGGAAAGTATTATGAAGTCCTACCTCACATTATGGAATCATCTTCAGTGGAAGTTTTTAAGAAAAGGCAAATGAACAATAACAACAACTTGCCAGAAGAGACACACTCAGGCCTTGCCTAACAGCTCAGGGAATTAGATTAAATGCCCTCACGATCATTTCCAGGCCTTCATTTTTAATATTAGCCTCTTCACAGCTAATGTTTTGTCATGCACAATTCTTAGAACAGCTTTCACCACCACTAAATATTTAAAAATAAAAGCAAAAATCAAACTGAAGAAAATAAGACGTCGACAATGAGCATTATGCCACTTCTGTTCAAAGAACTGGTCATACTGAAATTCAATGAGAAAGTTGTTTATGCATGGGCAAGGCAGTTTGGATTTTATAGAAATCGTATTTGTTTGGGATCTAGCAGTGCTCCTTCAAAGACATTTATGCACACTTTCACAGAAGGTTGCTTGTGATTACATACTCTAAGTAAATCAGGAGTAAATGTAAATTAGCCCTCTTCTCTCTCCCCCAAGCTACTTCAATCCTCAGTGGAAGGAGAGGACAACCTTTAATAGCCCAGAGTAAGAACATGTTACTACACACTGCAATCTTAATTCTCATGTTTTCATACATAAGTTGTAATAACAACTTAGTGACACGATCACTGCATTAAGAATACATTCATATTCTTAAATACATACCTTATATACATAAGGTACTTTTAAGTAAATTCAAAATTCTGGAAATGCAAAAAAATAACTCCTTTTAATGCTGTTATTAATTATTTTCTCTTTCTTAAGTTGCATAAGAGGTTTTAAATAGTATACTTTGGTAATTTTTTTTAACCTGAAAACATATTAAATGATTTTTCTCTATAAAATAAGATCAATAAAATGCGTCTCCAGCTAACCAATCTGAAATCAACAGATTACATTTCAACAACAGCCACTCTCTTCTTAGAGAAATTAATTTGCCTTTTTTCCCAAGAGCATCCACACAAATAACATAGGTTTGGATGAACTGAACTGCAACTTAAAAATGAATTTCTAGGTACTGTAATATTTACATTTGAAATTAACCAATAGAGGTGATTTTAGAAAACTGTATGATACTTATTCTGCAACAATATAATGCTGACATACACAGTTCCTTTAGAACATATGAAAGGACAGTTATTGTCAAATATATTACTTTTTCTGAAATGCATGTATTTTTAATGTGCTGGTTCAAAAACAATTTATCTTCAGAAAGAAATATCTGAACTAAGACAACTGACTCTAGTAAAAGTTTTGCTGTTGAGTTCCTTGGGGCTAGAATTCCACTCCTGGACTTCACGCAATAAAAATAATCCTCATTTATTTCAGAAAAATGAGTAAGTTGAACGGTATAGGAAGAGCAGACGAAATTCACTGAGCTAGCTAGAGTTCAGTCTTTTTATTTCTATAGCAAGTCATTCCCTTCCCTCCTCCACAAACAAGTATAACAAACTTTCCTGGCAAGAAGAGTACTTCTGGATGAGTTCTTAGAAAAATCTAAAGTTCTACCTACTATGGGGAAAAAACAAGACACCCCACCATTCCCTAGACCCAAAGCACAATAAGGAGACAACAGTATTTTCCCCATGGAAATAAGTAGTTTGCTTTGGATGCCCTGACTAATTTTTCCAAGCGTTGTGGTGATGATGATTCTGTCTAGTTGTTTCATGATGAATTAAATTTACTAAAATCACTTAAATTTACTAAAAGCATTTAATTTCTGTAACAATGCATGCATGTAGTATTAGCATCTTAGGCTATCTGGGGTAGATTTACATATAAATAATTCTGTACACCTTCCCCATTTTTTAAACTTTAGACATGGCCATATTTCTAAGATGAAAACTACTGCAGTAAATATGTGTATATAGAGGCTTCCAGATATCACATGTAAGACTGCAAAGAATGCGTCTAACAGAAAAGAAACTATGCGTTCAGTCAAAATAGAGCTAAATAGTCTGTAGGAAGACAATAGCTTTTTTGATTATGAATTTTTAGTAACTAGTAATCTAAAATAGCCAGACTGAATACAGCGAGTTGCCAAACGCCAATACTCAATACACATGATGTTGAATAACTTCTTATGTATTACAGAAAACCTCAGGCCAGAGCCCAGGCATAAGCAGAAGCCTTTGGAAGTTGCCGTATAATAAAGCTAATAATAAAACTTCTTTTTAAACTCAGAAACAAAGAAGTATTTCAATAAATGTTGAAACCCACAGGTAAGAAAATACTCAGTTTCTCTAACAGATCCATTCTAACTCAGCTTAGCATGGGCAATAATGCACCTTTTTTGGATTTCTCTTCCTCACCACTCCCAGAGTTCCTCTATGCCCTGCTTTGCTGTAAACTCTCCTGATTCCACTCTCTAAATCCCACTTCCCCAAAGTCACATCACCAAGTGGAGCAGACTCTGCCTATACAAAATAATCTGCACAAGATCTCCTTCTCACAGAATCCACAGTGAGGCACCAAGATCACTTTCAATACACAGAAATTTCTTTTTTATCTTTATAGTCTCTAGCCTTCAATGATCCAATAGACTAGGAACAGAAATAAATTAATTTGACCAACATTCACTCTAGGCTCAATACTGAGATCACTGCATTCCTCTGTCCTGAGCTCTGTCAATCCCACTTACCTCTTAAGAAATCTCAGGGGACAGGAAAGGGGGACAGAATAGGTCCTGAAGCCTTCACCTTTTGCACTAGGGTAAGGATTTTTTATTTTTCAAATCTCTTTTAAAATGAAACTGAGACAGTAGGTCTGTACTTCTTAAATTCTGCATTAAGTACTTAGAGTTGTACTTTTGTCTCTTCCTTTACCAAAATAGTCTGCCATGCAATTGCACAACACATGTTGAGGTTACTGATACAGGATTCTCTCCTGCTCTCAAGTTACAACTTGCAGCTTTTTTCTCGTTACCTGTAAGATAGGCCCTTTGACTCTAGTGTTCACCCAGTGAAAGAGAGCAATACGCTTCACTCCTCCTCCGTTGTTTCCTGAAATGCTGCAGTCAGCACCAAAATTTAGTACCTTCCCCCCCCAAACAAAATATAGGCCTGATACCTTTCCCCCTGCATCAAGGGTCAGGGGAGAGGTAGGACAGTTCTTACTGTAGGCACTACTGCATCTCAACTTTTATACTCACAACACAGGACACTAGCACTTTTTCCTCTAGCATTTTCACTAGGGTAGTGACATGCCCTCCACTCCCCATGCACACATAAATTTATCCATTCCTGCCTCTCAACTGATCAAGTCTCCACTCTACTGCATTAATTACAGAAACCTGATCCCTTTCTTGCACCATTCATTCCTTCGATCAGATTCTCGTAGGGTGCCGCTGCCCTACAGATGTAGCGTGATCGTGACTGAAGCACAGCCTGGCCCGGAGCCCCTACAGATTCCCTTCTCCCTCGAAAGATACCTCCTCCCCGCTCCAGCCCCCTGCCATCAGAGAGCCCCCTCCCCTTCCCGTGAAAGGAGACCTCCCCAGTCCCTGCGAGGGCGTTCCCAAAGCGCAGACCCACCGCCCTGCTTTCTCGCACCAACCCCAGGCCCACCGAGCCCCCCTCACAGACCTGTGGATCCAGCCATCTTGTCCAAACCCCCCCCCACCGGTCCGGGCCTGCACGCGATGCGCGTCACTTCCGCCTGACGCACCGCATCACTTCCCGTACGGCAACGCCGACAGGCAGGGCGGAAGCGGCGGGGGCGGGATGGCGGGGGCGGAGCTGAGGGGAGGGGAAGCCGCGCCCGGGAGCTCTGGGGCTAAGGACGCTCCCGCCCAGGGCGCCAGAACTGGACTACAGCGTATGACTATTTACAAGGAGATACCGAGACACGCATGCGACTGGGTCTCCCTCGACGCCGCAGGCCATGCGGTTGCTTTGGTCCCTCTGGCAGCTGGCTCCTCCTGCAGTCTCACCCGTGGAGACAAACACTCGCACTTGGCTTCCAAGCCGCTTATCTGCTCACTTGCCGGCTAGTTCAGCTTGATACTCGCTAGCGATCACGCACGTACCCTTGCTCCCTTCAGGTGCTGGCACCACAGGCCCGCATGACCCGTAGTCTCACTCGCACTTGATTGCACTTGCTTTGTCTGTCCAGCTGCTGGCAGCACAGGCACAAGGGCCCTCTAATCCATGGTCCCACTCTAGTTCCTGGTACTCGGGCCCTCACTCACTCACTCCAATTGCTAGCACACAGGTCCCTATGGCCTGACTCCAGTTGCTTGCACTTCGACCTCCATCCACACACATGTAGACAGAATACAGAGCCTCTCACCCAGGAAAATAGTTAGAAATGGAACTTAGTAAGAAGATAGGACAGTGTGCTGATCAGCTAAAGGGGCATGGCCAGATAAGCCTACTGACCAGTTGCATTCACATCCAGCTGGCTCTTTCTAATTCCTTATTCCTCTATTTTCCCATATTTGTTCATACCCAAACCATCTTGATTCCTCCCTTTCCCTGCCTTTTCTTCCTCCCCTGAACATCCTCTAAGTCTGCCGCAGTCCCAAAATGCTCTTCCCCTCTGCATCCCACATGGATTGAAGTAATTCCCCTCAGTTGGTAAGGCAGCTGGGAGAGCTGCTCCTATCTTGGGTTTTACACCTGGACCGCAGTGCTGACGCTTCGTGGGCCAGCCCTGGCAAGAGCCAGGTGGAGGGCCTGTTTCTTTGACAGGATTATTCCCCCACCTGTTCCCTCTGTGTTCCTTCCTGTGCATGGAGATAAGCCATTTAGGGGCTGACTTATCTCCCGCAATGGTCCTGGAACTAGCCATGAAAGGGTATTATTTGGGTTCCCCCATATGCTAGTGTTCCTCTGTGCTCCTTCGTGCATGTGAAGAGGAGCTCTTTAACACACTACCTAACCATTTTTAGTTCTTCTGCTGATTCTACTTTTTTATAATGGGCAGTTACAAGTTTTGACCAGACATCTGTAACAGGAATGAGTGGAAGCTTCAGTATTTACACTAATGGAACTAGAAGTAAGCCTTTCAAGGACAGTGAATGAAAATACTACTTAAGCTGCACTTTAATGACTTATGGAGCTCCCTATTATCACAATTTGATTATAAGAATTCTATTCTGTAGCCTGTTTCAATATTTCTTTTGGTGGCAACACTAAGGACACTGAAAAAATACCTTAATATTTACAAACTTTTCTCCACCAACTATTCTATTACCACTGTGGAAAATATTGTGGTCTGGGACAGAATAAAAAGCAACCAGAGTTGCTTTTTCCATTTCCTACTCTTTGTGATAAAGAAGGGCAAAAGGGATACTGAAGATCACTACACAAATCTTCTTGGTTTAAGCAAGCTGACTTACTGCAGTAATTTGAATGTAGCTAAGAGGAAATTATAGCAAGCTACATTTCACTAGCCTATTTCTATTTGCAGTAAAACTAGAACTCCAAGACCAAAGGGAGCACTATGACCATCCAACTTCTGTGTACTCAGACCACTTGTTTTTTTCAGAAAGACTCATTCTTCTTTTTTATGTCATCTTATGATAGCTAGTAATAATACAGCTGTATTTGTACCATTGAAGACATGATACAAATACAGCTATAGTTTACCAGACCAAAGATAACTTGTATTCAGCAAGTCTCTGAAAGCAGACAGAAGATTTCACATTTCATTTACATCTAGGTGTATGACTCATCTTAGGGTTATTAGCAGCAAATTATTCCAATACTGATTTCAACCATGGGAAGTAAAGGTAAAACAGTAGCCAAAAGGGACAAAAAGCATAACATTGCCAGCAAAGGTGAGGTACCTTGTACTAAGTGACTGTAACAGCTTTGTTTCACTCTTCTAATGTTCAGCTAAGCTTACTGGGATAAAATGGAGTTCCTTGAAATATTGATGGTGAGATAAAACATACTTGGTTAATGAGAAGTTGAACAAATTCAAAGGCATAAAATGCTCCTTTCCAGGCTATCGAGTGCTTACATATGGTAACAACTCATCTCTCCTTGTCTTCAGTAAAAAGAATTCTTCCTTGAAATAAAAGTTCTGCTTACATTTTGATCGAAATATTTAAAGTTATGGTATTCATTACTACAAAAACATTTCAGAAACTCTACTGTTAAACATCATATAGCATCACTTACTAAAAAAAAAAAAAAAAAAAAAAAAAAGCTATAGTGTGCTCAGCCCAGAAAATGAGTGTGCCACAATCATGTTGCTAAATAAATTTATTTAAAGAAGTGTTTCAAAGAGTTAAGATTTTTGAGCATATGCTCTGCACACAACCCTCTTGCTGGAAAACAGTGTCCAGAGTTGCCAGGATAGTGGTCCCCAAAACCCCCCTCGCTCCCCTGGTGATTTTCTAACTAATATTTGTAACAAAGTCTCAAGTGTTAGAGAGAAGATAGATAAGGAATAATTATTCCCCATTTCTCAGACTACAACAAACGCAGACATATGGTAGTATTACCTTAAAACAGGTTTACTATAAACAAAAGTTATTTTCCAGAAAATAAATCATCTAACTCATTTAAGCAAGATGTTATACAAGACAAAGTCTATGTGAATGGCAATAATAATAAAAGTCAAACAAAGGTGCATTCTCTGGCATTTTTTTGTATACTGTACTTCTATGCAACTTCTAATTCAGAAAGCACTGGAGAGACATACCAGACTGAATCTGTTTACTTTGTTTCTACACATTTTGCCTAAGCAGTTTGTACTGCCTATCGTAAGCAACAGAATTTTATGAAAGACCCTTTAATCTGACCAAAGCAGTCTTCCTTTGACACGCTCAGCTCTGGGAACTACTTACACTATCATCAGGTAATTTCCCCCACAGGTAGTGATTTGGGGGGCTAGGACCCTATCTCTACCAACACAGTAAATTCTTCACATGATAGCCTAACTGAAGACACAAAACTTCACATGGGATGAGAAAAAAACTCTTACAGCTATTATTCATTAATGTTTATTTATTAGTACTTAGAAGCTCTAACAAATACCAAACATTCAGTATAGGAAGCTGTGCATAAATATAATGGACAGCCGTTAGTCTAGAGCGCTTACAGTTGGAAGCCATAGTCCTAAAAGTGATTGCAGACTGAACCTGTACAGAGCTCCACTGAAGTCACTCATTTAATCAATGCACAATTTGCATCTGCTTAGCAGAGAAAAGCAACATTACTAATCCTCTTCAGAAGAATAGGATGTGTTGGCTATTAAGCAGTCACACAAAAAACTACTGCAGAGTCTTACTCCAAGCAAATGGATATTTAAGTAATTACATGAACGCACATGGGACTCCTGAAGGTGGTAACATTCTCTCCAGTAGGTTTCATTCTACCTACAACTATCTAGCAGTCTTCAAGTTTCAATACCTCTTCTCTCTCCAGTACTTGGAGACAACAAAGGAAATAAGCAAATTCAATTTCCATCCCATCACTCCAGAGGCAAATCCTATCTTTTCACTTCATACAAGGATGTCAAAACTAATTCTCTCCAGAAGTGCCACACATGCATCCATGCTGCAGAGTATCCTTCCCCCTCCTTAAAACCTAATTCACAATTTTTGTTTCTTGATTTTCATGTGTTTTAATATGTATAGTCCCAAGATTGCACAGAATCACTGTATGAATTTTTATTACACAATTTGTGAATGATTTCACTTTCAGTTTTTCCAGGCAAACAAGGGCACCACATTTACAGGCACTAAGTTTTGCTCTGTTTGCTCATGCTGCCAAGATAGAAGTACAAGCAGTTATATACCTGCATAAGATCAATAAGCTTTATTTTTTCTGCTAAGGATTAAATTTTCCTCCCTGTATGTAAAACAAAATATATATATAATTTTGAAAAGAAAAAATTAAATACTGAAGATAGTGATTTTTTTATAATTCCTACATATTTTTATACATATTTTGCTTTTGTATGAAATAGTAATTGTAGTAAGTATTTTTAAGTACTGCTTTTTAATTCACAATGAATAAACTGCTTAAAACATACAGTGGAGAATGCGGGCATCGATCCCGCTACCTCTCGCATGCTAAGCGAGCGCTCTACCATTTGAGCTAATTCCCCAGCTGAAAAAAAACCCACTGTAACAGACAGCTGTACACTCTAGACATACTGATAACCAAAATACAATTGCTATTTATTATAATTGATTGTTTCTTGCTGAGTCATTCCTTCCACTCACCAACAACTGACTGCAACTCACAGCTGGAAGTGTGTGATAAATCTTTCAAAATATACACTATCAGAATAATCTTATTTGTCATAAATTTCATAATACAAGTCTGCTATTTAGCTGTTTTCATACAGAAGCTCATCAAAAGATCAAGAGTCATTTAAAATGTCTTACTGAAAACAAAGTATTACACAACTGTTTCAAATTCAATATGGAAACCCATGTTTTTTCCAATTTTCAAGGCATACAGTTTTTCATGCTCATGAAAAACTTGCCAAAAATATTTAATAAGAGAAAAATATTATATGCTTGATTGAAACTGAGTTTTACATTCCAAGCTTATGCCTATATATATGCACATGTATATATTTATGTCAAGAAGTAAGGAAAAATAAGGAATAGATTTCTTCTCCAGGAAATAATACAGATAATGTTATCTTTTTAGCTTCATAACCCTTTAGGTTCTGAGAGCTTAAAAGACAAATCCACATCTTTCACTACAGAGAAAAAAAACTAGCTTTGCTCCATTCTTGCCATCTTCCCTCTTTCTACCAACTTCCTTTTGAAGGGACAGTGTCTGGCTGCTGCTCTTCTGTGGGGTAACACAGTCAAGCAGAATTAAAACACATCTGTACTTTCCTTGTTTATTACCTCCCCAAATGCACTTCCCTACAATAAATACATAGATTCTAGCAACCTTAAAACACTGACTTTATGAAAAATGAATACATACAAGCACGACAAATGTTTGCATGACTTGACACAGTACATAAACCTTGTACCATAGGCAGGTACACAATTATGTACAATAGTGGCTTGTCTTCTTAACGTATTATTAATTTACATCTTTATCAGAGCAAATATTTAACTCAGAAGAGTCTACAGATTATTGAAATGAATTACCAGACATAATAGTAACCTTTTCTTAACGCTCTCATATTTTTCTCAAATACTATAGTCATCGTAATACAAAAGTATTACCATGTTTTGCTGTGATTTCATTCAGAACTCAAAAAATACAGCAGACAAAACAAAGTTTGTAGACAGAAGCAATATCTACTACTAGATCAACTGATATATTTTGAAAAAGTCACACGCACACACACCCAGCCCCACACACGCCGGCTTCAACCACCAAGAGCAGGTGCCAGTTGCATGTGCACTGGACACTAGTGCCTACGTCCCCATGGTAGCAACCCTGCCAGCTTGGGCTGCCCCACTTGGGCCACAGTGCATCAGCTCAACCTGGCCAGCGTGGCTGCTGCTGACAGAAGCTGGGCAAGGGCGAAACAGGCCTGCTTTCCTGCTGTTGGGCTTGGGCCAAGCAGCCTGGGGCCAGAGGTGGCTTGAGCCCAGGAGGTTCCTCTCTGTTCTCTACGTGCTCTGTGCTTAGTCACCACTACTGCAGTGATGCACTCTCAAGAGACCTGTCTCCACACCTTGTCTTCTGTTGCTCTGCGCCTGCATAACCTCTCCCAGTTGTTCCATGCCTTCAGCCACATTTCCTCAGATTACACCTCTCCCCTTCCACAAAATGCTGTCCTCGGTATTCTTGTATACTTCTGCAATTTGCACCCCCTAGTGCTCTGGTCCTTTCCTTTATTCCCTCTTTACCCCAGCCTCCTTCCTGCTGCTTCCTTCCCTAAACCCAACTACACATACTGAAGCATGGATGAAATGAGAAGTGGGATCAGGAAGTCTTGATGGGGATTGGAAAGCTCTCAAGGGAAACATGTTGAACTTGAGCTGGATCATGATGTGCTGGAGTTTTGAACAATCTGCATGTGAATGCAAGCCAAAGTTGCATGCAGTTTTTGTTTCTGCTGGGAGTGAATGTTTTTGTGGGTGTTCACTAAAGGCCACCTGATCAGCAAGAGGAAGAAAATGAGGCCTTCTGCAGACAGTTGGAAGTAGCCTCATGATGACAGGCCCTTGTTCTCATGGGGGACTTCAACCACCCTGATACCTGGTGGAAAGACAACACTGCTAGGCACAAACAGTCCAGGAGCACTGACAGTAACTTTTTGACACAGGTGGTGGAGGAGCCAACGAGGAGAGGTGTGCTGATGGACCTTGTACTAACAAGCAAAGAAGGACTGGTTGAAGATGTGAAGGTCAGGGGCAGTCTTGGCTACAGTGACCATGAGATGGTGGAGTTCACGAACCTGTGAGAAGGAAGCAAGCCAGTAAGTAGGATTGCAATCCTGGACTTCAGGAGAGCGGACTTTCGCCTCCTACTTGGAGGAATCCCATGGGTTATGCCCTAGAAAGAAGCGGAGGGGCGGGGAGTCCAAGAGGGTTGGTTAATATTCAAACATCACCTCAAGCTCAAGAGTGGTGCATCCTTGTGAGTAAGAAGTCAAGCAAAGGGGGCGGGAGACCTGCAGGGATGAGCAAGGAGCTCCTGGCAAAACTCACACAGAAAAATAAAGTACACAGAATGTGGAAGAATGGACAGGCCACTTGGGAGGAATATAAGAATGCTGTTAGAGTATGCAAGCATGTGATGAGGAAGGCTAAGCCCCATTTGGAATTACATCTTGCAAGGGATGTCAAGGACAACAAGAAAGGCTTCTTCAAATACATTAGTAGCAAGAGGAAGACCAGGGAAAATGTGAGCCCTCTGCTGAATGCAGTGGGTGCCCTGGTGACAGAGAATACAGAGAAGGCAGAGTAACTGAATGCCTTCTTTGCTTCAGTCTTTACTGCTAAGACCAGCCCTCAGGAACCCCAGAGCTTGGAGATGAGAGAAAGTCTGGAGAAAGGAAGAGGTTCCCTTGGTCAAGAAGGATCAGGTTAGAGGTCTTTTGGGCAAACCTGACATCCATAAATCCACGGGCTCCAATGGGATGCACCCACGAATAATGAGAGAGCTGGTGGATGTTGTTGCCAGGCCACTTTCAATCATCTTTGAAAGGCCATGGAGAACTGGAGAGGTGCCTGAGGACTGGAAGAAACCCAGTGTCCCTCTAGTCTTCAAAAAGGGCAAGAAGGAGGACCAGGAAATTACAGGCCAGTCTGCCTCACCTCCTTCCCTGGAAAGGTGATGGAACAGCTCTTCCTGGATGCCATCTCCAAACATATGGAGGAAAAGAAAGTGGTTAGGAGTAGTCAGCATGGATTCACAAAGGGGAAATCATGCTGAGCCAATGTGATAGCCCTCTATGATGGAATGACAGACTGGGTAGATGAGGTGAGAGCAGTGGATGTTCTCTTGACTTCAGCAAGGCTTTTGACACTGTCTCCCATCCTCCTAGGCAAGCTCAGGAAGTGGGGGTTAGATGAGTGGACTGTCAGGTGGATTGAGAACTGGCTGAAAGGCAGAGCTCAGAGCGTTGTCATCAGTGGTGCCGAGTCCAGCTGGAGGCTTGTAGCTAGTGGAGTTCCCCAGGGCTCAGTACTGGGTCCAGTCTAGTTCAGCTTCTTCACCAATGACCTGCACGAAGGGACAGAGTGCCTCCTCAGCAAGTTTGCTGACCAAACTGCTGGCAGGAGGGGCTGATAAATCCAAGGACTGTGCTGCCATTCAGAGAGACCTGAACAGGCTGGGCAATTGGGCGGAGAAGAACCTCATGAAGTTCAACAAGGGCAAGTGCAGTGTCCTGCACCTAGGGAGGAATAACCCCGTGCACCACTACAGGCTGGGGGCTGACCTGCTGGAGAGCAGCTCTGCAGAGAAGGACCTGGGCGTGCTGGTGGATGACAAGTTAATCATGAGCCAGCAATGTGCCCTTGTGGCCAGGAAGGCCAATGGTATCCTGGGGTGCACTGGGAAGAGTGTTGCCAGCAGGTGGAGGCACATGATCCTTTCCCTCTACTCAGCCCTGGTGAGACCACATCTGGGGTACTGCATCCAGTGTACTGTGTTCTGGGCTCCCCACTACAAGAGAGACATGGAGGACTGCAGCACCTCTCTTATGAGGAATGGCTGCAAGAGGTGGGCCTCTTCAGCCTGGAGAAGAGAAGACTGAGGGGGAATCTTATCAATGTGTGTAAATATCTGAAGGGAGAATGTCAAGGGGATGGGGCCAGACTCTTTTCAGTGGTGCTAAGCAACAGGACAAGAGGCAATGGGTACAAATTTAACCACAGGAAGTTCTGCGTGAATATGAGAAAAAAAAATTTACTGTGAGGGTGACAGGGCACTAGAACAGGTTGCCCAGAGAGGTTATGGTGTCTCCTTTTCTGGAGTTATTCATAACTCACCAGGATCTGATCCTGTGCAATGTCCTCTAGGTGACTGTGCTTGAGCAGGTTGGATTAGATGATCTCAAGATGTCTCTTCCAACCTCAACCATTCTGTAGTTCTGTGAATGTAGTTGATTAATCCAGCATTTTCAGAACTCAACCAAATCCAGGGGCTGACTTTATCTCCTCACTCTGCACTTTCCCCACATTTATTGTTTCAACTATGGCAATCTCTCAGCCAGTATCTTTGAAACATAAACTTATGTGTATACACAAACTTTATGGATATAAAATGACATACTCGATAAGTGAACTTGGACTCCAGTTCTCTGTAGAGTATGAAGATTTTACAAACTTCTCCTGATTTGACAGGGCAGTGTGGATTTATGCTCTTCTCTGTAGGCCGTATGTATAGTTGCACATACGGCTACCTTAATCTACCACACTGTGGCATTCTGACTGTTGATTAAGCTTATGCTCTTCCATTTACAGAGAAGCAGAGGTTATTGCTGTGCTGTAGCCCTATACCAGACAATGAATGTTTGACAAGTTATTTTTCATTTCACAAAAAAACGCAGCATAGAAGAGATTAATCATCCATAAAGTTTAAGTAAAGCTAAAGGGAAATCAACTGGACATCTGAATGAAAGCAAAATTGTCACCTGACTGGTTTATAACTGGCCTGACTTGTTTTCATGTTGTCTTACCAGCTTCTGCTGACACTGAATCTGATAGTTTATTCACATTAGCACTGACATGTGATAGCTCACTTGTAGCTCTTCTGCATACACATTCGATTGTTTCTGGAGGTGGCTTATTTGACAGGTGGCAACATAAAGCAGGAATAGTTTAATCTACTGTCTTTATTCTGGATGGGAGTTCACATGGTGTTTGACATACTTTCAAGTCAATTTGCCACAAATTTCCTGATGGTGCCTGCAACAGCTAGCCACTAGAAAATATGTGAAGAAAGAATATAGTACCCAGAAAAAAGAATGGAGTTAGTTGTCAGCTCTCTAAAGGCAGGAAGGGTGCAAGTGAGAATAAGAATCAAAGACAAAGCTAAATTTGTCTAAATTTAAGTTGCATTAGATAAATTTCCAAAAATACTAAAGCTAGATCTGACAAAGTTAAATACAATTCTTGTTTTTGATGAGAGTGAACGTTTGTATGTGGTTTATTAATATTTGTAGAATGTTTTAGAGGTCAGAAACAGCATAAAAGTGATGTACTTGTAGCGCTTGTGAAGTAAAGAGGGATCTTTGCAATATAAATATCTCATTTCAGCTGCTAGAACATGCACACAAGATTCAGCACATTTTCTCTGCTGAAAACATTAGATGGAAAACATACTAGGTTTCCGTACCACAAAATCTGAGTTCTTTCTGAAAGTTAATTGAAATAATTGACCAGTTATTGTGAACACACAAAGCTTGAGCAGGTCCACAGAAGGCACTGTCAAGAAGGCACTGTCATTGCACATATCTCTCAGTGTTTAGACTTCAATGAGAAAAAAAAAGAGTCATTCTGGTAGTGAAGTTTCTGAATATTTATGAGGAAACTACTCTGCAAAGGCTACCAAAGCAACAACCACATTTTCTTGTGTAGAAAGCCTTCCTATAGCAAGCAGTTGGTTCGTGCTAGCAACTATGATATAAAATCCTAGGGAAGTAAGGCACATGTGTTTTTCATGTGATGTTTTTTAGACAGATTCAGCTACATATTGACTCTCATCTGTGGCTAATAGCACCTCCTCATCTAATTATCTATAGCAATTTGGAGTGAGGTAGCTAACAACTAATAACTCCATGGCAGAGCCCAACCTTTTTTAGTAGGATGACAAAATGCTTACTTAGAACAGGCAATCCTGAATACTTCCTGGTGGTGTCTGTGTTGATTTTGTTTAGTATTCCCATGATCTTTTATTCCTTTGAGAAGCTGAAATAGTTTAAATTTTACTAGCAGAATATTCAGCAAAAGGTATACTTGTGAGCTACTGAAAGGTACTAGCTTTTACCACCAGAAAATCTGCTCAGCTTTTGCTTAAGGTAAGTTTTTTAATCTCTTTTTTTTTAACTTTTTTGGGGAAAAAAGGTTCAGTAATATGGAAAGATAACAGAATTACAAATGTTCTGGGGATGGGTTAACGCTAAAACCTTCAGGGACACCAAGGGAGTGAGAAGAGAACAGACAGCTGGACAATCTTAGTTGCCTGCACAGTTTCACCAACCCTTCTGGCAAAACAGACTGAAGGTAAATTTTCCCATCCTCTAGTAAAACTGCCATTTCTGGACACACAGTTAATAAAGGTAATCTGATAATATGGTACTGAAGGTTCAGAGGTCAAGCTTTTTTCTTAGCGTAAGCCAAGTTTTTACAAACCAACCTGAAATTTTATAGTCTTTTTAAGGAAAAAAAAAAGTAACATACAAAAATATATTGTAAATTCACATTATTTAGGAGTCATACTCTCAAATGCTATGAACTACAAGAAATAGAGCTGTGAGATCAGAGTTCTGCCCTCCTTAAACATGAGTCCATAGGTATATTTACACATTACTTTTTGCAACTTCTATCCTCAGAGTAGTGCTAAGAAAATGCAGGGACATGAATCTAAGCATGAATTACATGAATCTAAGCATGAATTTACATCTTTAAAATATGTTTAGGTTTACCTACAGGTATACGCTGAGCCATTATTATTTCTATTCAAGGCCATCACATCCAGGGAACCCAGAACAAAATCTGCTTTTTTGCTCCATGTTGCCCTCTGCACCCTCCAACAGGTACAGTGGTGGGTAGCTTCAACACTGGCCTGCTAAGGAGGGACCACCAGAACTGGGTGCTGGGAAGCGCTGCTGTAAGGGTGCAGCTTGCTTTGAAGACTCACCCGCCATCCCACAGGCAGTACCAAAGACCGGGAAGCCACCTCTCTGCGTGACTTGTTCATAGTCCCACGTTAAGACAGGTGTGGTGGAGAAAGCCATTTGTGGCGGCGCCGGCGGCGACAGCGGCCGTTAGGGGGCGCTGGCGCACGCGCTGCCGGAGAAGCTTCTAGCACACAGTGGGGGGCGGGGCGGCAACGGCTGGTGGCGGCGGTTGGAAGCGCGTGCAGACGGTTGAGTCCGTAATCGCGGAGCGCGGAGAAGAGAGTGATTTGCAGCCCTTCCTATTGCTGAGAGGTTTCCTGTTCGTGAGTTTTGTCCTCGTTGTCGCTTTCACGAGGCTTTGTGTTTCGAGGTGTTTGGTGCTTGCTTCAGGGTAAGGTGCGGATGGGCACCCTCCATGGAGGGCTCTGGCTGGGGGTGCTGCCTAGAAGGGAGAATGGCAGTGGAGGTTCTTACCTTCTTACCCCTGCAGTACCAGTATGAACTGGGCCTCAACTCGCCTTCCTCCTTAAAACACCAATTTTACTTTGTATTAGTAAAAGGTGTTGTTTTCTTCTCAGATGTTCAGTCGAAGTTTATTCAGAACGTATCACCACATCCCAGAAACAAACAGAAGGATTGAATTGGAGAATTAACTCGGGTCAAAAAACTTGATGAAGTGGGTGCTAATTTAAACTTACTGTGTTTTTAATTCAGTTTGGTTGTGATGTTTTTGTGCTATACTTGTGAGTGCACTGTAATTAAATAGCTTCATCAGTGAGTGCAGATTTCATACTGATAGGGACGGTTTCCCTGTTTAAATTCTAGAGTGACCGGGCAGTACAGCAGTGTATGTAGTTAATGAAGACAAATGCTAGGGTTTTCGAGTGGGCCTAAGTAAGCAGATGATAAGCATACATTGAATTTCAGTGAGTTCTATGTGCCGTATACCCTTAATCTCTGAATACAGCAGCCAAATATATTTTTCAGATCATTCTATGTAAATAGTTGTTCTGGTCTTGTTTTCTCGTGTGTGTGTGTGTGCACACAAGTGTGAGGGGGAAATGGTTCTTCTCAAAACTACTTCATTATACTGGAGAAATTATCATTTACTGGTGAGTAGATGGTTTTATTCCTTAATCCACAGGAGGGAGCTCAAGATGCAGGAATACTAATAAGTTGTTTTTTTTTTTTTTTTTTTTTTTTTCTCCTACTGATGCATTTAACAGAAGATTAGGCCATTAGCCTTGCAGTGAGACCTGTAGTTCCAATTTGCACATTCAGAGATGCTCACTAGTTACATCTGGTTCAGAAATAGGATCCTTCCATTTAATTCTGTTACGTTTTTGTGTAGTGAGGGTGAGGCAGTGCCAGAATCTTCGTCTCACAGGAATGCGGCAAAAAGAGAGTTCAGTTTGATCATCTGAGAGACTTGGTTTTGTGATGTTACAGAACCACAATATGTAACATGTATTAAAATGATATATAATTAAAATGCAGCCCACCACTTCTTCCTTGGAGAAGACATAGGGTAGTTTTGTAGATAGAAGATGCTGCCTGAGTAGCTGAGTGTTTCCTGTTCTACTTGTGATGAAGTTGAGCACAAACAGGAGCTGCTTTTGGCCCCTACCTGTCTGTGAAAGACAGGAACAAGCTTCGGGACGTTCCTTCTGCTGTGCATTCTAGCATTTTGCTAAAGGGTTAATGCCATAACTCGTGTTCCAGTGCAGGCTGGTACTGTGTCTGATGGTGTCAGCAAAGTAAACTAAGTCTGACTTACATTAAATAGAAGATTTTTATACAGCAGAGTTTTTTTCTGGGGGAGTTGATACAGCAGAAGAATAACTTTCATGTAAAGGTAATGCAACCTAATATTGCCTAATAAACATTCACTTTCTCTGATTCTGTGATACTTGCTTGTGGCTAAGAACAGACTTAATGTTGGCAGAGCACTCCCATAGGCATTCTTTTTGAATTACATTATGTCACACTGAGAACTACATAGAGAATAACTTAGGATATATATCTTAAATACGTAGTTCAACAAAATCTTTTAAAAATGTATACTGAATGATTTATTTCATGAGTGCAAATATAACCCTGGTTATAAAAAAACAAATACTCATATTTCAGTAATAACCTAAATTGCAAGGACTAGGATTTAGCTACTGTGCTTTCTGAAATCACCAAGTTCTTAGCACCTTGAGAGAGTTGAAGGATCACTACATGCCAGTGTGATCTGTGTATCTTAAAGAATGTCAGGCAAATCAAGAAAGAAACTGTATGAGAGAAGGTTTTTTTTTTTCCTAAGAATTATTAAATAAATGTAGTTCCGGAGATTCTTTTCTTCAGAGAAGCAATGATGTAAAAAAAAATGTTTTTTCTTAGAATCAGAGCAAATAAAAATGCCAAATTACTGCAAGATTTCTGAAGGATTAACCAGATTCCCCTTTTGTCTTTTCTAAGCAAAGAGAAATACAGTCCTCCAAAATTCCTTTTCATAGGATTTTAGCAAAGTCAATTGTTTGTCTTTCCGTTGCTGGCTCCTATTTCTTTTTATCCGTTTCATGTTAATTTTCTGACAGATTAATGAAGAGTCAGCTGTCCACTGATTAATAACACACAAATTACAATAGTTAAAGACACTCTGAATCAGCAGCTGTTTGGGAAAATGTAAGTACATTGGATATAGCTTGGATCCTCCAAGTTAAATGATGATGTAGAGAGTGAGGATGTGAGAGGCTGAAAGGCTAAAGCATGTTGATACTTGATTCTTGTGGAGATCAGAGTATCTATGTCAGTCACCTTAGGTCAACAAATCTTTATGTTCCATGTGTAGCTAAGTGGATCTCATTATATTTCATGATTTCACACAAATGTAAATTAGAAATAAAGTAAACTAGAGTTACTCTTTTTATTTTTTTAGTGCCACTTTAAAAGACAGAAGACTAACCCTTTAACTTCAATTAACAGGAAACATTGGAGACCTGTTTTACTTAATGTTCTCTGACTGCAGCCAAGCCACTGTCTGTGCTGTTTCATTATACCTGTGATTTTTTTTTGTTTATACATATGTATTTCTGATAAATGTGTATCATGTATGTGTGACTGTATTACCAGATAATGTGAACTATTATTTTCCCTCACAAAACAATGGTACTCATTATTAAGGAAATTAAATAAGCATGCAGACTACAGTAGGGATGTGAAATACTTGCTATCTGAGCCTTCCTGGTTATGTGTTCTACAGAAACCTTTACCAAATGAGTGTGTTATTATTCAAGACAACCGTCTTTAAAAGTTGGCCAGTCTTTTGTGTCCTAGTTTTAAGAGGTGACTGTGTTCATATTACTGATTTTTCTACCTGTTACACCTTGTTAAGAAGATTAATTTCATTTAATCAATATGACATGAAAAGACTTTTATTTTTCTTTTCCAAAGGAAATGCTTTGTGAGCAGGTTAGAAAACCATAAGGGTTTTTGGAGAGTCGGATAGAATTTCTCCATTGTCTAAACTTTTGCTTTTGGCTTATTTACAGCTTTTAAAATTTTCCTGTTTTAAAATTTATATACATGGAATATATTTTAAAGTTTTATCTTTATTGTGCCTTAAGCCTAAGTGTTCTCTGTTGTCTAGTTTAATTTATATATTAAAATTAACTCACCTGTTTCTAGAACAATCACTTCTTTTTATTTGAAGTATTTGATGCTCGAAAGTACCAAGAACCTGGGCAGGGAAGGGGGGTGGTTGTTGCTGTTTTGAGGAGAACTAGAAAACCAGTGGGGAGATGAGCAGGAACATACTTGTAGAAAATCTCCCGTAATCAGAATGGCTGTACATTTGGAGTGTGAACAAACTGATCTGTGCAGGATTTTAGTGTAAAACAAAGATACATTTTGCAGTGTTCCATTTGTCAGGGAACTTCCCTTGCTCTTTGTGTAACTTAGGCCCAGAAGTCTGTTGCCCCAAGAGGCTATTTCAGTGGTCAAGAACAGCCAGAGTGAAAGAACACTACTGTTCATTATGCAGTCAAATCTATTATATTACGAACTCTGGAAATGGATAAAGTCACTTGGCTGATTCTCTTTCACCTAGGGATTATAAATAGGAAAAATCTATTTTAGAAACATAAAATCACATTTCTCTGAAATCATGATGTTTGCTGCAAACATAAATCAACCATTACTTGGAAATGCAGACCTTCTATTTTTCAGACTCAACTAAACTGGATAAAACATTGTAACATGCTGTTAAATCAAAGAGTCAGATTTCAAATTAGGCAAAATTCCAAATAAAGCTGTCAAAAAAATTTGCTTTAAGAAAGACGTAATTGTTTCTACAGTTCACTGGAAAATAATGTTCTGTTACCTATGAAATTGCAGAGCCAGGCTCTGACTGACCAGCTGCCAGTGCGATTTTTTTTTTTTTTTTTTTTGGTAAAAGGTTTTGTGTTTGTGCTTAAGACAGCAGATCAAATTTCAGTGTGGTTTCTACTGAGTCTATTAATGAGGAACACAAAATTACTGAGTGGCAGTAAGCTCAGTTGTTTTCTGGTAGGGGGAATTAGCTCAAATGGTAGAGCGCTCGCTTAGCATGCGAGAGGTAGCGGGATCGATGCCCGCATTCTCCATTTTGCTACTTGCAAGTGTGTGTCTTTGTTGCCAGTGTGATTAATACTTTGAACTTCTGTTTTCCTGCTTTGAGAAAGAGTTTTGTAAATTCCTGTTTTACATAAAATTATGATAACTGCCTGCACAAAAAAGAAATACAATTTCTGTTGATGGGTTTTAAAGAATAAATCAAAAGCACACTTAACAAGTTGCACTGTTTTGATTTTTTCATTGTGATACAATTTCAGGGCTCTATGTATTTCTTTATGGTCTTTTTTTAAATTCAGGTGCATTTTTTTTCTATAGCAATTTTATAAAGATATGAAATGAACCAATTTTAAGATACACATGCATGATATGAATGATTTATTTAAGTAGTTAAAGTTGATCAAATATAGGCATCTTTTTAAAGTGCAAATTATTTTCACAAGGATTGAGGGAGAAATTGAAATGTTGAGACGTTTAAAAGAAAGCCAGTGCAGGTGATCTGACACAGAAAAGAGTATGAGCTAACTAGCTAAACAAGCTAGTGTCAGAAAATAATTCTGTAAAATATAATGCAAGATTAATGCCTCTAGAGATTGAGGTTAGGAAGAAGTGTATCATGCCCATCCTTGGTAGAAAAGCTGGGGCAAGATAGTTGGAAAGATGGTAATTCTAAACCAGTGAGATAATACTTCTTCATACTTCTGTGTCTTTTCATAGGAGACTTTACTAAATACTCACAGAATTAAAATCTAAAAAAGGAAAAATAAACCTATTAATGTATATGTATGGGACAAGTGAATTTATTTCCTGTGTTACATATTGACACCATTGGTATTAAATACTTTCATAAAGAAATGATTCTTCAGCTCATGAGTGCAGTCTACTAATTGAGATTATACTTTTTTATGAATTATTTATTTGCCTTATGAAATAGTATGTGTTGATAGCTATGTATTTTCTTTTAGAAACCTGAACAACATATGGAAGAAAATCTATACCATTTCTTTTTCCAGTCTTCTCAAAACACTGGAGAATGCGGGCATCGATCCCGCTACCTCTCGCATGCTAAGCGAGCGCTCTACCATTTGAGCTAATTCCCCTTACATGTTAGCAGAAAAGGTGGATATAGTTCTGCTGAATCACAGCTCGGCTGTCTGAGATTTAGCTGTTTTCCTTTGCTGAATCAATCTGTTTATTCAGTAACAGCTCATCATCAGTGTGGAAATTATCATATGAAAAGCCTATTAGTTTAAGAGCCAGAGTATTGACTTGATTTAGGAGAAGCAGTGGTATCAATACACTTTCTGCTATGTTATTTTGATTAAATACTACTTACTTTCTAGAATAAAACCTCCTCCAATGTTTGTGCAGGAAGGGAAGAAGGAGAACTAGTAGCAGTTTTATCTCTGTTACAATGCAGATACCAAGAGGCTTGTAAATCTAGAAGAAACGCTGTTAGGAATTACTGAAGGAGACTGCACATCTACAGATGAGATCTCTCCCATGTGGAATTTCACAAGGTTCAATTTTTCCAATTCTCTTTGCCTGTCCTGTGCAACCTGAGTCAGTATGAAAACAGTAGATTACCTCTCCCTATTTTTCATCCCCAAATCTCACTCCACTGCAACTGAAGTGGCCTAATGTTTGAAAAGTTCATCTTGCAGAAGAAAGGTTGATTAGATGCTGGTCAGACAAAGGTGGAGGAAGACCTCTGCTTCCGTGATAACGGTTTACATTGATAAAGAAGTGTATATTTCATTAAATTAATAGTCCTTTGGCTTAGTGATGTTGAATTTGTTGTGATGGTTAAGTTTTTGCATAGATTTATAAACAAAATTTTCTCTTTCCTCCTCTTGATTAGGAGACCTTCCTTACCTACGTGACTGAAAATAGCCTGGCCTTTTTAATTCCTGTTTCTTCATCTCTCTATTGGACTGTGGAGGTTTTGTGTCCTGGTACTCTCATTTAATACAGATCACTGCAGTGTATCTCCTTGTCAACACTAATATAAACTGATAAAAACTAATATAATCGGATCTGACTTTTGCTTTCTAGATTGTCTTCTCAGGGTACATTAAGGCAAATGCCAGTCTTGTATCTCATCAGGCTGTTCCATTGCATTGTTGTGATTTGACTTTCCTCCATATGGAAGAATTAGTTGCCTTTATCAAAGAAAAAGAAAAATCTAGTGCAAATTTGGTGGCATTGAAAGGCTGCAGCCCATGTGATGCAAGCTAGCATGAAGTGTCTTACATTATTTTGGGAGTTTACAGGAAGACCTTAAAAGTCAAGTAAGTCATAAGTTCAGAAACATGCCAACTTTCTACCTCTCTCACATCCACTGCTGTTACAACTTGATGAAAATGGGAACTTTTGAGGGGGAGGAGGTTCACTGTAAGGTATTTGCATGAATTTGAATTAGTGAAGGATTGATGGTTGGACACCTGTTAAACCATATATTTGTATGTACCATAGCTAGTAGAAAGTTGTTACCTGTTTTCCTCGTTTTTGTGAGGGTTCTCTGGGAATGCCTCCTACCTAGGAAAGATTTTCATTTACATACATATCCACATACAGTGGATTTTTATCCTGGTACATGTAGATGGAAAAGAATATTACTGGTATGATAATGAAAATCGATGCAGCAGTAAGTGTGGTAGAAAACTTTCAGAAAGAATAATATGTAGTAAATAGCTTTTTACGTACGCTTTTAGGGATGCCTTAAAGTAAATATTGGGAGGAAGAACAAGCATTTACTGCTGGCTCTTTTTACTAAAGTGAGATAGGAAGAAATGAGTTCTGCTGTAACTGTGGATAAAATACTTACTTACATAGTAAGTCAGTCACAAACGCTGCATCAGCATGCACTGTTCTAACTTAAACTATATTTACAAGTATAAACATATGTATGTTTCCTGAAGATGCAGTAATATTTTCTGCAGTTTCACATGATAAAACTTTTTTCCCTTGTATTCACAGAATGTGTAAGGTTGGAAGGGACCTCCAGAGATCATCTAGCCCAACCCCCCTGCTCAAGCAGGGTCACTTACAGCATGCTAGATGGGATTGCATCCAGATGAGTTTGGGATATCTCCAGAGGAGAATCCTCAACCTCTCTGGGCAACTGTCACTCCAGTGCTCTGTCACTCTCACAATGAAGAAATTCCCCCTCACATTCAGGCAGAACTTCCTGTGGTTCAGTTTGTGCCCCTTGCCTCTTGTCTTTTCGCATGGAACAACTGAAAAGAGTTTGGCCCCATCCTCGTGACATCCTCCTTTCAGATACTTATTAATGTGTATAAGATCCCCCCTCAGTCTTCTCTAGGCTAAAGAGGCCCACCTCTTGCAGCCGTTCCTCATAGGGGAGATGCTGCAGCCCTATAATCATCTTTGTAGCCCTATGCTGGACTCTCCATTAGCTCCATGTCTCTCTTGGACTGGGGAGCCCAGAACTGGACACAGTACTCAAGATGAGGCCTCACCAGGGCTGAGGAGAGGGGCAGGATCACCTCCCTCCACCTGCTGGCAAGTCTTCCCAGTGCACCCCAGGAGACCATTGGCTTTCTTGGCCACAAGGGCACATTGCTGGATCATGGTCAATTTGTCATCCACCAGCACGCCCAGGTCCTTCTCTGCAGAGCTGCTCTCCAGAGCTGGTCAGCCCCCAGCCTGTAGTGGTGCACGGAGTTATTCCTCCCTAGGTGCAGGACACTGCACTTGCCCTTGTTGAACTTCATGAGGTTCGTCTCTGCCCAACTCCCCAGCCTGTCCAGGTCTCTGTGAATGGCAGCATGGCCGTCACGTGTGTCAGCCACATCTCCCAGTTTGGTATCCTCAGCAAACTTGCTGAGGATGTACTCTGTCCCCTCATCCAGGTCACTGATGAAATAAATGGAACAGGATGGGACCCAGTACTGAGCCCTGGGGGACGCCACTAGCTACAGGCTTCCAACTAGACTCCACACCACTGATGGTGACCCTCTGAGTGCTGCCTTTCAGCCAGTTCTCAATCCGCCTGACAGTCCGCTCATCTAGCCCCCCCTCCCTGAGCTTGCCTAGGAGGATGTTATAGGAGACAGTATCAAAAGCCTTGCTGAAGTCAAGGTACACAACAACTTTGTTGTTGTACTCCCTAAATTTCATTTAATACTACTGACTTAAATTTTGATGATGTTTTTGTTGACTTTAACCTAGTAAAACATTAAATTTCTTGGAAAAATTCACTTTTTTTGTCATTTCTTTGGAGAAGGATAAGCCATCTCCCTTGTATTAAGGCTTTCCATTTCTCTTTTATTATACCTTCCTTATCCCTGTCATTTCTGACAGAAAAACCCAGACAAGCTCAAGGTCAGATGGTAAATTAGTAAGCATAGCGAGTGTTCTGAATGGCTGCCTTTGAATTAGTACCCATGTTAAAGGAGTGGAATGAATCAGCAAAGGCCATTTATTTTTGTGCTTATTAAAATCTATGGTTACAGAGTAAGCTATGTTGATACAGGGGAATTAGCTCAAATGGTAGAGCGCTCGCTTAGCATGTGAGAGGTAGCGGGATCGATGCCCGCATTCTCCACTGTCATGTTTTGTTTGTGATGGGAGGAAAACATTAATTACAAAAGATATTTTCACTTGTTTAACTGAAATCATACAGTGAGACAAGCTGTTGTCTTTTAGATATACATACTTTATTTCTCAAATGCTACAATACATTTGACTAGAATTTAGCCTGGCAAAGAGAAGACTGAGGGGGAATCTTAATAATTATGTGTATAAATATCCGAAGGGAGGGTGTAAAGTGTATGACACCAGACTCTTTTCAGCATTCCCCCCAAGAAGACAAGAGGCAACAGGCACATAGTGAAACACAGGAAGTTCTGTCTGAACATAAGGAAAAATTTCTTCACTGTGAGGATGACTGAGCACTGTAACGAGTTTCCCACAGAAGTTGTGGGATCTCCATCCTTGGAGATACTCAAAAGCCATCTCGCAAGTAACAATCTTTTTTTTTCTTTTTTTTCTTTCTTCTTTTTTTTTAATTGCACATTTGGAAAATACATATTTTTCTGGTTTGTCCTGTTTCTAGTCACTTCATTTGGAAATGTAATATAAAATACTACAAGTGAAATATTTGAAACTTGTTTTGGAATCTAAGTTGAATGCTTTTTCATTTGTGAAGAGAGAGACCACTCCAAGACAGAGAAAATATTACATGCATTTAAAACCTGCAGTTCCATAAACTCTGAAGCTCAGAGTTTTATGGGATTAGCTCAAATGGTAGAGTGCTTGCTTAGCATGCAAGAGGTAGTGGGATCAATGCCTGCATTCTCCAGTGTTTTGTTAAACAAGAATTGTTAAACCTAGAAGTAGAAACCATAAAAAACAAAACATGTAATTATTTTTGTAAAATGCTCATTTTTGTTTTAATCAGAGAAAAATGAATACTTTCTTCCTTCCTCCCTTGACCTGGTTTACTAACAAAGTAAGGTTTATACAGCTGTCTGTCAGTCCCGACTAACTCTTCAATCTTCCTTGCCAATGTCAGTCAAATTTGGCCGAAGGATAAAGGATTCTACAATATTAAGCTTTTACAGGTTTTAAAGATGGTTAGGTACCTGAAGTAGAATGTCTGTTTCTCCACGTGTCCAGCTAGGGTAGTGTTTGTACAGACAATGGTGTCAGTGGAAATGGCAGTTTAAGAATGCTTGTGCTTTCCCAGCTGCACATCTGGTTTCTCTCCAGAAATATAGCACCTTCTTCTCATTAAACTTTTTGTGAAGTCATGAGCTGGATCAGGGAATCAACTCAAGTTTAAAGAAAAAAAAAGTCATCTCCCACCTCCAAGTCCATGTCCTAGAAAACACAGTAGAGCTGTTTTGTCTTACAGCCGTGGCATATAAGCAAGTTATAATTAAGCCCCTGACCATTGTCTCCTACTTTTGGTTCTGCTGAGGTTCTGCCTCTTTTAAGAGAGGCTGCTGCCTGCCACACTTGTGCGACAGCTTCAGAAATAAATTTGAGCATCTAACTGATTCATTAACTTCTTCTAAAACCTTATGCTAGATCATGTGTCTTGTGATCTCTATCCACGTTGAGTGGTTTTTCATGGAATGCTTCCCCCAACTTCAAGACACGTCAGCACAGCAAGTGCAGCTCTTCAGATAATAGTGAATAGTGCTATTAAATCTACAGTACTTGAGTGTTAACCAAGCACTTTACAGTGTGCAGAAGGACTTGCTGCTTTCCTCATGACTTTTGTCCCTGGCTGAGGAAGAAAATATGCCTGACACTAGCAAAACATGGGTATTATTCCATTTCTTGAAATGTCTTCTCGTACTTTGGAGGCTGAAAACCCACTTTCTGTTCTACTTAAACTCTTGAGCATACTTAAACAATGCGTACCAGTCTTCGTGACTACTTTCTCATACAATCAGTAGACAAATCCTAGAGCTGTCATACTAAATGCCATTGTTCCGATAGCAGTTATTCAGCTATCTTTTGGTGTCTTTGGTGTTCAGAACTATTTATGATGAATGTTATAAGCTTTTTAGTACCTCCGGTAGCTGTATAGGTGAGTAAAAGCTCATGAGTCACAAAGGTAAAACCTTCTGTATCAGGATTTTATTAAAACTAACCTCTTAAAATAGAAGAAGAGGGGAAAGCTACTCAACCTCCTAACATTTCCTTTGAAGAACATTAGGAGTATAGTCCCTCTTCCACATAAGCTTAGTGTTTTCCTAGCCCTAGTTATGTGAATTAAGAAAGACCAGGTATTATTGTATCTAGTAGCTCTTAAGAAAGGTTAGAACAGACTATATGGTTTTAGCTTCAGTGCTAGGAATGACTTTAATTCATAGAGGAAACTTTCTTGTGCTTTTCTTGCATGTCTGAAGCACTTGATGTTCAGTCAAGACTAACAAAGGAGTATCAGCTTAGATGTAATACAAACCTAAGATGGTCAGTAAATTGCATTAGTATAGAAAAAGGATTTGTGTGATAACTATTAGATTTGGACCACGTAACATCAAAACTGTAGGGTTTAAATCACCAGTTTATAAAGGAACTGAGTAATTTAATCTAAACACGTAACATGTTTCACAACATGGATTATGTAGGCATTACTATGTTCCCTGCAAAGATTTCCATTCACAAATGAAGCAAGTAGAAATCTTAGCAGGGAATGGTGACTGGAAATGCTATGCTTCATTAGAAAAGATGTTCCACTTTAGACAAAAGCAATCCAAACCCACTCGTGCCCAATCTTTTGGAGATAGGACATGATCAGGAGTCACTGACCTTGTGAATATTTTGTCTAAAATGAGAATACAGGACACTGAAAGAGAATGCTTTACAGATTAACAAAAACACGAAGTAAAACAGTATAAGCACATCTGCTTTAATGATCACTTGCTTTTTTCTAAAATGCCAGTAGCAAATTCAATGTTCTGTTTTTCTTACTGAGTTCAAACTACCAGTTACAAGGGGAACCTGGGTGTGCTAGTTGAAAATGGATAACTGTATTCTTGAAAGCTTACAACCTACATTTTTTAATTAGCATTAAATAATTTGAATTAGTGCCAGGCTGTCTGTAAATGTTACTGTAAGGTGGCCATGCAAAAGGAGAATTGGATGACAGCTTCCATATTGACAATCCATTTACTTCCTGGATTATGGATCCCGTGATTAGACGTAAACTATGTATTCCTACAAGACTATGCGTAGTCTTGCAGAGTCAGAAACAACAGTAAAATGCTTTTTTTTTCCTGTCCCTATTGCTGTAGCCAGATGGCAGGTTACATAGGTATAAGATTATTAAATTATAGAAACATATTGCAAAAAAGTGAGATAAAATCACTTCCCAGAAAAAACTATTTTACATGCAGTCTTCTGTACACTTCCTTCTTTTCCAAAGATGATCCTAGTTGTACAGCTTATTAGGAAGATAAAATTGCAATTCCAGAGCAACTGCCAAAATGTAATAGTGAAGTTTGAAAAGGCTGACTAGAATATAGTCTTAAGGAGTATATTAGTTATGATGGGCAGGGGACAAGCTTGATACACTGTTCTTGTGCAGGATTTAACATCTGTTACTGCTGAAGAACAATGACAAGGTGATGATGAGGACGAAGTCACTTTACAAACAATCTGTGAATGCACAGAGAAATGAAGTACCCGCTTTGAAACTACCAACAGTGATAGCAAATTATATTTTGCAGCCTATCTTGTACTTACTTTTCTTCAACTAGTTAGTGATTGCATTCTACCGTTCTATTTCACTTTAACAGCAGCTTCTGTTAGATAAGATAGCAGACTACTTGAATTATAGTCTCTAAAAGTGAGTTACTATAAATTTCTTCTGCTAGTAGGCTTGTAGCTGTTTAAATATTTCTTTTGTAAAGCATAGAGAAGACTTCAGTGCCTTTCTTCTGTTTTGTTCTGACATTAAGTATAATCTCATACAGGAGCTTTTTCTCCTATTTAAGTATTACCGTCTTTAAATGACTTTCAGGTTTTTAAATGAACTTAATTATAGCTCATTTAAAAACCTGAAAGTCATTTAGTATAGTTTCTCTAGAGGTCCCTTCCAACCTTACTGATTCTATGATCTATGATTCTGTGATAGCTACTGACAGTGTAGGGTAAATGCAGCAGTAAAACAATGTATGTAGGGTTTAAGATTATTCCATAGAATAGGGAAAATATTCTCAGCCTGCATGCAAAGTAACTTACTAAGTTACTTACGTCCTCTCCTTGCTTTCTGTATATTTCACATTAGAGAGCACATAGATGGTTAAAATCTTTTATTCAGAATCCTTTAGAAAAGTGTTTCAGTTCTGTGTCTACTTAATTAAAGTTGCACTTGTGCTTACTCATCCTGGTGTGGGGGGTGTAATAGTACAGCCTTCTTCCCCTCCCCCCCCATCTACAGACTGATAAAGAGCTCCTTACTGCATATGGGTCTTAAGAGCCACCTAGTGGGGTTAATCTGCAAGTGACTCTCTATAAACATCAAATACAGAATAACCCCTTAATAAGCATTGTACTTAAATAGAAGTAGGGGATGAAGAGTCTTCCTAAGTTGAAAGGGGAGCTAAAAATCTGACATAGGTGCAAAACTAATCTGCTGTTCCCTGGAACACTTGATTTCATAGATAATGCTGAAATGTGTATCTGGAATATATATATATATACACACACATATACATATATACATATATATATATATATATATATATATATATATATATATAGCCCAATTTCTATAGCAATTGTTTCCATATTGACACCTGATTTTAACTTAAGAAATTCTGCTAGTGTAGCCAGATGTATTACTATACCTGAATCCATATTTTACACAAAGTTAGTTTTTGTAAAACTCAAAAGCATCTTTGAGAAACTTTTATGATGCTGTTTTGTCCAATAAGAGAAGGTACCAAATACTTGGAAGTTAGTAGTCCTGTTATAGCTATAAGTGCACAAACAGACAAGACAATTTAGAATTGAGGTAGTATCATTTTATGGACCAACCAGTATAAATGGAAGAATTGTGGAAGTAACAGTCTTCAAAAAATAAACAACAATTGCTTAAGAGTTTTACCAGACCATTTCTGAGAAAGTAGATAGCAACTGTGGAGTAAAGATATATTACATGGGGGAAGGCAAGAAAAGGTCATGAGATGGTGCTTTTCAAGCAAAATAGTTAATAAAATTCCAGAGAGGAAAGTAAAACACCATAAAAATCAGTGTCACTGGAGTCTATTATTCTGGTCTTCCAGGGAGTTTAGAATTCTATTTTATAGACTCCCTTTGAACAGAACAGTAAGCCTTAACTCAAGAGACCTAGACTTCCCCTGTAAGAGCATAAGGTGCACTATGGTGCTACTAAGCCATAAAACCCAAGAAGCTGAGTAGACAGTAATCTATATTTACTAATTGTAAAGGCTGGGGAGATAGCTATGACCTGATCTAATACTTCTGACACACATTAGGTTAACTCTTGGATAGAAGGAAAGTTTCTCCTCAAACTCAAAACAAGTCACTGAAAAATAGATTTATTTTAAATGCTACAGCTAAGAGAAGCAACTGGTGCTTTACAAGCATAATAAAACAGTAGTAAAAAAAATATTTTTTTTAGGTTCCTTTTCACATGGCAAGAGCAGATCATAGACTTTGCCTCATCTCTACTGAAAGCAGTGCAAGAGCATCCATTGCATAGCTGAGTTAGTTCAGTTTAAATGGAGCTTTGTGAGCAGCTGAGGTCAGCGTGGTGTTCTCTGCACTGAAGTGAATTAGGGAACACTTCTAGCTCAGTGATGAAAACTGTAGCAGCTATTGACATTCAATGGCTGAGAGCATCTGCCCCAGTTACAACTGTAAAAGAATCTCTAGTCATGCCCAACTAGGACCTGTTCCTTTTCAGGTCTTATCACGTGAACTTCTGGAGAAGGTGGCTATCCTAGTTTATCCAGTGACACTTAAAATTTCAGGTAGAAACTATCTGCCCTTTTGACATTGAGGATACTAACAAAGCACACCTAAGTCAATAAGAAAAAAGAGAAACTCTGAACAGACTCTCACAGAGACCTTCCTAGAAGTCATAGAACTCTAGATTAAAAGTGTTTATATCACAAGATACATTCATTTTCATGTTAAAAAAAGAATGCTAAAAAATAAAACTTAAATCCAGTAATTTTATTTCAGGTTTTAAAGCAATACTAACAAATTACATTTACCAAATAAGTCATATAAGATGAATTTTTACAATTCAGTTTGAATACATACCTGTTGTTTGGATGTTCTAAAAAAATTCATTAAAAAATTGTGGCAGTAACATGTTAGTAATACATTTAGCTCAAATGTAAATAGCCTTATTCAGCTAAGCTTATTTAGGTCCTTCATAATCAACTATGCTGATAGAAGTGCCACTTAAATGGTCATTATTCTTGTCATAGGAAATGAGAGTCCCAAATCTGGAAGATCTTGCAGGTCAGTAATGTTGTAAGTAGTAAAGCGAAGTAAAACCATGACAGCTGACTTGTAACAAAAGGCTAACTTACAGCAATCTAACAGTCTTTCCAGTCACAGTCAAGAAGTCGTCATCAGCCAAGGCACGAAGTGCTTCTTCAAACATTTCTTTAGTGATAGCCTTAAAGAAAAAAAAAAAGGCAAAAAACTTAAAACACAGGAAAAAAAATAATGCTTTTAACACATTTCATAGCAGTTTTCATATCAGGTTTTTCCAAATTTCAGTGGGGTTTTTTTTCTGAATTTTGAGATCTGGCCTAGAACCATAAAGTTGAATTGTTTTCTGGCTTCTGCTATAGCAAGGATTCAGCGATCTTAACTACCAAATCCATTAGTCTTCAAGTCTATATAAAACTTAGCTCGTTTTATCTGCAGTGGAATTGGCTTTGCAGTCATGTCAACTTCAACTGAACAAGGTTTCCCTTTTCCTTCATACTGTGATTTGAAGACCAGATTATGTTGATTTGGAGAAACGCCACATTAAAAAAAAAAGTACATTTAAAAACAATAATAAAAGTTTACTGTGTCAGACTGTGCTCGGAGATCGTCAAACAGCTGTTGGTATTTTAAAGCTGGTGTTTTGCCCTTTGACTGGATAAGCTTCCTCAAGGCTTGAGCCAGCTCCTCTTTCCGCTTCCGAGCTGTTGCACTCATTCCTTATAAAAAGAAAAAATAACACCTTTCAGAGATAAGTTATGAAGGACAAATTTATATATATATATATATATATATATATATATACATACACATATATACACACATAATATATTATATACACACACACAATGTGAGTGACAAAAGCCCACTAGCATTCTAACTTTGAAAATCACTTTGAAAATACAAACCTGTAGTGAGAATGGACACATCCACAATTCCTGTCCTTGGATCAGTGGCAGACTGTTTCAGAGCTTCCCGATGGAGGCGTTTTGCTTCTTCCACATCAATGGTTTCAACTTTACCTGAAAATCGTATTTTAGCATGCGCTTCTGCCAGACGGATCAGAGACTCAAGTTGTCGAGGATATGCAGAAACCATTCCCCTGCCACTACCAATTTTCCTCATATCCACATACGCCTGGAACGAAGAAATTCATTAAACACTTCAGTAAATCCTGTTATTTATTATTCATGTCATTTTCAGAATCCCCTTCATCCCCCACCTACTACTTCAGCATACAAGCTATTTGGCAAAAGCAGTTCCAAACACTCTACTTCCGCTCAAATACAGATATTTTATTTTCTTTTGCCACAAAAGATATGTATATCAGGTGTAAATCTTCCCTTGATACAACAAGTCATGATAATGAATCAAGTTTTGAATCACTTGAAAGACTTTAGACTAGTTTTACTTAGTTGCATCTGTACAGACAAGCTTATTTAACTTCAGTAGAATTTTAAACTTTAATGTGGTAAAAGCAAACCAACATACCTGAAAGCAAGCTAAAAGATCCTAGCATAGAATGACTTCTATACTCATCCATTTTTCCTTTTAAATGCTAGCGTTTATAAATTTTTGGAAGGATCTTAGAATTTCTATATAGGTAAGCAGCATACCTTCCAAAACGTTTTGCCATTTTTGACAGGTCAGTAAAGACTCGGTAGGCTAACTGCAATTCCTTTACCTCAATAAGGGCTTGGCTCGCTTCTTCACTTAATCTGGGATTTACATAAGTACGAGCATACGCAATATAATCCCTCAATACTGCCATATCCATGTATTCCTCCTCCATCTTTTCCTCACTTTGATAGTACAAAGAAACCAAATGGCGAGCAAGACGTCTGTCATAAGCTTCATCACGTGGATCCAACATTAAGAAGATCAAGTCAAATCTGAACAGAATAAGAATCCAGTATTAGTGTGTGTACTTTCTTGCCATGTAAAATAGTTTGTTTTAAGGTTTTGATGCCACAGATGGAGGTAGGAGTTATTTGACTATTGCTTCTTCTAAGAAGGAGTTGCTATATTAAACTGAAAAGCTAATTTTCCTAAAATTTTTTTAAAAAATAAAAAGGGTAATTACTTTGAGAAAGCTCTAAGAAATCTACAGTTTGGGTTTACTTTCAGCCTATAGTTTTGAAACTTTGAAGATGAGATACATTCTGTGAAATTTAGTTCCTTTGCTTGGACAAAACTGTCGGGGGCAAAATCATTTGTTTGTTTCTTTAAAAAACAGAACAAAGTTACTACTAATGTTATTGCCCTAAAAGGCAACAGCAAGGGGGCATGCACAGATAAACACACTTCCAGTTTAATCTGGAAGAAAGTCGTTTATAATAATTTTGTAAACTTAATACAGAACATTGTAGGATATTGAATATGCCCAACTCTAGATACAGGTGGACAGCACATTTTGGTTTGGTTCAAATCACCTCCTTAAGGTACTGTTTCTCACTGGCAGTGGCTAAACTAATTAAGTAGCTTTATGATTAAAAACTTCTAGGAACCTTCAGTTCTGCTTTTTAATTTGCTCAGAACTGGCAAAGTTCAATGTCTATCCCCTGATGCAGACATTTTTTCCAATATTCTCAGCAAATTCTAAACCAGTTAAGTGTTTTCAGGCTACACAGTGTACCATCAGCATACTTTATATTTCAAGTGTAAAAGTTCCTCACAAAATGCAACTGCAGCAGTTTTAGTATAAGCAGCCACTGAATATTACTCTAACAGCTGTCCCCAAAAAGGTGAGTACTGCCATCTCCAATGGTTAAACTTTATACACATAACACAAAAACAAGAAGGCTTAAAACGTCAGATTCTACTGCCTCCAGTGTAAGTTTCCTCGCTAATCATCCATGTTTCACTTTAGACTTTCAAGGGGCTAGAAAAAACACCTTGAGTTTGTGTTCAAGTTACGAACCACTGTAAGTAGTTCATCTTCTCTAGGAGATGATGAAACAAGAAAAAATATAAAGGTACATACAAAGAGACCTTACAAATCTCATCAGCTCTTCTATTTTAGATGGAGATAAAAACACTAAAAGACAGTTCTCTACTCCCATAGAAGCTGCAGGAACATTTAACAGGAATGCTACAGAAGTTTTGCACTAAGCTACAGAGAACTCAGTATAGTAGAAAAGAACAATTGAGTCATTTCCACAAGAGAAGGTACATCTCAAAAGAAAAATGAGACATGCAAAAGGTTGTAATACCTTGATAATAATGTATGTGGAAGCTGGATGTTTTCAATAGTAGTTTTTTTGGGATTCCATTGTGATTCTATAGGGTTAGCAGCTGCTAGGATAGATGTACGAGCATTCAGTTGGCAGATAATTCCAGCCTGTCAGGGGGAAAAACAAAAAAACAAACAAAAAAAACTTCAATAAAATCTGAAACTGGTTCTCTTAGAAGAAGCTTTTTTTCCAGCTGTGTACCACCAAAACTTTCTGTATTCAGCTTCATGAGATCACTTGTGTATTATTAAATGGGTTCTCTAAACCAAAAACTGTATTGCAAAGCCTTCCAGAATGATGGAATAACATCATCAACTGGAAATGCTACCAATATGTGGGTTGCAGCCCTTTGCACTACAAAAATCTATGTTCTTACGTAAATGAGTTACGTAATACAGAACTAATCCACTGGTGACAACAGAAAAGTGTAATGCCTCAACAGAAAAGCATAATGCCTCATTATTCTGTTAACTTTTTGGTTTCAGTTGCCTAGCTTATACCATGGATAATGGAGAGAACATGGAATTAAACAGAAGCGTACCTTTGCAATGGAGAGAGTCTGTTGTTCCATTACTTCATGTAGTACTGATCTTGTACTTTCATTCATTTTATCAAACTCATCAATGCAGCAAATGCCATTGTCACTAAGTACTAAAGCACCTGTCTGAAGAACCAGTTGCCGTGTTTCTGGATCCTTCATCACATATGCAGTAAGACCAACTGCACTTGAGCCTTTTCCAGATGTATATTGGCCTCTAGGAACAAGGTTATACACATACTGGAGCAGCTGTGATTTACTTGTACCAGGATCACCACATAGAAGAATGTTGATCTCAGCTCGAAAGTTGCCTCTTCCTGTGTGACTGAAATCCTTTCTTGATCCCCCGAAAAGCTGAAGCAGAATACCCTATAAAAATGGTTCTCGTTAAAAATCTAGACATCAACTCTTATATAGTCAGAGCCAATCCAACTGTTGAACTAAAACATCTAACAAACTGAAACACTTAAAATTAACAAAATTCAGACATAAGAACACATTTGAAATTGTTTTCTGAAGCCTTAAAAAACATTCCTTATTTATAGATATCCTCAGTTTCAGTTAATTCAAATTTAGTGCTTGGGTCCCACAAACTCAGCTTTAAAAGTTTTGGGTTAGATTCTTTTCAAATCTATTCCAGAAGTTTGTAATCAGAATTTAGGTAATCAATTCTGCTGACAATAGGAGGGCTAGAATAGAATACCATTTTCCATGAGGCTGCTTTAATCTAGGGCTAAGGTATTATTACTTCTTTCAAATCAAAAAGTCATTCATATCTGCTTTTTACTCAACAGGAAAAAAAATCCATTTTTATTTTTCAGCTAAACTGCTTTCCAGTGTTCACAGAATAGTTACATACAAATGCCTTCTTTACTTCCCTATAAAGATCAAGAGTGTAGGTTTTTATTTTATTGGAGTTTACCAAAACTTTGTTCTTCATACCACCTGAAGAAAGTGTCAAATTGCAATGTTATTAAATAAAAGGAACTAACTTCTACTATTTCGGAAATAGTGAAATTATTAGTATAAATCATATGCTTGTGACTTTCAGTAAACTAGAATCATCAGGAAGTTTTTATTACTATTATTATTATTCACGGGTTTTTTCAATATTAGTTTTCCCTAGCAGTGTACAGCTAGAAAGTCTGAGGAGTTAAGTCAATACAAATACTTGGCTGCTAGAGACAAGAAGGAAAAAGGAAAAACTGTACACTATTTCATGCAAGGGCTTTGCAGGTTTTTACAGTGGAGAAACTTGCAAAGTGGAGTAAGCTGTTTGTATTACCTTTGTTCTTACTCACTTGGAACAACTTACTGAGGTTAATAAAACATTTTTGTTAGATTCAAGAAGCATGACCTGCCCCCGTTATATTTTGCTAAAGGTCTTCAGTACAGAATATTGATGCTCCAATCCATGTGGATTTCTAACACTTCTAAGCATTAAAAAATAGGTATTTTGGACATTGTTGTGAACAAATTTTGGTCTGAATCTGAAAAGCCTCTGATGAAAGACCCTTAACTTTCCTCAACTCCACCCCCAACAACTGATGGGTCACATCAGCATGCTGAGATGACAACACCACACAAATGAAAGAGACAATATTCCTGCTGAAATGGAAAATCTCATGGTTCTGAATTAAATGGCTAGCCATTTCAGCAACCAGTGAATTATGTTAATGTACAAGTTTTGAGAAAAGGCAAAAAAAAGCTTTATAAAAGAGGATTTTTACAGTGTCTGACATTACCTTGAGATGTACTATCAATTGTAGTTTGTACAGTGATAAAGTTTTAGTACATTAGTTGAACATTTTATTAGAAAATGATAATTTTCAGATAAATCTAGGCAGTTGTTTTGAGATCCCATAAATTAGGGTCAACCAAATGACATTTTTAAAGCTACTGCTCTTTTGCAAATGCTTTTTAATGAGCGGTCACTTCCAAAGTTACAGCTACTTGTTTTTCATTGATCACATACAGCCTGGACATTCAGAAAACTTCAAGAAGAATCTCTCAATTATGTTTTGGCAATTCTGCCGCTTTACTAACTTCTCTGTATCTTCCCTCTAATTAACATTCCCCAAACCATGAAAATAACTATGATACACTTATAACCAACTCCTGATAGGACAACTTTAAGACTGCTCAATCATGCACCAGACTTTAAGAAAAGTCAGGAATCATATCAGTTAAAAAAAAAAAAAAAAAAAAAAAAAAAAAAAACTTGCAAATTTGAGTCTTCCAAGACTCAAGAAAGTCTTATAGCAGATGTTCATAATAAGTGAACTTGCACATAAACATGACTTAAGTAGAATTTAATTTACCTTTTTGATATCTTCATGCTCATAGATACTTGGTGCCAATGCTGAAGAAAGTCTTTCATATATATCTGGTTTTCTAGAAAGCTCTTTTAGCATTTCCACACGTTCCTCTGCAAACATTTTTTGTTCTGTTTCTTCATCAACACCATGCAGGCGTTTTGCATCAGTTTTACGATAGTGTATGACATCGATGTGGGTCTTATAGACAGATTTTACATTGCTGACTCTTGAATTAATTCGAATGGGGACTGCCCTGTAGATACCTAAATACAATTTTGAATCACAGCATTAGATGAAGAAAACATGATTCAAGCAACAACAGTCCCCAAATCCCACATTTTTACATTTTCCCTTGCAAAAATCAAGTCTTTCAATACAGCCTAAATACTTTAATCAGTTTATTCCCCAGTACCAAGAAGTCAGTGGAACATATTTACATCACCTAGAGCATATTTTTGCAGGTATGCATATATTTAGCATTCCTACTGCAAATGCTCTCAGCAAGTGAAATGCTTAGGCTTTTTTTTCCTCTCTCTCCAAAAATGGAGGCTTGAAAATACTTTTGATACTGTTTTATAATGGCTAAAAAAAGCATTTTCCCCCTTTTTGAGAAATGCCGAGTTTGATAGGCTTCTAATTTGTCCAGAAGCTAAGTATTAACTGATAGTAGTACAGCAGTTGTTTTAAAGCAGTAAGTGCTTTATCTACTTATCTCTATCTACTAATAAAATACAGTTGTAACCAACAGCATGAGAAGTTTCATTATTTTGTATTACTGCTCTATTGACAGATCCCCCTGAGCCTTCTCCAGGCTAAAGAGTCCCAGCTCTCTCAGCCTCTCCTCATATGGCAGATGCTGCAAGCCCCTTCATCATGTATATGTGCATCATCATCACAGCCCTTTCCTTGGTTTGCTCCAGTACATCCATGTCTCTTTTGTGCTGGGGAGCCCAGACATGGACACAGCACTCTAAGTTTAGCCTAACTAGAGCTGAATAGAGGGGAGAGACCCCTGACCTGCTGGAAGCACTCTTCCTAACGCAGCCCAGGAGGCTGCATTCATCTTCACACCGCAAGGGTGCATTGCTGGCTCATGTTCAACTTCTTGTCCACCAGGACCCCCAGGTCCTTTTCTGCCACTCACCAGCTCGTTAGTCCCCAGCCTCTACTGGCAAAGGGGGTTATTCCTTGTCAGGGGCAGGACTTTGCACCTTCGTTAACTTCTTAAGACTCCCATCAACCTATTTCTCTAGCCTGTGAGTAGCAGCGCAACCATCTGGTCTATCAACCACTCCTCCCAGTTTTGGATCATCTACAAACTTACTGAGGGTGCAGTTTGTCCCATCATCCAGGTCATTAACTGGTGACTGGTTCAAGCTGAATTTTGTACTACTGACCCCAGCAGTTCAGCTAGTTTTCAGTTCATGTCACTGTCTACTTATCTAGTCTGTGCTTAATCCGTTTGTCAGTAAGGATGTTAGAAAGCCTAGCAAAGCTTTTGATACGGTCAAGATAAACAACACCCACTGCTCTACCTTCATTCACAGGGCCAGTCATCTCACACAGAAGACTATCAAGTTGCAGAGTATCACTTCCACTTTGTAAATCCACACAGGCTACTCTATCACCTTCTGTCCTTCACACGTTTGGAAGTTGTTTCCAGGATTATTTGCTCCATCACAATGGTGTGAGATTGACCAGCCAGTAGTTTCCCAGATTATCCTTGTTGCTCTGCTTAAGGATAAGAGCAACATTTGCTGTCTTTCACTCCTCAGAAGCCTCCCCCATTTGCTGTGATCTTTCAGATTAATCTGGAATGGTCTTGTAATGACAACAGACAGCTCCCTCAGCACTCATGGATGCACCCCATTAGGGCCAATTAAGTGCACTCTCACTCACTGCAGTGCACTTATGTATATTTACCTACTTGCAGGGCCATGTTATAGTCAGTGCATCTCTGAGGTGACCAATAAAAATAAATCTCCCCCCCCCTCTCTCTCTCTCTTTGAAGTTGCTTCCCATCCATCCTAGAGTTCCCTTTAGCGATCTGGTTTTGAGTATATTCATATAAACATCTCAAATGCACAACTGAAGATTGAAGATAGCATATCATGGCTAGTGAAACAAACACATGGAAAGAAGGAACCCTCTCATGCAATGGTTTTGTGTTTCTGATATGAAATTACAAACAAGCAGATGTAGGTAATACTCTGCAAGTTAGACTGTACTTCCATATCAGACTTAAGAGGTTGTTGGCTACACCAACCAGCCTAACTATAGACATATTCAATTATTAGTTAAGCATAATGATACATTAAGCCATTAAAATGCAGTAAAAAAGGCTGCAAATACTCAAATTAAATTTTACCTGTAACATTAACTCTGTCACCTGGTTGAACTTTATCAACAAGGTCATTATGAGCAAACAGGGCAACAGTATGAGGGGTCTGTCCAGCTGGCATATCTTCAGGAGACTCCTGCAGTTTGATCTAACAAAAACACTGAGGTTTAGTTTCAAACAAGCAAAACTTTTCTACAAAACAGTCTCACAGCTCATTTGCAGAGACAAAATTGTTTCATTTTAAGCACAACCAAGATGCAACATACCATCTGTTTATCAGAAAACATGGATCGATTGTGAATCAATGCCATACTGTGTGTTGTGTTACAGTTCTTGCATACTGATGGTTCAGCAATTCTGCCACGATCAATTTCTACTCTTGTGGTGAAAGCGCAGACCTGGCACTTAAAAAACGCTTCCTGCATCTCTGGAATTAACTGGGAGCTTCTGATTACCATACCACTGATGGTGATAAGTTGATCAATATCTACAAAATATAGATACCCATGTCATCACATCATGCTTTTAAAATAACCTTCCAAATTCCACATTAAGTTAATTTTTAGGTGGAAAGTGGACATTCACAGTTAGGCACTAGGTATTTTGTCTAAGACAGAAAAAAATATATATATATGAATTATACATATGTTTACATACACACACACATATATATAGCATAGTATAAGCATTCTAAATTGCATGAGTACTAAAGAAAGGATTTTTTGCACTTGCAAGACCATCAGTAGTTGATGTCAAGAGACTTCCTTTAAGGATAATTTTTTTTCCCTCTCCTCTAGACCGTTTTCTTCCAAAACGGACCAGTGATATTAACCAAGGGACATCAGTCTAGATGGACCTAAGTCTAGGTTTGTGCAATTATTTATATAATTCTTTGTTAACACCCAGTAAGTTCATATAAATCCTTACAGTTGTTTCCAACATGATAATCAAGAGTTTACCTTCAGGATTTAGACTTCTCATATTTCTAGTCTTCAGTGCATTATATGGCCTTACTTGAATTTGATGTTCTAATATTGAATCTGGGTAACGATCAAAAAAGATCTCATTGGCAGCCATGTCAAATGTAGGGATAACTTCCTGTATAAAATAATCAGGAATAGTTAAGTTTCGAAGTAAAAACGCTTTGTGCAAAAATATTTCATTCTGCGATTTTTATGTGCTGCTGAACAGCCTGGAATGACTAAAGTTATGCCAGGTAAGCATTCCCCTACCAAGGGAGAAACTTGATATTTAGACCAAATGAATAATTTGAGCATTATAAACACAATAAAACACAAGATTCTGGACACAGCCTCTGCATCCTAGATACACTACAGTCTAGCAGCTAACTTTTTATTTATGTAAATGATAACATACTATCTGTGATCAAGTTCTAAATACTACAAAAGAAAACGTTTTATATTATAGAAAAGAAAGAAGCCACAGGAATTATACTAAACATACAAAACATCCAAAGCGTTTAAATAAAAACATTAAAAGATAGAAACATGAAAAATCCTCTTAAAGACCAGAAACAAATGCATTATTTCACCTGAGGATAGCAGATCAGTTGCCTATAAAGATTTTCATCAAATGACCTTAGATGGTCACAATTTACATTCAGAAATGGCTCCCCAACCATATTAATCTGCAAAATATGAGAAGAAATCTTTAGTTTAGTAGCATCAAATAAATAAATAAATAAATTATTTAGCCATGCTACAATTACCTCTTCAAGTCGTTGCATATAGCGTGGCTCATTAAGATCCAAGCCAATGTCTTCATCCTCTTTAGCTACTGGGTCAATGAAACGCTGAAGAAATCTCTGGATGTTGAAGGTGAGAGAGAACCGGAAGAGAAGGATTAATCAGATTTAGTAGTATACACACACTTTGTACCAGATAAGATAAAAACTAGCTTTTCTAATTTAAAAACAAAAAAAGTCATTTTTTTAACCTACCTGGAACTTTTCTTTGCACGAAGCTACATTAACATCTGTTCCCCAAATAACAAGTTTTTGTCCAAGAGATTGCTCACTTGCCACTACATCCTCAGCTGGCTGTGTGAAAACAAATTAAGCACACACAAATATGCATAGTTGTTCTAAAAAGAAGTTGTCAAATACAAGATTTGAGTCATCTACTTACCCCATCTGAGTGTAAATCAACTTGTCTGGCTTTGCGGACAGACCCAAGATCAGGCCTCTGCCTAACTGGAGTTCCTCGTACACCACTTCGTGGAGTACCTTCTACCCTGGAGCTGGGTGTCCCGTAAGTCAGAGGTGAACTGATGTCAAAGTCGAGAGGAATAGCTATGAAGAAAACAATTATGTTTATCAAGCCATTTTACTTTTAGATCAGACTAAAGATAAAAATGCATGGCTGTATTTGTCATTCTTGCAGCTTTACTGTCATAAAATGAATAACATCAATCCATATAAATTCCAGCTTATTATTACAAGAAAAATAAGTAGCTAGTCTACCTAGACCTTTTCTTTGCACTGACATGTTCCCAAAGCTGAGAAGTTTTAGTTAAGCTTTATTAAATACCTGCAAAGCAGTAGTTTTAAAATATGTTGGCGTTTAACCATAGTTAAAATGCACTATTTTCCAGTTAAATACTGGTAGTTGATTGTTAATTGCTGCCATTTATTTCACTGCTCAAAAATACACTGAGAACTGTATTTAACTGGAAAATACTAAACAAGCAACTACCAACTACTGCAATTAAAAACAACCCTACTTTTTTTAAAAAAAAAAAAAAGGCAAAAGGGGGCTTTTTAGAGCTAACATGGCAATCAACTCTGATCCTTTATGTATTCTTGGTTTATTAAATTATTTTATTCCTCGCAGAAATACGTAACAACCTAATACATGCGACTCGGCCGTATTTCCTTTGTTTCCTGTTTGAAACTACAAAAGTGGATCAATTAAGGTAACGCCCCCCCTACGACACGCTGGCCCTGTTCCTGCACTGTTCGTTGTACCAGACTGGACTGAGCAAGAGCTAACACTTCCCAGCCTAGGCTCGCTGCGCAGCAGCGCGCACGGCTGGGTGCGTCGTACACCTCAGCCGGCAGCAAACGCCCGAGCAGAGCGGCAGGGCCTGCCTGAACTACCGCCGAAAGCTGCCGGCGGCCTGAGCATACCTGGGTGGCGGAACTGCGGAGGGCTGGAGAACAGCGCGTCCTGGGCGGTCGGGCTCTGCAGGTCCGCGGCTGGAGAGGTCGGCATGGGCTGCAGGTCGCCCGTGGAAGTGGAGTCATCTGTTCGCCGCTTCTGCGAAGGCGGGGAGCGGGCGTCCTCCGCGCGCGCTGCAGGACACAAGCGGCGCCCCGCAGGCGCTGGCTTCGCCGCACGGCAGCCCGAAACCCGCGGCAGACAGCCAACGCCGCCGGGCACTAACCACGCTCCCCTGAGCGCTACGGGACGCAAGGCGACGGCCCGCGGCCCAGCCGCCACCGGCGGGACCGGCTGCCCCAGCCCCGAGCGCCGCCTGCGACCCCCCGGCCTGCCCCCGGCCCCATCCCGCCAAGGCACTCACGGGTCGGGGGGTTGCTGCCCCGGCCGCGCTTGCCGCGGCGGCGGCTGGGCGTAGAGGCGGGCGACGACATGGCGCTGCTCCGGCTCCCGCGGCGATCCTACCTGGGCGGGGGGAAGGCGCAAGCCGGGAGTCGCTCCGGCTCCGGCGGCGGCCGCTCGGCGGAGCGGGGAGAGAACGACCCCCGCGCTTACCTCGGCGGCCCCGCAGCAACCCGAGGAACTCCGCGCCAAGCCGGTCACGCGGTCACGCTCTCGCGGGCTTTCTGACCAATGGGTGCGCGCGATCCCAACGGGAGCTCCCCACCAGGGCAAGGAAGGGGGGGGTGAGGCATAGAGAAGGAAAGAAGGAAGAGGACGACGGCTCCAGGCCCCCGAAAGAAAGATCGCTCCTAACTCGCGCTGCTTCGAGAGGGTCAGAACTACACTGCGGGCTCCTCGCTGCCCTAAGAGGCAGAGGCCGCCCTAAGGAACGTTGCGCTGCCCCCTCCCAGCCGAGAGTGGAACCGCCCGCACTCAGCCCAATTTCGCGGCAAAACGAATCCTTGTGGTGGCGTGGGGAGGCTGGAGCAGCCCATTCTCCGGGGGGGGGGGGGGAGGCAGGGCAGGAGTAGCAGCAGGATTAGGAGCAGGAGCGTCCACAAGCCGCGGCGTGTGCACGTACCGAGCCCGTCCTACAGTGAGAGACACATGAATTTCTCCGCGGCCTCTTCCGCGCTGCCGCCCGCCGGCGTCGCCTAGGGACGCGGCGCTCCCCGCCGCTTCGTACGGCCCAGCCCAGCACCGCCCCGCTCGCCGTTCTGCGCATGGCAGCCGGTGGGGGAGGGCGCTGCGCCGCTGCTTCCGCCTTCGCCCCGTGGCCGGTTGCGGCCGGTGGCGGCATGGCGGGCCGTGCGCTGGTGGGCGCGGACGGCGTCCAGGACGGGCTGTACCAGCTGCACCGCTCCCTGCAGCACGGCGATGCCGGCACCGCGGCTCTGCACGGCTACGGGCTGTTGCGCGGCGTGGGGGAAGCGTGCCTCACCGGCGTCGCGGACGGCACGCGGGGTGCGCGCGCGCGCGGGCGGGCGGCCGTTGGGAGGCGCCGGCCGTTGGGAGGCGCCCGGGGGGACCGTGTGTGGGGGGGGGTTCTTACCGTACGGGTTGTTTCTGCCCTGGCAGTTTCATACATTATATAATAAACAATTTATTAAAGATTGTTCTACGACAGTTGCTGGTTTGACTTAAAACGTTGGTTCTGAGATGGTCTCTTACTCCAAATAGCCATTTCTCTTCTTAAAAATATTTGTGGCCCTGGCCGTTGTCAGGAGCCGGGAGTGCTCTTGCCGCACGCCTGCTCTCAGGCCGCCTCTCACCCGGATCCGGGCTTAAGCAGGGGCCCCGGAGGTAAAGCCGTGGGGAACAAGCAGAACACAGGATGCGGTTCTGAGCCCATCCTTATGTTAGAAAGCCCCTCTGCTTCCTGGGACTGTTTGTGTAAAAACTGCAAAATCAGATACCTGGGTTTTTTTTGTTGTTTGTTTGTTTGTTTGTTTGTTTGTTTTTGTGAAAAACATCAGTCGTAAGTTGTTAAGGTATTCCTAGAAAGCTGGCACGCAGGTTAGTGTTCAGCGTTGCGTGCTCAGAAAGGCTGACTGTTCTGTTTGCTTTGCCTGCAGCACTGCATATATCCCTGGTGTTCTCTCAAGAGTATGGGTTGCTTGCATTTATCCACAAATCTCTCAGCATTGAGGAAGTAAGTTGATAAAACTTCAATTTTTAAAGAAATGTTGAGATAATTCTGTATGAAGAGCATGTTATGTTGTACGCATTAAAACTAACTGAAGAAACTTTTTTAAAAAACTTTCCAGTTTCGAGATTGCAGAGAAGAAGCGCTGAAGTTTCTGTGTCTCTTTCTGGAAAAGATTGGTGAGAAAGTTCATCCTTATGCCTGCAACGTTAAGGTGGGTAAAGGAAAATTATTACTTAAACGTTTTCATCAAAAGCAATTTTGCTGGGTCTCAAACTGTAACAGGTTCATATCTATCCTTCACCCCTTCTTTGTCTGTGGTATACATCTGTAATTTCTTGTCAAAGCTGAAATGAACAATTTGATTTATATGAAGTACAATGAATACAGCAGAGAAGTGAGAAATTGATTCTTCAACTGTATGGTTAATTTTTAATATTTAACAGGAGATAATACTGGCTGTCTTAATAATTCACATAGATTAAATTCATAGTTTAAATGTAATATTTTACCTCCTCTGCTTCTGTTGATGATGTTTAATTTTAAACACTGATTTAAAAAAAATTATTCCTGCAAAGTTGTTACTTTTGCATTCTGTACAGAAGTCAGTGGAAATTGCAGTACTTGTAATAATGACATTCCTTGAGTATAAACTGCTGAATACTATGGCTTTGCCTAGAAATGCTGAGCTGTACCATTGTACTTTCTGTTACCAAGCTCGTTGCTACTTGTCTTAAGGAGCAATAATCCAGAGTCAGAAAATTTTCTATGTGAAGAGCCTCTCTCCTACAAATTACACTTCCTTTGTCTGAGCCTGTATTTTTTGTCAGACACTGTTCTAAGGTTGTCTATGATACCACTTTCAGGACTGAAGATTTTTATTATTTTAGTCTTTTTAAACATCTGCAACTTCTTAGGAATAGGTACGTTAAAGAAGAGGGTAAACACATGGTTATGTTTTAGTTTCCTTTTGTATTTCAGATTATAATAATCTTTCTTATTTTCTATTTAGCAAACTTGTATTAGTGTTTATACAAAAGACAGGGCAGCAAAATGTAAAATCTTGGCTGTGGAACTTCTGATTAAGGTAAAATGCATTTTATAATCCTCGTTTCTTAAAAAATAGTAGAAATCTATTATATTTCTACGATTGTACTATATAATGCAAAAAAGTTCACAATAATGAGAATGTTAATGGTCTAATATCTTAAATGTTAATAAAAAGATTTGTCTTAACAACAGATTTTCTATGAAGATTACGTAGCTATGAATATGTGATCTCTAAACCTGTTATAGCAAGACACAATTGATTGTTTTGGAGGTAGTCACCAATTTTCTCTTTCTTAGTTTATAATGTTACTTTATTAGGAAATTTTCCACTTAATTGTATTCTTACTCCAAAATATTATGTAATTACTTGTAACATATTAGATACAGTATGTGAAAGGTGCAGAGAAGAGCTTTTTTTTTTCCAGAAATTTTATTATTATGTGAGACTGATTTCTTAATATACTTCCTTAGGACGCTTTAGACCTTTGTTTTTCAAATACTTTGCACCTGCTTAGTTTTGCTTATGAGAAACAAAACTCCCTTCTGAGTTCCTCTGAGTTAATTCTTCTGTGATTTGGATTGGCTTTACAGCAGCAGGGAGAGAAATACAATATGAGAAAGGCTATTGTAGCCATTACTAAACTGTTTTTCTCATCTATTTGAGTTTTTTTGTATAAAAATACACATACAGGAAGGTAGCTTGTTGTTAGTGTAGATTGCCTGTCAATACTCTTTCTTGGACTAGCCATCTTAAACCTGTTTTACTGAATAGCATATTTAGGATGTACGTGAACTACATTTTTATTTAGGCTGAACAAGGTTATGATGGTGATATTAATAAGTTTTCTGAATTGTCAATTGTTTTTTATATATTTTAGTTGCTCCAAAATTTACGACATTCTTGTCTGATGGAAGAAATGAAAGTTGGAGAGATCTTTAATAAATTCTATGGGGAGCTTGCTACAAGAAATAAAGTTTCTGATACAGGTAGTTTTTAGTTTTTCTATCAATGTCATTTGTTTTATTGACTCTTAGTTTTTGTTGTATTATTTCTCACAGAAATGTATAATTGTTACTGCTGTGACAAGTGTGTTCAGAAATGGTAGCTGTCGTATTTTAAAATGAGTAAAATTTGTTGAGGTCTTCTGATAACAATCATGTAGTTTGTTCTTTTTTTTTTTTTTTTTTTTTTTCCCCGTAGCAGACTTATAAATATTTATGTGGGAGAAAATGTGTAGTTGAATTTAGTGGTGGTTGGTTCATATGAAATTTTACCACTGGGCTGATTTCAGATTTTTGACATATAAGTGTGTTTATATCTCTATTCTGTGATTATTAGTCCTTGAATGCCTGAATCCTGACAGTAATTCTAACCCTCTTGGTATTAACTAACTTAACTTTGTTAGGCTCTTAGACTTCTTCTGAATTCTGTGCTAATGTGGTGTAGCTGAACTTTCAAGGTTACTCCTATACCAGTTTTATAACTATACTCTCATATACTCCTGTAACTGGGAGCTTTAAAAGTAGTCCTAGTCCCGAGGGTGGGTGCCCATATCAAAAGCAGAGTAAATTCTAGGCCAGTAATTCCTGTCAAAGCTCACATAATCCTAGCTCAGTTGCTAAAATTCTTAATGATTTTATTCCAACTCTAGTCAGTCTTTTCTTTAGAGCTGCTATTTTAGTGTGATAGTCCCTGCACTGGTCAACCCTGTTCTGAGCTCATCAGTTCCTGGCTATTCTAGTTATATTACTTATAATATTAAGTATATTCATAGGAGTTCTACTTTGATGGTGTTGGCTAGTTTGAGTTATATCGTAGCTTGACAGATTTAGTCCTTACAAAGCTTGATGTGCCTACCTATTTGCCTGAACTGAAGGCTAGCAACTTCTGCAAGCTATTGACCTTAATTTTAATGATGCTTACAAGACCTAGCATAACTGCAAGGCTAACGCCAAGCTTGGATTAGTGGTAAATGTTTCTTTGGTGGTATGACCTTAATATTTTCTAAATCCTATTTAAAAGAGTAAATGTATTTAATTTATTTGTGAGGACACATCTCACATCGTAGTATGTTGTTACATGTACGTCATAAAGAGTTGTCTTTCTCACATGATAATCACCAATTAAAATCCTCAGTGATGGCTTTTTTATGGTTGCAAATTGTATAGGAATTGCAATGGAAATGTCAAACTAATTATTTTAATAATTAATATTTAATAATATGAATTGTTTTCCAGTTCTGGAGAAGATATATGAGCTTTTGGGAGTTTTGGGAGAGGTCCAGCCTAGTGACATGATTAACAACTCTGAAAAGCTATTCCGAGCTTATCTGGGAGAACTTAAAACACAGGTAGGGTTGGAGTTTCTTTTCCAACTCCTACATTACTTTGCTTTTTTTTTTTTTTTTTTTTTTTTGCCTCTGATGTGAGTAGTGCTGTTTGTTAGAAGACTGTTGCAACTAGTGCAATTTATAAAGGTTTAACTGGACAATTATAAGTGCTTTCTTAAGGACTCTTAAGGTTTGCATTCTCTGATTCTAGTAGAGAAGTTGTCAAAGTAAAAATTTAAGGCCGTCAGTGACAGCAAATTAATGTGAGAAAAGATAAATAACATATGATGATTACTGCAGCATATATTGCCTTTCACTGGTAATTTCTGATTTGTGCTCTATTAGCCGCAAAATCCTTTTTTGCTTTAGCACAGCTTTGCCTAACTTTACTTTCCTATATTCTGTGTTTTTAAGAGGTTAGCGTGTGCTATGTAAGTTTTGCTATGATTAGTTGTGAGGGAGCATATTTTGTGCTGGTCAAAGGAATTCTCATACTTCTGTAGTTAAAAGTATTTTTTCCAAGTGATACGAAGTCTCTGAACAATAGATGTTCCTGTAGACTTAAGTTCATAGAAGTGGGTGTTACTGAGGGTGTTGGCACACTTTTATTAATTTGGAATATGATTATTTTATCTACACTTGTAGGAACTGGGAGGTCTTGGGGTAAATCTGTGTTAGATTGAGGACAATATTTTTTTCAATTCCTGCTTTTTTAGATGACATCAGCTACAAGGGCACCAAAACTGTCAATTGTAGCAGGCTGTTTGAAGGGACTGGCTGCGCTCATGTACAACTTCACCAAATCTGAGAATGAAGGTACGTTCTTTTTCTGTGTGAAAAGCAGTTATACAGTTTGGTATATTTTGATGGTTATACTGCCCACAAGCAGCAACATTTCTGGTTGTGTACTCTGAATGAAATTTTCTCCACTCTTGTAAGGTTTATTTTTGCAAGGCCTATCCAGCTACATGAACCCCTATAATCTGCCTTTGTGGAAGAAGGCTTGATCAATAGGTTTCTGTATGTAAAGGTTTTAAATGCTATTTTCTAACCAGAGATTGGGTAACTGCAAGAGCCACGTTGAAGCTGGAATGCATTTATACAAAAATACGTTTTCCTTAGCAGAGATATGTCTGTTAAAACATGGATGTTCAAAAAAGTCTGTGAATATAGATGTAGTTTTGTTTGAAACTTAGAAGAATTACTGGAAAAAGTGTGTCTGCCATTTAAAATTGAATGTTTAAGTCTTCCAGATGTTGTTTATTCATACCAGGCTTAGGATAAAAATATCTTTTTCTTCACTCTACCTCTTGTGTGTGAATAATGAAATACTCTTTATTGGATTGTTCCGCAGATCCTCAGACATCAAAGGAGATTTTTGATTTTGCAATGAAAGCAATCAGGCCACAGGTATATCTGCCACATGTTAATTGATCTGCATAAATTAATTAGCCCTGCTGAAGAACAGATCACATATGACAAACATTTTTGATATTACAGGTTGATCAGAAGCGATACGCAGTGCAACTAGGTAAGATTGTCTTATTTCAGCTGTGGATACCATTTGCATGATAGTGTCTTCTGGCTGGAGATGTCCTCTGCTGGTACTTTTTGGATGGACCTAGTATTCAGCCTTCTAAGCTGATAGGGGAGCAAAGCTGGTGTACAAAACTGGAATCCAAAGAGATAAACACTTATTGGTTAAACTAAGCAAGGTCTGATAGGCTTATGAACAGAAGTATTGTACTTGATGCCATATGCCCCTGTCTGGGGTGAGTACAAAGCCCTGGAACGAGAAAGGGATCATGAAAGGAATAGCAACTGTGAGGTGTAAAATCCTCTTTAAAGATAGACTGACTAAATAAAAATTCCAGTTTTTGAGGGATCTTGAAATTTCATCTGTGCTGAAATCTGAGACTGTATTGTTACAAGTATTCCCAACTCTTTAACTTGTCCGCATTGCAGTTTGGAGGAGGAAGAAACTTGGACATGTGTCCTGACCACAAAAAACAAATCCTTGTAAATAGCGCAATCAAGTATTCTTGTTCATAACCACTGGCGTCCCTCTCTTTTTTCACTGATAATATAAATAACTTCATAAAACAGTTGTATCTTCCATAATTGTGTACATGAAGAAAGAGGATCTTGGAGAGTTGCTCTTTAAGATTTTAGTGTTTGGATAATGATACTATAATGGTTAGAAGAATATATTTTATAACTTCCAGTCAACCTAATACTTATTTTATAGCCTGGTCCATTGAAAGTGGAACATAAGTCTGAGTTTTAATGAGAATTATTTTTGAATTGCAGCTGGTTTACAGTTGTTCAGCAGGCATGCTGCTCAGTTTGGTACCTTTCTCCTGGACAACTATGTTTCACTGTTTGAAACAATGTGTAAATGGTGTGGCTATACAAATCAAGAGCTGAAGAAAGCAGGTCATTCTGCCTTAGATTCATTTCTTAAGCAGGTATTGTGACTGAACTGGGACTTCTGAGATTAAGGCAGAGTTAAATTTCTCAAAATAGTGGGGATATTTAGTGCTTGGAGTTTCAGTGAATCTGTTTAATAAGTAATTTTTCGGCTTCAAAGTCCTTGTATTATGAGCTAGGTGTTTTTGAAAACTAATGTGGGATGAGGGAGTTACTTGTGTGTTTCTGGAAAGTCTGAAATGTTTGTATCTGCTCTACAGATTTCTTTAATGGTAGCTAAGGACGCAGAGCTGCACAAGAGCAAATTGCAGTTCTTCATGGAGCAGTTCTATGGAATCATCAGAAGAATGGATTCAAGCAACAAGGAGTTGTCCATTGCCATTCGCGGATATGGGCTTTTTGCAGCAGTATGTGTGGGAAGCTTATTCTGATAAAGCAATATACCGAATGGATTTAAAGTTGGGATTCATACAGTTCGTTTTACAAATTTACGCAGCTTGTTATGTAGAGAGTGCTTCCGTTTCTAGATTAAGTATTGAAATTAGTCAGCTGCAGTCTAAAACGTGTTGTGGTTCAGTGTTATTGAAATGCCTCCTGTATTTAGTGGGAGCACTGTAGTTTTGAAGTGCAAAAACTGAGGGCATCTTATACAACTATCACAAAGCTTCAGGATGCACTTAATCACCGAAGTTACCGACAGTATCTTACTAGGTCTGTCTGCATTCCAGATGCCAATCCAGTGGCAACACAGATGGCAATACAGGCCAGCTCTGCTCAGGAAGCAGTTCAGATATGTTTTCTACAGAGCAGGAATCTCAATCAGAGTGGAAAAAATGGGCTGTTAGCTGTAGGACATTAGGCACTAATCTGTCAAATGACTGAAAATTTAAAAATGAAACTGTATTCACATTCTTATGTGCAGGGCAGAAATGCTTGTCAGGAAGCATAACTAAGAACCAACTTCCATTTTTTGTCAGCAATCAATTAGAGTGGGAGTGTAAAAGTAAAGGAAAATGTAGAGAAAGCAATAGTATTAACATACGTGTAGCCTATGTACTTTATGATGTTCCCCCAACTTTTATATAATGAAATGCTGATTTTTTTTCTTTCAAAAATCAGATTCTTATTTGTTTAGGGAGACTTAGGAAACATAGAGTGATAGAACAGCTGTTTAATTACCTGAATCCTTTCCATTTTGCTGCCATTTGAGCAAAGTTCATTTCTTCTATAGACCATAAACATATATTGTTGAAACCTAATGTTCTTACATGGTATGGGCTGGAAATGAATCGAAAGAACTTCATTAAAAATATCAATTATGGAATACATTAATTAAATTATATAATATAAATACAGAGGTAAGATAATTCTGTAAACTTTAACAAGAAAAAAGGGGGGTTAATGCTGGAATTCCTATACATTTTTAATGTATTAAGGAACATTAATGTTATTGGCCTATTCAGACTAACTATTGGCCAAGATTCAGATGCAAGATTGTGAGGAAGTGAGTCTTGCTGCCACTGCAATTAGTAACTTTAGACTAGATACAAGTTCAGTGACTGTTTCAAGAGAGAGTCCCTTTTCCACTGTTTAATTGCTAAAATAAATTAATAAGTAATACTTAGTTTTACAAGTGGTAAATGGATATTCTTAATTTTGCCACTCTGTTTTTAGACAGACTAGATTCAACCTTTAGCCTAACTCTTATATTCTGTGGTTGTACAAATCAGACCATTCTTCTGTCGTCATTCCTACTATGATCTTTGCCTATGACCTTTTCCTTGTTTCTTTTTCCCTTGAGAGCTCCTTTTGACCGAACTGATGGTAATTATTACAGCTTACAAATCATTCTACAGAAATCTGTAAGCATTACTACAGACCCTCTATATGTAGTGAGCAGAATACTAAAAGTATTAGTCAAGTCACCTTTAGCCTTTGCAATCTAGACCTTACTTCTAAAACATGCAAAATTCATTCAGATGAGTTTCTGGAAAATGTAAAAAAAGATTATTTTGATTGTAGTTCATTGATGACTTGGTTAGGTTTTTAGTGTTACAGCATGAATTTGCTTGGTTGTATGAAGTTCCTAAATCAGTATCTTATTTTTTGTTTATAAGCCCTGTAAAGCTACGTGTTCTAAGGATGTTGACTACATGTATGTTGAGCTTCTTCAGCGTTGTAAGCAAATGTACCTCACAGAGGCAGAGACAGTAGATGACCATATATATCAGCTACCAAGTTTCCTCCAGTCAATTGCAAGTGTGATATTCCATATAGATACAGTAAGTGGAGTATTTAAAGTACCGGTCAAATCTTTTTATGTGTCTAGGGATGTATAAGAGTGTAGTAGCTGTGCACTTACCTGTGGTAGAAGACACTTTTTTGTCTATAGTGTAATTGCTTCTAGCTCTGAGAGAGTATCAAAGGAATATCTTCCTAGATTTTATTTGAATAAAGAAAATGCACAAAATGTGCTAAATAAAATACTACAAAGCACTGTTTTAAAGATCGTGGTAACCAAATGCAAATGGGTTATTTATTTATTTTAGGAAAAGCTATTGCTTGGATACAGCCATACTCTTCTTTTTATGTGATGAATGTTCAAGGGGTCTGTTATTTCACTCTACTTACGTAGTTCTTTTTAAAAGGCTACTACATCTTCCCCCCCCCGCCACCGCCTTGTGCTTACCTTTACTAGAGCTTGGTATGTAATCAGTTTCTCTACCTCTGAGTCTTTCATGTTATGTGAATAATTCACAGAAACAACGAAAGCAGGGGAAGTCAAAACACTGTACCTCCCTGTTGCTGCTTTTTCTTTCAGTACTGATACTTAGCCTGCCTTCTGGAGCTGATAATCTGAATTTCCTCTGATGACGTGTGTGTTCCAATGAGGGCTTTCTAGATTCTGGGTGGAGCTGGGGAGCAGGCTTGGGGTGGAGAAGAGACTTCTGCTTAACATTCATGTGTTCAGGTCTTTAAGGATGAATAGATTAGACAGCTGTGTTCTTATTGTTAATTAAATTGACCCTTTCCTAATATACTTGTGACTGATTTTGATGAAGCTCTAATCTACTCAGGAACTGAAACATTCAGTTTTTCTTGATACTTGAGATGTATTCACTTGCTATGTCTTTAATCATTCTCAGAGTAGATCATAATGCAAAAATTTTTCTTACAAAGGTTCTGGAGGAAAACATTTTGTATTATTTTGCTTGTTAATAGAGGTGAACCATTGTCTTCACATGATGGGATTTTTTTGCTTTTCTTCTAGATTCCTGAAGTATACACTCCAGTTCTTGAACATCTAGTTGTGATACAGATTGATAGCTTTCCACAATACAGTGAAAAAATGCAGTCTGTCTGTTGCAGATCTATAATAAAGATTTTCCTAGCCCTGACAGGAAAAGGACCAATTCTCTGGAGCTTTATTAGCACTGTAGGTGAGTCTGTTGACTTTTTTTTTTTTATTTTTCTGAGCTGTTAACTGTTTCTAAGAGAGGCTTGGACAACAGCCATTTCGGGACAAAAACGAAGCCTTTTACATCCTTCAACAATGGAGGCTTACGGTTCTCATTGTGTTATTTTTCAACATCCACTGTTAAATCACTTAGGGAATACATTTAACAACTGTTTTGGATGACAGATGGAATATGGTCAAGGGCAGGAGAATAGTTTTTGTGGTAATCTGATTTCATTTAAAGGCAAGATTCCTGCTCAAAGGATTGTGGGGGAAAAGAGCTTTTGCAGGAAAATGTACAAAAATCTGTTCCTGGTTCTTTCCTTAGTCCTGCAGAAAGCCATAGGAACTTGGAGTAGTATCTTCTTTACCAGAAATACACTTTGTATTTTCTGGAACTTAAACACGGTAAAAGTGAAGATTCCAAATATGTATAGTTACTCAGATTTAGTCCTGCAAATATTAAAAAAAAAGGGGGGGGCAGTATTAAATGCTGACAGTTCCAGGAGCTTGCATGGTACTGGCATTTCATTATAATGATATTCCAAACTAATTGAATTTCTTTCAGTTATTTACAGTGGCTTTTCTCTATAACTGTGGTATTTTCGTTGTCTCCCTTGTTCATGATTTGGAATGTGATGTGCTCCCAAAGTATTATGCTGGAATAAATCCTTCTCTGTGAAAGTCATAGGTAGTTCTTGTCTTTTGTAATATAGGCATTAGGCCAATGCATTGACCACCACTGCATTCAGACTCAGGAAAAAGTTGAAGCAATATTGACAAAATGTATTAAGAAGCAAGTTCAAGATAGCTGCCCTGTGAAACATCCTAGAGTATTGACTCTGCTTTGATTATGTTTGTCATTTAAGAAAGATATCTATTCTTTTACTTCTCCCTCATCTTGACAGAATAAAGGAAATAGAAGATTGATTTAATTGTTTACTGATGTATAAGTCATATGGATGTTGTGTCTTTTTAAGTTTATTGAGGCTTTTTTTTTTTCCCCAGTGCATCAGGGATTAATCAGAATCTTTTCCAAGCCAATCACTTTTTCAAAGGTAAAACAACTGTTTAAATATACTTGTTTCTTCTAGATTCGTGAAGTATTCACTCCAGTTCTTGACCATCTGGTCAAGTAAATAGAGGAAGGCCCAAAGAACTAAAAATAGTACTGTCCTTTTAAAACCATGAGCCAGTTATTATTACTCACTTGTCCCTACTTTTGCCAGAATAATGAGAATGTCTCTCCTGTAATGAAAATAAAAGAAAATACTCCTTTGTTCTCTGGAGTTCTTCCTTGCTCAGATTGTCTGTAATGAAGTAGGTTGTATCTGTGGTCATCTAACTTTCTTCCGCATTAATAAATTTTGCCAACTTTAAAAGAAGAGGGAAAATTTTATTGAATGTTTGTCTTAAAGGGGGATTTAAAAGGTTTTTAATCCTGTCCAGCAGACTAACTATAGAGTCTCTACAATAACGGACTGTTGGGAGGAGGAGAAATTCAGAGACTTCTTAAAGGAGCTGTTTGTTTTCTTTTCAGCTTGAAATTAGAAAGCTAAGCATTTCAGGTTCCTACCAGTAGTTTTACAACATGTTTTGGCTTGAAACAGCTAGTTACATACACAGTGTTTCTGAAAAATACTGTGTCCTTTTAGGAATATTTTGGAAAAAAAACTTCTGGATCAGAAGAGTCCCCAGCAGCTGGAGAGGTTGGAACAGGGAAATGGAAAGTACCGACATACAAGGACTATCTGTATCTCTTTAGAAGTCTACTGAAATGTGACACAATGAAGGTAAAGGCATAATTAACATGGATATAGAAGAGGAAAGGCACTGTAGTCCTGACTGAGTCTTATCATTGTTTTTATAATCCTAGATTTTTTCCAAATGACCAGCCTGCCATGCTGTAGAACTGTCTAATTGTTTTAGTAGGATATTGGCAATTAAATTAAAAAAAAAAAGGATGAGTTTAGACTATTATACCTGAGAAACCTCTAAAGCCTGATTCTCTAAATCATTCAAAACCTGGGTTGTAAATTCAAGAATCAGTTCTCATTCTTCACTGTTGTGAAACATGAACTTTTTCCCTCCTGCGAAGGAATCTGTTTTGGAAGACGAAAATTTTCTTGATGCAAATTCAGCACTGAAGTCCCTCAGTCGTTTGTTATATGATGAACTTATAAAATCTGTTTTGAAGATTATTGAGAAGTTGGACCTGACTGTTCAGAAATTGAATGTTAATGAACAGGTGAGACCTGATGACTTGTTCATTAAGTTTTGCTTCTGTAGGGAAACCAAAATCCCATTCCTTGCTTTGTTATGATTATATAGCTCCTCATAGTGTCCTTGAATTAAAATTCTGGTTGGTGAAAATGTTTTACTTCATACTTCTGGATGTTGCACTGTAGTTAGGAGGTGGAAAAAGAAAAAATTACAGAATCTGTTATTTTAGTCTCCCTTTTCTGGCATGTAGAGTGGTTTTAGTTTTGATGGTCACTTTTTGTCTTGTAAGCAAGTGACCCTTATTATTTTTGAACTTGTTTGTGTGTGAATTACTACATTATCTCTCTGTATTGGACTAGCTAGCAGCAGTCGTAAAAAGAAGAGGCAGTTGCTAATCTTTTTTTTTTTTGGATGAAGGTATAAATGCTTTCTGTGTTGTCACAGATCCAGTGTTCTGGCTTCAATATTCATTTGCAGGATGAAAATGAAACTTACAGTGCTTTGGTTGTGCCTACTTCTGACCCTACTTCACACCTTCAGCCAACAAAGCCTACAGATTTTATTGCCTTTATTAATCTAGTGGAATTCTGCAGGTATGAATACATCATTTGTGTAGTTTAGTAGGTGTTATGAAGTGATTGGAAGAAAATTAAAGTATGTTTATTTAAGATGCCTGTTTCTGACTTATGACAAGTGTGTGTTTTTTTTTTAAGAGAGTACAGGATACAAGTCATTCATATGCATTTTTTATTGTCATCTTTTAGTACCCACTACAACTTTTAATATTATACTGACCGTATTTTCTAAATGCTTCAGAGACCAGAAATACAGTCTTCATAAAGTAGTATTTGAGCATTAAGTGAAAGGTACAGCATTATTTGTGAATGTCCAGTTGATTGTCCATAGTAATGTTGCGGTCTGTGGAAGTAACACGAAGTGATATGTGAGTAGGTGTGTTTGTATAAAGTTAGTAACAAGGCATAATGAGGAAGAAATGGTTTTGCCACTCTAAAGCAATATATAAATCTTCCTATACTTATATCAGAAGTGATATAATTATCCTCTCACTCTCTTTGGAGATACTCTACTATAGTAGTGCTTGTCTTTTGTGTGCTGACTTGAAATTTGAAAAAGAAAAGATACAAATGTTTAATTTCTTTTTTTCTGTTTTTTTCTTTTCTTTTTTTTTTTTTTTTTTTTTTTCCTGAATATTTTCTGTGCATCTGTTCTATAGAGAGATACTTCCAGAGAAGCATGTTGAATACTTTTACCCTTGGGTGTATTCTTTTGGTTATGAGCTTATTGTACATTCAACAAGACTACCTCTTATTAGTGGATTCTACAAGCTGCTTTCTGTTGCAATGAAGATTGCAAAGAAAATAAAATACTTTGAGGTGAGATCTCTTTTCTCAGTGAAGGTAAATATTGTGTTAATGATGGTGCACATCTTTTATACAAGGCTTTACACATGTATGCACAACAGAAAATAGTTACTGAAACTGCTGCCTGGTTTGTTTCAAATGTTAATGTCATTCTATGCCTCTGTAGTTAAAAATGCATGGAACATCAAAATTAGAGTGGAAGCTCAGTTTCTGAAGAAATACCATCTCTTCAGAATGTGCGGTGCTCTTTCCCAGATCCTGAGCTGGAGATGTGTTTGCAGTGTAGACTGTACAGAAGATCCAGCTTGGATATCAAAAACAATTTAACTAGAACAGCAAAGACATCTGTGTGAGTTAGTTACTCAACTTTTTAGGTATAGTTGTACTTTGCTACTCATTGATTCCCACAGGAAGTATGGTGTTCTGTTGAAAGATGAACCATTTGTGGTGTGGAAGCTATTGTAAAGTGAAAATGCTTCATCAAACAGCATTTAGCTCAACACAGAGCTGGGAACTGCTCTTGCCACAGGTGATGACAGTACTAAGTAAACTAAATTTAGGAATTCATAGAGTCACTGAATGGTTGAGGTTGGAAGGGACCTCTGGAGATCATCTACTCATACCTCACTGCTCAAGCAGGGTCATCTAGATCGCATCCAGGTGGGTTTTGAATATCTCTAGAGAAGGAAACTCCACAACCTCTCTGGGCAGCTCATTGGCATGGATGCTTACATAGATTTTCTTTGGGAGATGATACTGTTTGTGAATTGCTGTTTTCTCATTCCATCTGCATTCTGGCCATATGCCCATCCTATATTAGGAATTTGTTTTTTCTTTTGTGGCTTGTTGGATTAAGGAGCAAGGAGGAAATTCAACCATTTCAAAGTACTTTTTCATTCCTATGTATCTCAGTTACTTTGATATTGTTACTTTATGTCTGTATGCCAAAAAGTTGACTCTCAATATATGATACTAGTGCTAGCAACTAATCTTTGTGAGAACAAATGTACATTTTAAGCTTTCCATTCATGCAGAGTTCGTATCGGGACAGTACTGTATATATTTTGAGTTGTGGTTCGCATTTGTGTACTGTGTGTTATTCAGGATAGTTTTTCTAGCAGTACTGACTTGTGGTTTCTGCTTGGTAGGGTGTCAGTCCAAAGTGTTTCAGGAACTGTCCTGAAAACCCAGAAAAAAGTTCTTGCTTTGCCCTGTTTGTAAAGTTTGGAAAAGAGGTAAGTAATTTTGTGGCTAAGTTTCTTTGTTTAAATATAAGCATAAATGACTCAATCAACATTACATAATGATATCTTCTTAGACTCTGTATACATATGATAGCAATGTTTGATTTATACAACATAGTAGGATTTGGACAGCTGTTTTTGTTTTTTTACTTAATGTCAATAGAAGCATGTCGGTCACTTATGGATATAAAATTGAGCAATAACTTGCTTGTGGATTATACACTTCCTGATAACTGTCTCTAGGTGAATGAGATTCCATTATTGTTTTTGAATTGTGTATTTTATGTGCATATTGGTGCACACATAAAATAGCTAACATCAAGGACTTGTAAGATTTATGATTGTTCTTAACCTATATATCTGAATTTTAGGTTACAGCAAAAATGAAACAGTATAAAGATGAGTTGTTGGCATCCTGTCTGGTTTTTTTGCTCTCTTTACCACCTGCCATCATCATGCTTGATATAAAAGCATATATTCCTGCACTGCAGGTGGGTCAAAGTGATGTACAGCTAATGCTTTTTCCTTTCCTAAAACATGTTCAAAAAATTTGGAACAAAGTTAGTATCCTGTCAAGCAAGTAAGATCATCATTAAGCTTTGCGTTGTCTTCAGTAAAGTCAAGTACAAATGAGTTGATCTTTGGATGAGCTAGTAAATCTTCAGAGTTTGCAGTTGAACTTACTTGACTGTGTTAGTGCTAATATTGCAATGTAATAAATATCTTCGGTGTGGATTTTGTGAGCGAGGTGTTAAGTAGACAAAAGTGATGAAGGAAGATGTAATGTATGCCAAATGCTTGCAAATATGTTTTTTTCTTTTTAAATCATAGTAGTCATGATAGTTTTACATTTGATATGTAGAATGCGTTTAAGCTGGGCCTTAGCTGTACTGTGGTGGCTGACCTGGGACTGGATGCTTTGGAAGACTGGTCAGCTCACATTCCCAAACATATAATGCAACCTTATTACAAGGATATTCTACCTCTTCTTGATGGTTATTTGAAAAACTCTACATCTACAGGTATGTTTGGAAAATGAATTTTTAGTCTTGAGGAACAGAGAAAGAAATTTTCCATAGCTGTACCTGGGGAGATGAATGTGACATACTTTTTGTCTGTGTTATATGTTTTTGTCTGTGATTGGAACTCTACAATTTCTCTTACATCCAAAAGCTTACCTTTTTCTTAAGCTACAATAAATTTTCTACTGCTGAACAGGAATTAGTTATTTTATATGTCACTTTTCAATTATTTGTCTTTTGTATCCTTAAATCTATCTTATTTTTCACTAATCGAGATTTATTTTCCTTAATAAGGACTTAAAATGAGAGAAAAGTAATTGTCACATCTTAACATAAAGGTAAAAGGACAAAAATTGTTTGTTTGGTTTTTTAAGGAACTTAAGGTGCGGGTACAATAAATTAGTATTTATATGCTGTTTTCTTGTTTGTCAGGTGAACCCCAGAATAACTGGGAAATAAGGAAACTTTCTCGAGCAGCCCAGAAGGGATTTAGTAAAGTTGTGATACAGCATTTAAGAAAAGCAAAGACTTCATTGGTAAGAGCTGATTCAGAGTTAAATGTGAATGTATCACCTCTGTCAGCCTCCCTTTCTCGCTTTCTTATCTATACTTTTCTGATTTATTTTGACTATAGATCAGTATAATGATACAGTTCTACAGTGTGACTCAAAAAGTTACTACATCAGCACAGCTGGAAGGGTGTTATATTTCAAGGTAGTAATGGAATGAAGCAGGTGAAGGGAAAAGGAGACTGAAGAAATCTTTTACGTGTGCATCAGTGCCACACTAATATATTGCAGAAACAAAAATTTAACTCCCTACACTTAAAATCAGATCCTAGCTTTACAGTGTGCAGTTTGCATGTAGCATGTTATGGAAATGTAAGATGTTTTAATCTTTTGGATAGATTCATAATCTTAGAAGTCAAGCACTGCTGGTCATCACACACGTGCGCGTGCACCCCCACACACACACGCACGTACCCCTCTTTCCAGCCTAATGGTCTTTAAACAAAATGAGTTAATTTTCTATTCTACAAAGATTCCTAGAAACATTTGAAAATCAATTGGCTACTTACATGTAGATAAAGGATCTAAACTTTAAATTATTGGATTAAAATAAATGAAAAGAGTAATTTTTACTTCGGATTACCATTTTATAGACTACTACATCTTTCTGTGAGTGTAGTATCTGATGATAAAACTTCAACCTTTATTTGAGAAATGATAACTGAAAGATTACAAAATATGATGACCCAGAAGGCAGAGGATCTCAGTGTGGAAAATACGTGTACACATGTTAAACATTTGCCAGTGTTCCCAGCTTCTGTTCTTTGAACCAAAACTGTTCTTTTGTTTGATGCTATTCCTCTCCTCACAAGTTTTTCACTCTTCCTTTTTCATCCATATGTTACTAAGGACCGTAAATCCTTCATTCACTGTGTAAACCAGGTTATTTATTTGCAAAGGTAATTCTTCCTTCACTGTTGTTATTAATCTGTTGAGTTATTCAGGATGGTGATCCCTCCTTGGAAGCAGTAAGGACTAGAGTGGCACAGCTTCTTGGATCTTTGGGAGGGCAGATCAACCACAATTTGATTACAGGTGACTGTCCAAAAAATATTTACATGCATCTGCTCTCTCTCCCTCTCATGTTGATTTCAGTGAAGTCTCAACATTACTTTGTGAAAATGCGTGAACTTACCAAGGAAAGCTAGTTTTTGTTGCCCTTTTCTAAACAGAACTGCCTTTCTTTTATTCTGTCCTGCTGTTCGGGAAAACAGACTATTGACCAACTTTGCTATGCAATGGAGAAAGGGCATAGAAATCTTCAGCACATTTGGTTAAATGCAAAAAATCACATGCCTCTGAGGATATGATTTGATCTATTTTCTCTCTTCGCCTCTATCCTCTGGCTGCAAAGTCATTTTAAGACTTTGTCATAGTTTGCATCTCCTGGACATTATTCACACCTCTTTACTACAATTCTCCTGTAATCCAGTTTTGCGGAACTGCAGCCTGTGAATTGTTTTATGTAAATCTCAGAAAGCCTGCTTCTTGACTTGTGAGTTTAAGGAAGTGTCCTGCCTTTAGTAGGTCTAGGTATTAGCACTCCATTTGTGTACCTCCTCAGAAAAACTTGTTTTCTGTTCTCTGTTCGTCTGTTTAGTCTATGAATAAATGTTACAATTATTAAAAATCTTAAAGTGTAACTATTATAAGAATGGAAAATGGTACTGTGAGTACCTGACCATGAGCTTTCAAGGGATGAATTCAACTCAAAATTTAGCCAGTCTAAAAATTAATCTAGTTATATAAAGGTTTTGTTCCTTCTTTTACTGCTTACATTAGGTTTTTCTGCTTTTACAGTCAATTCTCTTTCTGGCAAATACTTCTCCTTTGCTTATTCAGAAATACTCAGGGAAAGTAACAGATTATTCTTTGGAAAATAAATAAGAAATATAGTCAGACTGTTTTAACAAATATAGGAATATAGGCAGGGAAGGGAATACTACTGAACACTACTAAATTAATCATCCTGTATACAGGAGTCTATGTATGTTGGATCTGCTTTTCTGATCTGACCTTCAAGCATTGTTCATAACAGTAGAAGACAAAACTAATATACTGGACATTCTAAAAAAGTGTTTTAGATCAAGTGTGGTTCCGTGTCTTTTGACTTTTATAATTATCCCCAAATTTGTTTCTATTGAAATTGGGGGCTACTGCAGTTGTCTCCTGAAAAGTTGGCTACAATTATTTTTCCCATGTGATCGCCAAACATCTGTTTGTCTCTGCAAATAAAAGCAGACCCTTAACAAACTTCTGGTGCTTATAACATTCAATAAATTATAAAACAATGTTTTGTGACAATTCAACTGAAGTAGGAGGAATACAGATTTTTTTTGACTGAATTACATAAGTATTTGTTTTGGGTATGCTGTATAGAACTTATTTTTGCTTTTGATCTTTTTCAAATGCATTAGCTACCCCTACAGAAGAGATGATGAAGAGATGTGTATCCTGGGACACTGAGAAGCGTCTGAGCTTTGCTGTGCCATTTGCAGATATGAAGCCAGTCATCTACTTAGATGTATTCTTGCCTCGTGTGACTGAATTGGCTCTTTCTGCTAGTGACAGACAAACAAAAGTATTGATGTGATCTTTTTGTATCTTTGTTTTTGCTACCTGATAAATACTGCATAAAATATCTTCCTCATTAAGGAAGAGCTGTTTTAAATCATAGGTAGAAATGTGCTTCCTCGGTGCTCTTTCATAATGATAGAATTCTGAGTGTTTAAAAAACATAAAGAAACTGTTGCTAAAAGCTCTATCAGACAGCCTTGTACTTTGATAGTTAGACTTAACATAAAAATGAAAAGTTTTAACTCGTTATCCTACAGTGTTATGTTGCCTCCTTCCCCTGCCTAGTCTATGAGCTTGTGGCTTCAGTCCAGCAAAGCACTTAAGCAAATATTTTCCTGCTTTGGTAGATTGGGATGTTGATGTCCAAAGACAGTCCAGATCAAAGATATTCTTGAACATGTGATAACGGGCTGCTTATTCAGTGATGTATTTTTTCCAGTTGAAAACAGATTGCATGATGATAGACACTAACATTAGGAGGAAGGCCAGGTAGAATGCATGTGAGTTATTTACATGGATATTATCTGTCCCTAGGGTAATGATGTAGCATAGATAGGAGTGATTTCTTAAGTACACTCTTTCTTTGGACTCGCTTCTCTCCTGCCCTCAATATTCTGTTTTATGTGAAAGCATTGGGTGCATAATCAAAATGGATTTTTAAATTTCAGGTTGCAGCATGCGAGCTGCTGCATAGCATAGTTGTGTACATGTTGGGGAAAGCATCTCAAATGCCAGAAGAACGTCAGGGTCCCCCACCCATGTATCAGTTATACAAACGAATGTTCCCAGTACTGCTTCGTCTTGCTTGTGATGTAGACCAGGTAAACAGGTTCGCTTGTAAGCATTTTTGCTCTCAGTGTGAGATTTCAATTATAATTGTACTTTAGAAATTATCCTTACATATGCCCCCTATTTATTTATTTATTTATTTTCAAATGTAATATGTTTTATAAGTTATAAAAATTATAACTTTTGAGAACTTTTGAGACTAGGTGAATAAAAAGCAGCTAACCAGATGTATATTTTTAATCTGTGGTGAGAGAATATAATATGAAGTTGAGTATTTGTTTTACAGATGCTTTTTAAAATAAATACTGTTTTTATTTGCCATTTGAATAGCAAAATAGCATAGAAATATATTAATTCTACAAATGTAGTTTGTTTTTAATCTTTTCAGGTAACAAGACAGTTGTATGAGCCTTTAGTTATGCAACTCATTCACTGGTTTACTAACAACAAAAAGTTTGAGAGTCAAGATACAGTGGCATTCCTGGAAGCTATCTTGGTAAGGCAGAAGTCTTCCTTTTCTTTTTTTCCCATGTTGTATGCTATTGTTTTTAAATAGTATCATCTTACCCTTGAAGGAACCAGGGGCACAAAAACAAATGAAATGCCTCCTTATTTGTCTGAAAGAAGGAAATCAGTTTACCAATATAATGACCTTTTATTGTTTCTTAACCTAAATTCTGATGATAGTTTTCTCTATAGCTGCATTTTGAGAATGTCTAAGAAAGTGTCTTCAGAGTCTTTAAGATTACTGAAACAGTTTTTATCATCAGTGTATACAAGGAAGTACTGAAATGCCTGTTTACTCCCCTCTAAATAAAAGTTGCTGTTGATATGTTTCATTTTCCTTTAAGCTTCTTTACTTTCACTGAGCAAATATTTTAAATTTAAAACTGGCTTTTTGCACCATCTTGAAGTAGCTGGAGACAAGATAGACTCAGAGGTTTCATAATACTTTATATAAAGGAGATTAATGTTGCCACATTATGTTGAATGTCATGCTCTAGAGCAGAGGCAATGAGCTTACCAAAAAATGAAGTGACTTGTCCAAGGCCCCGATACTATTGCATAGCTGATATAAGAATAGAAGCCCAGTTCTTTAAGTCCTAATTCAGTGCTCTGATGGCTGAAAATGCTGCCTTTCCCTGGAACAGTACTAGTTTTGAAGCCCTATTATTTCCAGGGAACTGAGAGTAAATTATTTTTAACATATTTAACGTATTTAACAAAACTGTATTAATAGGCTGCTTTGGTACTGTACTGCACTGAGACAATGAGCTTTTTCATTCCTGTAATGAATTATCTTGTGTAATTTCAGGCTGGCATAACTGATCCCATTGACAGTACTCTGAGAGATTTCTGTGGCCAGTGTATTCGAGAATTTTTGAAATGGTCTATTAAGCAGACAACACCGAAACAGCAGGAGAAAAGCCCAGTGAACACCAAGTCTCTTTTTAAACGGTTGTATAGTCTTGCTCTTCATCCTAGTGCTTTCAAGAGACTAGGAGCTGCACTTGCTTTTAACAGCATCTACAGAGAATTTAGGTGGGCAAACAGAGCTTGGAACTCTAACTAACCCTAATTAAAGCTACAAGGAGATAAAAATAATGACACTCATTCTGTTCATGTGTATAACAGCTGTAAAATTTAGTTATCCAGAATATTCACTGAACTAATTTAATTATAATTATTATAATAATTAACAATATTTAGCAATATAAAATAGTTATGATCTAATTATAATTTTGAGGACTGTGCAAGCAGAAAACATAAAAGTTTAAGTTTCCATAACAAGTTTATGAAACATTGTTTATATCTTTAAAGGCAGTTAGTAAATCTTCACTCATATCTGAGAGTTATTTTATAATGGTCTAGGTGTGTTTTTTTTCTGCAAATATTCTGTGCAGTTGTTTATCAAATAATTCTGCAGTTTTTTAATTTCTATATTTTTATTAGAATTTCAGGTGTAGTATTTCTTCTACTCATGTTTCTTGTCATATTTATTCCTAATTTTAAAGGGAGGAAAATTCTCTGGTGGAGCAGTTTGTATTTGAAGCATTGGTTGTATTTCTGGAAAGTCTGGCCTTAACCCACACAGATGAGAAATCATTAGGTGAGCTACAGCTAACTAATTATGGAATGAAGAAGAAAGCTGTCCTACCGAATCTTGAATTAAAGAAGAAAAAGTAAACTAAACTATGACTCTGTAACTGTAGGAAAAGTAAAGTGTGTTACTTTTGGAACAAAAGTGGTATTATTTTACATTGCTGATGGAGAGGTCATTTGATTTCCAGTCAGTAGCTGCTTGAAACAAGTCCATGCAATGCAAAAGTGTAAGATTTTTGTTCTGTGCTCAGGAAAAACATTTCGTAAATGTTTTACAGTAATACTAAAAATACTAGTGATGCTTCTGACTTGAGTCTCAGTTGTACAGTTACACAATGGAAAAAAATGTAGTTTAGTGAGACTCTCAAAGTCTACTTTTATAAAACAAACACATTGCTAAAAAATGACATTTCTCTATAGTCTGTAGGAAGTTTCCATTATTTTTAATACCCTTTGATGGTTGCCATGTCATTCTTTACACCAGTATGGAGTGGAGGTGTTAGACATTATCTTGTGTATTAGTCTCTTGAACCATTTCTACAGTGGTAACTTGATTGAATGAATTGAGATGTTACTAGCATTTATTTATGGTCACTTCTTTCTTAACAGGTACCACTCAACAATGTTGTGACACTATTAATCATCTAAAGCGCATAATCAAGGTTAAAGCATCTTCTTTAAATAAAGCAGGGGAACGACGAGTGCCACGGTCAGCAACTTGTTTGCCATTTTTTGACTTTTAAATACTACATTTTAGTTAACAGTATATGTGGTTCTGTTAAAGACTTAGCATTTTGAATGGGAAATTCATCCTGTGACTGCTGTTAATGCAGATTTATGTTCCTCAAATGTCAGGGAAAAAATTCTTTTCCTCCTGATATGTCTGTTGAATCGCTGATAGAAATGCTGAACGTGATACAGGAAAAAGGACTACAGTGATCACTCTTGATTCCAGTATAGTGAGCTCAGAACAGAGAGCTTGCTCTAATTTTGCAAAGATAGGCAGAAAAGAAAACCATGTTTCCCTCACAGCAATGTTTGTCAGCACTGGTGTTATGAAGCCTTTGGAGGAAACTTCTCCCAGGTCTTTTTTCATTGCTGTAGTTAGTTTCATTGCCCTGTTAGAAGAGGCAGGACAAACTGCAACAACATGATCAAGAATTAAGGTGTAGTGAAGAAGATGGAAGTAAACATAGATTCAAGGCCACACTGGATGAAGCCCTGTGTAATCTGCTCTGAGCTCATAACTGACCCTGCTTTGAGCAGGAGGTTTGACTAGAGACATCCTGATGTCCCTTACTACCTGAGTTACCTTGTCATCCTGAGCAAATGGCGAGCAGAGTATGAATGTTGGCTCACTGGTGTGTCACAGAGTGTAAATTAAGTGACTAAATAAATAGGGAGGGGAAAAACTGTGTAGAGCTTAATTTTTCATCTCTATTTTTTTCTCTGAGTGATATGAAGAGTCCTGATGCTGCTCTTTAAATTGTTGCCATAAAGCCTACACTCTGAAGATCCAGAGTAGAGTAGGGAGAAAGGAAAGCAACATAGCTTTACTTGTAGAAGAGCTTGTCCCTGTAGTACAAATGGCTGGGCTTATCTTGTTCTTCCTTTTTCCTTATTTTGGTTAGATAGATAAAAAGATTTTCAGAATGCTCATGGATTATTTAGATTTTTTTAATCTGGAACAGATGGCTTCTTGGTAGATGTCGTGGAGGATTGTTAATCTCTCATATTTTGTGCAGAGGATTTCCAGCTACTAAGACAGTGTGTCTTCTGGACATTGTCATGTGGCTTTTAGTGCAGTGTGGGCGACCTCAGACAGAGTGCCGGCATAAATCCATGGAGCTCTTCTATGAATTTGTTCCTTTATTACCAGGTATTGTGAGTCACTGTGTACTGTGTATCATTGCTTTTGAAATACTGTGCGTTTCTTCCCCATATATTTTCTTTGGAAAGTATTAATTGGTCTGTATTAGGAAAATTACTTTTGAAGTAGATGTGTGTTCACATGCTGATATTAAATAAGAACTGAATAGTTGCTCGTATCTGAAATCAAATACTATAAGCACCTCAGGGCTTCAGGTGGTTATGTGGGTTTGGAAGAAGGTTTTTTTGCAGATGTTCTTCCAGTCAGGAAGGAGAACTTACAGGCCCAGAGCTGCTCTTGCATCCAGCTACCAGGGCAACATTTGCTGACTGAGAACTATTGGGAGTGTCTCACAAACTGACCTATTCATTGCAAGTAACCTAAGCAGTATGACAAGGCTATACCAATATCTTCTCTTCTAGAAGGCAGAAACAAGATCTTAATACATTGATCCACTGTGTAGATTAAAACAGAAAGTTGGAACATTTTGCCTCTAAGTTTCCTGCCGACTTGAAATGTTTTCTTTTTTCCTTGAGAATTTAGATATGTGTTTGTGTCTATCAGGAAACAAGTCTCCATCTTCTTGGCTGGCTGATGTTCTGAAAGAAAAAGGCATTTCTTTCCTCATTAACAAATTTGAAGGAGGTGGCAGGGCTGCCGATAGTCTGTCTGGAATCCTTTCTCAGCCAACTCTCCGTGGTATGCAGGAGCCCTTTAGCTTACGGACTGTTGTGCAGTGGATGGGTATGTTCTTAGCATCACTGGACTGCTACAATACATTCTTTGAGCTGCAAATGATCAAACCTTATGAAATACTGGGTAAGCAATTAACTGTTGTGTTAGGATCATTCGTGTCTGTTACCCAAGCTCATTCTAAGATTAGTTCCCTATTTGGACTTGAAGCTTTTTTCCTCAAGTGAAGGATTGATGAATTTTATAAACTCTTCTATCTTTAGAAATTATGCTGTACAGCTGTATCTCCCTCTGCTGAGGAGACCTATAGTTTGTTCATTTGTTTTTTTTTAATTATTTCCAAAGCCCCTTACCTACTTTATTAGTGTCTAGAAGGGGCTATCAGAAAGCAATGAAAGAAGTCCCCTTCTCACTTCAAGCCATGTATGTATTATCTTTCTAATGCTTCAACTGTATTGGATTTAAATTCCTCAATTTTAAATTTTCATAATGGAACCACTGGGTCTATATCAAACAGTATTTCTTTTAATTATTCATGCAGCTTTAAACAAAATACTCTTTTGTATCATTGACAGCACAGTTGGATAGTTACTTCATATATGAGGTTTTGCCTGTCTGTCATCGTGACATCTCTGTCTTCATTTAAAACAATACTGTAAAATTGTTGTTAGATGCAGTTAGCGTAAGACCAGATTTTTCAAAGCTATAGGTTTAAAAATTTCACCCTTTTTATTACAAATGCTTAAATTATCCTCAGTAGTACATGCTTTTATTGGACGTGTTTCTATCATTCGCTGCCCAGAATGTTAATATTTGGAACTAGCATATGACCTTCAGGAAATATTGTTGCGAGAAATGGTTATTTTCTTCATTTTCATTATGTCAACATACCACATTAAGATTGTTTTCTTCCAAACACAAAATAATGTTTTTAAAGTTGGAAGTTGTTCAATTTAGTGTAATTTTTCTTAGGTAAAAATGAAAGATCTTCATTCTTAAAAGCTGTGCAGTTCTTCCTTGAAACTATTGCTTTGCATGACATCCAGGCAGCGGAGCAGTGCTTTGATTGCAGTTCAAAAGGCAGCATGTTCAGTCCGCAAGAAAGAGAAGTGTATGATTACAGCAAATGTACAATTATAGTCCGAATCATGGATTTTGTCACCATGATCTTGGAATCTTGCCAGCAGGATTTCTGGAAGGTAGGCACTGAAATCTCTAGTGGATAAAAGATGCATGTTTATATCTAGTTAAAGGTTTCTCCATTTGGTATGAGGTTAGTTTATTGGAGAACATCACCTTTAGAGGTGTTTTAATTCAAATTGATGTTTAAGCATGATGATCTTCGGATTTTAGGGAAAAAATATATATATAGATATATAAATTTATATGTATATGTGTGTATTATATATATATATTTGTATACGTGAACAGGCCTATGTGGACATAAAAGATATTATGTGCATTTTGATGTGATGGTATATACGCTGGTATATTAGATACCTAATTTCTGCATATTAGCATGATTCAATGAAAGTCAGACATTTCATAGAGAAGGAGAATGTCACCTAATGAGAATAGTTACTGTTCCATGTTTTGTTTTATTTTAGATAAAAGTAATGAAAAATAAAATAGGGAAACCGAATTGATTAAGACATGAAACTTTTCTCTCTCTCTTTTATTTTTTTCTTTTTTTTTTTCTAGCTACTTGAGAAGGAATTGCTTAATGCAAGCTTTATAGAGCTTCTGGTGATGACTGTGTGTGATCCATTGCACTTAGGCTTTAACACAGCTGATGTGCAAGTTATGAAAAACCTCCCAGATATCACAGTGAGACTCATGAAAGCTTTGATGAAATCTCCCTATAAGGAATCTTTGAAACTAAGCATGAAAAAAAGACTCTCATCACAAAGGTAGGTAGGGACCTTTGTGACAAGCACGAAGACAGAATAAATGTCATTCACTATGAGAAAGAGAAAGTAAATAATGTTGTGTATGGTTGCAGATGAAGCTCCTCACAAGGTATGTTGTTGCTTCCCTTTTGTCTTTAGCCTTGAGGACCTTTGTTCTGTTGCTCTGTTTGATTCAGATGCACGTTTTGATCAAGTCAGGTATAGTGCTGTCCTGTCTGCCTGCAAGCAACTCCAGAAAGCTAGCCTGCTTCATTCTATTCTTCACAATCAGGTAATTGTTTATTCAGAAAATAACAATGAATGTTTTTACACAGTAAAGAGATTTTCATGTGTAAAAGGCCAGTATGAAAACAGTGAACAGATCAGTTGAAGAAATTGTGTAAGATGAGATCAACAGTGAGGAGCTGGTATTGAATTGATCAGAAATAAATGTTTTATGTTTATTGAACAAATCTGAGTATTATAATATTGAGATTTGAACTGTTTTCATAAACACATTTGTCTTTCTCCAATGTCCAGGACCTGGAGGCAACTGGATCTACCTAAAATTTTTCTTTGCAGCGAGCTTCACTGAAAACACAAAAAAATCAAAATTTGTTAACCCGTAAAGATGTAGGATAATCAAAATTTTAAACAGAGGGTATTCAAAGTGATGAGGGCATTTTTAAAAGCATACATTAAAAAGAAAAAGCTTGTATGCAACTTTTCTCTTGCACACTGTACTGTTGCAGCTGGTTCTTCCTTCCAGATTTTTTTTTTGTTAAATTAGTGACTTCAATTGGCAGCAAATTGCAGTTGAGGGATGGATATAGACTATTACTAAATAAACCAGGTTTTTGATTGTGATCAATCTCTATTTTACTTTGGGCGGTGAAAGGAAAACAGGTTATGCAACAGCCAGAAGGATTGAGAGAATTTGTCAGCTGGTGAGCAAGGCTATATTTAGCAAGTAACAAAAGATTTAATTTCTATGGGGTGTCTGTCCTTGGCTTCAGTAACATCCATCATTTACGTCTAGACCAAAGTTTGAGCTGTGACTATAGGACAGATATTTGAGGGGGAACTGCATGATTTTCTTTTTGCAGCACACCCATTCTTAGTAAGCTATTCATTTTATTTCTGTAGTAGTAGTGTTCACCTGAAAAGAATTTGGGGGAAGATCAGAATCTTCTGGGGATTTTTCAAATGAGCATTGGTTTGTTCTGAACAAAAGCATTAAAAAATGCTGCCCAGAAGCACAAATAATCTGTATTATCTTTGGACACATCAGGGTTGTCTGGTTAAAAATCTTGCTATTCAATTAGAAATGTATCTTGTCTTAATATACTTTTGCTGCTTTATTGGAAAATAGCCTGAAGTTAAAGTGTTCGTTAGCTAGACAGGTGGATTGAAAGGCCTTTCTGTTATTTTTCATCTTATATTCCTCCTTGATTCATTGTCACCTATTTGTTTATTTGTATAGGATGAAGTGCCTCATTTCTCACTTGGCCATAAGCTTCTTTCAGTTGTTTATAAAGGCATTGCACCTGGAGGTGAAAGGGTATCTCTTCCATCACTGGACATCAGCAGGAAGCAATTAGCTGATAGACTCTTGCAGCTAGCCTTTGCTATTGATGGCCAGGTAGGGTGCGATTCTTCTGTTTTTAATACTTAATCTTAACCCTTATATATTTTGGTTAAAAGAGGCTGATGTTCTATTCATAGTCCTACAGGGGAGCTGTCAGCATTTTCTGGCTTACTTGAGTGACAAAGGGAAGTTGTAGATACAAGTATTTCAGTATTCTGTTGGTGCTTTATTCTTGAGCTTTCTGGTTTTGTGTTCCTCGTTATGTAAAACAACTTCTCTGCTTTTGTAGGAAAATAGTAAAACTTAATGCACTAGGGATAATTGTGTCTTCCCACTTTAATTTTCACAGTGCGAGGAACTGGTGAGTCTGCTGTTGAACACAGTGGTGTTATCTGTGCCATTATCAGGAGCCTCACAGAAGAACCTGATAAATTTCTCCCATGGAGAGTATTTCTACAGCCTCTTCTCAGAAACCATTAATGAACAACTGCTAAAAAACCTTGATGTGATCGTACTCCAGCTTATGGAATCATCTGTCAGCAATCCCCAAATGGTATTAGGCTTCCTTAGAACATAGTCAAATGAAAATATTAGATGTAACTCTTCTTCTTCTTCTTTTTTTTTCTTGGTTAAAGGTTAACATAACTGAAAGACTAAAAAGTGTTTAGTGGGGAAAAAGTGGATTTGCACTTTGTTTGGATAGGGTTGGATTGAATTCATAGAGTTTTGAGATTTTTGTTAAGGCTCACTGGCACTGCTTCATGCTTTCTGACAACCTAGCATAGCTAACGTGCTCTGCAGTCTCACTTCAAACTAAGCGGAAGGTGCTTACCTATTACTTATTCTGAAATCTATGAATTTCAGGATTTTCTTCTGCTTGGTACTTCAGATCAAGAATATCTTTTTGAAACAAGTCTGATTGTCTGCATTTGCTGTTCTTTGATTTTTAACTGTAGAGTGGTCTGTGAGTCTGAGGACAGGATTTGTTTTGGATAAAACTAAACTAGAAAATGAACTCTAGTGGTTGGACTTGGAGTGCCACTTTGAGTGCCAACCCAGTTGGCATTCAGTCCATCATAGGACCAGAGTAGAGCTAGACCAAAGTATTAAAAAAAGACAAACACATACACACACTCCCATGACCTGAAATGCATACATGGTAGGTGTCATATACTCAGACTCAGCACCACTTGTTCTGCTCTACGGATTTTCCTCCTGTTGGTCCACACTGCTTATGTAGATATAGCCTTAAGTCCATGAGGGAAGTTTGTGATAGTTGGGAAGCCTTCTGTCAGTGCTGCTGAAAAACAGAAGGATCAAAAAGAAAGATCATAAGTTTACTTTTTCTCCTGCTTATTAAGATGCTCAGGGAAGTAAACCACCCTTTTATAAATAATTGGACTTTTTTTTTTTAAGATAAGATATTATGTTTAAAGGTGTTGAGATGAGCTATTTCTTCTGTAGTTTTATATACTCATTTTAGTGTATGGGAAGAAAAAAAAATAAGTATTTTTTATTGTACCCCTCCAAAACCTGGTGAAATCTGAAGGCTGATAAAATTAATCCATTTTATAACTACAAGCTGTTAGAGAGGAGCACACAGAATTCAAGTTAGGAAGTTAGTGATTACTAATTTTAATCATATTTTTCTTTATTAGATTGTGAATCTGAGAAGAAAAGAGTTTGAAACATACTTAATTCCTATCTTGTATGCCATGTTTTATTTTTCTGTTCAGAATGTACCCAAATAAGCTAGTGTATGTACAGTTACTTCTGTTTCTCAGTTCCATGCTAAGTAATATTTTCAAATGTTAAGCTTTAAAGTTACTTTGGCTTATCAATTATCAATTAAAAAAAAAAAGTTTCTAATTTTAAGTACTTTTAGGACAGATATCTAAAGTCAAAGAGAAAGGAGACTGTTGAACAGATTTTCTTCCTTTTTCTTTTAATTCTGGTCAGGTGTTGAGTTCTCCTGAATCTGTGATGATTTTTTTTCTTATTTGCCCATACAAGTGAAGAAATACTATAATGGTTCAATTTAGAATGAAAGAACATCTTTATTGTTTTCCATTTCAGGTTGGTAGCATTTTGAATGGCATGCTAGATCAGAGTTTTAGGGAGCGCACCATACGTAAGCAGCAAGGAGTGAAGCTGGTCACGGCAGTACTGAGAAACTGGGAGAGGCTTGACAGTTGGTGGGCCAAAGGTTCTGCTTCTGAGAGCAAAATGGTTGTCTTGACCCTTCTGGCGAAAATTCTACAGGTATATGTTGTTTTGTAAAATCCAGGCATCTCTCCTAACTCTGTAGGAGCACAGGAGCATACCAATTAAAAGAATGGTGTTTTATTTTGAGGTTTTATGTTTTTTGTTTGGTTGGTTGGGGTTTTTTTAAGTTGGAGAATAACAGTGTCTGGTGTATTTTATTTGCAAAGTACAAAAAAAGTACAAAAAATATTTTGACAGGCAGAAATGTTTGACTTTTACTCTTCTCCCCTCCCTGCCCCTTTTCTTTTTTTTTCTCCACTATCTCATGTTCTAGCTGCCTTTTCTCCATCTGGAGAACAGGTACAAGTTACAGGAAATAAGTACTTCTATATATACTTTCTACTGGTTTAATATTTTTTTTAGAAACAAATAATAATTTTTGACTTTTTTTTTTTTTTTTTTTTTTGCTGTTCACTAGTAGGGAAATCTCTTTGCTTAAAAAATAATAATAGTTTTTAATTTCTTCCTTCTTTCCAGATTGACTCTGCAGTCTCTTTCAATACAAATCATGAAGCGTTTACAGCTGTTTTTAATACCTATACCAGTCTACTTACTGATCAGAATTTAGACTTAAATCTTAAGGTAATTTTCTCACTTCAGTGACTCCTACTTTCACACTCAAGTTAGAATGCTTGTGGTAGATGAAATCCTTGATACTGGGCTTAGATATTTACCTTAGTTTGCCCAATAGCTTGTATCACTTCCATTTTTATTCTTTTGTTCGACATCGTGAAAATTGTAAATCATCGCGTTTGCTCTTCAGACAAAAGACAACATCACAGATTTTGCGTTTTGTTTTTCAGATGTTCTTTTCTTCTTGCTCTGCTGACATGCATGTTTTGAGGGCTTTTTTTAAATTATCCTGTCAGTTGCAGATAGTTTAGAACTCTGAAAGTGTTCATTTGAGAAATCACAGCTAATCAGACTTTTAGCAAGAATTGGCACTTCCTGTTTGCCAAATTATGAACCTCTGATTATTTTCATGTCCCTTTCTGCAAGCATGAGGCCAGTACTAATCAATTAACTGCTATATGTGGCTTGGTCAAGAGAGAGAGGTGAAGTACTGCATGCTGAAAGTGGAAGTTACAAAAGGTGTTAGACTAAAAGCTTTGGACTAGAAGACTGGACATTTTCAACTTTCTAAACAGCATCTCATGGTTCCTGCTCTGTCTATAACTAGGCAGATTTTTCTGTGCTTTTGTCTGTGTTCAAAATAAATAAAGCTTGGGATCTTGCTGTAGCTTCTAAGAGTGCAGTCAGGATAGTGCATTAGATCAGTGACTTCTGTGATAATGGATGCTTAAAAGAACAATGAAGTCTTCCTTATAGCTGTGTCAGCCTTGAGATACTAATTAGTTTTTAGCTCCCATTTAGCCATGAGCAAATCTGTTTTCTGAACTAGCGCCATAAAAATGAACAGCAGCATAACTTATCTGTATCAGTACACTGAGCCATTGTCCCAGTCTGTAGAGCCAAAGCTGAATATTTTGCAGCCCTGTTCAATTCACCTCATAGATAGAGGATATATTTGTGTGTGTGTGAAATTACCTTTTTTTTTTTTTTTCAGAGCCAAGCAGTGATTATTCTTCCATTCTTCACTAATCTGACTGGAGAAAAACTTAATGACCTTAAGAATGCTCTTGACCAACTTATAGCTTTCAGTTTTCCCATGAGGTCAGATGAGTTTCCCAAAGGAACCTTGAAGTACAATAACTATGTAGACTGCACTAAGAAGGTCCGTACTTTTTAATAAATGAGTGTGTAATTAAAAGCCTAAAGGATCTGTGTACAGAAAAAGACATTTTCAACATGTTTTGCCATCTTGGAGATGGCAGGATTTTTCCAGGCACGATTTAGATCACAAATCTGTCAGTACTTATTTCTAGAGTTAATCTCGAAGTTCAGCATTACTAAGACTCAAACGCAGTGTCTGGTGTTGCAAAGTTCTCCTTGGCAAATCATAGCGAGGCTGTTTTAATTGTGATTGTCTGTTACATTTAGAAAAATTATATTCTATTTAATCTGTAATAGGGCAGACTGTACTTCACTCATGGAAGTTGAATTGTAAGGAAAAACATTTCATTTGAAGTGGAAGAAGTTCTCTCACTTCACTTAGAAAATAGAAAAACTATTTCCTTAAGTAATGTCCTTATCTAGAAGCTTGACTTGTACATCAAGTACGCATATTCTTTTGAGTAGCTACTTCTGATCACTATTGAAAAATGATTACAAAATTAAATAGAATTGATTTGAGCCAGTGTAACTCCTGTCAAGTTTTTTTATTTTATACATTGCTTCTTTTTCAGTTTCTAGATGCATTAGAGTTGAGTCAGAGTCCAATGTTGTTACAGTTGATGACTGAAGTCCTTTGTAGGGACCACAGACATTTCATGGAGGATTTATTTCAAGCCAGCTTCAAAAGAATTTCCAGAAGGTGAGTTTGGTCCTGCTCCTGTTCATACTGAAGTTTTGCTGAAACAAATTTACTTCTTCTGTTATGTTGTCCTTATAATAATGATGATTTACAACAAAATAAAGTTTTGTTTGACACTTTTAATTCAGATTTTGCTTTCTGCATATGTATGAGGGGAGGCTGTATTATTGTGAACTGTAATTTTCTTACAGTCTTGTCTTTGTTTTTCCAAAATACTTCCATGTGTGAACAAATACCACTATCTTCCAGACTCCTAATATCTGCACAAATTCTGTAAAGCCTTCTGTCATTGGTTTGTTCCGGCAAAATTCAGAAAAAGACACAATTATTATGTGTGATATCTATATTTGCTAGCCTTGTCTAACCATATGATCGCTTAAATAAATAACATTTATATACTGACAGTGAATTACTTTGTTCATCACCTTTGGATGGAAGTACAACATGACATTTATTTAATTAGAATGTTTCAGGATAGTAAAATGTTGCCACAAAACACTCTGTCCACAGAAGAGGTGTTCAGTCTAGAAACAAACATTCCAATTCATGATAAATTGTTAAGACATGACTATTCTGGAGCATTTTGTTTCTCAGATGACATTGTTTAGCTATGCTCAAAATCCCATTTTTGGAGTCCTAATAGTTATTCAAAATAACTGCATCTGATAACCCAACACATGACAGGCCAGAGAAGCAGCTGAAAGCAAGAAGTCTCCCTTCTTTGGCTCCACCCATCTTGGATACTAGCTATAATTTTTTTAAGGTTGTTAGTGAAAAAAGGACTGAGAAAGCCCTTGCTACACAGCACATTTGGCATGGAGATATTCTTAAGATGCATGTGTTAGAAATGTTATTGTTTAGGCATTACTGTTTGTGTAGGATGTCTCTTTGGTCATTCTGTTGTTGAAGTCACTAATTAAAGTCTATTTGGCTAAAGTAGAATGGTCTTTAGCTCTTTTTTCTTTCTTTTGATACCTACTTGTTCTCATGCTCTAGTCATGAGTATTAAGCAACAGTGGATGTTGAGGAACATCAAGCAGGTTTTGAAAGTTTTTAAGTAACTGTAAATGGGTTTCTCTGGTTATTGGCTATTGCCTTGTATGTAGAGTTTTAATTACTTGGTTCTTCAGAAATTCATATGTGGTTTAGTTCAGTTGATTAAAGCGTGGTGCTGCTAACGCCAAAGTTGTGGGTTCAATCCCCGTTCAGGCTACACTGAGGGTTGAACTAGATGATCTCTAGAGGTCCCTTCCAACCTTACCATTCTATGATTCTATGTACCAGTTCTATTTTACATTTAGTGATACTTACCTTGCATGCTAAAAAAGTGTGTGTGTGTGTTTGTATATATTCACACTTCCCTGATTTTTCTCATCTGTTAATGAAAGGCATCTCTCTGAAGTGAAACGTGGAACCTTTGTAATTTTGTTTAGCTGTCTTGTGGAACGTGAAAACAAAATATATTGAGAGTATGTCATCCAGTGGTATTTTAGAACACAGGTGTTGGAAAATAAGTTTAAAAATGGCAGTCATTTATTAACAGAATTTAGTTTCTTAAACTTCTTAAAGGACAGACATGCCTGTGACTCAGTTTCCTAATCTGGATCATTCCTAACTATAGTGATAAACATTTTCTTCTCATTTCTTCAAAGAGATGCTTTGGGCTAGGGAAAGTGACATCATATCTAATGATGTGCTTTGGGATTAAACTAACAATACTTTACAAACAAGTTTATCATCTGTTGCCAAATAAGAAGCAGAGTTTTTCTTTGAAGATCTCCACAATAAGTGCTAATTCAACCTAATCTTGGATGTCATGTAGGATGATAACCCAAGTAGGTATGAATGCAGACAAAAATTTTAGATGTTAGGGATTTTCATAATGTAAATACAGTCTGGTAAGTGTTTTCACCTTGAGATTCCCATTTTGTTTAGGAATTGCAGTGACAAGCAAGTAATGCTGTTGGACACTGTTCACAAAATGTTCCAGAGTGAAGACCTTCGTTCAAATGCTACCCGACAAGCTTTTGTGGATCGCTCCCTCCTCACTCTGTTGTTGCACTGCAGCATGGATGCACTGAGGGAATTTTTTGGCAAGATTATTGTGCAAGCTATGGATACACTTAATTCCAGGTTTACAAAGGTATGAATTTTATTTTATTTTATTTTTTAACGATTGGATTGTTACTGTGCTGGTGTTTCTAGGTACCTTTTGCTTAACTTGGAGTGAAGTATTATATTTGAAACTATTTGGTTTCCATATTTCTATATCTCAGAGCACAAGTCTGTGCTGATTACATAGTTTGATTCCTCTTATTAGTAGGATGCTTTTCTTAAAGTTAATATATATTATCATATCTACTTTATATAAAAACTGAAGTCGAAATGTTATCCATATATATCCAAAAGCGAAAGCACATTAAAACTTGTATAAAACAGTAGCCTACTATTACATTGTAAGAAAGAGATGTTTGGCCTGTGTGATGAAGGCTTTAAAACTAGATTCCTTACCTGCAGAGAAAGAACCAGATTTTGTAGTCATTGCAAAGATTCTTCAGCAAGTGATTAGGAGCAGAGACCTCTGTCTCCATTTACAGCCTGTCCTCCAGCTTAGAGTGTTGTTGCCTGCCCTGATCTCTTTGTCAGTGGAGATCTCTGGTCTTGCTGTAGTTCTCTACTTCCTCAGTGTACTCAGAGTGTACTCCCTGTATCTCCCTAATAGAGCTGTTTGACTATAGCAACACAAACAAGACGCTGAAATGATCCAGAGTTCGTAGTAGTAATAAAAAGAAAGAAAACAAGAAAGAAACAGGAAAAGAAAAAGGCATGCTTCTGTAGAGTCAGACCCCCACTGTGTTTCTATTGCTCTGTATTGTTGGCACCAAAGTGAGATGTTTAAAGAAACTCATGAATAGTGCCAAATGTACTGGCCAATGTGTTTTACAAGATGGTGGTTGTAGTAGTGGCACAACGTTTTATTTTGACTGTTTGTCAGCTGTGCTTTTTTTAATCTTTGTTTAAAAGATTGTACGTTGTTTAAAAAAAAATCCGTCCTGATTTTCATGGGGAGAGATGTTCTGTGTTTTCCGGCTGTCGTGCTAAGAAAATTTGTGTTAGTCAGGTTCCCCAAATTGTTGTTATTTCACAAGAGACAGTTCAAACTCACAGATTCTTTTATCACCACACACATTTCTCTTCTTGTATTGCTCTTACAATTGTGTGTGTTTTCCTTACAGATGTCCAAATTTGAGCCATAATTCATCATCCTGCTTATTTTACTCTAGTAGCACTCTAACGAGTTAGACCAATTGTAGTTAGAAAGTTGTAAGGAGCAGGTCAACTTAATAAATGTAAGACACAGGAGCTAAGAATTTGTCTGTCTTTTACTATCAATTCTTTTCTCTGTTTTAAAAGATGGAAGAAAGCTGAAGTCTGCTTAGTAGAAACTAGAGTAACTGTGGAGCTATGTAGCAAGGGCAAGATCTAAGAAATCTTACTGAGGTTTTGCTTATTTGTTTCCAGACCAATGAATCTACTTTCGATACACAAGTCACCAAGAAAATGGGGTATTACAAGGTGCTGGAAGTGATGTATATACGTCTCTCAAAAGAGGATGTTTTCTCCAAGGATTCTAAAATTAACCAAGCATACTGTGGCTCCATAAGTGTAGACGGAAATGAACTTACCAAGACACTAATAAAGTAAGACTTTATTTCTTTAATTTTTGTGTAGTTTCTCTTTAGGTTCTGGGCAGATACTCTTTAAGTGTGCTATTCAAAGCAGAAGTTTACTTTGCTCAGGGATAGACATAATCTGTGATACAACTTCTGATTTCAGTTGAAACACAGAATATTGAATTTGCTGTGATAGAATGATCTTGAATATAGACTACAATACTTTATCAGGATAATATCTCCCTCTTCTTTTTAATGATTGTTTTCATTTATTAAGCTCATGCTTTTTGATTTTGATTTTAATATGATTTTTTGCCTTTAAACTTGCTGAGCTTCAGTATACTTGCTTGTTTATGTAGATCATAGTCTTTATTGTAAGGTGTAGGTATTTACAAAGTCAGTGGGAAGATTAGATGAATTTTCATTTATATTTTATAATGTAACAGCAAGCCTAGCAGGTATGATTTGGATTAATCACCACTGTAGTGGACGACAGAAGATAAATTCTGAATGTATATGCTAATGAACATTTTTTCATTTTTTGAATACTCTGAAAAGCATAAAAGGTTACCTTAATTGCTGTTCAGTTTTATTCCACAATATTATGCCCTAATTAGAATTTTAAGGATTTTTATTTTCTTGTGCAACATGCTTTAGGTGACCCTGCTTGAGCAAGGGGTTTGGACTAGATGATTTCCAGAGGTCCCTTCCCACCTCAGCCATTCTGTAATTCTATAAAGAATTTCTTAGCTATGGTTTGCAGAAGAGGTGGTTTAATGCTGGTAGTGCTGTAATAATAAAGTTCTCTTGAAATTTCTGTTGATTCACTGGTTTTTAGTTTAGCCCTTTCCTGTGCTTCTTGAAAACAATTTCTGACAATGTTTTCTTGCCTGCTTTTGTTTTAAGATCATGCTATGATGCATTTACAGAAAACATGGCAGGGGAGAGTCAGCTGCTGGAAAAGAGGAGACAGTATCACTGCGCAGCGTATAATTGTGCCATTGCTGTTATCAGTTGTGTCTTCACTGATAGTAGATTTTATCAAGGCTTTCTCTTTACAGAAAAAGTAGAAAAGGTAAGAAGATATTGTTGCTTTTAGAAGGCTTCCAGAACATGAGCCTGACTTTCTTGGATTTACTGTAATCAAGTAATCAAACCTGAATGGGATGCAGTTATATAATGAACTACCCAGACAGTTAGTTGGAGGAATAGTAGCTGACTTTCTTGGATCCTTTATGGCATTTGAATTGTTGATGAAGGCTGTACCCTCTGTTTGGGAATGAGTGAAGGAAACATTTACCCTGTTTTCCCTCTGCTCTTGATCACTCTTCTTAAATATAAGGAAACACCTATTATCTGAGTTCTCTGGTGCTTGGAATGCTTTTTGCAGAGCATATTGCCTATGCTTTGAATTCTTGAGTAGTTTACTTAAAAAAAAGTTCTTAAAAGTTGATCTAAAGGAGCAAACATGCCTTATGTTCCATAGTGAGCTTTGAACTGTTGTACTTTAAAAAGAAACAAAATATTTTCAGAGCAACAGTTATTGTGTGCAGCATTATAATTTTGGTATTACCAAATGTACTTTGTTTTGCAGAACTTGCTGATTTTTGAAAACTTGATAGATCTGAAGCGTCAGTATTCATTTCCTGTAGAAGTTGAGGTGAGTGAAAGTTCTAGATTTTAGTGCTTCTAAGTAAAAAATGAGTACAACTTTAACAGTGTACTCGCTATATATTGGTCCTTTCTCACATGCAGAGAAAGAGAGTTCTATAGTGAATTAAAAAATGGAGTATTCCTCTAATCTTTTAGAATACTTTTTTCTTTTTTTTAAGGGAAATCCAGACTTGAAATCCAGAATACAACTGGAATCCAAATTCAGAATACAACTGTTAAACTTACAACTTTAATGTAGTGTTTATCACACTTACTCTGGTAATAAAATAAAAACCGATAAATAAAAAAAAAACCATAATTCTCAAACAATTTCTTGCTCTTGTTTAGATGCCTCTGGAAAGGAAGAAGCGGTATATTGCTATTAGGAAGGAAGCCAGGGATACAGGAAATGGGAGTCAGGGTATGACGCTAATTTATGACTATGAAAAAAAATTCCTTCTTGCCTTTCCTACAATGTTTATTGACGTGCTGCTAATTGACTTCTACAGTATGAGGAATAAATAAAAGCATTCACTGTACTTTGTCTAACAACCTATTCCCACCCACCCCAACTCTCAGTGCTCAATAAAGATCTGTTTCTTTGTAATTGCCTTGATTAATGGTGTGTACTTTTCCCTATTTAGATGAGCCTAAGTATTTACCTTCTGCATCATACATGATGGATAGCAGTTTGAGTGAGGAAATGAGCCAGTTTGACTTTTCTACTGGAGTCCAAGGGTTTTCTTATAGCTCCCAAGATGTTGCAGCTAGTAGTCCTCGTTTCAGGAGAAAGGTAATTTAGTGAATTACATACAGTGAGGAAGAAGTGTTTTATACTTTCTAGCAATTGTGTATGTTTACTGTGATTGAGAAATAGAAGTTCCAAAGGTGAATCCTGCTGAGAAATATGAAAGCTTTCTTGACAACAAGGTGGAATACAGCTGCTTTCTAAATCAATCTGTTCTAGATAGTGGGAATTCTGAAATTTAAGAGGAAGAATCTTTATTTGATCTGTCAATATCGACTGTCAAATATTTTTCCAGACTTAGAGATAAAAAATAAATTTAAAAGCATGGATTGTTTGTTATTAACCTTACTGGATTTGCTCTTCAACTGTTTCCAATAAATATATCAAATGACGAGGAAAGTTGTCACCTACTGAAATATTCGCTCTGCTGAACTTTAAAGGTGCCTAAGTTAAAGGGCTTGTCTCCCATATTCATTGTGCTTGATGAAGAATGGATTCCTCCAGGTGATGAGTGAGAGGACTTTAAGCTGTGTTCCTTCAGTCAGTTGTCCTCTTCCCTCTCTCTACTGACTACACAGCAAGCTGAAGAAAAACAATGTCTTACCTTGGGTTTCTAAAACTGAATGATGTGAGTGCAGTTTAGGTATTGCAAGCATTCTTAAGATGAGACATGATTCGAAGATTAAAGTCCAGCCCAAGATGTAAAAAAAGATAAGCTTTATGTGCACTCAGGAGTCTCCTATGATGGTTATGTTTTGCTGTTATTCAAAGTTTCCCCATTTCCCTCTTCTTTTGGTCTTTTAAGGCAGTTCAGCAAGTTGGTTGTATCAAATGCATGGAATAAATTATCAAGTAGATTATTTTTTATTTCTATCCTTGATTGCTGCTGTACAAAGAACAGTATTTAAAATCTTCGAAGACTTGAAGTTGTGTTCCTTTAGCCGTCAAGAGAGGTCACATCAAAAGTAATGCTGAAAGAATAGATATTTGCAATAAAATAGAAAGCTTGTAAAAAGTATCATAAATACTGAAGATGAAATCTGTCAAAATATTTGTAGAAACATTGGATAAGATAAACTGTTTCCATGTTGCAGCAAGGAAGTATTTAATTGCAGTGAAGCTAGCCAGAAATGTATTTTCTGTTTGCTTTGTGTAATAATGTCCTTTCTAACTGTAAACAATTATTTTCTTTTGTGCTTTACTCTGTATGTGAAAGGAGATAGCAGCTGTGTTTGCTAGTCAGGGGGGAAACAACATGTCCATAAAAATCAGACTTTCTGTGAAATTCTGGCTAAAACTGGAAGTTGGGGGGTTGCATTATAAGTAAATTGCATTATGGAAAGTGTTGACACATTCTTTCAGCCATGAAATTAAATCTTTTCCATGAGCTTCAGCTAACTCTTCTCCTTCCAGTAGTTACTGCCTGCTAGGATAGGGTTGGCAAAGTCAGAACAACACGCAATTGATATCTGTTGGCACAGAAAGTAAAAGCTATGCACAACTGGTATATATTTGAGAAATGTCTGAACAACAGATCTGATTCACTGTAGCAAACTGAGCAATCAAATCTGTAAACAGAGACAAAATCAGAATGACACATGGCATTATCATGGTGTAAAAGAAAGTACAGTGTGTGTATTTAGTTAATCACAGTAACATTTTTTTTTCAGGAGCCCACAGAATACATGACTTCAGATGATGAGATGGAACTGGAAATGGATGAACTCAATCAGCATGAATGTATGGCTTCAATGACCACTCTGATCAAACATATGCAGAGAAACCAGATCACACCCAAGGTGGAGGAGGTCAGTATCAAGTATCACCACAAAAGATTGGTAGTGTTCACTAATTGCACCAAGAAAGGGAGTCACATGGAATCCCTCTGTTTTGTAATTTTCAAGGCTACATTATAATGAAACCTGGGTGGTAAGCCTGGTTTGATTCAAGAAGTGAGTTGATTTTTGCTTTTCTCTTTTTGATTTCAGGGAACAGTTCCAGTAGACCTTCCTCTTTGGATGAAATTTCTGCATGGCAAATTAGGAAACCCGTCAGTACCACTAAACATTCGCCTCTTCATAGCAAAGCTTATTGTTAATACTGAGGATGTGAGTGATTTTTGTCATGTTCTTTCAGTTAAAATAATAGGTTGTATAACTTCAACTGTGTAGCTCTTATGTGGTAAAATATTTCATCAGCTGAAACTTCTGGGAGTTCGACTTTAGTACATTGTCTTGGTAAAAGAGAGTATGTTCATAATCCAAGGTTCCAGCTAGTGGCAGCATTTTGAATATAATAGAAATACCTTTTCTCCCAAACTCTACTCCTCCAAGTAGACTGTCCACAATGTATGTCTTCTGTAACTGATTTCTTGCTACTGGGCAAGTGGTTTGGCTGATTGTATATGCTATCTTTGCAGGAGCAAATAGAATGGGTCTTTTAATGGTCACAGATTACTCTTACGGAAACTCTTAGAGCTAAATGTCATTCTGATTGCAGATGTAAGATAGTGTGTGGTGTCTTTGGCTGTGAAGAAGCATTTTCTAACTCTTATTCTTGGGTAAAACATTCTCGTCCAATTTCAGCCTGTGGTTTTGAAGTATAATGTTTCTGTTTTAGATATGTATTTTATATCTAAAATACAGAGGAGCTGCATTTCGGAATAAATTCATGAAGCTTTTAACACCAGTTTAATGATACATTCTCAGTAAAACTCTCTTGAAATGGAAATCTGAAAGGGTAGATAAATGATACACTATTTCATGTCCTGCAGGGACCAATTTGATGCGTGAAAAGCAATGCTGTATTATGTGGGCTTTAGTGAAATAATTCACTTAATGTAAATACTTACTTAAAGAGTTCTAAGCAGAAGTGAGGAATGCAGTTATGGAGACCTTTTTATTTTAAAGTTACTTTAAAGTTTCTGTAGTTATTGGTTTGGACTAGGTTAAGCAAAGTGGTAGAGGTTGAGTTAAAAATTATTGAAAGCAAGTTATTAAATATTAGGATGATTTGTAGTTGACTGCTGATTCTCCATTTTCCATAGGTTTTCCGACCTTATGCAAAGCAGTGGCTTGGTCCATTGCTGCAGCTTGTTGTTTCTGGGAATAATGGAGGTGAAGGAATTCATTACATGGTAGTGGAAATAGTAGTTACTCTTCTCTCCTGGACAAGTGTAGCCACACCCAAAGTAAGGAAATGCGAAATTAATTTTTATTCTAGTGACTATTAGTAAGGAATGAGATTGGTTTAGTGTATGTATAATCATTTTCTACATCAATCAGCTGTTTCTTTAGTTATTAACTTCTAAAATAGTATATTTACTTGTATGCTTTCATAAAACAGAATATGTGAGTTTGTTTTGGAGTCATTATGTTGATTATTTTTACTCTCTTTTATTGTAGGGAAATATTAAAGATGAGATTCTAGCTAACAGATTGCTTGAATTCTTGATGAAGAATGCCTTTCACCAAAAAAGAGCTGTGTTTAGGCACAATCTAGAAATCATAAAGACAGTTATAGAGTGCTGGAAAAACTGTCTCTCCATACCTTACAGGTAGTCATTTAGGCAATTGCCTTCCTTTGTCAATATTTAAAAATATAGTGAACATTATCAAAGGATTTGGGAGATAAAAAGATAAATTCAGCTGCAATATGAAACTTCTTGTCTCTTGAGTAAACCATAAAACTTCAGAACAGAACTCTGCCGAAAGTGGGGAATTTGCAAATTTTATTTTGTATAACAGCAAGAAGGGAGGGAAAGAAAATGTGTAGAGGATGAAGACAAGAATAGCTGAGTAGTAATAATCTCTGCAAAGAGATTATTTTTTATTTGAACTGTTTTTTTTTGTCACTGAATATAACCTGTTATTACATACTTAGTAAGACTTCTGTGATTTGCTGTTTTCATGAATTTGTGGCAGAGAATTTTTGTGGGCTTAAAACCTTTTTAGAATTTTCTTTTACAAAGACTTCTTTATGAGGCTAATTAGTTTACTTCTTTATGAATATGTACTTTTTAGTGTTTTTAGTGGGGTATGTTTATCTGTGTAAAGATGCATAGATTTATGGTTTGTGTATTTTGTGTTTGTCATGTATATTGTCACTTTTATGTGTTTTTGCAACAGCTTAATATTCGAAAAGTTTTCTGGTGGCGATCCCAATACAAAGGATAACTCTGTGGGAATTCAGCTTCTAGGCATTGTTCTTGCTAACGATTTACCTCCTTTTGACCCAAAGTGTGAAATAGATCGTGGCAGGTAAGAAATGCAGCTTTTTGGAGGGTGAATTCTGATGCAAGCTTAAAACCAAAGGAGTGATTCTAATTTGTCAACATGAAATATAGGGATTGGATTGTTCACTTACTTGGTACTGTTGTCTCAGCACCCCTTTGCTAGTCTCTGTCCTAGGTAATGCTTTTCTAGCTGCAAATTGCAGAACCCATTTATTTTAGAAAATATCTGGAAGGATGTAGGCATTTTTACAGTGTGCCCCAGGGTTGCACTTTCATGAGAAGTAACAGAGTCAGGAATTGCCAAAGTAGGGATTTGGGACATTGCAGGTGGAAATCTATATGGTGCTGCATTCTGCTCATTCAAAGGTAGTCACTGTTCCCCTAATAAACTCAAGTGATTTTTTTTTTTCCAATTTAAAGTTGGATGCTGGAGTAGTTGCTTACAGGAGGTCTACTTTTTGTGCTAGGTATTTTCAGGCTTTGACCAGTAACATGGGCTTATTAAAGTATAAAGAAGTTTATGCAGCTGCAGCAGAAGTGTTGGGACTCGCTCTTCGATACATTGCTGAGAGAGAAAATGTAAGTGCACTATACTGCATGTTTGACCATTCCTGTCTTGATTCTTTGTGTATCCTTTATATGACTACTCAGTTCTGTTCTAAAAATGAAAATACTTATAACCCCAAAGTCTTTGTCGAACAGATGAAGTTAAAGAATAAATTATTACCTCAAGAAGATGAGAGTTTGAGACCAGGCTAAATACAGGCCTAGAATATCATACTTCTGGTATTTTAAGATTAGGGAAAAAAAGAACACAGAAAGCTTGGAGGTTTGGAACTACCTTTTGGTTATCTGTATCTGAGGATGCTTAAGAACTTGCAAGTGTAGACTCAAAGCTATTATGTTTAATTTTGAAGCCTTGTTGTGACACATGTGAGTAGTGAATCCAGTTGTTTTCTAGATTGTGGATATGGTGAATGCAAAATTGCTGTTCACCAAATCCTACAGTGGTAGAAGTAAGAGACAGACACTGAAATTCACAGAAATCAGTTTGAGACAAATACTAGGAAGTTTTTACACAGAAGTTAGTGAGTTTCTGGAACTTGTTGTCACAGGAGGTTCTGGAAGTAAGTAGCTTAACCAGGTTCAAACTGAAATTAGGCAAATTCGTGCACACAAAAATCCATGCCTGTGTGATAAAAAGGCTAGGCAATGGAGTACACTCTAGCAACACTAATTTAATAACTGCAGATGTTGGGTGTTTAACAGAAACAAAACATGGAGGCTGGTCAGGCTTATGTGCTCCCCCTAAATATCATCTTCTCCAGCCTCTTCTGGAGGCGGAATACCAGATTACTGGGTAGATGCATTAAGAGTCTGATCTTCTCTTCCCTTTCCACTTCATTGCCTTCTGTTTGTTCTTTCTCAGTTTATGGAGCATATTTCAATGCTTCATAAACTGAATTCCTGCAGTCTTCTCTTTCACAGTTCTTGAGTTCTTCTTTTCATTAAAAGCTGTAATTTTGAATAAGTGAGCAAAGATGGTGCAAATATTTTATCCTATTTTAAAATTGTTTCTTTGACATTAAATGAAAATGGCTATGACTGTTAATTTTTTGCTATGGCTATTTTTTTTCACCTTTTCACTGTTTTTTTTTTGTTGGTTTTTTTTACATTCTTTAATGGGAAATCTGCTATACCAAATAGAAACTGCTCACCATTTATGTGAAGATATTACACAACTTTTATTTCAGAATTAAGGTATTAGTCCCAATCGGATCAATGGAAGCTTACAAATGCTGAAAATCAGGCAATCATGTGTTTCAGCCAGGCATAACTGTATACCTTCCATGAAGTACAGTAGATGTCAAGATGAGGCAGGTTCAATGCCACTAGTAAAATGCACTAGAAACAATGCAAGAGCAGAACTATACATCACTTAAGTTGTTATGAATGTCATGGCTACACCTGTCTTTACTGACTTTCTCATTTTTAGATACTTGAAGATCCAGCTTATGACTGTGTCATAAAACAATTGAAACAGCATCAGAATACCCAACAGGATAAGTTCATTCAGTGCTTGAGTAAAGTTGTTAAGAGTTTTCCTCCTCTTGCTGACAGGTACACCATGACTTACATGTTATGTTTGCAGTAGATCTAGAAGGTTAATAAAAAATAACTTGCTTTTGTTTGTGGGTTTCTGGTCATGTTAAGGTTTATGAATGCAGTGTTCTTTCTGATCCCCAAACTTCATGGAGTGATGAAAACATACTGCCTGGAAGTAATAATGTGCCGGGCAGAGGAAATAACTGATCTCCACTTGCAGTTAAAGAGTAAAGACTTCATCCAGATCATGAATCACAGGTGAGTGGTCATGTGGATACATAGTCTAAACCTCATCTTTCGTGGTAGCCACAAAAACTGTACAGTCCACATGAATTTACAATTCATATTCTCTTTTTTGTTCATGACACTCCTAATTTGAGCACATCGGAATCTGGGAGTTGAGCATAAGATAGTTAGGTCACTGTAAAGAAAATAATAAAATAAAATAAAAATAAACAAAAACCACTAAATAGAAACAAACAAAAAACACTAAATAGCTTCAAGCTGAAATGCTAGCTCCCATACCTTGGGATGTGAAATTCATCTCATATATATATGTATTTATGTAAAAAATATGTATTTTATATATATATATATATATATATATTTAACTTGCAGTCTTGTTTTTAGGTTAGACTCAAAAATATTTACCTAAAACCCTTTAGGCAAAAAGACATATCACTGAAACCTCAACTGATCTTTTGGGTCTATGTGTAGCAATGAAGAGGAATCCAGAGTAGCTGTTCTTTTTTTCTCTTTTAAGGGATGATGAAAGACAAAGGGTTTGTTTGGATATAGTGTACAAGATGCTATGTAAGCTAAAACCACTAGAACTTAAAGAACTTCTTCCTGGAGTAACAGGGTTCATCTCTCACCCTTCCGTAATATGTCGACAGCGCATGTATGACATTCTGATGTGGATTTATGATAACTACAGGTGAGTATTCACTGCAGATGTTGTTTCTCAATGGTTTCTCACAGGCAGAGTAAAAGTGTTTGTAATATTCTCTTCCAAATTTATGTCTTTCATTCTGGGATTTTCCTGTTCTCAGGGGCTGCCTCTGTAGCTCTGGCCTTTGGTTGCAATTGTGTCATTTCTTCTAAGGGACAAGATTTGGATCTGGACTTTAGTCCAGAATTAGGATGTTGCATCACTACAGCATGATGGCATAAGAAGTCTTAGTTCTGATGTTCCTACTTTTTTTCCCTTGGTGACAGAATTTGTAACTGTGGTAAGAACCATACACTAGATAAATTTACCTGGAGGTAAAGGTGTATTAAGGTACTTTGGCATGATATGGATCCCTTCAATCTGATAGTATAAACATATTTTTATTTTTCAAGAGCAGAAGGTTTGAAATACATCGTGTCTAGATCAGTTCTTCTCCATCTGTCTTTAGAGCACATTGCTGCCAATCAGTTGTTAAACAGGAGTATTTTGTAGTTAGGCTACTATGGCCAAAGAATAATACTTAATATAGTAAGGGTATAGGAATGTCTGAAGACAGCTGAGTTGCAGCAAATTACCGCCCCTAGGAGAGACACTGAACTGTAGTTTTCTAAGGACAGATGTCTTCCACCAAATTTTCAGGCCTTCACTGTCATTCCTTCAGTGGAGTTTACTGCCTTCCCAGAAGCTGTTGCACTAGTGTTCTTCAGTTTCAGTTTACAGGTAGACAGCCCAGAATCTTTAAAAAAAACTAATCTAGCTTTTCAGAAGTTTAAGCTAATTCACTGCAGTGTAAAGTGAAATTGTTTAACCTGATCAACATGTCACATTATGTATGGTAACCTCACAGAGAGGAGTAAGGTAGTATCTAGGAAGGGTATTCTCTTAGGAGCTGTGTTCAGTAGTGAAGCAAATGAATTGTCCTTCATTTCCATTTCAAGATGGCCCATAAGATGGCCACTTAAACCTCGGTGATGGTGATTTGAAGTTAACATTGTTTAGAGCAGAGAACAAGCATACATTCAATTTGACAAGGAGGTTACTTTACATCCTGTAACTTATTTGGGTTCTGTTATATGCTTTTGCCCAAGATAGTTATTTGAATGGAAGATTGTTGTGAAGAAGTGCAAGCAATTTTTACTGCAGTGTCACTTGGTAACACTCTACTTCTTGCTCAGTTTTAACCTTACCAACTCAGCACTGCCTCTGCTGGGACTTTATAATGAGTAACTAACAGGTATTACTTAGCTTTCTGATTTTTATTTTTCTAAGTACTGCAGAGATAAGACATTTCTGGCAACGAGGACCTCATGTCATAAAAAAGTGCAATGTTGTCATGCCAAGGTTGAGATTTTTGGGGGAAGGGCATGTTCTGCCTTCACCCCAATCCCATCCTTATCCTCTTCTTTTTACTACGAATTGTTTGAGAAAGAAGTCATTATGAGGCATTTTTCTCCTAACATCAGTGATCCAGAAAGCCAAACAGATGATGATTCCCAGGAAGTACTCAAACTGGTGAAAGAAATCCTACTTCAAGGACTGACTGATGAGAATGCTGAACTGCAGTGAGTAAATAGTGTTGTGATGGTTGTCTGAAATGACAAATTCCCAAATTGTTGTTTCTTTGTTTACAACAGAAGATTGATCCTTAGAGATTTTTAAAATATTTGTAATAATGTAACAGTGAGATAACATTATCTCCTTTTCTTTCAGTAAGGCACATTGTTAATTTATAAAATTATGTTGCAGTATGCCACACAAAATTTAAACTGAAATAGTTCAATATTTAAAATGATGACTAGCTTTTGGACAAACCTTTAAGCCAGGGAGAAGTTACTTCAATCTTGTGGACCTAACTCTGGGTTAATGTTTTAGAGTTCTCAGATAACAACAATGTCCTTGATAGAAGCAGTCCAAAAGACCTAGATTCAGTGTTGGAGAATGTTGGATTTTTTAAAAAGATTTACTCTGAAAAAGTTATTTGTACTGTTATCTTCTCAAGAAGTGCTATCAGTAGACAAACAGACAGCTCTCCTTCTCTAACTTCTGCTGCATCAAAAAATTTAACGTCAGTGAAATGGCATAGTGAGTGGGAGATGAATGTGGAATTTGATGTAATTCAATGTAAGGTTCATGGCATGAAAGGATTAGTTGTCAAGGCGTTGTAATTGTTATTATTATATTTTTTAAAGGGACTTTTTGATAAGTGTCATGCACATCTATAGTATTGCATTTCCTGTTTGCAGATAACCAAGAATAACTTTATTCCTTATCTTTACAGATTAATTGTTAGGAATTTTTGGAGCGATGAGACAAGATTACCTGCAAATATTCTTGATCGCATGCTGACATTGTTAAATACTTTATACTCTACCAAGACAGAAACTCAGTACTTGAGTCTAATCACAAATTTTCTGCTTGAAATGACAAGCAAGAGCCCAGATTATTCCAGAAAAATGTTTGAGCATCCACTTTCTGAATGCAAATTTCAGGTGAATTGTAGTGTTTTATTTTTTGTGCAACCATATGACAATTTCCAATCCCTGATGTAACTACAACTTTAATAAGAATGGCATGGTGGAAATGATTATTTGAAGTGCATCTTCTATTCTGTAGTTAAGACAATCATGTGTTATGTGTAGTATCATAAGTTTGATTTTTTCTTGGGGGGGATAATTTTGCTTTCTTTCCAAAAAAAAAAAAAAAAAAAAGGAAAGAAAGAAAGGAAAGAAAGATTAAATTAAAATAATTATATAAAATAGTTCTGATATGTAGAGTACTGAAATGCTTAAAAGAGAAGGGAGTGGAGAGAGGCATCATAAGCTGAAAAAAACTGAAGAAACAGGAATGTTGGTACAAGAGCTATAAATTAGTATGTCAGCTGACCAGTACAAATTAGTGAGCTTTCTTGCTGAGATATGCAGACCCTTTACATGTTCTTTTATGTTCAAGTTCTGCATCTTTACCTTGGATGATGTTTTAAATTCTCTAATTTCATTTCAGCTATCCTATCTCAAGTCAGGCAGGCAGAAAACCTCGCTTTACATTACTCTTATTAAAATCTTTTTGTGTTCATAGGACTTCATAATTGATTCCAGCTGGCGTTATCGAAGTACTGTGCTCACGCCAATGTTTTTGGACACACAAGCTTCTCAGAATGCCAACAGGAGTTTATCACAGGAAAGATCCCCTTCCACTTCTGGGTCAGTAGGTGGTCGAGTGAGGGCTACCCAACAGCAATATGAATTTACACCGACACAGAATATCAGTAAGTACAGACCAGTAGCCTATGGAATTTTCTTGTTTGCTATAGGAATAATTCTGTTGTCTTCATTCCTGTTGCACATGTATTTTTCACATAAAAGTAATTAGATGTAAATACATCTAATTGCTTTTAAGAGTTATTTTGCGTAAAAAGAGAAAAAAATGTATTGTTGCATTTTTATTGGCCTGATTTGCATTTTACCACCAACCTAATTAGAAAGTAGTTTTTTTCTTACCTAAAGGCTTGAAATCTGTTCAGCTCATAAACAGTGGAATTATGTCTTCTGGGAGGAAAATGACCTGTTTTGTAGGTGGTTTCACCTGGACTATGTACTGATATGTGACAGCATTTTTTTTATTTTTATTTTTTTTACAGGTGGTAGAAGTTCTTTTAATTGGCTAACTGGAAACAGCATTGACACATTGGCAGAATATACAGTTTCTTCATCCTCTGAATCCTTGTCTTCATCCATGCTTTTAGCTGGCAAGCGGAGTGAAAAATTTAAACAAACAGCCTTTAAACCAGTGGGACCAGACTTTGGGAAAAAAAGGTTGAGTTTGCCTGGAGATGAGGTAGACAGCAAAACTAAAGGTCTGTAGTGGAGTGTCAATATAATTGTAGTATTTTGTTAGACTATTTGTGTCACTTATTTGCCTGGATGTCCATTGCCCTTGAGATGTTCCAAGAGATTTTGCTTCCAGGAGTATGTGATGACACTTTTTAAATAAGGATGGCCCTAGGAACTGCAAGATTGTATGTTACCAGATTAAAATACTGACTGGGTAAGAAACCTGCCAGTGAGATATTTGCATTCCTTCCTCTCCTAAGGTGACCAGAGCATGAATGTCAGACAGTTCTGTCCCCTGTGTTAAATTTAACTGCTTATCTCTTTAAAGAAACTGAACAACTTGTTAACATTTTTTCCAAATCATTTTATCTATGCTGACACAGTCTGCAACAGATTGCAATCAGGCAGTAGAATTATCTGCTCTTATCTGATACTGCTCCTTCATTTACTCACTCTATAGTGGAAAACATTAGCACTGTAATGGCTCAGGCTCATTTTGCCAGGAAAATATCAGTTATAGTGGTACATTTTTGTTTTGTCACTTTTTTTTTTTTTTTAACCCGGGAAATGGACTGCAATGAACAGTCCATAAAATGGCCTTTCTCCGTGGCTATCCTGAGCAGGAGTTGATCCAGGGACAGCTCTGTAGTAGTAACTTTAAACATATAACAACCTTTTGGTGGTATTATTTCCCAATCTCACGATATTTAGCTCCTTCTTCTTGTAGGTAGCTATGTGCTTTACAGAATATAGTGCCAATGTCATCCCTTCCATGGGGATCTTAAAATAAATTTGTCACATGGGGCAAATTTATTTATGAATTTTAGAGCCTTTCTCAGTACAATAGTTCACCCCTATACCTCATCTATGTGCTTCAGGTTTTGATATAAGTGCTTGCCTCTTTTCCTAAGAATAACTTACAGTATTATTTTAATTCAACATCACATTGAAAGGCCTTGTGTTGAGTTGTTAAATATGAACCATAGGAGGCTAGTTGGTAAGCTAGCAAATACAAAGATGATGCTCTTTATTGTATTGTGTGCTTGCCTTACATCTGACGTTTGTTCAAGAAAGGAAAAGCTGTGGACCCAGAACTAAAGGTATAAAGACTTTAATCCTTTTAATGCCTAGGTATAGATGAATGGGCAGAAATTCAAAGACTGCGGAGGCGTTTCTTGAAGGACCAGGAGAAACTCAGGCTGATTTATGCTAGAAAAGGTGTGGCTGAACAGAAACGAGAAAAGGTTTGTCAATCAAAGCAAGTTTAAAGCCTTAAGTACTGATGCCATCTACAATGTTGTACTTTGTCTCTAGAAATAACTTTGTGAGGAAAAGGTATGTGTAAGATACTAGTTACTAATATAAGAGCTTTAAAAGGTGCTCTTAGAATTTGGAAATCATGCTGCTTATGTGCACAAGCAAGAAAAGACGTGGATAATAACACTTCCGGTGTTAGTGGGTATGACTACATGTAATGAAAACCACCATAGTGATGGGAGATGTTCACAACAGAAGCTTTTTACAGCTGTCATCCTAGAAGTGACAAGCCGTGAAGCTAGAATACTCTGCAGGTATGAATGTTGGAGAACATTATCTATTATCTAAAGGTAAACTTAAAACTACGAGGCAGCAGCTAATAGAGTAACCCGAACTGTTACATACTCTTCACCTGAAGGAAAGTCATTTTAATCATTTGCTGAGTGTTTATTAGGACTGAAGTGTAGTTTTATATGGATTTTTTTGGTTGTGTTAAGTATTTAAAATTAGTTTAAATGAGTTTTAAACTCTGTTGTAGTTTTTCAAAGGTTTATGTTACTAAAAATAACATGCATTGTTGTCCAAAACCGATAGCAGTTAGACAAGAGCAAAGAAACCCAGGACTGAGAGGTACCAGTTTGTCACTTTTATAATTTTGTTGCAGATGCAGGCATCTATATAAACAGAATTTAAATCCAAAAGAACCACAAGAACATCTATTTTTCCTACTTCTATTTACTTGCAAACTAAAGTTATCCTTTTCCCTCAACCCCACAAGAAAGAGACCCGTTAACAGACATCAGCCTTTTCTGTATGACAGTCCAAAAATTAAAAAAAAAAAAACCCACACACTGTGATATTCCATAGTAAAAAAACAGAGATGGTTGGTCATGAGTGCTGCCGGGACCCCTTAGACTTCTGAGTGGCAAGAAATTTGTTGCATGTAAACAATGTTTGTTAATATTATGACTAATGGAGAGATAGGAAAAAGTAGATCCTTGTCACAGAAATATTTGGAAATACCAAAAGCTTTAGCAAAACCCTAGTGTTTCCCAAGATATTGCTCCTCGATTTTTTTTTTTTTTTGAATATCATCCATTTGAAGTTGTGTAGAAAAAAAAAGGCTCAAATATCAGATTTAAGCTTTTAAGGCCAAGGGCAATGGACACAAGCTGAAACACAGGAATTTTCACCTGAGTATAAGGAGGAACTTCTTCACTGTGAGAGTGACAGAGCACTGGAACAGGTTGCCCAGAGAGGTTGTGGAGTCTCCTCCTCTGGAGACATTTAAAGCCCACCTGGACGCAATCCTGTCTAACATCCTGTAGGTGACCTTGCTTGAGCAGGGGGATTGAACTAGATGATCTCCAGAGGTCCCTTCAAACCTCAACCATTCTGTGATTCTGTGAAGGAAGAAAAAAAATCTTTAAGCTCCCTTCTGTTTCCCTCTTCCATTATATCAATGTATGCATTCACCCAGAGTCTCCTGGTTTTAGTGGTACTGGCAATAGTGAAAAAAAATCCCAGCTTGTAAACTTACTGCTGATTTCCTTATAGCTTATCAGTGCTATGAAAAAAAAAAGGCAGAGGAAGCATTGGGTTTTGCTGAGATGTGACAGTAGCTCTTGTTCAGTTAATGCATTTCTTTAAACCTCAGCAGTAGACAGAGCAGCTATTTAACACCAGTTTACAGGATTTTTTTTTTTTTTGACATAAGCAATGTATTTCAGGAGATGAAATCTGAGCTAAAGATGAAGCATGATGCCCAGGTTATTTTGTACAGACGTTACCGAGTAGGAGACCTTCCTGACATCCAGATTGAATACAGCAGTCTGATCGCCCCTCTGCAGGGCCTTGCTCAGGTTTGTGTGTTTTTCAAAGGTCATTTGTGAAGTTATATGTTCTTATAAATAAAATGGTGTGAAGTTGAGCAGCTGCTTTCAGAATTGATCATGAGATTCTTTTAAAGAGTCTGATGGCTCCTAGGCTGGTGCAGTGATGAGAGAAGATGCCTTGTTGCTGGCTTCACCTGATCAATTGAGTTTAATGCTGAGGACTTAAGACTTATTACCCATTGCTTCTGGGTTTTCCTGCTCAAGAAACAAAGATGGTCTTTACAGACATTATCACATAGGACATCTCACTTTATAGGAACAGAACAGCCATTTTTATTCTTTTATAGGATTATAGTAGAGTTTTAAAAGTACAGGTGAAGTCACTGTGACTAAGACTGGGCTCAGACTAGTCAGTGAAGCTGATCCAGTATTTCTTTTCCAATGTGGATACAGTAGAAACTGTGGGCTGGAACTATCAGATTTTACAGTGTTTGGGAGGTCACAGTGTTCCTGATTTCTTTAATTTGTTTTGATGATCTCTTATCTCTGTTTAAAGGGCGGAAGTAGCATAATTATCAGTGTTCTGAATAGCATTAGATCAAACTCCTGTTCGACCATAGGCTGGGATGAATAGGATTATGGTATATTTGCAAATGTGTTTGTGAATTGAAGAAATGCCTTTAAATCTCAAGTGGCACCATCTGTCTGTATGTGTCTCTCTGTGTTAGCTCCCTTAGTGTTAGGTCTGAGTTTCCCCACACATTGATGTCTTCCATGTTTTCTTGGAATCCTCTTCACTGGCAGTAATGTCCTTAAGATGATACTGGGTATCTGGTCCCCACAGTGAGGATTGTGAATACATGAAAATTACAGATTCCATCCTCTTCCCCCAATATTCTGACCTGAAATCAGTAACATTGTCTTGGTATTGCTTTATGTAGAATAATTAAGATAGGATTTGAATTTATAGTACAGTAACTCTGAAAGAAGTCCCTACATGGATATGATTTATGCCTGAGCAATTGTTTATTCCACTCCTAAGAGTATCCACGTATCTCTCAATTTTATGCATTATAGTGTCACAGCAGTATTTAGTAGCTTTTTTTAATTTTTTTTATTTTATTGCTTTTTTATTGATTGATTTTTGCCTCTGCTTTTTGCAGAAAGATCCAACATTTGCCAAGCAGCTTTTCAGCAGTTTATTTACTGGAATTTTGTATGAAGTAGACAAATTTAAAACTTCTTCTGAGAAAAAAATAATCACCCAGAAGCTGTTGAAGGACTTCAATCATTTCCTGAGTATGAGCCTGTCTTATTTCCCACCATTCATTGCATGCATCCAGGTAAATTTTCTATGTGACAGAAAAGTAGTTGAACATAATGTCTTAGTCTGAATGTGTGATAAATCCAGTGGTGGTGAAGTTTAAATATCATTACTGAGATTTAGGCAGAAATAGAAGGAGAATTGTTAACAAAGTGGGTATTTCAAGTGACTCTTTGAAGTGAACTAAGCAATTCTTGCCTCTGATGTCTCAAAGTTTCTGCAATTTCTAATCTGTAAAGTTTGAGTTGCCTTTTAATGTTTTTAATTGCATCAGTAACAAGAAGAGACTTGATTTTAAATGAAAGCCGAGAGAACAATTGAAATGGTTATGTGGGTGTTGCAGTGCTTATCTTTCCTGTTTCTGGGAAGTGCTGCAAAGAGGAATACTTTGATGTCTTGAGGATATCAGTAGCTGTCAGACTGTTTGTTTTTAGCATGTCTTGCTTATTTTTTTGGCAACCTTTTCAAATTATTCTCCTGCAGTAGTTGTCTGGGGATTTTCAGTCATGAGGGAAGGACTTGTTCCCCCCAAAGAGTGACTGGGAGCACTACCTTATCGACTGGAAAGGAACCACTAACCTTTCCTTTTGCTTCTGTGTATAATGCTATGAGACTATACTGACCTGCAATAGCTTGTGAACTTTATCTTTTATCCCAGTTATCAGAGAGATTAAAATACTTCTCCAACCCCTGCCATGTGCTCATTCTCATTGTGTTTAATGTTTCTTGTTATCTGTGTTGATCTTAATGTTGTCTCATTTGTAGCTCTCAAAATAATCTATTTTTGAGTGCCAGAAAAGCTAGTTTCATCTTTCTATTGCAGAAGTTTAAATGCTCTGTAACAGTAGATGTCATTCGTAATACAGGAGAAATGTGTGGTTTGAACTAGCTTTTTAAACAGTGACACAATTTGCTTCTTAGCACTTGTATTTACACATCTGAAAAACTATAGTATCTTGTTTACTTTCTTCTCTGCAGCTGCATAATAGGTCAAATGCTATGGGGATTTTTCTGGACTGTCTTGGTATTTTTCTAGCCAACATCTCACAATAGCAATCTGTTAATATTCCCTCTTGATGCTTCACTTCTGTTTGTTCATTCTCAGGCTTTGTACTATATTATTATTTGTGTTGAACTGTGCTATTAGGCCCTGTTAATAACACTGTTACGTTAGGCTACTTTTTATGAATGGACATAATGAAGAGTCAGAAATCAGAGAGCAGTTAAAATTAGTCAAAAATATGGACTTCTTAAGTGCACTAAGAGCCTCATTGCCACTGAATAGTAAAAGAACGAGGATCACAAAGGCGAGCCTCAGCTGCACACTGCCTATCTGAGCATCCTGCCTAACTGCAAGAGGAAGCCTTTTCTCCAACGGGGATTAGAGTTCATATTAATCAGAAGACAGAACACACATACCATGCTGAGGCTGTCACTTCTATTCACAAAGGCTGTCCTAATATCTTGGACATTAAGTAGTACAGCTTCTGCTTCCTGTATACCAATAGTTTAATAAGTATTGGCTTGTTTCAGAAAGTCCTACTTTCCTGTCCTACAGGTTCAAGTTTCATCGGGAGAATAATTAGGTGATAAAAAGAGCCATTACAATCTACAAGGATAATCTTAAAATTGACTAAGAGGCTCTGAGGTTGGCTTTCAGAAGAAAAAATGGCTGAAGTACAAAGAAAGAACCTGATAAACTCATGACAAAAATTTATGTAGACTTCATAGAGATACCTGGCCTCTGAAGAACATAAAATTGCTTATAAATATTTTAGCTATCGGGCTGGCTTGGATGCCGTTCCTCCCTGATCTTTGAACCTGTGATGCAAGTAAAGACAGAACACATTGGCTGTATATGGAGGAAGGAACATTCTCTCTGCTTTCAGAAGATAAGTGATCAGGTTAATAGTCAACCAAAGTCACTAAATACAAAGACATTACTTTTTCTGTAGAACAGTGTCTCTAAATTGGAAGGGTCCAGGAGAGTATTCTCTGGACATATTTGCTCAGTTCTTACAGTTTTTCATAGGCATCCCTGATAAAGGGCTAAACAGACTTTGGTCTGACCTCAGCATAGCTATTTTTAGGTTTTTAGACTGTGGAACTGGCATGGCAAACTTCTCATAACCCCTAAGAGATGGCTGCAGGGGAACATAACACTGTTGCATAGGAGTTTCTAGAGCACATACACAGCTCTGATAGAAATTGCTAGTTGAAAATTGCCTGAATGGGGGATGAAGCATGTACCCAGGCCTCATTTGGATACAACGTGTCTGTAACTCAGGAAGCTACAAGAAGCTGTTCTTGTTTTTTCAGTGGATGAAAATATAACTAGCATGGTAGTATCAGCTAGACAAAATGTATAATGGGTCTGCTTAACTGAAATGCATGTTCTGCATTTTTCAGTGGTTGCTATTATCAACCAAGTGTAGCTTAGTTGTTCTTACGTACATAGTCTCCTGTTAAAGTTTCCAGTTAGTGAATTTTTGTGTAGTATTCTTGGACATTCTGTGTTGCAAGAATCAATCAACTGCTGCCCTAAAAGTCAGTGCTTTTTCTTGTAACAAATGTATTTTATACTTTTCCAGAATGTGGGACTTTTCTTCTTGTTTGGTTAAAGTATTATTGCAGCTTTCTCTTAGGTTCTTAAGCTACACAGCCCTGGGGTTAATGGACTTGCCTGTTATTCTCTCGATGTATTTACATGTATTTGGGGTAATTATTTATTAATTTTAGGTAACCAAGAATATTTATCCCTGGAAAAGGGGTTATTTTGCAGTGGATTGATGTTTAATAGGATAAAGATCTGCTAGAGATACTGTCATGTCTTTAAATCAGACAGGACTTGATGAGCACAAACAAATGAGTCTAATGGGAATCTGTGGTATGCTAAAACTAGATAAGTATGTAGACAGAAAGCCTCTAGCTCTGAGAAAACATCACGGTTAATCATGCCTTTGGCTTAAAACGGGAATGCACTGTTTGGTAGGTTAAGTAAAATGCAGCTGTTGGTAGTGTGATGCCCACTACACAAAGAAGAAAAAAGGAGGAGAGATTCAGACTGTGAATGTCTTCACTTCCTTTTCCCCCCACTACTAGTGTGTTTCTGCTGAGAGTTGTCTGGGAGGTAGATCAGGAGTAGCAGGTTGAAATGTTTGCAGGGTTCCTCAAATAATTTCTAATTACTTTTAATTTCCTTGCTTCCAAGGTAACCTCAGTCTTTAGCAGCCCTGGAGACAGATGAAGTAGCGGTGTAAGTCCTAAGAGCAGCAGCACAGAAAAAAAGCATTCAATTTTTTCCAGAGTTAGGTACTTCTGGAGATTTAACTGCTTATCCTTAAGAAAAAGATACCAAATAAGTGGTCTGTAAAATGCAGTTATCAGTATAGTTTTAGACTAAATAGGCACCTGTTGTTTTGTTTTATAGGAAATGAGTTACCAGCACAGAGAGCTACTAGAACTTGATTCAGCGAATGTGAGCACAAGCTGCCTTGCAAGTTTGCAACAGCCAGTAGGCATCCTCCTTCTGGAGCAAGCTCTGATTTCTCTGTCACCTGCAGAGGAACCCCCATCCAAACGGATGCGTGGGAGGGCAGAGCTTCCCCCAGATGTAATCAGATGGATTGAACTTGCAAAGTAAGTTCTTGTTTGAGACAATTTACTTCTGTTCAGATTTGCCTTGTGAAGAACTCTGGCTTTATAGCTTGCAGGATTTCTGTTTTTATTTTTTCCCCTTTTGCAGAATTAGGTCGTCTTTCTCATTTCTTCTTAGTTAATTACTATCTTTCAGTTATAGCAGTCAGACTTAACAGCTCTGCACCCTGCAAGTGCTGTTGGATTGATGAAAAACATCTTGTCCTTAGCTTTGCAACTGCAGAAGTTGCTAGTATTTAGGTGTTCTCCTGCAAGATGAAGTTTACCTTGATAGATACATATTTATAATCTGGTATAATAAATATGATCCTTTCTTTTCATATTACAGGCTAATTGCAGAGCAAATGAAAGTATATGATTTTTTGCTTTTACTAGGCTCTACCGATCTCTTGGGGAGTATGATGTCCTTCGTGGCATTTTCAGTGGTAAGATTGGGACTAAGGAAATCACACAGAAAGCATTGTTGGCAGAAGCAAGGAGTGATTATGCTGAAGCAGCCAAACATTATGATGAGGTAAAATGACTCCTCACAATCTTCCTCTTCCCCCCACCCCCCATTGCTTAACAATAATAAGCCAAAATGAAAAAATCTGAAGAGCAGCATATAGTTTAAAATATCTCTCTGTTTTTGATGGTTTGGTCTATAAAGGTAGGAGAAGAAATGTAATGAGCATTCACAGTAGAGATTAGTAAGTGTGATACTTTTTCTTTTCACTGTTACAAAGCTTTGCATGTGCCATGACCTAGGCAGACAAGTAAAAGACTTTAGTTATGCTACTGCCTGTAGAGAGCAAACTGCACATGTTCATGGCAAATGTTTGTGTAATAGTGGGTACAAATGAAGAAGGATCTCTTTTACCTTCTTTTACAAACTTTTGCTTTATAAAAATGCAAGTTTATTGAAGATGGCTGTCTGAAATTAATTTGTATATAAGTATCAACTAGCTTAAATTTTCACTGTTTTACGTTACAGTCACATTCTGGTAAGAGGGTAAATATTTTTGAGATAACAAATTGTTCTTGATTAAATTCTTGGTGACTTAGAATTCAAACTAGCCAAGAATCTCTCCCCTCCTTAAATTTGTTCTCTAGGCTCTCTCTAAAGAAGACTGGCAAGATGGGGAGCCAACAGAAGCAGAGAAGGACTTTTGGGAGCTTGCATCTCTTGAATGCTATGATCACCTGACAGAGTGGAAGTCACTGGAGTATTGTGCTACTGTTAATATCGATAGTGGACATCCTCCAGACCTAAACAAAACTTGGAATGATCCTTATTATCAGGTTTCTAGAAATCACTGTTTTGACACTACATTGTTTTCATCTGTACGGAGACGTCCTACCATAATGTAGCTGTGTGTAGGAATCAGTTACGTAATTTGTAGTTAACAGTAACAGTAGTTAATTGTAGTCAACTGTAGTTAATTGTACTGGTTTTCTCAGGGAAATTAGTGGCGAGTCTAATAGATAAAATAATTGAAGCAATTACTCCTGCTATTTTAATGGATGCTTAAATTGTACCTCAAGTACAACTATGTATGTTGTGCTTGCTACAGCACCAGGTTTAAGTCCTTGTTCTTCCTGAAGTTTTTGTGTTGCTTTTATCTCTTTTATTCTTCATACATTTTGAGAGTTGCCAAACCACTGATTTTGAAAATAGTGGAATTTGCTAAGTATCTTATAACTTCTTGAGCCTGTCAGAAAAGTCAGTTGTGATTTGTTGGCAAACTGGAGGGAAAACTCTTAAGAAATCACTGTAAAAATATCATTATATATATTTGATCTGCCACAGAAAAAAAAATGATCATATGTATCGCCCCTTGTAGGAGACATACCTGCCATATATAATACGCAGTAAGTTGAAGTTACTGCTCAATGGGGAAAATGACCAGACTTTGCTGACTTTTATTGATGAGGCAATGAAGACAGAGCAGAAGAAAGCCATTATAGAAATGCGATATAGCCAAGAGCTTAGTCTCCTTTACATCTTGCAAGATGATTTTGACAGAGCCAAATATTACATAAGCAATGGCTTGCAGATCTTCATGCAGGTAACAATTCCTACTATCTCTGATGTGATATTTTCAGTATAAACTCATGGAACAATAAAACTGTTGTTGCTGTTATTACTGCAAGATAAACATTTTCCCAAATATAATGAGATCTAGATGCCTTTCAATCATATGACAAAACTTCCATTGACTCCAGTGACTGCAAAGAAAAGAATCGAGTCAGCCAGTGGAGTGCCTCCTCCCTGTTTTAATTTGTTTTATTCTGCTAATTTCACCTGTTAGAAATTTTTCACAGTCATTATTAGCGCAGATTAACAGCAATTTTATTTTGTTCATCCTTTTGAAAGTCTTCTGCCCCCAGAACAAACTTGAAAAGAGAGTACTAAATTCAGAGGGTATAAGCTCCAACCATTACCAAGTTTCATTAGCCTGGAAGACTATTCTAATTCCTAGGGATAGGAGTTACAGCTAGAATATGCTTCCATACTTCTCTAAAACAGAGTTGCTCTCCAATTGCGGGTTACTAAATTATCTATAAAAGATTGGTTTGTAAAGGGTAATCATCGCAGCATCAGATATATAGTTTGTAGAGCATTAAATAGAATCATGTTGTAAATATCGTGTATGAAATCTCAATCTCTACCTTTCCTTTCAGAGCTATTCTAGTATTGATACTTTGTTACATCAAAGTCGAATGACCAAACTGCAATCTGTACAAACTTTGACAGAAATACAGGATTTCATCAATTTTATGACCAAAACAAGTAAAGATTTTTTTTCTCAAATATATTCTCCTTTCATTACATTAAATAATAATGATTTTCTCAACTTTGAATTTCTAAGTTTAGAGGACTGAAGTTTTAAACTAAGGTTTTTGTTGGGGTCGTTTTTGTTAGCAAATAGTGATTAGCAGAGATAAAAGATGGATATAGTGTATAATTTATAGCATCTGTGGTATGAATGAAATATAAATTTATGCACATAAACCTAACCATATATTATATTTAATTAACAGTTGTACTATATTTCACCTAATTCCTGAATAGAAAGATGGCGATTTTCAGTGATAATTGACACTGATCTCTTTGAGACTACTGTGCTTCAGCAAAAAACAAAAGTGCTATAATCACCAATAACAATATTATCACCAATAACATATTTAATACAAATCCAGAAATAGAAATAGGCTGTTATATTGCAATTTTAGGGTTCAAATATTAGTTTGGCTTGTTCTAGGGCTTTTTCACACTGGTTGGATTTAAATGCTTTTAAAATGTTATTAATTGATTTTAGGTAACTTAGCTTCACTGGCTTCCCTTAAGAGACTTCTTAGAATCTGGACAAACAGATATCCAGATGCTAAAATGGATCCTATGAACATCTGGGATGATATCATTACAAATCGGTAAAATGAGATTCTTCTGTTAGTTCTGCATGCCTGTTAAGTTCAGAGAGATGCTTTTTGTAATATTGCTTGTGTACAAATATGGCTATTTGATTCAGTATTTGACGTCTTTAAAACTTTTATAGCCGCTTACCTATTAGTATAATATTTTGTTTTTCATATGATAACCCTGTGAGGAGAAACAAAGGAAAATTGAAAAATGAATAAACCATATTATAGGGAAACAAGGCTGTTATTTTAAGCATTGCTTTGCATCAGTATTTCTGTAAATACATTGTACAGGAATACTGGTGGTAAGTCAAACTAGTCCAGCTCTGCAGCCCTTGAGCACAACCACATAAAATTGAGTAGATTGGGGCATTTAGCTCCATTTTGAATAAAACTGCATGCCTACCCTGTAGGCAGTTAAAGTTCTAATGTTAGGGAGTGTACAAAAGAAGCCAAGCACTGTCACTATTATTACTTCACATGTTTATATGAAGGTTAATGATGACTGCTGTAACTAGAGACTTCTGCTGTGCAACTGTTGCTAGAAAGAACAAAAGTTCTCCAGAGACTCCTTTGGATTTGGATTCTGAAGAAGATGCAATGCTTTTCAAATTTATAATTTTTCCATTCTCTCTACAGTATTTATCTTGATCGCTATCCATTCCTCCAGTGCAAACTTAGATCCTTTCTCCTTTCCTGGAGACAGCTTCTTTACAACTCTGCTGATACCCACCATGCCCCGTAATTTATTTTATTATCTCTGAGTGTCAGGAGAGCATGGCAACAGAAGTACTTATTGCAGTTAAATATTAGGCAGAATACATGGTATGGCTTACTCCTTACAAAGTTTCAAAACCTTTATGATTTGAAGGATTGTCAGTGTCTTAAATGTTTTTTTGTGTCCTTAGAAAACCTTTATCTCAGATCAGGGTGACAGAGGATTTGCTGTTTGTTACTATTTTTATACAGAGCTGAGCCCCAGGACAGACTGCAATACTTTCCCCTGCATTGAGTAACAGTCAACGTAATTTACCAGTACTCCTATCTAATTTAAAAGCACCTTTCATTATTTAGCATTGGTTCATGGCAATTCTCTTTCAAAGGTTGAATATGGTTTCTGATCTTTTCTACAATGCAAATTTTAAGAAATTGTAATTATGGCCTTCTTGTATTTCTTGGTGTCATGTATATTTGAGTTTTGGGTTGGCAAAACACAGTTTGGAACTTAGACTTTATAAATAAGATGGCCTTTTGTTCTCACTACTGTAAAGCTGGAGTGGAAGTTACAACTTGGTGAACTTAGAAATTGTAGTTATGACTTAAAAGAAAGAAACGAAACACGTGCTCTATTATGGACATTTTCTGATATTTGATCTCACTGCTTCAGGATCATGGGATGCTCTTGGAGTCATCCTGTCCCTGTTTTTAACTGCCCAGAATCTTTGGGGAGTATGTTTAGCCCTAGGTAAAGGTGATTACTGTAGCTTACCATTGATTTATTGTCAGGAAGATCAGTATTATATTCCCTTGCTTCCCCTTGCCAGATACCAGACTGATTTGTACTTCTGTTGTCATTATGCAGGTGTTTCTTTCTTGACAAGCTGCAGGAGAAACTTCCCAGTGATCAGGCCAATGATAGTATGGAGATGGATGAAGAATATGGTGACCAAATGGAAGTGGATCAACAGGGTGAAGACATTTCTTCAATGATTAGAAACTGCAAATTTAACATGAAAATGAAGATGATAGAAAGTGCCAGGAAACAGGTGACTGTGCTGTCTGATAGCTCCCATTTTATTTGACAAAATCCATAGCAATTACAGCTGGAAAAGCCTCATAGACCATGCGGGGCACCTTCTGGAAGTGCAGAACTCCTCACTTCTTGACCCTGCTATCGAGGATGTTTTGAATGTTGAAGAAAGTCCGTTCCATAGAGAAAGCAAACAATAGATAAATGTTAATTAAAAACTTGATAATTTGTCATTACTGGAAGTGTGCCTGAAGGCCCCTTTGATCTGCAGATGGTTTTTGAAACTCTTTAGGGCAGAAAAATAAAGCAAGCATCAGTCACTAGAGGAGAGGAGGCAAGAAACCAAACATTGTGCTTTCTCATTTACAAACAATCTCTTCTAAATTCTAATCAAATTCAGAGTGAATCAGTATCATTTACTTCAATCAGCAATAATGAAACATTTATTTTTTCTTATTCCATTACTATTTCCATTACAGTGTCATGATTAGATGTTAAGGCTAACATTTGTATAAAAAAGTAAAGTTAAAAGTGACAAGATTTTGTTCTGGACCTGGCTGATAAATGACTGAAACATAGTCCTTTTTGATGGTGGACTTTTGGTATTTCAAGCTTAAACAAGACCATTAAATCAAGCTCTCCCTGGTCTTCAAAGATCGTGCAAATATTTGGAATCAATGATACAGTTCATTATTGACACTAATAGCCAAATATAACATTAATGCTGTGTTAGACTACAGACGTTAAAGGGCTGGGGCAAATTTATTGTTATTTATATGGACTTTGTTCATCAAAAGACAAACACAATGAACAGGTGATTTTCCAAATGGTATTATAAATCAAGTTACGTTGCCCCTATGTTTGGACTGCAGAACAGTTGGCACCTGTTTAATCATATAAAAAGAATTATTTTAATTTCCTCAGTTTGTCAGACCTCTATTTTTTCTTTCTTTTCAAATGTCTCCTATTAGCACAAATCTGTTTTTGAATATGAAACCAAAAAAGCAGTGGGCCTCTTTTCATCTAGCAGGTTCTCTTACTATATTTTTCTTACCTAAATCTTTCCATCCCTTAATTTAGTTGCAAAAAGATTTTATTTCCTCTTCAGATACATTTCCTCTTTCAGATACTGAAAATTCTGTCTTACTCTGTTAATACAGAACAGCTTTTCCATTGCAAAGAAGCTTCTGAAACACCTACTCAGAGAGGCCAAAACCAGAGAAGACTGGCTAGTGAGGTGGAATTATGCCTATTGCCGCTTTTCCCACAGTTACAGCCGGAATCAGAGTTGTCCTGAACAAGTGCTCTCAGTGTTAAAAACCATCTCCCTGCTTGGTAACAACCTTTATCCGTGCTTCACTTTGTTTATTATATGAAGCTGCTTTGCTGTAAAATTACCAGCTTCCTTTTGTGTTCCAACAGAAGATACCAAGTCTGACTACCTAAGCAAGAAAACAATGGCCTTCCGAAACCAGAATCTTCTTCTGGGTACCACTTACCGCATCATCGCCAATGCCCTTAGTCACGATCCAAGATGCCTTGAGCAAATCAAGGAAGAAAAAGCTAGAAAAGTAGCAGTACTGTCAGGAGAGAGTCTTGAGAGTCCTGAAAAGGTAAATGAGAATGGAAAAGAGCTTTTAGGTATTTCAGTGTTGTAATCACTACTTTAATAGGTAGTAATGGATATGGATAGATACAGGGAATGCAAAGACTGTCTGCTACTAGCATTGATTTATCCATGAAACAAAGCTATGGTTCTGTCTACTGTTTGTCTGGTTTTTGCTCTCCTAGAGTTCTGCACTGCTGTAGGTTTCTTTACAGGAAAATGTTCTTGTGTTTCTCTGATCTTGTATTTTGTGTGAAGACGAAAGATGTATACTCAAAGCACCTTTATGCTTGGTGGCAAGACAAGGATTAGGAATACAGTCCACAGAGAATGATTTTAATTCAGCTAGACATTTTTGAAGTTATTCATACTGTTAGGTTATCTTAGAGATAGAGATAAGGAGATCTTTGTAATACTCATATTGATACTGATAATTATACTGATATATTTAATTTATCTAAATAATCCTAGTAATAGGGAGGAGAGGGTTTTTAAAATACATCATGTGCAGATCATCTTTGCTTTATTGAGAAGGTGTGCAGTTGAAGAATACATTGGCAGACTGTGCTGCACCTGAAAACATGTGTTTTGTCAGTTGTTCCAGATGCTCTGGCACTGACTTTTTGTCTGGCATATTGATTTGAGTGAGAATTTAAAGTATAGTTACTGACTTCTATTAATTCCCAAAGCCCCCGTCAAGGCCCTGAGATATGAACTATATCAGTATAAAGCAGCAAAAAGCAATTCTTTGGTTGTATTTTTATGGATGTTAAAGAAAAGCAGATAAAGAAGAGGTTCCTACAAAAAGACTTCAATTTTTAGGGTTGTAGAAACTTCCAAGGTTTGTAGGGTTGTAGAAAAATCCAAGCTTTCATGATTAGCTAATTATTAGAAGCACTCTTAAAAAATTTATAAAAGATGAGCATAAAAGCTCCTCTTTGTCAGATGAGTCAGACTGGGATATCAAATATTTCTGCAAGACTATAGAGTTTAGCCTTAATGTAGCTTAACATAAAACAAAATTCTGATCTTGGTAACTTCCCTCTACCTACATGAAATTCAGACTAGTTTATTTCAGTTATGGTATTTTGCAGTTGATCCAACTCATTTTGCAGGAATTCTGTATTTAAAAGCTACAGTGTCTGAGCTTTGTAGGTCTGTTGGCAATGAGAAAATATATGTGCATGACTTACAAACTTTCATTTGCGAAGGATCTTGTAAATTCCTTCATTATGGGAACTCGTTAGAAAAGTATGATCATATGACTGTGTAATAGAGGAAAAGCCAGCAGATTTGAAATAGTTTGAGGCATGTTCTTTTTTTTAACAAAAATCCTGAATATACAAACATTGCAGATATATTAATACAAAAAATAGCATTTGTTTTATTGTGTTTTCTGTTAACTGTTTGTAGAAACGCTAGTAAAATTAACTTTTTTGCAGGTGTAAAAATTCTAGATAACATTTCTGGAGATAATTTAAATTAAAGTCTGTTTTACATTTTGATTTACATTGAAAATTCTGAGAGTTGCTGCTAGAAATAGCATCCTTTTTTTTCTTTGTGCTGCTGAAAATATTTAATACACTTCAAGTTTTAGCTGCTAAATATTTGCAACCAAGCTTCAGTTTCAAAAGGAATTGTTGAATGCTACTTACTAATGTCTTTTTTTTTTTCTCTCTCTCTCTTATGGATGAATTTCAGATATTAGCAGGGCTGAACAAGAGGGCTTTTCAGTGTTTCAGCAGTGCTGTGAGAAAATCTGAAGAGGAGGTGCAGTCACACTCAATGGAACATGTAGATGTTGCTGGAGTTATCGAAGCATATATGACTTTGGTTGGTTTCTGTGACCAGCATCTACGTAGGGAAGAGGAAGGCTTGCTTGGTATGTCAGGACTCCCCTGAGCACATAAGGTGGATTTATCTGAGATACATCAGCTTTTGTGCTACCCAGGAGATCTCCCTAAGCAACACAGTTTGAATTTAGAAGAACAGTTTGTCCTCCACTCTGGCAGCATTTATTTTTTCGACCTTTTTTGACCATTACTGCTAGCTTTACTACTAGTGAATCACTCATGTAGTCTCCATTTCACTTATGAGATGCATATATCAAGCAGATGTTTCCTTTGTTCCTTCCTAGACCCCAACAGTGCTGTATTTAAAGCAGGCAAGATACCAGCAGTGATGCAGCTTCCTGATAACACTAATCCTTACAGTCCCCAAATACATGTGTTACTGATGTATGCAGCTCAAACAGAGGGGAAAAAGAACAAAGTAAAAATACAAAATACACTGGAAAAAAATACTGAATAGTAAAGACATGTTCTTGATGATCACAGACATGGAACAAGTGATGGTGTTTCTGATAATTTTTGTTTAATATTTCTTGGCAGAAATTAACACTGAAGATTTGCAGCTATTCCCAGCTATTGTGGTGGAGAAAATGATAAAAGCTTTAAAACTGAACTCTAGAGAAGCCAGGCTGAGATTTCCTAGACTGCTGCAAATAGTAGAAAGGTATCCAGCAGAGACATTGGGTCTAGTGACACGAGAGGTTAGTTGTTTCCATTTTCCTGGCAGCAAATATTGCTATAAATAGAATTTAAAAAATTGAGTTTGAGTTTGTATGGATAGAGGGGTTAGACTGGTAAGTTTTGTTTCAGGTGAATCAGCTAAATTTTATCCAACCATTGTTGCTTTGTCTTTTCTCTAAAGAACATGGGTAGAAATGTTTTTCTTAAAAATTGAACTTTTTATCATAATTCTAATTCCAAATGTTAGTTTGAGAGCTGATGAAGAAAAGTTATATTGCATTTTTTCTTCTTCTGAAAAATCTAAAAGTGGCTTGGTAAAAGTGGATAGGAATAGAGTGATAAATATATCTTATTTCTGTAGGTTGAGTTTCCTGTATGTGGGAAATCAGCAGCTTTTTCAGATAAATTTTACACTTTTCCCACTTTTCCCTCTCCTGCTTTATTTCAGGGATTTACTACAACTTCTTCCTCCTTTGTTTTTCTCACTTCCCCCTTCCATTACCTTTTCCTTACTTTTATATGTCAAGGTGCCCTGTGCGACAATGCTTTCCCTTCTGTCATGAGACATAATCTTGTTTTACTTATGACTGTTCCTGTTTTGGACTGCCCGTGTTTTCAAACTCATTTCATGCTCCTAGTCCACGCACACAGAGTGGCAGGCACGATCAAAGGAAGAACTCAAAAGCATGAGAGAAGCGGAAGTACAGCTTAGTTATCCGAGGAAACTGAGAATATGGTTAAGAGGTGGAAAAGGTGTGATGACAATGAAATTTTGATTGTTCAAACAGAACCTGATGGCTGGTCCAGCTAACAAACCTCACCAAGAAAAAAAAAGAAAAAAAAAAGAAGTATTTCTTTACCCTCTTCCCCTCTCTGTGGGATAAATACTGACAATTTGATTTTAAACTCAAAATGAGACAGGAAAAAAACTCTTGAGTCTGGCCTCTTGCTATCATAAGAAAATGTATTCTAGAATTCCTTTCAAAAGCAATACAGTTTGGGGGGAAAGGAGCGTGGAGGAGACTGGGGAATGCTCTAGTGAAATGGTTAATATCTGTTACCAGAAAAAAAATGTTCAAAGTTGAAGAAAGAGCAAAACTGTGGTGGGAGGTCCAGTGTTCTCCTTCCTATTTTACTTAGATCAAGACTTCAACTATAATGCTTCAAATTCCCCTTGACATTTTCAAGTTGTTCCTGTGTGATGGCCAAAAAATATTACATTCCATCCAGATAGAAATGTCGTAAGTTTGAGTATAAAGCTCCCTATCTTGATCAACAAACTACAAGTCTTTGCAATGGAAAACCTATCAAGCAAAAATAATGATAATAAAACCCCTCTGCTTCACTGGGGATGTTTGGTGCCACCTAGGTAACATATTCTTCCCCTTCCCCCTGAAGTGTTTCTGTCTGCTGACCTGGGACATGGAGCAGTTTTGTTTGTATTTGATTATATTTGGTATTTTTAAGGAGGACCAAAGTTGAAAGCACTGACTGTGTGTATTTTGCAGCTTTCTTCAGTTCCCTGTTGGCAGTTCATTGGTTGGATTAGCCAGATGATGGCACTGCTTGACAAGGATGAAGCAATAGCCGTGCAACATACTGTTGAAGAGATTGCAGATACTTATCCCCAGGCAATCATTTACCCTTTCATGATCAGCAATGAAAGTTATTCTTTCAAAGACACTGCAACTGGCTGTAAGAACAAGGATTTTGTAGAAAGGTGCATTTACAATCAATTATAGCTCTTTTTTATGTTTTGTGTGTTGTTTGGGGAAACAGGGATTTGTTTTAAATAAACATTTTTCTGTAGTGAGCATGAGAAACATTAGGGGGTAGTCCCATGCACACTATGCTTTGATTTAAAGGCACAAGGAAAACTTGATACGTATTCTCTCTTAATATTAGACATACTCAGATAGGTGGCCTGACTCCTTTCAGAAATGTTGAGTACCTACAATCCACAGGTAGTAGAATACTAGGATTTCCCGCCCCCCCTCCCCTAAGGAAAACAAAAGACTGCAGAGAGGCATTCCCTTTTTCCTCATAATTACAGGGAAGTCAAGGTCCCCTCCTCTTCATTTCCCTGTTCTGCTGAGGTCAAAGGGAAGTCCAGCATGTATTTAGACTCTTACTATAATAAGTTCACAAATTCACAGTAGTTAGAATCAGCATCCATCAGAGATGAAGCTGACATTTAGGACTTTTCTAAAACTAAGAGCAGAGATGTTCAAATATAATAGATGCTCCCATCAGATATCAGAGAGGACCAGTGAAGTGGATTCACCTTACCTTTTGGGGAGTGACAGTTTTGTTCTTTGCTTATTCGCTCTGTTTTTATTCTACAAACCTTCCCTTCCCCATTTTGCCATACAATAAAACCTGAGTTAATCCCTAGGCAAAAATCAACTGCTATCATACAGTGCTGTGGAACCACTAATATAATTTTAGGTGTCTCTTTGCCTTTTTTCCAAATTTCTGCTAGATTTGCAGTATTTCCTAGATTGAAATGAAAAAGTAAAGGCTTGTACTTCACAAACTGTATCACCCTTGAAGAACTGGTATAATATGTTTAGTCTTGTTAATGTCTATTACTGTTCCAAGAACGTTTCCCACTCCCTACCAAGCTGCTATTTTCCTAGTGGGGCACTTAATTACAAAAAAAGAAATGGAAATGCACAGAGAGGACAGGTAATATTTTCAACAACCCTGCGACCTGAGAGAAAATTCTGATTGACTCCTCCTATACATTAGCTCCCTAAAATTATTTAATCAGATATTCAAGAATATAGTAGAGGATCTGAGTCATTGCTTATGTGCAGACAAAGTGGTGATGGTAGTTCCTTGTTGCCTTGTGATGCGCTTTTTTCTTTCACAGGATCAAGAAAAAGCTGGACAGAGGAGGAGTAGTTCAAGATTTTGTTCACGCTTTGGAACAGCTCTCTAATCCCATGATGCTTTTTAAGGTAAATGGATTTTTCCCCTTCCCCTTCCTTCCCCATGGTGTGTGTTTACAAAAGAAACTGCTGGGCAGAGGCAGCCAGAGTTAGGTTGACGTTGCGGCCACAGGAAGCAGTTCAGCCCCAAATCTATAGAAAACAATGTCAGGGTGCTCTCTACAGCTTTCACTCATTTCACTTGCTCATTTTTCTCGCTTGTGGTGATTGGCTATTTTGCACAAGGCTTTTTAGGTGTCTCCTTCAGAGTCTCTGCCCTGTCCTTTGATCAGTCTGTCTTCATTAATTATTCTGAAACTGTTACAGAATCATCATTTGTGGTCATCTACAAAATTTTTCTGTCTGCTTGTGTTCTTATGCCTTTTTCCTATGTTCTGCTGTGTTTCTCTATTAAGATTTTGAACCCATTGTCCAAAGGATTCTCTTGTTTTCTGTTCGATATTGCTCCTAGTCCAACAGGGCCTTTCTTAATTTGCAATAGACACTATCCTAATGAACATAATTATGCTAGTAAATTTTGTTTAAAGACAGAATAAAAGGAAAATGCTCATAGCCTTTTGATTATTGTAGAATAATTCAGAAGATACTTTCATTGGCTATTAGTAAAAATAGGAAAACAAATGCAATCTGTACAGATTACCAAAGAGCTGGGGGTCAATAAACTGTTTTTCTCAGTACCCATCTGTTTCCCTCTGTGTTTGAAGGATTGGACTGACAGTGTCAGAAATGAGTTGATAAAAGCTCAGAGGAATAAAAATAAACTTCAAGAAATGTATGAAGAAATGTATAGGAATTTGGGAAATTTAGAAGCTCCTGGCCTTGGATTGCTGAGAAAAAGATTTATTCAGGTATGTGATAATTGAATACCCTTGGTATTGTGTGCTTTTCTAGAAGGCCCTAGAAGATCATGGACCAGATCACAGCTTGACAGATCAAGTTAGGCATATGGGATTGGGATTTTGTTGCTAAAAGTTACAGAATTGTTATAGTTCAGATTCTATTTCTGACTGCGCTGCAGGGATAAATGTTCCCACTTGCACAGCTGCTGTCTCCCGTTTCTGGTGCACTGTCAGGTTCTCAGGGCCTTGGCCTCTGTCCGTCTGTGAACCTGCACAGAAATCTGACCAGTTTTTATCTTGGTGCCAAGTACAATGTATCAGCACTTCAGAGTGTTGTACTGTATTGTGATAGCAAACTTGCTGCTGCTACTAAGTTGTTTAGGATAAGTTATTCAGAAAAGTGGCAACTATGAAGAATTACAGAAAGGACTTTACAGAACTGACTGAGTTCTAAAATAGTGAAAATAAGTATAGGAAAATGAAGTAGTGCATATGGACAAAAAAATCCTAATTTTGCATAAAATTGTTTGTGTCTGAGCTAACTCTTACAATTCAAGAGCAAGATCTTGGTTCCTGATAGGTATGTGAAAAAATCAGCTGTGAATACTCAATAGCAATCAAGAAAGCAAAACAACTGTTATTATTAAGAGGAGAGCACAAAACAAGGATTTACACATTGACATAACCTTTTCTGTTTCTTGCTTCTTGAACACTATGTGGTTGTAGTCTTCACTTCTCAACAAGAATAATGGAACTGGAAAAGATTTACAGTGGAAAGAATAATTCCTCTGTACAAGGAACAATTTCAGGATTCCTGTAGTTAGAAAAGACATCATGATGGCAGGTACAATAAAGCTCTTAACATCAGAGGTAGGAAGCAGGGAGCGAATACCCTGTGGAAGCCTAAATTTTCCACTACATGAAGCATGGAGTAGCAAAGGACACTGAAAAATGGCAGGTTCCAAACAAACAATGAGGATGTGTTTCTTCATATGCTGCACAGCTGAGCTTTGAAATCCTCTTCCAGGGTACTGTAGGTGCTAGAACCTCTCATAGGTTTGAATAGCAACTAGACAATGCCATGGGGAGGGAGAAAATGTTCTGAGACCTTTAAATAAAAATGCATGGCGTCTGGGTCCAGAAATCCCTGAGTTGCAAATTGCTGCAAGCCAGAAGAGCAGTACTTCTGTAGAAGCACAGCTGTACACTTGTCCCTTGTGCTCACAGACCTATGGTCTGGGCTAGGTGGACCCAAGTCTCTCTGTCCCATATGGCCGTTCTTGTGTTTCATTACCATTAGATAAACTTATCTAAGTATCTCAAGAATTCCTGCCCTGTGCTTTCAGGTCGGGGGTGTGGAGGGGGAGCAGAGAAGCAGAGGATATGAGGAACCAGGGCTGGAGGGAGCAGAGAGCTGGTGTGGCAGCAGCAAAGGCAGTTAGGAGTTTATCGGGATATTAGCTCTCTGAATGTGTTGCTGCAGGAAAGCTGAGGCTCTGATGATAAACTTGAGAAAGCTGAGAATAAGTATTTGCAGAATGTGCCATAGTCAGAGGTGAGGGGTAGAAGGAGGAGGGCAGCTGTAGGGTGAGCTGTACAGTTACAGCCACAGCAAGAGCCCAAGTTGGAGTGGTGACAAACCTTTTGGGTTAACTTGGGTACTCTTTTTGGGTACTGGGACTGGTACTGAAGGAAGAAGGAGATGAGTATTCCTTTTACATGCTAACATGAGAAGATGGTTAGGATTATGGTGTGCAGACTCTGAATTCTTTGCCTACATGAGGTAATATTAATGGAGAATTAAAGTGTGTTGTGAGGGTGACTGCACAATTTTCTTAATGGAAAAATGTTAGATTTCTTGACTGACTCAAAGTTGATTTAATATGTAGAGTAATTCAAATATATAATCTTTATAGCTGTTACTTATATACAGTTACATGTATTTTAAACTATAAACATCTTACATTTATTTTTAAGATGAAATTCTAGTAATGCATAACTTAAACACTGATGGGTTATATTAATTAAAATACAGTATTCAAGCTGTTACATATTTACTGCCTTGAATTTTAAAGGAAGCTAAAGAACTGAACAGAAAAAGCAATTAGATGATCACCTGGAATCAAATTTAAAGTGATAAAGATGTTAGCTGTAGCAGTCTCTTCTTCAAAAAGACAATATTTTCTGTATCTTTATTTACTTCAGTTAAATGCCTGTGTCCTTCATAGCTTGGGGAAAAAATGATAAAGCATGGAAAAAGCAGAAGAGTTTACCTGTCTTTTCCAAGCTGTTAATTCTCATCAGGTCAAAGAAGGATCAAGAGATCTGCTTTTTTCTAGAACCTTAAATGTGAACAGGAAATATCAATTCAGTTAACTACTAATAGATACGACTTCCTTTGTGTATTAAGTAGGTCAGTATCAAAATGTATTTGCAGTTTTCCTTTGTCAGCATATTAAAAATACTTGTAAAATATGGTTTTATACATTTTTGCATCCAAAAATATCTCAATGCAAATCATGAATAATAAATCTGATAGTAAACAAAACATTGAAATTACCATTTTCTAACATTGATGCAAAAGTTAAGTTTAATATTATAAGCTATATAACATGCATCAAATATACATGTAATGGACCTTCTTCTTAGCAAAAAGAACCAAAATTAAGTAGACTGTAGTTAGTTGCTTACTACATAGCATGGTTACTGCTAGTTTAAAAAAATAAAATAAAATAAAATAAACACTGAAAAACACACTTTCTGTAAAGCAGAGTATGGAAAATTCTAGGGAGACAGAAAGGTTAATTAACTGAACCCGCTGTATTTTTTTAACCATTGGTAAATTACACAGTTAAGAGGTTTTCTTTTGTTTTATTGGGCTACACTTGATGTATCATATATGCAGCAAGAGTCAGAAGAGCCACTGAAATGGTTGCAGCAATTTGAAAGCGTGATAACTTGACTGGGACATCAAATACAGGTCCTAGTAATAATCCTACATTTAGCTTCATGATGGAATTTTTATTTATTTAATGGGTACAAATATGAATATTTCCCTAGCTGTCCTTATATTTTTGTAAGAGGATGAGGTATATTCTTTACATTTAATAAGCAACACTCTTGATATTCTCACTTAGAGTCCATCTGCAGCAAGAGGAGGTAAAAAGGGATAAGCCTCTGTTTTTAATACGACAAAAAAGCTTTCTGATCTATGTCTACAGTATAAGCAAATCTTTGATATTGCTGGATTGGTAAAATGTAGATATTTCTGTTGATACTAGCTGGTGGTTCAACCAAACAGGCAATGAAAAGTTTCTGACAGACTAGAAATAACGGAGGAAAAAAAACTGGAGTAGAAGGAAGGCTTAGATATTTTAGGAGGACAGATGAAACTGTGTATTCTTAGGAACCTAAAGGCCAGACAAGTAGCAGGTTTATCCTACATCACACTAGTGCATAAATGTATTAATTTGCCTTCTATAGATGTTTTGAATTCCTTAGTATTCTTAAGTATTAATGTTCTTGAATCATTGTCTATTTTGACTGAAAACTCTCTGGAGCAAATACTGTTTTAATGTTCTTGGGAGAATACTGTGTTAAAAAGATTACTTTTGGTAAAAACTTCAGGCTTTTGGGAAGGACTTTGACCATCAGTTTGGAAAACACGGTTCAAAACTGCTGGATATGAAGGCTAGTGATTTTGATGTGATTACAAATTCTCTTCTCTCAAAAATGACCAAAAGCCATAAAGAACCTGGAAACCTGAAAGAATATTCACCGTGGATGAGTGAATTCAAAGCTGAATTCTTGAGGAATGAAATAGAAGTTCCTGGTACGTTCCCTTTCAGTGTTGACAGTTATCTGTCCTTTATAAGAAAGTTGCTAGTCTTCTCATGTTGACTTTATGGCTCTTCATTTTGGCCTTACACAGAAGGAAATTTAATCTGAAATACTTTTATTCATTCGTCATCTCTTAAATCTATTCTTAATCTGCATTCTTGATGTGATTTTTAAAATTGCATTTCTTAAAGTATTAAGTTTTTAGATAAATGCCTCATTCCAAGAAATCTAATCAACAAGGGTGTATCCTCTGAAACCATGAAAAGCTTCAAATCTAATAGCTTAAGAAAGAAAGAATATTAGTAATTCAAAGATAAAATTATATGGTGTGTATGATGTGGTTTTGTGTATTTTTAAATATTTTCTTCAGAGTTATCATTCTACCAATTTGACAAAGTATTTGGAAGAATGTTCTGTTCTTGAATAAACTTTTTAAAAAGATATATTTAAAATCAGACTATCACTTTGAGGTATTTTTCTCTGCCACTTCAGGTCAATATGATGGGAAAGGGAAACCACTGCCAGAATACCACGTGAGAATATCTGGATTTGATGAACGGGTATGCTTATAAATTTGAGTCAAAATCCTGTTTGGTATAAATTTGTGTTTATATACTGTTCAGAGAATTTGACAATAGAAAAATCATTGCCATGCGTGCATGCTGAAGCACATAAACGAATTTCTGTGAAACTGCATTTTTTTTGTAGTGGTAATGGAATAACATGATTTTGCCATGTTTAATTTCAGTGATGATTCTGTAACTTTAAGCCTTTTGGACAAAAATATTTTGCTTTTTTTCTGTCTTGCAAGATAAAAGTAATGGAATCCATGAGGAAACCAAAGCGTATAACAATCCGAGGCAGTGATGAGCAGGAGTATCCTTTCCTCGTCAAAGGTGGTGAAGACCTGAGGCAAGACCAACGCATTGAACAGCTTTTTGATGTAATGAACATTATTCTTTCCCAAGATGCTGCCTGTAGCCAAAGGAACATGCAATTAAAAACTTACCAGGTCATACCCATGACAACGAGGTAGGAATTTATCCTGAGGGACAGAAATTCTTATTTCAATGTCTATCATTGTTGGAAAGTGAGTCTTCTGTGTGCAAGATTCTGGTTCAGAGTATTCTAGTTCTTTGACTTGATTTACATATTTATGTAAGAACACTGAAGTTGCTTTTTCTGGAAACTGTTTTCTGAGAATATCTAAACTGGTAGCTTTAGAGCTTCTCATAGCAGGCGTTAGAACATGTTGCTTCCTGTTTGCTTTTCTGCAGTTCAACTCCGAGCTCCTTGTTCACCTCTCTGATTTCTTTTATTCCAGGCTGGGACTCATCAAGTGGCTGGAAAATACCTGTACTTTAAAAGAGTTCCTTAAAAATAGCATGTCTGAAGGGGAATACTTTAACTATAACAGGTGATGCTTGGTTTACTTACCTGCGGTAATAGACACCACAACCATTGGGTTTCTCATGATACTGGTGACCTTGTGGCAGCAATTTTTTTTCTTTAAGAAAGAAAAGTGCCTATAAGCAGGGAGGCACTTTGGACTTCCTGACCCAAATTAGTAATTGGCAACTGTTTGTTCAGTGAGTACCACTGTGCCTTTAATATCCTCCACCCAGCTTGTTTGAACAAGAGGCTTATAATCACGCGTGACGTCATTATCATCACCATTTCCTTATCAGCAGATTGATTTTACAAGCAAAGGATTTTGATCTCTTGATTTGATCAGGCAGGAAATGGACGCAGGTCAGCGAGAGGGGGAGTGATGGGGAGGGGAGCAGGGGCAAAGCTGTTTAGATATTCTGTGTTGAGCAGTGAGTCAGTGACTGAGGAAACTGGCAATAATTGTATGGAATACACCTCTAGAGTGCTGCCTTTGACTTCGTACAACGGCTAGATTTGAATAAATAGACTTTCAATCTCTTGATCATTTGTAATTGAGGGATAAGTATTTGTAAAATTAATTAATTCTAATGTTTCAGCCCGTTTCCATCCTGGGATTTAGAAATGTGGTTTCATTTACCAGCTTTGTTCCTAATATGTAACTCTGTTTGGGCTTGTCTAAGTGTTGTTGACAGAATTTATTTTTACTAGTTCTCTTGCTTTTGGGCCAGGCTGGAGGAAGAAATCCTATACTAAAATTTGCATTTGGTGAGGACAGACTTGTGCTGCAGACTTTGGGTCTTCTGGGACACAAACCATACCTAAAAGACCAGGCAAAAACCTTTAAACTATGTCCAAAGAATCTCTTTTTTTCTACAATTATTTGATTATTGGCCCGAGCAGGACCTACTACTGTTCCTTCATTACTGATGTGCAGTTTACTTTTGTGATGTTACTAGACAACAATGGTATTATGTTGCTTCCATTTGAATTGCTGGAAACGTGTGAGAGGGCTTACATGGTACCATCACATAAGGCAGGGAGGAGCTAGTATACTAAATTTGGTAAGATCGGGGTTTTTCTGAAAATAGTTAATAATTTATACTATTTTATAGTGGTTGTGTTGTTGTTGTATAGACTTCAATTTCAGTCAAATCAATTTGGACATTTTATACTGAGCTATGATTGAGTAACAGCTCTCAAAGAAAAATTTTAATTAAATTCTTACTGGTAATATTTTGGTTGGGGGAATAATAATCTGAAGTTTTAGAATGCTTTGCTTTCTGCAAAAGTGATAGGCTATATAGTCTATAAATGATGAATACTACTACTTAAATGGAAAGAGTGTATCACAGTACATGCTTTGAAAGGGGAGGAAAAGAAGGGTGCTTTAATGAATTGCTGCCTTGCTGGAATAGCAGTTTAGTGACTGGCACAGTAGTAGTAAGTTAAGATGGGAGAAAAATCAAATTATTCTTTTAGAAGAACTAATGTTCTTCTAGTTGAACTAATGAAGACTGGTTGCTGATGGATTAATACCTTAAGGTTTCTAAGCCTCCATTTCTCCCCTTCTGTACAAGCTGAGGAGATTATGCCTTCCTGTCATCCCTACCTGTTTGGCTGAACAAGTATCAATACTTACTGTAGCAGGCTACTTAATGCCTCTCAATGGGATAGGTGACTTAAAAATGTCTTTCCCTCCCTGGAGAAATTATTTGGGGTCTTTCCTGGTCTTTCCTCTCATGGCAACTTCTAATTCTCACAATACCTATTAGAAATCAACAGCTTTGAGATCTCTGGTCCTCTGTCCAATATGATTGAAAAAACATTCAAGAGCTGGGGAGAAGGAGATGGGTAGGCAGATGAGCACATGTAATGATGCATAAATTTCACTTCCATTGCAAGCTAGGTTAAAATTTACTCTAGATTCTTCACACCTTCTGTGTATAAAATTCTCATGGGGCATTGAAGCACATACTCAACTTACAGATATTTGAGGACAGAGTGATAAGGTAATACAGAGAAATCATTAGTCCTGTTTTTTGTCCACAGCAAAAAGGGACCTCGTGCTACTTACAATGAGTGGCTGTCCAAGATGGCTGGGAAAACACAAGGTGTCCCTCGATACCAGGTTATGTACAGGTAGGTTTTAAAATAAACTGTACAGAAATGAAACACACAGACTTCTAGAGGTCTCAGGGAAAAATATCTGCATGATAATATCCTGGCTGGATTTCCTTTTTTGCCCATTTTGTCTTATTCAAGATGCTCTGCAGGAGTAGTTTAGTATTGATGAAATCCCACCAGAATGCAGGAAAGCTTCCATAAGGTTGCTTATCTTGTTAATAAAGTGTCTAGCTGATGTTCCTCTTCAACTTCATTTTCTGGGTGTCTTATTTCTGATTATGCAGATGGGTAGGCTGCTCCAGAGCCAGAGCATCTACTGAAGTTGGACAAATAATGTAATTGTGATTTACTGATAACTTAAAAATATTTGATGATGTAGGTCCCAACTTCAGAATCCTCTCCAAAGAATTTCTGTACCTGCCTAGATCAAATATTGTAGTGGTGGAAATGAAGTTTCCAGCTGAGCATTTTTTTGATGAGCTCATAACCTGCTTTTAAAGCAGCTTTTTGAGTTTTTTTAAGGGATAATTTTGATTGTTCTTCTGAGTGTGCCTACATTAATATTTTTATTCAGAGCAGCAATGCGCTTTAGAAGTAAATTTCTCCCAGTCACCTCAATTAGCTTGTATTGGTTTGCATCACAGAGCTGTCCTTGACTGCACAACTTGGTTCCTTTCAAATGAAAGTAATCCGGAAGAAGTGCACCCAGTGCATGCCAGCTGCTCGTGACCATTCATTTCACAGGACTAGATCTGGACTAGTCCAAAGTAACCCCCTCCAAAATATGTACGGCATGGATGTCCTCAGCACCAGCTATTCAGTTGTATTGCCTCCCCTTGTGCAGCACTACTTTCTTGTGTAAACACAGCCTCTGCATGTTGCTGAGAGATTTAACACTGCACTTAGTCTTTTCCATGCAAAGAAACTATCCAGTCAAAATAAAACTGTATCTCTGTATTAAAACTTATCCCATCTATTTAACTTGGGGGAAACCAAACAAAACTGCATAATATGTTGTATTAAGAAATTTCAGTCTTGGAAAAAACTGCTTGGAAAAAGAGAGAGGGGGTTATTTTTAATACCAAATAAAACTTTATTGCCTTTTTTAGTGATTTTGGGCAAACTCGGTGTTTCTTGCTGGAGTGTCACAAGTAAACAGCACATGCTAATGCATTCATGTATGTATCTAAACTTTTAACATCCTTTGAGCAATTTCAGTAGCTGACACTATTCTTTCATTAATTTACAGAAATGCTAACCGTACAGAAACAGTGATGTCTTTCAAAAGCAGGGAAAGCAGTGTTCCAGAAGACCTGCTCCGGTAAATACACTGTTAATGACTGTGTATTGTGAAATGAATGTTGATGTTTTACTTGTATGCAACAAGTGACTTTTGTTTTCTTAAGGAGAGCCTTTGTTAAAATGAGTACAGCTCCAGAAGCCTTCCTGTCTCTGCGGTCCCATTTTGCCAGCTCTCATGCATTGATGTGCATTAGCCACTGGATACTTGGTATTGGAGACAGACACCTGTCCAACTTCATGATTAACAAAGAGACAGGTGGCATGGTGGGAATAGATTTTGGACATGCATTTGGTTCAGCTACGCAGGTATTTGTCCTCTGTTTAATTTGTTAAAGCTTTTGCATATGCTATGTGCAATTAGAAGTATATTCTGTGCTGAATTCTGTCTCATTTGCCATCATTTTGATGCAAAATAATCTTTACAAGTTATTTCTAATTAATAGAATAGAATCTCTGTTTCCAGATATTCTCAGGCAAGCAGGGACCTACAGAATTTCTTACCGACAGGACAGGGAATAAAAATGGTCCTGTTCCATTGAGTCGCACATTATTTTCACTTAAGTAACTAATAGGGTTTCAAAATTTAAAAGGAGAATTATTTTTTCTAATCTTTCTGTTCCACAGTTTCTTAATTCTTGGGGGGGGGCAGGTTGGTTGGTTGGTTGGTTTTTGTTTTTGTTTTTGTTTTTTTGTTTTGTTTTGTTTGTTTTCCACTGACTCTGTTCTTGTTTAGTTTTTGCCTGTGCCGGAGTTGATGCCTTTTCGTCTGACTCGCCAGTTTGTTAATCTGATGATGCCAGTGAAAGAGTGGGGACTCATTTACAGTGTGATGGTACATGCCCTAAGAGCTTATCGTGCAGATCCAGATCTCCTCATCAGCACAATGGATGTATTTGTAAAAGAGCCTTCTTTAGACTGGAAGGTGGGTTTTTTCCTTTTAGGTCGTGTAAAAATCCATAAACTGCAATAAGGATAAAACTGATCAAAAAGGAAGTATTTCCTGATGCTCAGTCTCAGTACTACTTTTATCTTTGCTTGTTTTGTTGAGTTCCAAGTGAAACTGGGCTAAAAGCATTTAAAATGCCAGAATTCTATAATGATGACAAGGGATGAAGAATAGTAGCATGTCTATTAGTAGTGTACTGTCCTTGTAGTGTCCATGATAATCATTTATGACAACAGAGTAAGTATTTTCAACTTCTTGTACAGAGCCTCTTAAATTTTACTTAACACTGTACACCTCAAACTAACAATTACAGAGAAAAAAAATCTAAAACTAGCTGTGCTTAAGTAACGGTAAATTAAATTTGAAGCCACAGGTAGAAATAGTTATCATCCTCATTAGTTTGTCCTCCATTGCATCTGCCGTTAAAGAGTTCTTGGCTTCACTTGCTATGACTGTATGGAGGCTTAAAGGTCTTTTTAAGTGTATGATTTATGATAAACAGGGCAAAATTGTTTTCTCCTTAGAACTTTGAACAGAGGCAGCTGAAAAAAGGAGGTACATGGATTCAGGAAATAAACACATCTGAAGTAAACTGGTACCCTTTGCAAAAAGTCAACTATGTCAAAAGGAAGCTTACAGGTTGCAATCCAAGAAGAATCACTTGGTAAGATACTCTCCTTTTACTCTGAACTCCTCCAATAAGAACTTTTGCTGTCTCCCGTGTCAAACTAGCAGCTAGGAAAAGGAAGAGGCAGGCAGGGCAGAATTTCAACAAACCTACTCAGAGAATCATTTTGCCGCATGTACAAGCTCTCAGAATCATCTTGTCTGTCAAAATACCAGATATCTTCCTGTGAGTGTTCTTGCTCCAGCTGAGGCCTCCTAAGCATTTTTACTGTTCCTGGCAACCCACCCATCCCCTCCCCATAGGCCTGCTTAATTTCTCACTGCTCAAACTGCTCTTCTATATATTCTTCTATACAGCTTTTAGGCTAGGGGTAGTATGTGAAAGATACACCTCTGCTGGACAGTTCCTTGTAACGGAACCTGAAACAGCTGTACAGGAGACGTGGAAGTCAGCTGCATTCCGAAAGCATCAAATTCAGTTCTGATGGCTGCCTCAGATTATTTCTGTCAGTCTAGTCAAGTCTGGCTCCAGTCAGAATGTCTTTAAAGTTCAGTTAAAGTACAATTAATCCCTTCCATCCTCTCTTAAAAAGACATTTTGGATTAATCCAAAAATAAAAAAGAGAAAGAAAGCAAGGAGAAAGCAAGAAAACAAGCCTGTTTTAAAAACTATGCAAATAGTGAGAAGTGCAGGGCTCAGGTGGACTCATTTGTGCTGTCAAGGCAAATGGAAAAGGCAGCATAATGCTTGCAGATAGAAATGTGTAGGGCAGCTACAGATATAAAACAGCTTGGATGTGAACTGCTGCATCTTTTTCTCACTTAGAGACTTTTGACAAGACTGAAATATTCATGGTAAATATTTGCTAATGATGGACTCCTGAAATCACCAGTGAAGGCCAGGCCTTCTAAAATTATTGAACAACTTCCAGGTGTCTTGAAAAATAAAGCTACACGCATGATGCTCTAGTACCCTTTCACATTTAAGAATCCACACCTCAGATTTTTTCATTTGATTGAATAAGAACTTATTTTCGTGTTCTCCATTTTAGTGATGAACTGCATCTGGGCCATGAGAAGTCGCCTTCTTTCAATGATTTTGTAGCTGTGGCCTGTGGTGATGCTGCTCATAATATCAGAGCGAGAGAAGCAGAGGACGGACTTTCAGAAGAGACCCAAGTGAAATGCCTCATTGATCAAGCCACCGACCCCAACATTCTGGGCAGAGTCTGGGAGGGATGGGAACCCTGGGTGTGAAGAGTTACTTTCTAAAGCACATTCTGTCAAGTGGAGCCCACTCTACCATACAGCTGTGGCTAGATCAGAATTTTAGGGCCAAAAAGAGAAAAAACACTTAATTTATGCTTTTATCAACATAGGTTAACTTAATTAATATTGGGAATAAGTGTTTTATATTAAAGCTGTCTACAAACAGCGATTTGTTAATATGATCCTGAAACAATAGAGTTGTTATGTCTTTGTATTAAAGTCATGAAAGGAGTATGTTAGCTCTGCTCAGAAGAGAGAATGGGAGAGGTTTGAGCTTCAAGGGTAATTTGAAAGGCACTGTAATCATTGAGAAGAGCATAAATTCATATCCTCCAAACCTGCAGGCCTTCTTAGAGTGAATGTCTGTGTTTTGGGTTTTTTTCATATGTGAAGACCTTGCTGGCAATCAAGCTGCACCATTCTGCAGACATACATTATTTGCAATGAAAAAAAAAAAAAAAGATTTTCATATACATAAAAACAATAAAGCATATGTTGCAATAAAACAGAAAAGGGCTTTTGACTCTAGATAACACCTAAGGTATTAGTGGATAGTTATTTCAGCATTGGATAATAAAGCAGTGATGAGAAGCTAATGTCAGTTTGTTCCAGCAGATTTTTTAAACAATTAGAGGTTTTAATCTGTTATATCTATATTCTAGATGTTTATACTCATCATGTTGTATTAATTGAAAATAGGTATGTGCAATAGCTACCTGAAAATAGGCATACTGCAGTAGGCAACAGAGCAGTGTGTTGTAAGCTTCCTGCCTTAACTGCAGCAGAGCAGACTGTCTATTGCACTTTGGTATTTGCTCATGACAAAGTTTAAAAGCTGCCCCAGAACGGGATCTTAATCTCTGGCAGCCAGTTTTCTGGTAACCCTTGTGGCAAATAGAGCGTAGCCCAGATAGCGAGGTGGAAAAATATTCCTCTAAAATGTACGGCTGCTTATTACCCAGAATTCATTGTAGAAGATATTTTCCATAGATGCTTTTAATAATTATCATAAAAGAGATAATAAAAGTGAGTCTTTGCCCTTTCACTGCCTACAAGCTTTGCCTCCTCCTTCTGTGGTAATGAAGGAGTCTCAATCTTGTTCGGGGCTGCATTTACTGCTGCCCCTCTGGCACCAATTTCCAGTGAATGTTTCAGCAGGAGAGCAGAGTAGTAAGTCTTAAAAGTTATGGTAAACCTAAGATTGAGAAGATTGCAAGCTGAAGGCCAATGAACATGGAGGGAGCCAGTAAGTAAGTAGTGCGTCTTTGTTCCAAATACTCTCCACAACAATTACTACATGTCATCTTCCCTCCTGCTACATACGCTCGACTGACACTCTTTGTACTGGTCAGATTTGACCTAAACAATGCAATTTAGTGTTATGAATCAAGCAACTCAGATTCTTTTATCAAATTTTATTAATTCAAAATATTACACAGCTACGTTTTTGTAGAGAAAACTTATCATTCCAGATAAGACCTTCTCTTTTTAAAAATAAAAAAGTCCTTCAGGTGTGGAACTCATTTCAAAAAAAATTGACAGTTCAATCACTGAAAACATCCAAATTTACCTCTCTATGACAATGATAATAAATGTAAAGGGTTTTTTCCATAAAAGTGTGTGATATGTATTTTTATGAACATGTGCCTGTGTAATATGCCTTTTGTTCCTTTCATCTCTGATATCAATAAAGAAGGTGACATTATGACTAAAGATTGGTTATGTGGAGGCACCCCAGCTTTGAGTTGTCACATTACATACGCAAGAAAGTTAAAGCACAATAAAAAGCTGCATGAAATGGTGAGGTGACATTTAGAAATCAAGTGGCTGGTCATGCGAGGTGTTAAATTGCACTTTTGGCACATACCTCAGATATTTACTGAGTACTTTGACCTGTACCATGGGGGATAAAGTTTAGGTTTATAGTTTAACAAGGCTCTTCACGCAGGACTTCTGATACTTTCAGCAATAATAGAATTTTCTGCTTCCCAAGCTAAGGCGGCTCAGCAGGCCTCGCTCCAGAACAAAACAAAGGTTTGTTAGCTCTTCAGAAAGCGCTGGAATGAGGAATGTGGAGTGGGACTTGAGCAAGAGCACAGCCCACCTCTTTCAGGTGAGAGAGACCATAACGAATGCTGACCTGTTTTCTCCCTTCCCTTTGGTCAATACTGAAAGGCTCTCAGGCCGGGCGTGGAAGCCTTTGCATTACATGAAAGTAACCGTAACTAAAAAGCTTATACCGTGTCTACAACACTTAATGTTCTTGTGGGAAATCCCATGCAAGGTTGAGAGCTGTATAGCTAAAAAGTTTAGTTTTAGCAACAAAATAAGCGCTCTGATTTGAAGCCATGTCAGTGATGCTAGTGATACATCTGTCAGCCTGACAAATCACCACAAAACACTCCTCATACAAAATAAGCGATATTACCCTAATGGAGAAATAAAAGACCAGACTGCCTCTGTGTAGCTAATTCTGAAAGTGATCTCCAACATATGTGAATCCCAGCTGCTATCCACTATCCTGACTTACAGTGCTCTAAATAAAATATACAAATTAAATGGAAAGACAAAAGCCAACTCACAGAATATCAATATATTGATGCAATAATAATAACAACAACATTTAAAAAAAAATCTCGGTTACATTGCTGGGCTCTGTGCTTTATGGGGTGGTTTGGGGTTTTTCCCAGAAAAGGGTAAGATGATGGGTAGCTCAAAGAAAGTAAGAGATTGTTGCAGGGCTCATGATGCAAAACAAAACTCAACTATCCGTAAGTACAGCAAAATACTTCTTTCTCAGGTTAACTAACCAGATGCAGCTTTTATCTGGAAATTCATTACTTACATCTAAAAAGCTACATAAACCAATAGCAGAATCAGTAGGATTTTTCACAGTAAGTTGTTCAGGTTGGTACATGGAAAAATTAATCCACAAGCTCAGCAGCTCCAGGTGCAATTAAATGAATCTACCATAAACTGACATTGGCATGGTTCAAATGCCCCATGGTGAGTCACAGCACAGCATTTAAAAGAGCTAAAAAGAAAAATCCTTCATTTACAGGCAGTTCCTTCAGCTGCTAACAGTGGTGTAGCCACAGGCTGAATCAGCACAATGGACTGATCCAGGTGAGTATAAATGAAAAGCAAAATACTGTTAAAGCGCCAGCATGAGGGAGGGCACAAACCCTGCAAGAGATGGGAAGAGGGTGCAGGGAGGACGCATCCAGCAGTTGCTGTGCTGGTTTACGAGAGCCAGCTACAAAATCAGAGGAGGTGCTGGCTGATCCTTGGGAGAGTGTGTGGGAGGGGAGTTCTTCCTCCCTCCCAGTTTGCATCTCCTCACCCAGATATCCCAGTCTGAAGTCAGTTCCAAACTGCTGCAAACTGTTTTACTGCAGGATTCTCTGCATCTTCTCCCTTCCCAGCTGGCTGTTGTCACCCCCTAGTCAGCCTTTCCCCACAAAACCAGGTGTCTTGAGGTACTTCTCTTTGATAGCATGTCCTTCCTGCAACGCAGCACTGTAGCTGCCCCACTGTGACCAATGAAGCCAGGAGTCCCCAGGGAACGTCGGGGCCCTCCTTGCATGACCTCATTGCTGTATAGCTCAAGCCCTGATAAGGGCACCAAGGACTCTGCAGCACAAGTTCAGCCTTGGTCAAGTTCCTGATCCTTCACTGGATCTGTTTTCTGTTACTATGATTCCAAGAGGTAAACTACGCTCGGAACTTCGGAGTAGTTTAATACAAATTTTTTAGAAAGGACAAAGCTATAAACTCCTCTTCAGCCCAGTGATCAGCCACTCACCTGGAAGATGCAGTCAAGTTTAAATTCTCCTCCTTGCTTGATTTAGTGCAGGAACCTAAAATAAGGTTCATCATAGAAAATATTCTGAAATGTATACATTGAAACTGTTTCTTGCTGCTGTTTAAAACTCACCGAAAGAAGCATTGAGTCAGTGGTTCAGATACTCAGCAGGATGAGTAAGGGAGTTAAGTTCTCATCTCTGCTTCATCATCTATGACATTATTCTGGCATCAGCAACGGGTTTAATTGCCAAGATTTTGGACAAATTATCCCATAGATCCAGGATGTATTTCTACCTTTAGTCAGGTACTTTGACAAGCAACAAGTATCACCCACTCACACACTCCTGATGTTGCTGGATTTGCACTAAAACCCCACTACTTGAGGCAGCAGGTGGCACGTCGAAGCAACAAACACTAGTTCCAGGTGGCTTTGGGTAACAGCATGTGGCTACAATTTTGCCAAATGAAGTGTGAACGTGTCTCCTAGGTCTTGAAGACAAGGTAAGCAACTCAGCACCTCATCTTTGGCCTATGTTGGGGCTTTGATATGGTACAGGTGGCAAGTGTTGAGGCTTGCACATTTTTTTTCTTTCCATGCCCAACAGTTCACACAGATCAGTGAGATATTTTGAGAAGCTAAATGGTGTCCTATGGTGCCCAAGAGGCAGTTAGGTGACTAAGCAGAGTCCTTGCTGTGAATCTAGTCTCTTTTTTTGTGTTAATATGTGACTGATATCAAAGGAGACTGTTTGGGCTGGCAGAGCTCCACTCCAACATCACCTTATGACCAGTTCTCCTCTGGTGATAAGAACTTCAGTGAGCTGAGAATGTAACACAGTTCTAAGTACAAACAATTAATTGAGATAGATATTTTCCAAGATTAATTATAATTTTACAGATAAGACAGCTGAGAAGTATTTCCTTCCAGCAGATCGATGGACCCTGTCACAGAGAGAGGAGAACGGGTCTGAGACTGCTGATAGTGTGCAGAGGTAGGTGCACAAAACGTAGGCTGGTACTTTTAGAATTGTAAAGCAAAGGGGGGGGGGGGAAGAGGCAAAAAGCACCGGTTGACACTTGCACTTACCTGCTAGAAAGCTAAGCCGAAAAGCAGCAGGGTGGTACAGAGTCCCGCAACATGAACATATCGTAATGCTTGATCACAGAAAATGACAACATATGGAAAAGGATTTAACACATTAGTTTTCATAGCTCAAAAAAAAAAAAAAAGCCTTATTTGCACCAAAAAATGCAACTGCTTACTGTGTCACATCAAATTCAGATTATAATACTCGTGTAAAGCAAGTCCCTAAAGAGCAAACCAGATGATTAGGTTTATTTAAACGCAAAGTTTCTGTGGATCTAACTGACTGCAGCATTACAGTCGGAAGAGAAACAACCCCCCTCCCCACGTAAACCCTTACCTGCCGGGCAGGTACAGTCGTCCGGCTGTCACGCGCGCGCTGCCAAAGGGAAAGCGCGTGCGCCGGGCCTGGCCCGGCTATTTCACTTAAAATACAGCCTCCTTTGACAAAAACAGCTGCGTTTTACTGCAACGACCCGAGCAAGGCAGCAAGCGCCGCCGCACAACTGCCGAGCGTGACGTTACCTACAACCCCGAGATCCACCTGATCAGCCCAAAACTCCGCCGGCCGTGCCCTAACGCTGCTAACGTCACGTGAACGTTCAGAGGAAAAGCCAGCGACCGCGATAATCCTACCGAGTCATGATAAATTCAACTACGCCGTCCGGAAGAAAACCCTCGGTATGCTTTTCGAAAGTTTTCATGTCTTTCGGTTAATCAACAAGCTGGTTATGAACCTGGGCTTTTAAATCTGCTTCAGGTAACCGGAGAACTTGCTATTTATTTCGTGTATTTTAAGAAGTAAAACAGCAGCCGTTTACCTCGAGTGCAGACCGCCCCGCCGGCGCGCTGCCCCCGCGGGGCTTGTCGGCGCCGCGGGACGAGCGCGGCCCCGCCGCGGCGCGGAGGCGGGAGGGCGGCGCCCGCGGCTGCCCCGCGCGCCTCCGCCGGGAGGGGGCGGCGCGCGCGCCCCGGCCCCGGCCCCGGCCCCGGCCCCGGCCCGGCGCCTCCCGCCGCCCTCCGCGCCCGCGCGGGGCCGCCGCGCGCGCCGGCCGTTAACGGCCGTTTAACCGCCGCCGCGGCGGCAGGTGGCGAGGGCGGCGCGGGGCGCCCCCCGCCGGGGCCGGGGCCGCTCGCGCCTCGCCGTCCGCCCCGCACACGCGGAGTGGGGGGGGGGGGGGGGCGGGAGCGGCCCGTCCCGCGGCGGCGCAGCCCGGCACGGGGCCCCGCGGGCGCCCCCCGAGAGGGGCCCGAGCAGCGCGTCCCCCGCCGCGGGGCGCCGCCCGCGGGCAGCAGCACCCTCCGCCGCTGCGCGGCCGCGCACGCCGCCCGCCCCCGACCCGCCGGTGCCAGCAACACCCGCTCCCGTCAGCGGGGCAGGAGGCGGGGCCGGCGCCGTATAAGAAGGGGCCGAGCGGGCGGCTTCACTCCCAGAGCCAGAGCCAGAGCCGCGCTGCGCCCGCCGCCTCCCGCCGCGCTCGCAGGGAGGCAGCGCCCGCGCCGCCCCCGGCGCCCAGGAGCAGCGGCAGGAGCAGGGACAGCAGCGGCAGCACCAGCAGCAGCAGCGGCGGCGGCGGCTCTGCTCTGCCCAGCTGCGCGGCGCGGAGGCTGGAGCTGCGAGCGGCGGCGCGGAGCGGCGGCTGGTGCCCGCGGCCGGGAGCCCCTTGGCCGCGCCCCCGCGGCGCCGCTGCCCGCTCGCCCATGAGCGCCGCCGCCCTGTACAGCCTGGACTCCCCGGCATGCTATAAGAGCTGGTGCCTGGAGCCCGCCAACTTCTACGACGCCAAGGTGGGCAGCGGCGGCGGGCTGAGCGCCGCCTGCAAGCCCGGCGCCGCCGGCCGCGCCGGCTGCAGCATGAGCGCCGAGGAGGCGGCGGGCGGCAGCGGCACCGACCTGGCGGAGCTCAGCGCCGCCGCGCCCGCCATGTACGAGGACGAGAGCGCCATCGACTTCAGCTCCTACATTGACTCCATGTCGGCCGTGCCCAACCTGGAGCTGTGCAACGACGAGCTCTTCGCCGACCTCTTCAACAGCAACCACAAGCCCGAGCGGGGCGCGGACTACGGCGAGTACCTGCCGCCGGGCGGCGGCGCCGGCCGCGACCCCGCCAAGGACCTCGGCGCTGCCATGACCACCCTGCTGGGCGCTGAGCCCCGCACCGCCTCCTCCTCCTCCTCCTCCTCTTCCTCCTCCTCCTCCTCCCGCGGCGCCCTGAAGCAGGAGCCGGACTGGAGCGACAGCGACCTCTCGTCCTCGCTGCTGCCCTCGCAGATCGCCACCTGCGCGCAGACCATCATGAACCTGAGCGGGCAGCCCACGCCGCCCACGTCCCCCGAGCCGCCGGGCAGCAGCTCGCCCTCCAGCTGCAGCACCCGCTCGCCGGCGCCCGCCGCCCCCGCCGCGGCGCCCGGCGGGCCGCCGCCCCCCGGCGGCAAGGAGCGCGGCGCCAAGAAGTGCGTGGACAGGTTTAGCCCCGAGTACCGGCAGCGCCGGGAGCGCAACAACATCGCCGTGCGCAAGAGCCGCGACAAGGCGAAGCGGCGCAACCAGGAGATGCAGCAGAAGCTGCTGGAGCTGTCGGCCGAGAACGAGAAGCTGCACAAGAAGATCGAGCAGCTCACCCGGGACTTAACCAGCCTGCGGCACTTCTTCAAGCAGCTGCCCAGCGCCTCCTTCCTGCAGCCCGCCTCGGGCACCGACTGCCGGTAACCGGGGGGGCGCGGGACGCGAGACACGGACTGCGTGAAACGGTGGATAAATACCTCAGAGGGCGGCGCCGGGGCCGCGGGAGGTGCCGCGCCGCGCCGCGCCGCTCCGCGCCAGCCCGCCGGGGCGCCGCTCCCGCCTCCCTCGGCGTTGTAGCGAGAGGCGCGATGCCCGGGGCTTTCACCACGAAACTTGCAGGAGAAGAAAAAGGAAAAAAGCTAAATATCTGTTGTTGTTTTTTCTCCCCTTAAATTATTTTTGTAATGGTAGTTTTTTGTCTCTTTTCTACATTTTATTCATACTGATGCAGCTATGGTACATCTGTTAAAGTGATTCAAAAACCCATGTATTTTAGACATTAGGATGAAAAAGACTGAGCATGCTCGACCTTTTATATCAATTTTTACAGCATTTCTAAGAATAAACGAGAATATTTTAAATCGGTTCTGCTCTCGGTTTGCTGTGTGTGTGGAAGGCGGCGGGTCCGCGCGTCCCGGGCCCCCGCGGCGGCGAGGCCTGCGAGGCGCGGGGGGGCCGGCGCCGGCGGCCGCCTCGGACGGAGGCTGCGGGCGGCTCCCGCAAGGCGAAGCGGGGGCGGCGAGAACATCCCGGGCGCGCTGCACGCGGGCGCTCGGCGAGGCGGCTGCAGCCGCGGCCCCGGGCCGGGCCGGGCCGCTCCCAGCCAGCCAGCGCGACGGGGACGTGTGAACACAAGCACAATTACCGAAAACTCCCGTTGGGGAAAACCTCAGAGCGGTTTCCACTCCGGAAAAATGCAGCGCTGCACGTACGCTCCTGTGCTGGGCGAAGTTTTAAATAGATGCAGTCTGTAGGTTTTGTACACCTTCCTTTCAGCCCTCCCGCTGGCCACTTTCACTGCTCCTTTCGAGTGAAAGTGAGGAATGTAAAATGCAGATCTATGAGTGAGCGAATACATTAAGTGAGATTAGGCAACATGTTTGAATTTCCAAAGCAAACTTGCAAAGATGACAGCGTGTATGGGACCCCAGCAGCAAAACGCGCCTAATACTATAAGCGTCTCTGACACCTAGAGCTTTTCAAGACGGAGAGACAGGGATTTCAATGAGCCAGATGATTTCAGTGAATCAGGCCTGGAAGGGTGCAGGGGTATCCCTGCTGCAGGAACAGACTGCCTTAGCTTCCTTCCTTAGAGCAAGACAGGTCAGGAAAGAAAAAAGTTTGGAGCGAGGTAGAGGGAGGGAGATGAAAAAGCTGGGTTATTCCTTTAAGAATTCTGAAGTTGTCAGCTCCAGTCACAGAAACAATTACTGTAGCAACAATTTCATTTACTTTTTTTTCTGTTGGATAATCATTTAACTGAGGACTACACAAAACGAGCTACCTCATTCTCTGACTTGTTACAGTGTTGTTCAATATTGTGTTCTATACCATAAAAAGGGTTAAAAAACTTCAGCCTTTAACTAAACTCTTGTATTAACTAACTCCTGCATTGATTCTAAAACAACATATTGGAAGATTCTGATAATATTTATCTGATTATATGGTTATAACCTTGATCTGTAATCCGTGTCTCTATACTGTCAGGTGAGTATAGTTATGTGGCCTACAAACCAGTTTATTCTTTACACATAATTGAGACTATAATAAAACACCCGCTTTGTGGGAAGCTATAGATAACACGGTATGTCTATGTTTAGATACCAATTAGCTATAAAACATTGACTTTATATACCTTTGACACTTTAAAACATAAGCTTTGTTCAAATCTGTATTTATAATATTTATTGCAAAATGATAACAAATTCTACAATTTAGACTTAGCACATAACACTGTTTTGCAGCGGCCAGTACTTCTGGAAACCTGATGAAATTGTCAGCCTAACAGATTGATATTCACTATCTATAGCAAAATATTTATTTCAAAAGCATCAGTAAAATATTTTCCATTGACAATAAATAGACAGCATTACAAAAACATCCTCTGAAATTTTTACAACCATTCAAAATTCCAGAACAAGATGTTTTACATTCATAAACAATAAACATTCCGAAGAACTGTATTGCTAACTTCTGAATTCACCAGAAAAAGAAGAGTTCAGAAAATTGAACAGATGATTGTTTTTATAGGCTTTTCAGTGTTGGCAATTATGTGCTTTATAAATCACAGTTTTAATAAACTATTTTAATACTTATCACGTTCGCATTGCGCATTATCTATGGCAATAGTTAACAAATAACCACAATACAAAGTCCATAGATATTACAATAGCTGACAGTGTTCAGTTCAGTTTCTCACTGCTTCCAGAAGAACAATTTCCTCCAGTCCAACACAGTTAGGGTGGCTGGTTACAGAGTGGACATAGCAGTTCAGAAACCCCACCTCCTTTCCCAGCACGCTCTTCACCTCATAACTCTGTAGTGATAAAAGCATGTTGATTAAAACAAACAGTCCTGTACATTCTGTTCTAAGCAGCATATAACTCAAAAGATACAGGGTGTAAGGTCCTCTTCCAAGAGATTTTTTTTTTTTTAATCCGCAAAAAGAAAATTGCACTAGAACTGCTGGAAAATAATATATTTGACTAGTGAATAAATTAGATTTTTCAATTAGATGTCACTCCTGTTTAAAGTTGTGCTTCCCTACCAGGCTCTTAAAAATGACTCCGTTAAAAAAGCTATTGCAATTCTAAACTCTGTTTAGCTGAAGATTAACCATTATAAGGAATACCTTTATAAAGTTTTCTTACACTCACAAGCTTTACATGTGGTAAGAAGGTATATAAATGCATATATATCCATGCTGAATACCATTTAGCAAATATCCATTACGATAGTTAACATCTACAAAAGGAAAAAAAAATAGGTCACAACGAATTTAACTCCCCCAGCCCTTTTTAACTCTGTGTGCTTTTTTTATGCTCTGTCAGGTATTACTTATGATCATTTGCATCTACATAGTTCCTTCTGCTTAATGATCTGATTGGCAGTTTTCCAGCGCGAGTTGTGGCGCACTTGTGAAGGCTGCATTGTGTGTGGAGACCAGGGATACACAGGTTGGATGATCTCCCCACGGTGACAGGGCCCGCCAAGGGAAGGACAAGGACGGCAGCACCGACTGCCGAAAGCCTCCTGGAGAGGCATCTCAGATGAGAGCCTTCATGCGCCTTTCCTTCACCAGCGGGACTTGCCCAGACCCACCCTCTGACCATTCCCACCTCTTTATCTGTGCTGGGGCACAGCTGTACAGACACCTGATGATAACCAAATCACTTGCCTGATTCAAGGTATAAACAACCCTTTTTCCCCCCTAGATTATTTTAACCCAAGAGCAGTTCTGCTATCCAATTCACAGTGCAGCTGCACAAACAGCTCTGTTGGTATAAGTGAAGGGTTGCCACAATGCAGGAACAAGTGGCCAGCGCAGTGGCTAACACCAACCTCACTGCCAAAAGAAATGCCTTCCAAACTACACCTTAGACAACTTCGCAGCATCAGCAAAAAATACCACCCAAAGTGGTATTTCTTGTGATTAATCTTAGTTGAGATGTGCTTTCCTTTTAAAATGCAGCAGTTGGGAGATGAAAATACTTCAGAGGAAAAAGTTATCCCGTATTTTGAGTAGGAAAAAAAAAGCATGTTTCTAAGGTGACAGTCTGCTACATACTGATATTATAAAATTTGAAACATGAGAAAGGGGTTGTTTGAATTGTAATAACTAGGAAAAGAATGATATTTTGTCAGTCTTTAACAAAAACAGACTTTAAAACTTAGCCAGGTTTAACAGCTATTAAAAGAGCATACATATTTTGGATATTTCTCATATCTCTTTGTTTAAATGAAATATGCACTTTCCAGTATATATAGAAAAAAAAGTTCAGTTTCAGAGAAACCTTCCACTTTAAATACTATCAATAAATCACATTAAAACCATGTAGCATGTAACTGCAAACTACTGCAAGACTGTGTAATACAGAGGAAAGCAAACCAACCCCAACACGTGTCACCTAACTGAAGATAATTTAACCGGGATGAGCTTAAATAAGATGAGCTGGCCTTTGCTTTCTTCTATGATCAATAAAGAGAGAGGGAGGGAGCGATTTCCAGCTCTTAGCTGGCCTACAGCCCCTCTCTGAAGGTGCCGCTCCTTCTCCGCTGACCATATGGCAGCCAATGACAGCCACGCACCTACCTTAAATGCCTCACTTACTCGCGATAAATCTGGGTCACTGTGCCAAATGTCAGGGTTCTTCTGATATCTCAGATTAAAGGAACAACTACTTGATGATTACGTAAACTGTACTTTAGCCCACGAATTCCTGTGGCTTATGTGTGTCTTTCTTACACAGATCCCAATTAAAAAACACTATCTTGCATGCATTTTTAAATCTGTCTACTACAAATACCTGTAAGTAATTTATGTTCCATTAGAAAATACTTGCAGTTTATAGGGTTTAGAAAAGCAGTTTGGAAAGCTGAACTTCTGGGACTACATCTTCGTTGTCCTTCGGATCAGACAGAAAATGATGGGCCAGGAAACGGTGCGTGGGCCAGCACGGCCCCTGCCGTAGCTCTGAATGCCCATATGACCACTCGCAGCTAGCTCTGCAGGACCCCACGGGAGCTAAAGCTGTCTGCACACCCCACCAGCCCCATCCTTCTTTCCAAAAGGACGGTGTTAGCCTGATGCCAGTGATGCAGCAGCAGGGCATCGGCGGGGAAGGCGTGATTGCCTGTGCTGGGAGCCACACCAACTTACTGCTCTGGAACTTGCTTCAAACCCAATCATGCCCTAGCTGGGCATGAAAAAAAGAAAAGTTTTTCCTAGTGAAACCTCCTACCGCTCCTGGCGAAGCACTGGAACAAGCTGCCTGGAAATGCAGTAAAATCTCTGTCTTTAGAGGCTTTCAAGACTCTGCCAAGGTAAGTCACAGCTGACTTGATCTCATGATGGCAATAGCCAAGTTGAGCAGGAGGTCGGACAGGATGGCCTGCAGGAGCCTGTTCCATTTCTATGATTCTAGTATCTTCCCACTTGATTCACAACATCTCTAGTATTCTACCTCTGTGTAGTTTAAATGTCTTTGGTAAACTTTAATTATACTTACCCCATCCTCAGTGGGAGAGGACATCAGCAGAGAACAGATTGTCTGCTGTAGCAGCTGCAATAAGAAAATTAACAAAAACTTATGTATGCAGAAACAGTCTCTTTGTCGGTTAAAACAGTCATGTTAAACAAACATTAATCATGTTAACATACAATGATTTTATTTCTCTGACCAAGTAAGCAGAAGAGAGATGACACAAAAACAGTTCAGAATGGGAGTCTAAAAATCCACATTCCTTTTATGCTGTGGACATTGAAATTCCCCAAGAGCTCATCCCAGCAAAGTCCTTCAGTGGGACTTGACGCAGCCAACATTTTGGAAGCCCCAGGGTGAACTCAATGACTGTACTATTTGAATAAGGACTGCAGAATTGGATTCTTAGTGCAACGAAGCCCTAGTCTAATGTCAGATTAAATTATGGGATTCTCTTTTAAATCTTTTAATTTTTCTTATAACAGAGCTATTTATAAAAGTGTAGTTTAGAGTACTTATGTGTCTACACTCATTATATTCAATACACTCCAACTCATTTTGTACCATACCTTTACTTTTACTGTACTTTGAGATCGAGATGGACAACTCAAAAAGACTTCCAGTTGCATTTTCAAAACTGGTGAAATCACAACTTCAGAGCACTGGTGGCAATACAGCAATTTGCTGAAACATGCAAACCATGATGGGAAAACATATGGAAAAATTATTAATCAGAAACTCAATCCACAAACAACTAACATCTAGTCTATTCTGTAAAATGCTTTGCTGGTAGACCAATAGTAGAAGAGCCAATGGTGGAGATACTGAGTCGATAATAGCAGATAAAGTTATGTTGGTAAAGGTAAGTAACTTTCTTGGAGGATGTAAATTCTTCCAGCAAAAGGAATCTTCCTTTCTTAAGTTTTGTCAGACTTAGGGGAGGCTGCTGTTCACAGCCACCTCACCTAAGCAGATATGAATCTCACAATCTTCTAACAGTTATGTGAAAAAAAAAAAAAAAGCTGTAGTATAGCTTTGGCCTAAATAACGTATTGATTTAGGCCCTCATTCAGCAAACACTCAATGTTTTCAGCACACACTTAAGCCATATGCATGAAATTAAGCACAGCAGTAAGTGTTTGTTGGAACTGAGGGCTTGAATGAATGCTGTTGATGCTCAGCTATTCTCCAAATAAAGCAAGACAGTCCTTCAGAATATAGAAAAAAAATCTATGTACTAAACTACTATGTATACATGCATACACTCTTACTAGTATAATATGGGACAACCTTACTCAGCTTTCCAGCTCCCCACCACTACCACCAAAAAAAAAAAAAGTCAATATGGTAACAAAGTCAATAACAAATAATAAATAACAAAGTCAATATAGTAAAGTTTTTCTTACTTAGGAAAATGTTACCCATTTCAAAGTGATTAAAAACCACCCTACTTCTCCTTAAACTTCTGTAAGCTTTTCCAGTAGAAAGAACCTCCTTTCTTGCTTGTAACACTCTGCTCACTCTCTTACTACAAGGCTTTTATCCCATTAGATATCTCGGACCATGCTAGAGCAAGCTGGCTAAGTAGCTAAGGGGACACTTCCACAAACATGCCCAAGTGACGTGGACTTGACATTTCAGGCGATAACAGGTTCTGCAAGATCAGTTTTCACATTTGTAACATTAATATTGCCAGAATTATTCTACATTATTTTTAGAAAGGTTATATATTCTGTAGGTCTGAATGCATCTCTTTTGCATTTATGTAAATCATAGCAAGGATCACAGATCAATTTTAAAAAGCAGGTGAATTAATAATCTACATGGTAACAACGCAGGACAGAAAAACACAATAAACTATTGTTCAAGGAGCTTAAAATCAGAACTGGGAGTTAGGTAGCATGTTAAAACTAACGTTGTGATGCAGTGGGGTATGAAATCTTTAATAATTCAGTATTGGCTTGCAAAATTGTGATTACTGTACATTCAAACCATTTCATATCTACTTGTATCTTTCTTAATAAATTAATCTAACCTTGCCGGTATTATCAGTTCATCAACAATAAAAATACTATGTCTCACTGCTAGGAAGGAACAAAGTGCAGCCTGTGCCTGCAGGAATGATTGCATCACCTATTGCTGTTATGGCTACACTTGCAAAGCACCTGGAATATTAAGGAGCATACTGACTCTTACCTGTCCTGGGGATAAAGTTCCAATTTTCCATTGCCACATTTGTCGCATGTAGGCCAGGAGAAAGCAGTGCTCTCATTAACCCCAACAACAGTGCCTAAGATAATAATAATAATAAAAACTTACAAAATACTAAATGTAAGCTAGCAAACTCCTGGCTTCCCAGCAGGCTTCATCTTTTCTGACTCTCATCTTAAGAATAAGACTCTTTCTTTCATGGTGCCAGAGAAAGAATCAACTTTTCCAACAATCTCGCCCTCTTCCTCCCTCCACCTTCCAAAAAGGAAAGTCAGTGAGGCAGAATGCATCAACAGTCTAAAGACAGCAGAAGATAGATATTTGAAAATGAACCTTCCAAATAGGTTCAGAAGTTCTGGTTTGGGATTTTTTTTGTTTGTTTTGGTGGCAATTTTTTCATCTTGGACCTCTGATGTTTCCTTGGCAAGAAATACTTGCAAAAGTCATTGGTCAGATAGCTTGACATCAATATTTAGGAAACATAAGACACAAATCTTTTCAGAAACAGTGATGTCAGTTAAATTCCACTAACAATGGAGTTATTCTTCATTTATCCTGATTTAACAGAGATTAGATCTGGCCCACGGATTTAAGTGTGTGCCCAAGAAGGGAACGCCAAAGATACTTTCAACTAATATAAAGGGACTTGTTAGTTTTGGCAAGAAAAACATACCCAAGTTTTATGAGAAACCAGTTAAAAGTGTATAATAATTTATGGTAATGAGATGCTGAAACAATTAGCATTATTTATGGAGAAAACACAAGTATTTTGAACTGTACGAGGCGGATCACCTGGAGGAACAAAACTGCAATAAAATAAACCCTCCATCTGGTACAACAGAATTATAGGGAGCAAGAATCTCACAGTTTTATAATAGAGTCAATAAAATAAAGCCCTGCAGTCTAGGGATCACTTACACTGACAGTAAAACAGGGTGGTAATCCCTTTTACTTTCTTTGCTTTCCAGTCCCCTAAGACAAAGACTGGCAGAAAGCAGGGAGAGACATATCAGCAACAAAACCTTAATTTTCTCTGGGAATTCAAAGGACAGCAAGTCTGAAGATCAGGAAAGCTATTTCCCAGATACAACATTTATGGCCCAATTTCTACGCATATAGCAAAAGAACATAGGTTACCTTGACAAAGTAAGCAATTCTAGGTATTTTAGAGGGAACCTTTGGAATGCTACAGCAATAACTTTTAATAACTTCAGCTTTTATGATAAACTAAGTGTTTCCATCAGCTACTACGATGTAGGACACTTCCTGCCACAGCACAGGCATGTTTCCTCTGTTCATGAAAAACTACTAAAACTATCAAATTAGCTTGCTGAATAAGTTTCTTTTTTTTTCACACAATTTCACTTTTTCATTTTAACATAACTTTTTTAGGCAGATCTGTTTCTTCCCTCTAAGCCTTTTCAGTCGCCTCTCCCTCAGTTTTGTACTACATTGCAGCTGCAGGATACAAAGGCACAAGAAACACAAATGCATTGGAAGGAAACGAATCAGATCATACTGACTAGCCTGTGCGTAGTGCAAAGGTTTATTTTGATGCCAGTCCCCTTGTGGTGCCACAGAAAATCACTAAAGACTGAACAAATACAACTCAAAGCAGTAACAGATCCAATAATCCAGTGACAGCCATTTGCAGCCTGCATGTATATCCTGAGTCAACTGCTGCATGCCTTTGTCAAGACTTTAGATTTCCCTTGACTTTCAGAGACCTTTCAGATGCTCTCCTGAGATCCTTCTTTTAAATGGAAACATATAGCCTTAAGTTGATTTTCGCATCTACTCTGCATTTTCCTGTGTTGTGGTCAACACCATCAAGAAGAGACTGATAATAGCTCAGTCAAAACAACCTCTGGCCAAACAGATCTCTCGTGAGGAATGCAAAGGAGAGCTGAGGATTAAAAGTACCATTCTGGCTGAAGGCTCAAAAAATGAAAAGCTACATTTATTTTCTTTTCTGATCAGTTACCCTGATTAATGAATAGAAAGGGAAAAAGTTCAGTCAAAAACTGAGACTTAAGCAAGATAATTAATCTCATTTGTTCAGGACAACTGAAAAAAATATGAGTAAGGGATGAAATATAAAAATATCCAATATGAAATTCAATCACTAAATGTAAGTAAGTCAGATACCAGGAAAATATCATTACTCCGGTAATATTCCCATGCCATATATGTGGCATGAACTACCTAGAATCTGCTCATAAGAATATTAGGAGGAAAAGTAGTTCTGCACAGCATGAATTGACAAAATTTAAGTCATCCGGACCACTGCAATACAGGAAAAAGAAGCCAGAAATTACTTTGCAATGCACAGTGATGAGAAAATCTGCTGGCCCTGAGCTCACAGCCGAGAGCAACAGCTCCGTTTTCAAAAGAAGAATAAACTTTCCAGTAGTAAGCTACCACAGGTTTTCACTCCTCTGCTGAAGAGTAACATACTGTCCATCTCAGAGTGATACAACCGAGTCTCTCTGAAACAAAGATTTCTGACTAACTCAGTGGATCTGTTTGGATTACAACACTGCCCTTTTGAGGGGGAGGAAGAATCTGATCAAGTATTACTGGAAAATTTCATTGGCAGAACACTAATAAAAATAATTAAACACAAGTTGCAACAAGGAATATTCCAATTAAATATAAGCAAAAAATTCTTCCCAGTGAGAGAGGCTGAGTCCTGGAACAGCTTGTCCACACAGGCTGCGGGATCATCATCCTTGGAGAGATTCAAAATGTGACTGGACCAAGGCCCTGAGCATCCTGAATGCAACTCTGTACTTGGCCCAGCTTTGAGCAGGAGTTTGGACTAGACAAACTCCAGAAGTTCCCTACAAACAAAGTTATTCTATGATTCTATTTATACACCTGATAAAGTCTTTCCTAAACTTCCCTTCCAAATAATGACTCGTCTGCCTAACCCTGGCAGGCAGTATGGTCAGTGCCCCTGCCCTCCTCCCAAACTTGGCATCTGTAGAGGTGCTGATGCTGTAATTAATTGCTGTATCCTTGGATGGGGGGTTGAATGACCACCTACATTTTTCAGTGACTAAAAAGATGTTTTTTCAGTGAAGCTTCACTAAGAAGGTACACTGCCAAATCTCTGAGCGTCGGGAGGAGCAGCAGGGACAGGAAGAGAATGGGCAGAAGCAATGCTTCCGGAGGAGGGAGAGCCTTTGCAGCACCTTTGGGTGTTAAGTGCGAGGAGGCCTACGTACAGCGTACGTAGTTGACCAGAAGTACAGGAAGCAAAAGGAGGGCACAAAGAAACAGAACTAACATTGCAGCAAAGGACATATTGCATCTCACTGAAAGCCCAATTAATAACTCTAGGAGTTTTTCTAGAAGAGATAGAGACAGTGAGGGAATTTCACAGAGGATAATTTTTCCTGCATGAATTACTCCATTGGATACATATGTTCCCACCAACAAAGTAGGGTTAATGCTGTTAACTTCATTTCTTCATTAGAAAGATGTAAACATTAACTAACCAACTTTCAAAACAGTGAATACCTATCATAAATGCTATTAAGCAATTTTAGTTACAATAGCAAACACACACAAAAAAAGAAAATGAAGGCTATCTGTATGTAGAACTAGCATAAATATTAAAGAAGGTATTTTATATCCTACATCAGTACAAAAGTATGGGAGCATACTGATAACAGCTACCCTAGACAAATTTTCAGATTAAGCTAGACAAACACAAGACTGTAGGATTAAGGTTGTCATTCTTCCTCATATAATGAAGAACAGGGAAAGCCCGACACTTCTAAGGTACGTAAAGGAAATGCTTGTTTACACAAAGAATCACAAAGGTATATTTTCTTTGCTTAACAGGAAAAAGAAAGAACAAAGACATATTTTGCTTTATTCTATTATATACACTGTCACCTGGACAAAAGAAGAAAGGCACTTCTTATGATTGGTATATAAAAAGTAAGAGCAGGGAAGTGATAACTGTTAGCATAACTACTGGAAAGGCTGAAAAAAAGGCAAAAAGTATTTCATAACTGGCGACAAAAACACCTTTCAAGAAACTCACAATATTCATGTGAGCTGTGCATAATGACCAAGGCTTAGAGCGAAGTGCCTGTAGTTGTGCTTGTTTTTCATTATGCAATTTCAGAGTTTAAGATTTGTCAGTGCAATGTAATCATATATTAATCACAGAGACATTGCTAACGGGTGGCTCTACCAAAAGAGTAGTAATGGCTCTGAGTGTTTAAAAACACTCAGACACTTATACCAAAACCACTTTTTTAGTATATTGTTTTACAGCTGAAAGTATTCATTACTACACTTTAGAACCATTATTTGCTATTATTTTATAGAACATTTCAAATGTTTAAGTGAATACTTGAAGGTGTAAATGTGAGTCAGTCTCAAGAATTTTCTACAAGGATTACTGTAATCTTAAGAGTTAAATTAAGAAATGAAATTATCTTTGAAAGCCTCAATTTGTTGGGCTTTTAAGAATTTTTCCTTACAGGTATGCCACAACTGAGAAGGCTGACCGGACAAAGCATTAGAACACGCACTGTAAGAAATGTTTCTGAACGACTAGGAAAAGTTAGAAAATATATTGTAAGAAATGTTTCTTCGTGTTGGTGGTAGGACTGAAGTATTAGACAAAAAAGTGATCCAAAGAGGTAAGCAAGTATTGGCCAAGTTATGCTAAATCTCTATGGTGAAACATTAAATCGTCCTATTTCAGCAAAGCTTCAGGGAAAGCAGAAGCTAATCCCTACTATTCAGAATCTGGCTATCTATCTGCCTGAAAAATGTTGGTATACCTTAGTGCTGCCAATATCAACAAGGCTGGTGTGAACAGAAGGCTCCTGAAAGAAGACGGTGTAGGAAGGAATATAATAAAACAGATTGTACATCAAACATTTATTCTGGGGTATCAGTGAGTGGGAGCAGCAGCCAAGCAGAGCTTGGCCAATAAAAGACAAACAGAACCCACAAAGAGGTATAAAAGCTTAAATATCCTAATGACCTACAGCAGTACTACGCTTTTATATCCCTGTACACCGTTTGTGCAAGAAATCAATATGCGGACCTGAAAGACTAAAGTGAACACAAAGAATTAAGCTCATTCATTTCAGAAAAGGCCATACAAACCTCTTACAGTACAGACGGAATTGGCCGGTGTGGCAGAATCCAGCTCATCGAGTTTGACAGGGCCAGTCAGCTCACCGAGGTCAGCACCAGCAGCCGAGCACAAAAGAGGCTTTTGTAATAAGAGAACAGTACGTTCAACACAAATAATCCTACCTGCCAACAAAGACATTTCAGTTCAGCACAGTAACAAGGAAGAAGGTGACCACGTTAATTGTCATGGCCAATAAAGACAATGAACTCTGCCAGTTACTAAGCAGATGGACAGACACCATCAGGTTTTCTCCACAACAAAATATTTTGCTTTCAGTGATACATGCATCACTTTGTGACTCCTGGGGAAAAGGATTCCACAAAAAAATTCTAACACGGCAAAAGAGAAGCGGACTCCGTTCAGAGCAGACTGTAACAGATTCCCTGGAAACATGCAGTTATTGTCCCTTCCTCAGGAATCGGTCTGAACACCTCTTCCAGTGTGCTTACTTTATTTCAAACAATACAAAGAGAAGGTACATGCAATATTTTATTCTCTGAAGCAGAGATTCTTTTGCTCTGTTTGCATGAACTGAGTATGATGGCTAGGAAAGGAAATCAGGCAGGTTAGCAGATACAGTAACAGGGGACACAGCCATTTACAGAGTTCGGTGCTTCCAATCCACTTATATTTGGAAGTGACTGAAGGCCACTGACTTCAGATGTCAACTACATACAGATGCAACAAATGAAACGATAGGTGAGCCTAACAAAAGAGCAACTACAGAATGAACAGAGAAGCGAATTATCTTCTTTATGATCTGTGTAGTGGTAAAGGCTCACTGCTAAGATGGTGTAGGATAGTTTCTAAAAGTTGTGTGCCTAGGGAAACACAGCAATAAAGTCTCTGGATTCACCATCTTACTCCTTTTAGAGGTAGCAAGTTCAATAAAACAAGTTTCTGCAAGAACATCAAAACTATGAAACCAATATTCCTAATATCTTTGAGTCTTCTATCAGCTATCAAATTCGATTGACACTAGTCATTAAATTCAACAGTCATCAGGGAAGACAGACAGACATATCAGTGGACATACAGTAAGATCACTTAATTTCTCGCTTAATTTGGAGATCAAGCCAAAACTATAAAAACCAAAAACTTACAGAAAACCTATAATTACACCCCCTTCAAATTTCTCATCCAGAACTTGCCATGTTTCATCTTCACCTGAGAATGAAAATCTCTGTAGATCACTTACTGCAGTGACAGAGACGAGGATGTTATTTCAGTTTGATTCCAGCTGCTTCAAAGCCACGAATAAAGCTTACCATTTCCCCACAGTGCGTCCCTGAAGAAGACGAGGCGCGAGGCGACAGTGAGGGCTTCCCTCACCTCCGTACCGAGAACACAGGACGCAGCAACTGACACAGCGACAACTTTTGGAACTACGTGAACCATGTTTTGCAACGTGAAGTCGGTCACAAACAGCCAAATCTCCCTTTGATTTATAGGAACATTATGTTTTGTCTATGGTTTCCAAACAAACAAACAAAAAGATACAAAATTGGAATACAGTCATTAATTTTTAGAAGAATGAAAGGCTACAATAACATTTTTAAAGTAACTAATAAAACTGACATAATCTACTACATTTAGGGTTTGTACAGGAAAATGAATGAAAGCTTTATTGGAATGTCTTTTTTTTTTTTTTTTTTTTTTTTTCCTTAATGCATATACAAACTAACATCTTCTACCTTAAATAGACCTTCTCAGGTTGAACCACTGGGATCTTGGCTTTACCTTAAACAACTATCATGTCTTAATTGAACTCACTTTGAGTGTATTTGGGATCTGAAAATATAGTTTATAAAAAGCTAATCGTCTGTTTTTATGAACAAAGACTTAAATGATTTTTGCCATAAAAATAAAAGAAAGGCTAAGACTACTACTTTTTTTTTTTTCCATGTAAGCAAATTTTCCATGTATTCTTCTCTGATTCTCACGAGCACCATTCCTTGGCTAATAGCTGCTATAAGTTACAAAGCTGGGAATTTTTCTTTCTGTTGAATAAACACATCTCTAATTTTTTGAATGATACACAGAAGTAGGAAAGAAAAATAAATGAGAGGAATAGGAAAGAAGAATAAAATGTTTAACTCATAAGAAACACAGGACTCTACTATAATAATAAAAATTTCCTGCCTGTTTAAGACAGGTATAAAAATATTCTGGTATGGTTAAAATAAGGTCTATTCAAACAAATGATGTCACAACCAACAACACCTACATTTTATGCCAAGCTTCATATCTGAAATCAATTAACCAGCACTTGCGTTTGAAAATTTTTTTATATTACGATGAGAACAAGACAGAGTAGACAAACATTATATACATATCAATGCTTTTTCCAGTCTCTTTAACAAAATCAGATGGCTTACAATTTGACCCTCCATGCTTTTCTTCTTTTTTCTTTTTAATAAAACTTTTATAATTTGTGTGTGTATGTGAATTCTATCATGTTTTAGAAAAACTGTTTAATAACAAAACATATTTCACATTTACCAGTTCAAGCAGCTTGCATTCTTTTAAGATTCTAATATTTCTAATATTCTAATAAAATGTTTAACTGAAATTAAATTACTTTATTTAAACAATTTTCATTATTAGAATAGAAATAGAAGTTCATATTTAAAATATATAAATGAGATTTAAATACTACAGTGATTGGTAAGGTACATACCACATAAATATTTTATTTCCAAATTAGCATTTCTCAGTCATAATGCAATGCAATGAGAACCCTAACTTTTAATCTGCAATTGAATTCAAACCTTGAAACCATTAACCATACTAAAACAGCTTTTTGGTCATTTTAACAGCTCTTGAACAAATGCAAATAATGACTGGTAAAATTCATAACTCAGCTGTTATGGTTATCCTTTAATACAATATATGCTGCCTATCGCATTTTCGTAGTTTCTTTCTATAGCAGCTACATGCATTGGAGTGCCTCCTCTACACAGACAGTATTAAAGCAGCTTCAAAGACAGGATTTCTAATGCTGTCCCATGAGAGCTACTAACACATTAAAGGCTGGCCTTCAGAAGAATCATGCAAGAAGTAAATAATAATAACAGCAAAAATCACAAGTTAGTATAAAATCATCATCTTGCTATGTGTGACAATTTGTTCTGAACAGAGAGGACACAACAGACAAAGAGCAGCAGGATTGAGTTATAAGGAAGGACAGCTCCTCAACCACAGATGGAATATATTTCCTCATATTCCTTCTGCACCGCAGTACAGATTCTGAGTAATAATAAAAGCATATTTCCATTCCTCTTTTAAACAAATGAAGCATCTCAGAATACTGCAGCTACATAGAATAAATATTATTTTTAAAGCGTATTTGAATTAACCCGTGTAGCAGATTCTTTAATAAAAAGTCTGCAAAATAAGTCCCTTCACATAATCTAGCATGATGATTTTGCATGGGAAGGATGAATCTTCCTGGCAGTAAACAAGTTGCTATTTGTGACAATCTTCTGGAAGGATCAGGCAACTGATACACTAACAACGGGTGTGTACACTTACATTTGTAGAGCAGTTATGCAGAACTTAAATATCTTCTATTGCTTTTTGATTATTACTTTCAAAAATTTATGAGGTCAATATTGTTCTCTTATGCAAATTTAGTGCTTATAGTTCTGTGAATAGCCATTAAATAAGACAGCTAATAAACTTTCCAAGAGCAGTAAGAAATCATAGACTTTTTTTTTTTTCTATTAGAAAACCCCCTGTTCTTCAAAACCGTATCTATTCCTGGGTACTTCATCTTTTCTCTAATTTAGTGATAAAGTGCATCTACACAATAATACTGATGGCACACTGCGTCTAAGATGTGGATGGTTTTGGTTTCATACCAGAAACCAAAAATGTCTAGCTAAGATATCACTACCTAATCTCTGTAATAGATATATATATATTTAAATAAAACAGTTTTCCTGGAAATACAGCAAGTCCACACATACATATGTCCATCTTTCTACTAACATCCTAAAGATCTCATCGAACCGGCTGTAATTTCAAATGTATGTAAATGTCCTGGTGTCACTTACCACGGAAAAAACACTGCCAAGTGGGAGAAGATAACTCCCCATCATGGAAGGTAAAAGTACTCCCTGTCTAAAAATCAAATTGTAAAGCTCTGGCTGCCGAAGCGAGAGGACAAGATAAAAATTAAATTTAGGTCTCACAGTGGTGGGGAGCATCTCCAGCTATTTTGCTGTCCATTGTGGAATTTCTTTGTCTTTGGTTCATATGCTTCAATTCATACTTTGTTTTCTGTGGAGCTGATGGACAATTACAAATTATCCTCCACCAGAATTCTGTGCTGGCTATACTAGGATCCAGTCGCCAGGAAAAAATAAATAAATCAGGAACAAAAAATGCCTTTAACTACTAAGAGAGTTAGCAACATTTTGAAGAAAATTGTAGCATCATTCAGAAACAAATAAATAAAACATAATTATAAGCTTTCCAACATAATATGGATGACAGATGTATTTACCTAAGAGTTCCTCCTTTTCTACTAACTGGACCATAAAAGCCAAATTTGCCTGAGGGGCTTCTCTTGAAGTCAACAAGAATGGTCCACTTGCATGCAAAGAGCAAAACTGTATTTTTATATAACCACCGTCTGCTAAATTCTATCCCTAGACACTCAACTGGCTGGGAACTTTTCATATGTATTTAAGTATTTAGCTTCACTGGAAGTCTCAACTAACTCGCTGGAAGCAACTTACCAAAATCCTGGGTGAAATATTCTCTCTGATTATATAACAATTAATTGATAAATAATTCATCTTCTAGACTAAATGGGACTGAGATTGAAAACTCAATTCATTGCACCCATTCACAGAAAAATCCAGAAGAAAATTGTTTTTCCTCTGAACAAGATAAATGCTGGCTTCTTTGCACATACATTATACTGAATTTAAATATATTTCATTGCAAAATGAAAAGATTACCTGTGGCCTTAGATATAGCACTCGTGCCCAAAAGCTACAGCGTACATTACAACCGTCAATCTGGAAACAATTGTGCAAAAACAGGGAATGAGACAAGTATGGCATTGGAAAGTTAATGTTACAAAATATTTGTTACCTGACCTCTAAAACCGATTACCTGAAGAATTTCCTTTAGACCATGAACAGCTGGTGGCTGGTACAAGTTAGAAATCTGTTCTTCCTCATCTACTTTCACATGTATTTCACCAGACTGAACAGTAAGAATATAACAGAAGCTGGGAGGAGGCAGATTAGTTGTCATCTATTAAAAAGTAAGGAAAAGAAATAAGACTTTAAAAATGGCACTTTAATTTAGTCAGTCAGTGTTTATAATGACAGTTAAAAAAAATAACATTTTAAGAGTGATGGAAAACCAAAATTATATGGTAAGATAACAACAACTTTCTGAAGCATAAGTTGATTTTATAAAACAACATTCACATGTTACAAGTGAAATCAGCTTGTGTGCATCATTCTTTCCAGAACCTGACATTGATCCTCATCACAAAAACATCTCATGATTTGGCACACTTGGCAAACACTGTGACTATTTCAAGGTGGCTGTTGTTTTTATGTTTTTTTATAACATAGTAGGAGTGCCCTAGTATATATATTTTTTTTAATATCCGTAACTTCTCTGAGATTTGGAGACTTTTGCATGTGGGTGGGTTTTTGTGATAGTAAACAGCTGAAGAACTTTTAAAGCTGCCAAATTAAATCCAGGACGGCACAAGGAGATAATGAAGAACAGGAACTCAGAACTACAAAATTTTTTCTCTTTGTGCTATGCCAGATTTTTCTTTCCTCCTTAAAAAGTGCTGTGACGTAACAACTTTATCGATCTCCATTTAATGAGATCTCAAACTAGAACAGCTTCTCAGGTATGAAAGACAATACAACAAAATCATTTTCACTGTGTATTTGGTAAAATACTGTTCTAGGCATGTTTTCTGTTAATAAATCATTTCACTTACTGAAAGAAATAAAAATCTATTAAAAAAAGCCATTGAAAAAATCCTGCATAAGGAAAAAGAGGCAAAAAGACATCAAACTAAGTTCTGTTTGCTTCCGACAGTATTAAATAAGAAAACTGAATGTACATATGGCTCAAAGGAAGTCAGTTCCACAGAACTCTTCCCAACATTATCAGTGTGTTAGTAATATTATTTATGTTTCTATGTATAAAACTCTATCTGCTTGCATAAAACTATACTGTTTTTATCAAGAAAAAATTTATCACAACTAAAAAGCCCATTCTTCCAAAAACTTGTGATAGGAAACTGTAAGTCTTGATCTTCCTTAGAATTAAAGAGTTTTTCAGACTCATGACAGAAGTGTAAATTTCATGATTATGGAAAGTTTCCCCCATTTTTAGATTGCTAGTAAAATAGAGACAATGAAGAACGCATAAAAGTCATAACAATGCTAAACAACATTTAAGAGCTTTGCCCCATCCATAAATACTCTCATTCTGTTGTCCACAACTTTTTTTTACACATAAAGCAATCCATTCCTCTGAGAAGATCAAGGGAAAATCAAGGAGAGAACTGCAGTTTCACTCGGTTTCAATCTTGCTTTTATGGCTAAGGTCTGAACTTTTTATTTATGACTTACCATTTCAGAGTCTTGACTTTGTCCAGGAACTTTTACAGGAACGACTGGAGGCCACAAACTGTCTATCAGACTAAAAAGTCCTAACGTCCTTCAAAAAGAAAAATAAAATCAGGTTTTAAATGTTTTCCAGTATTATATGCTATATTTAAAACATCCATTTAATTATTTGAATATCAATTTAAAAGATTAATATAATTCAAACCATTGCATGATTATGCAAACAATTTTAAATCACATTTGTTTTTTAGAAGCTGGTTTTGATTTGGTCTAATTAAAACTCTATAATTTCTGCTGCAGGGTGGAGAGCAAGGGAATGGATACATCACATTCAGTGACAAGCAAGTCATATTTAATTCTGTGACATGAACAGCCTGCAGCATGATAAAATTCAGAGAAACTGGGGTAAATGCTACCTTACAAAGGACACTAATACCAATACAACTTCTTGACAGCTTCACCACCCAGCATTTTTTACTGGTAGATTGAACAAAATGTTTTGCCTCTATCGTTTCTTGCTTTTCTCTATCAGCTGATCATAACTGCTTTTACGAAAGTCTGCAATGATCAGCCATGAACATCTAGTACAAAAACTGTCAAGATTTTGTTATCTTAAATGCACTCAGACCTTGGAGTACAAACATGCAGAGATCTATCTCCTTCCTACACCCCTCGTAATTTAGCTATATTTTATTTATTTATTTATTTTTGCAAGTTTCCCACTTTTTCTTCAGAAACAAACATAAAATTAACACCCCAGCACATTAGGGTAAACCGGCACAAATTCTCCAGTTTCAGCATTCAAAGCTGGAATCTGCAGGAGTTCAGCAGCTACTTGGTCAGCTGATACATAACGCAGGCAGTAAAGGCAGCAACGTCCAAGGCAGAGGCCAAAAAGAGTTGAGGGAGTGGAAATAACTACAAACCAACTTGAAAAGGCAGGTCTTTTGGAATTAAAGCTCTTAATTATTTTGTCCTAGTTCTCCGGGAATGTTCTGTATGGTCAAGTCACAGAGATCTGGATTTTAACCCCACACTGCCTTCCAGAACAAGCAGTCTGTCCCTCAAATTAAGAAAGCCACTAGTCCTGGAACAGCTCTAGAAATGAAGTCAAACACTTGCTAAAGGTGTTACTCGCTCCTGAACAAAACTGCTGGAAAAGCATACTCAGTGTACAGCCCCGAAGCACCTTGCAACATGCTGCTTCCCCTAAAGGAGTTAAGGAAGTTCTTCCATTAAGTTCTGCTTAAAGTTCACTTCTGCTTAAGGTTACTAATTCTTATTTATTTCTGTATCTCTCTAGTCTTTCTCCTGATCCTTAAGTATTTATACTTTGGGTATCTGTAAGTGAGTGAACATCTTTGATGTTTCTTCATAAAGCATCATGTATCATCTATAATACAATGTTAATACATTGTTGGGCCTGGTGGACCAACCACCAGAAGAGACTTTTCAGCAAACTGACCACTTTTTGATTCCTTAATAAGGGTGACATTTTCTGTCCTGTATTGTACAGATTGATTTCCTCTCCACAGTCATATGAGGACCACTGCTCAGTGGAAGTGTGTGTGTGTATGTGTGTGTGTGTATGCACAGAGATCACATATACATCAAGTTATAGCAAACAAGCTATGTTGTTGAAGTTTGGCTATAATCACTTCTCCACACAGACCATATATAGATCTCTCACTGAAATCTGTGTTTTGAAGCTTGCACATGAGACATGAAGTTGTCCCTTATTCTGTAGTTCTCTTCCAGCTTGCAATCTCTTATCAGCATATTTAGGACATCAGGTAGATTACCTTCAATTACTTGTGTCCTTTTGGAGAAGGTGATCTACTGCTTGAACTAGGAGCCCTTAATTATTAGTAAATTATTGTACTTGTTCACAAGAAGGCAGAGGAATAGAGTGTATAGAGACTGTCTCCTCAACATTTTGGACTCATCTCCTTCTTTGACACCGGTCAGGCAAACAACAGGGATATTTATCATCTGAAGGATTTGCAAGTTCCAAATCTCAGCACGCTGTGACTTCCCTCTACTAAAATGGCAGCTCTGTTCTGGAGCCGTCATTTATATGCCAGGAGTCGGTGTCCTTGATGAGCCAGCTCCTGTCTTGCTCCACCCATGCGTATGCCTCCAAAAAAGTTAATGCTGCCCTTACATTTATGGATTTTGACTTCTTGGGGAGGAGGGGCAACCACACTGCAGAAACGACAACACATTGTGTCCTCCTCTGTAGAAAATAATTATCCTCACAGAAAGAACAAAATTCATTCTCTTTATTGGCCATGGAACACTCATACCCCACTTCAATCTGACTTGAACAATGAGTGTACTTTATCCAGTATGTGTATCCTTCCTCGGCTATAGAGTCGGGACAAGTGATGAACAGCTGGCTCTGTGCTACAGTGAAGGGATTTGGTTAGCCCCAATGTGCACAAAGGGTCTTTCTCACTTCAGAAAGAGAAATAAAACCTTAATTTAGCTCTGTCTCAATTACTAGCTATTCTATTAAAAAAATAAATAAATGACAAACATTTTAATGAAAACAGGACAGATTTCTAAAAATGGGAAAAGTAAGGTAAGAAGCAAGAAGAAACAGGCTCAAGGATAAAACAGAACACGGAACACATGAAGTATTTTGAATAGTATTTTTTCTACTTAAGAGAGAAGGAATCTATTCTAATATTCTAAAACTTCACTTCAGTGTGGGGGAAAAAAAGACCTTAAATCCTTTCCAGGAGAAGGACAGAAATCATCTAGTAGATTCTAAATGACAGAGTTAATCCCATACTAACTTTGAATAATGAATTGAAATCTATGTTAGGTAAAAATCCTTTGGTTACATACTAAATACATGGATATACAGGGTTTATCCACCAAACAGGAAGACCACCAGTAGCAATGTAATAGAAAGATATAGAGAAGTATAGATACACAAGTATCTTCAAGCTTTGTCTGTATATAATATTACAATTTTTTTTATATATATATATATATATATATATACACACACTTATGTATAGACACATATATGTTTTTTGTATACACACACATACACAGGCGCATATATATATATATATATATATATTTAATATATAAAGTAATTACTCTTAGTATCCAATGTGCTTTAACAGCATTCACTTCAACTGTAATTTGGCTTGCTGAATTACGGTATGTCTTTTCCGTATATCCATAAAGGCAAACTGTCTGCTGTGAACACACACAGCAAGCAGAGAATGTTAAATGTTTCATACTGTTAAACATGCCGAATATATGGTTGAGAGAATGCAAAATATACCTTCAGCATTGGCACAAAGCAGTTCTGACATAACTAACAGATCATCTTAAACTACTCAAAAGAAAAAATACTAGAAGATAATGACTGATACTAACAACAACACAGCATTTACTTTCCCCTCCTCACGATTCTAGCCACAGATGATTGTGCTGCTCCGTGCTGAGGTTGCTCTCCTTTGCTCATCTAACCACCTCTTCCCCAGCTTCTCAGCTCAGCTGGAGACAGAAGTCACTTTCTGCTTCTAACTTTCTTAGCTTGTTTTGCCCTTCACTGCAAAGTCAAAGGGTATACATTCATATGTGTGCACACACACAAAGATGTTTGCTCTATGACTTCTCATAAAACATACATTTAAAGAAAAAGGCCCTTAAAACTGTAGTTACTTTGTAAAAAGATAAAGCAATACCTACAGCTTCAGTACATTGCTCTGTCCCTGTAGAAATTTCACTCTTTTCATACTACAAACTATACTGCAAAAATCAAATAATTTCAAATGTTTAAAACCTCTATTTTACTAGCTTTCTGTTTTGTTTACTTAAATTAGATTAAAGTGTTATAACAGAAAGAATCTGATTTGACAGCTTAATTCACAATTTACTGAGCAGACTTTCTCTCACCAACATGAAGTTTCATCTACAGTTTCGGTCCAATAACATTACATGGGACGTACCTGAACAAACTTTTTCACACTAGAACTATACCACTATGATTTTTGATCAAAACACATAGTTTGGAGGATTTTTCAATTTTAATAATTACAATACAGGGTCGAGGGAAAATGACTACACAGAGAACGTATCAGAAACATCCAAAAAAGATGAACAAGGAAAACAAATGCACTTAATTAAGAAAAGAAAAAAGCCAAGTCAGGTTTATGGAAGGGAACGGGAAGTAAGACTCCAAGATTCTTCTCCAACATCTCTGGCGACATCTCTGAGTTCTCTGGGGATTCAAGACTTAGCATTTTCCTCCTCTCCTCTTCTCTCAGATTTAGTCTAACGTAAACAGTTTTCTTTTGGCACTAACAAATATGCAATTGCCTCAGTTTGCAGGCTCACATATTAAGAACTCAAAAATAAACCAACTCGTAGCTCTCCATGAAACATCTCTTTGATCAACACTAAAAAGAAATTCAGTAATAGTCACCCGGATTGCATGAGTATCAAAACGCAACCAATCCAAACATAAATCTGATATTGTAGGGTAGCTCTCCCTCCAATTTATCTAATACGACCCCTTTAGTACACAAGCTATGCAATACCATATTTTCTCAGGCTTGAGTAATACAAGAGAAAAGCATAAAGAAAATAAAAAGCTTACGTATCATCTCAGTCAAAATCTAGACAGGTAGGAAAGGTGCTGGCTTTTTTTCCTGAGTTTTAGGATAGGTGTCGAGATATATGCATTTTTTTATCTTAAAATCTTAAAATCTAAACTTCTTTTGCCTGAGTTCTAAATATCTTTTAAAGAGTTAAATATCTTAAAAATATGTTGTTTAGATATATGAAATTATTTTGTTAAATAATATATTTTCATTCTTTAATAACTCAATCTTCTGTAAAACATTGGAAATTACGTATAATACATTAAAATACTGAATTTCTTATATAGAATTCCTTTTGATACAACATGCCTATTTTGTATTCTTCAATGCAAGTTATCAACAGACTTAGGATAGAAGCACTGAAGATGGAAGCAGCAGCCAGTGTTTGTTTAAAAGAAGAAAACCCAAGAAATAAAATTCTTTTCTGATATATAGCCAGTCATTGAAAATAATAAAGGGAATACACAGATATTCAAAACTTTAAGGCAATTACTTAAATTACGCTTTAAACAGAACTCAACTTTTAACCACAGCAATTACTAAAGTGTTTCAGGACCTCAAAACCTCAGACGTGGGTGGCTCTTTTAGATGGCCGCCTTTTTGGAGGAGGGAAAACCAAAGGAAGGAAGTTATGACTTCCTTGCACTGCTCAGAGTTCTTACTATTACATTTCCTGTCAACGTCTAGCAGCTGAAAAGTCTTCTTTTATGGCAGTTAGCAGTGGTCCTCTCTTCTGAGTGTAAAGCAAATTAGAGAGAAAGCATACAGTGAAAAGCAGAGGAAAAAGGAGGAAAAGGAGAAAAAGAAAAAAAATAAAGCTTGGCAAAATAGTGAATGCTAGTAGAGATTAGGACAAATATAGGAAGATTTCACACTTCAGTGCCTCCTAACATTTTAAATTTTAAAATGACAAAAGAAGACAACTTTATTTGAAAACACAGAAATTTCTCAGTGAAACATGATACTAGTTGATCAAATTCAATATTCAGAGTCTACCCACTTTAGAGGAAAATGCACCAAACAGTGTAGTGAACAATTATGGAACAGCCTGTCATTAATTAATGGTCAGGTCATGTGCTAAAGCTTAAGAGTTGATGCATCCCTCCAAGTATCCCACCCTATCCAGAGTAAACGTGGATTGTAGCATAATCCATGCAACAGTTGCATCTACTTTTGAGTCTTAAGATTTTTTTTAATTTAAGCACAAAATTGGTACTGACACTCTGAGTTAATTATGTATCATGTTAAAGCATCTTTCCTTTCCATTTTTAAACTGGTGTAATCTTTCTCTTGTGCTGAATAGAAATTCTTTATGTTCCTACCTTATGAAATTTAGAAACGATAAAGAACCAGGCAGGTCTGCTGCAGTCAGAAATAAAACAACACACTGGCAAATCAGGTGAAAAGGCACAAATAGTCAAAATATAAATTATTATCCTCTGCATAACTCCAGTCAGGCCTAAAAACATAAAACCAGCATCTTTGTCCATAAGATGGATACACAACTGCAAGCTTATCTCACTCTTTGAATTGAATTGCTGTTAGAATAAAAGCAGATTATGGCAATTTATAGGTTATTTACTCCTGAGATATTTCAGTGAATGCTCTGTCCCTGCATCAAATTGCATCCATTTAGTTACCGGTTATAGTGGAAGTACTTGAAAAAATGGGATCTACTAGAATAGGAAGGTTACATATTAGCTGCACTGCATGCAGATTTTAACTGATACTACTATCTCTAGCAGTACTCCAAAGAAATCTCACTTCCTCTTTCTCAAGGGGCTAAATTTAAAAGACTGACATATGGGGCAGTGAGAGGACGAGAGATAGAATAGACTAAGGATCGAACATCGAGTGACAGATCAACGAACATTTTTCAGTTTTCTCTATTTAAACCATCATAACTTTCACTCTCTGTTCTGCTGATCCTAAATGTGCAGGTTGGGGAACAGCTGCAGAAAAGACTTGGCAACAAGTATGTGTAACAGGAAGAAGGGAGAAGAATATCTGTATCAGGAAACAGATATTCAACCACATATATGCTGTTAATTCAGCTGCTACAGTACTGATTCTGACCTGATTCCTCCCTTATTCAATTGTCTCAAAAACAGACTAGAAGAACTGCTCTAAAAAAGATACTGAACTGTTTTGATATTGAAAGATATTGCCACTGATACGGCAACTTAGCCATGACTCAGCCATGTCCATCCGTCTTACACGATTGCCAGAAACTGGACTGCAAAGAGAAATACCACTTCCTCTATTCGATTACCAAGGAAAAGGTTTCTTGCAGTGATGGTTTGGGGGAGTGTTTTCCATGGAGTTTGGGTTAGGTGGTATTCTGAAAACCACCTAAATCAGTGAAACACTTTCAGATGACCTCGTAACTCTTTAGAGCTGATCTCTTCACCATTTTTAAAAACATATGGGTATTCAAAAACAATATTCATCATTAACAGTGTTTCATATATGAGATTACTATAAATCTAATTTTGCACAGGCTTGTTCTTGGTCAAGACATGACATAGTTGTTTAAGTTCTTAGCCCATTTTTCTTTTGGAACACAAGTATTTTCTTATCAGGTGGAGAAAAGGGTTTGGTTTCTTTGACTCATCATACAGTACAGGCTCATTCAAGTTAAGTTCAGATCCAGGTTGTCACCTGGATGCAAAATACACATTTTTGCAGATTTTAGTCTGAAACGCAGCTTTAGCTTACATGAGTAATTTTAAAATTGCATTTAGTGGAACCATGCTGGACAGTATTTCAAATTAAATACTTGATGATGCAGATGGATAATGATCCCTCAAAATTTTTGAACAATAACAGGAGTCTATTGATGCAAAACATTTGAGTAACTCTTGTACCTGGTAAATGAAAATCTCCTTCATCTCGCAGAAGGTCTGAGGAAGCACTCTGTCTCTATAAGAAAGACTACAATCCATGTGACTGTGGGACAACACACACATATGGGATTGTATGAGTTTTTAGCTTCCTCCATATCATGTGTTCCAAAGGCAGAAATAAAAATCATGACTTTTCCCTTTTATTTCCTATATTTTATTCCCTTTTATCCATATTAAAAAGCCACTGTCAGACTCCAGGAAGCAAACAGTTTAAGAGCCTTGTCCTTCCAAAAATCAATTGGCATTCTGGAAAAAAAAAAAAAAAAAAAAAAAAAAAAAAAAAAAAAAAAGGCAGCAGTCTTTCTTTCTTGCAGGACAGACCACATAGCTTTTATTCACTCATGTGCTGCAAGCCAAGGTTGGGCACTCACAGGCATATCCCATCATGTGCTCAGATATACCGCTGGCTCTGTGAGCCACTTATCCAGTGGCTATGAGTTCCACAGTCTGATTACACTCTCTGTGAATAAGTACTCCCCTATATTTATTTCAGCTATGGCTTTATTGTCATTTCCATTACACCTAGAAAGGCACAAAATGTGTCCCAACATTTAAGAGTAACAAGTTATAAAGCAGAACTTTGGCTACACAATCAAGGAAAAAAAAATCCTTACACACAATTCCCTCACCTACAAAGAAATCACGTTTTTACCACTGCACTGTCCCTACAGCTACACTAGCCATTTTCTTTTAATGTTTCCTAGCAGCATTACCATCAGCACAGCTCCAGCTTAGCCACCAGCTTTTTCAGCAGAGTGTTGTCAAACCATCCTCAGAATAGCCAGAAGTTACTGCTGCTTTGAAATAGAATTTACATTAGAAAAAGTCTGTCTCTTATTAGCTAGGCAGAGTACTGGAAACACCAGCAGCCAGTTGTAAAACTTCATTTGTATCCAGAATTCCAAAGCTATTATTTAATTTGTTTGGAAAAAATGCAACTTAAAAAAAAAAAAAAAAAGCCAAAAAAATAATTAAATAAGAAAACGTGTTTGTCATTAAAGATCCATAAAAATGCAAGTAGGCTTGAAGAATCTGAAAATTAACACTGAAAGCACATAAAAAGAAAAGCATACTGAATAGGGCTGGCTGGAAAACAGCAATTCCATTTTACTAAACATTTCAAGGCTTTGAAATTTGTTTTTGTTCCAGCATGAGGCAAAAATGAGACTTTTTTGAACGTTTTCATGAAATGAAACTGAGAGAGAGAGAGAGCATTCACTCCCTCTGGACCTGAAAAAAGTCTTCCTAACAAAAATTGTATCCAAAGTAGACAATGTTTCCATGAAACATTCTGGTTCTGATGAAACAGCATTTTTCAACTGGGGGGGGGGGGTGGAGTTTCAGCAAAAATATCACAGCCATTCCAGTATCAAAGGTTTATCTACATGGGACACTTGCACCAGAGTAAATTGTGGTGAGAGTTGAACCAAATTAAGGACATTTACATAGCTCCACATGCAAACACCATACCACTTTCCTTAAAAAGATATACCACAAGATATCTTGTCTCTATAAAGAGCTTTCTCTTAATTAACTAAAGATATTTTATTTTAAAAATGCTAAAGGAATCACAGAATTATAAAAATTAAACAGGTACCACAATTCAATCTGTTACTTATTTGGGGAGATTTTTCACAAAACCTGTGACATTCCTATTCTAAAATAACAATGGTTTTGTGCTTCAGTAGATTTTTTTAAAGACATTTAAATTGTGTTTCCAAAGCATATAGGTTTAACTGAATTTAGCTCTCATACATTAAGGAAAATTCTTTCCTTGAAATGTCATCCCAGACTGGACAGCAAAGTAGAGAAATACACAGTAATCAACATTTTTGAAAAGAAAAGGAAGTAAACTAATGTTTTTAAGTCTTTGAATCTACTGAAGAGGAAGAAAACATTTATCCTTCCTGAATGCAACAATTCATTAGGTAATTTTTCTCTGTAACTTTCTTTGCTAAATGTGCATTTGTGTGTTAGTTTACTTATGTGAAATTTGGAGTACGGTTGGGTCAACCACTGTCTGATCCAGCTGAGGCTTACTTGATGCCCTGAATATGGCAATTAGAGCAGTTAATAGAACAAAGCCTGATTCAGTTGTTCCATCTGACTGCTGGAATAAATAAAATGGCACATTGTCTCTGCCCACTTCAACGCATTTCCCCTCGAATTGTCCTCACCTTCCCCTTGTGGTTCTCTGCAAAATTTTCATTCCAGCTAAGCAGCAAAATTTTCCTTCCCATCTTCTGCAATACTGTTCAATGCCTTCTGCAGAATCCAGGGATTGCAACTGTACTTCACTAAACATCCCATAGGCATCCTGGACAAGGAGGCATAACCTGCAAAACATTCTTCTGTTACTGAATTGCTTTTGTTCATAACAAACTAGTTGGCAAATTTCTAAAAATTGTATTACTAGCCTCAGAACAGTACCTGCAATACTACAATAACTAGAGATTTCCTATTAAATAGTAAATACTGGTACTGGTATGAGTAAATAAAATCAACAGCATTACAGATTTTCTTATATACATTTGCAGGAAGCCCACAAATGAAATAGTGAAGCATGACTGCAACTGAGAATAAAAGACTTGCACTGGGGAGCCGATAAACTAACTGCAAAGCAATATGCAGTTGAGAAGAAAGAAGGCTGAGTTTTCCCTAACTTAAGGTGAATTCTGCAATGCAGACAGAGGAATGATGCAAATGCATACACGTATGTACGCATGTGTGCATACGTAGTATATATAATCATACAAATTCTGCTTAGAAGTAAACAAAGCAACATTTCACAAGTTATAATCACAGATGCTGAAACTGGTAAAATTAATAAATATTACATTTTCACTGAATTTAAAAGCGTTCTGAGGATTCAAAACCAGTTAGGTGTCACATTTTTCCCCTCCTTTTTTTAGAAACACCAACATGAAACTACAGATTAGTAAATTCAATTTTTGGTACGAAGAAGCCTTGAGGAACTATTTTAAGGAGGTAATTAAAGAACCTGCTAAACAAAACCATTTGATTAAAGCAATCTATGAGACCAAGGCTGGGAAGTATTGCTTAACCAACTTGCTGGCATTTCTAGAAGATATTACTGTCAAAGTAGATAAGGCAAAATCAGTGGATGTCATACATTTAGATAGTCAAAAATGCATTTCACAAGATTCTGCACCTGAGATGAGTAGCAATGATACCATGAGTCATGGAGCACTGGGGGAAGGAGGCTGCTGTCTACAGGATTAGTGTAACCCCCCCAGAAAGAAGCAGTTAAGCATGGAAACTTTTGGAAAGAGCGATAAGAATTACTTCTGAGGGTAGCACAAGCATCTTTGTTTCCGACTAAAGATTAGGAATGCGATAGGCAGCAGAATTCTGTTCATTTTAAAAGTGTCTGACAAAACTACCTCTTTCCTGAACAAGACAACTCGAACTGCTTTGGGAGCACATCATATAATGTATTAGATGCACCTCGAAAGCATCCATCAGTAGCTATTACTTCTTTATAATACACATTTAAAATGAAAGGAGCTCCTGCACCTCCCTGGAAGGAAACCATGCAGGAAAGCTTAGGAAGCCCATTAATCACAGTTTCCTTGTTCACTGCGAACTGTCCAACTTCAACCGGCTTAAAGCCTCAAGAGGGCCATATCCTGCACCAAATACAACCTCAAAGTCTTTCTGGCATTAGCAACTGCAAAGGCATCGGCTGAGAGCCTTCATATTTCACATTCTAGTGCTGGTTTTGAGGGACAGGGAGCAGCAGGACTGAACATAAATGAAGGCTACCATGTTTTCCCTGTATCTGTAGCGACGTGCAGGCTGGAAAGATATGTACTCTTAGCTCTGGGATAGGTGACATTCCCAGCCCAGAGAACCAGCGACTGTCCTAACAACACAAACCTGTGTCTTCAATAGCTTTAGCACTCCTTTTATTTCCTATATAAAACAATCAAGGAGATCCCTTGTGGATAAGTATCACAAGATCATCTCCAACTCAACAGAACAAAGAGTATGTCGTGTTACGAACATGACGGCCCAGAAGCAGAATAACTACAGTTGCCTGCCACTGTCTGTCTTAGGACCCTTCAGTCACTTAAAAACCTTTGTCAAGCTTTAACTGAGTGGACTGAAATTTCTCATTGTTTTGTTTGGAAAAACAGGGACAATATGCTCTGGACATTCCTGAAAACTAGACTAAGGGGAACAGGGAAAAAAAAGCAAACAGTTTTACTTATGTTAACAAAACATTCAGTGACTGTTCACTGTGAAAAATTAGGCCTTCATATTTTGATGCAAGAAAGGGCCAACTGAGTTTGTGTCACAAATGTCTTAACTGTGTTCAGCAGTCTCTTAACTGTGAACCAGTCACTGGAATTTTTCATATCTTTAGTGAGACATAATCAAATGCAAGCAAGTCTCAGACTAGCTGGCACCAGGCTCACATTAAGTCTTCTGGGACACGTTAATTGACCAAATAAAATTAACTTGGTTGGTGTTGAAGACATCAGTCACTAGAAGTACATGTCCCCAGTCCTTTTAAGCCAAGCAAAAAGCTGGCTGCTGTCAAATATGGAAGTCTCATATTAGAATTAATATGCAACTTCCATGTTTTCATCCCTTCATTGGGGCAACTTAAACAGGCTATGAAACTGATCTCACCAAGATAGCACTATAGCCACAAAGCACCTCCAGCTGTCATCTAACCAGCTCCTTGAAAATGAACTATGTAGAAGTAAATTCCAAATTGTGTGGAGAACTACTTATAGGCAAGAACATATTTTCCAGACTGGACTGGAAGTCTGAAGTTTCCACTTGAGCTGACTACTGTATGCAGCATGAACACTGCAGGTCATATGACAGGAGAATGGTCATCATGCAACCATGCCATTGTTTGGTATATAGAGGCAGAAGTGTACAATTTGAGGATTATACCACTAATAATCTCATTCATACTAGTAACGTGTTCATGATTACTAGCATAATGGAAAAACACAGAGCAGTAGAACCTCTTGCACCATGCTCCGAACACTTTTGCCCTATTAGGATCATGCATGTGAACAGACATCCGATATATTACATTCTCTCTAAGAGTATCCAAAGGTAGTCATAATTTCTCCAATATGCATTTAAAATGATATGAACATATCCACTCACCTGGAAGACAGAATTCCTCAATGAAACTTCAGACATACAATTTTAGACTGGAAGACAAGCAACATCCCAAACTAATTCCATGAATGGAACTTTATGAACAAATGTTCCCTGCTTCAACATTGTTTAACTAAAAGTTCAAATGAAAGAATGACAACTTGAAATATTCTTAATAGTGTTTGATCTGTCTCACACTAGTTAAATAGCTAATGCTATAGATACTTAGACACTTCAATGAGTGAAAACTGATTTTCCTGTTTAATGGCTTACAGTGACATCACGCGAAACATACACCAGAATTCAGCAATCTATTCAGAGGATTATTCTCATGTTCTCTGCAACGGCTTCTGTTTTTACAGATTTCACACATGCTGTTAGCATCACTGCCAATGCAGAGTGGCTTTCAGGGGCTCCTGATTCAAGGCCTTAACTTCTTCACCACTACCGCGTTTTCCTTAATTTCACTTTACTTTACTCCCAGAAAAGTGTATTTGTATTATTTTCTCACATTACAATGTTGTTCCCATATTGCAGCAAATGTTCTCGTAAATTAAGTTTTACCAGTAAGTTTAGTAGTGATTAAAGCAATAGATTGTCACACGATTTCTCTCTCCCCTTTGAAGCTAACTAACTACCCAGAGGAAAACTCACATCTAAGCATCTAAATTACAAGACATGCTGAAATTTCAAAAAAAAAAAAAAAAAAAAAAGGGGGGGGGGGGGAGGTATAAGGAGGTATTCCCCCTCCCATGGAATTCTGCATTTATTATTTGTATGTGCATCTATCGCAAAACATTCTTCTATAAAACATGGCATTTGTACTGAATAAGTTAATCAGCTAAAATCAACCTCCATTAATGGCTTGCCAGTAGGCATAATACTGTACTATTAGAAAAGAGAAGGGAAACATGACTGTTTTTATCTTTTTTTTATTATTATTTTTTTTTTTTTTTATCAGTGGTGTTTGTGGCAGGGAGGAAATAAGACCACCTTTCTGTGTTGGACAACAAGGTGTGCAGCCCTGCATAAGAACTGAATTTTAAAGATGCTTTTGGAAACAGAAATTTCTCATGCAAAGGAACAGAGAATTAATTTCAGGACAGAGGGGTGGTGTGAAAGCCAGGAGAGGAGTGCCTGTGGGAGATGCAGAGTAAGGAAAAGGTGAGGTATGACTCACTAGTAATAACAAAGGGGGCCAGGATAGAGAATGATAAGAAGTGAGGCAGAGATTAGCTTTTTTTTTTTTTTTTTTTTTTTTTTTTTTTTTTCTCCTTTTAAGTAATGACACAGTAAGTCTCATGCTAAAGCTTGGGAAGATTTTGTTAATTTGCTAATAGCCAGGAGCAAGGCTAGGGGGAGGGGGAAGGGGGGAAGATGAGGCTGATTACTCTGCATTATTTCTATGACTGTGCTGATATTTCGGACAAAATGTTTCCCAGTGGAAATCTGGAGAGGATTACAGGATTACACTGCCATGCCCTTCTCCTAGTTAGTCACTCCTTATGGGGAAAGAGTAAAACTTTCTTTTACTACTGCTTTTATGACACATGAAAAAATCATACATATCCACAGGCACCGCCTTGTCAGGCAGCTGACTTTCTGGAGAAGTAAGAATGAGAAATATCTTCAGTTTGTGCCTACGCCAACAGTCACTTTCCAGCTTCCTCAATGGCCAGTGGGAAGGAATAAGCAAAAGGCACACCTGGCCGAGGAAGAGATGGTGAATGCAGGGAAGCTTGTGGTGGCCTTTACTGCGTCTTGTGAAAACAAGCAGCAGAGATTTGTCTTTAAAAATCTTAACTAACAAACAATTGTTTTACCGTAGCAGAGGAGGACAACCATGTGGACCACCCCAGCTTTTACACATTCATAGTTAAGATATGCAGTACAGTGTATGCAAGACAGTGCAAGCAACGTAGAGGAGCAGACAAATGCAACCTCCTTCACAGTGCTCACAAGGGACTTCATTAGTTACTATTTCTTTGGAAGGGGAAGAAAAGGAAGAATCAGGGAAATGCCTGCAAACTAGTTGAATTGTATTAACTGTGATATTTGCTCCTTCTTTATCGGAACCATCCAAGAGGCAGCTGTTGCTCCTTTGTTTGGCAGAAGGACTTCTTATCTCCTTGAGGCGCGGTCCTAGCAGAGGCATAAAGCACACACACATACACACACACAAACAAAACTCCCCTCTCTCTCAATCACCAGAGGCACAACACTCTACCTACACAATTCCAATTCAGCAACTTGTCTGGTCAAGTCTCAAGGTGGAGCTGATTAATTCCTGCTAATATGGCTTAGATTCAAATTGTAACCTGCAGGACACCACCCTGCCAGGATTTAATGTATCCTTACATTGTGCAGTCCTTGCATTCACCATACTTGTATTACTGCTGGAAAATCAAAACTCAGGGCACACAAAGGGGCAACTATTTTTTTTTCTCTCTCCATAACATTGTAAGGATTTTCCTGTAAAAGGCACCATATTCACTGGCTCACAAATTGTTTCACATTTTCATTCTATATTTCATGCCATTTTCATGCCATTTGCTGTCAGGAAATACCCAGAAAAGCTCTACAGAGCTAAAATAACTATGGCTTGAATGATACAAATAAAAGATAACAATACAGTGCCACTGACTAACCCTTTTAATACTTTGGTCACCAAGTACACAGGTAGAGAGGAGGACAAGAGGACTACTGCTTCCATTTTATAGAAGGGGAACATCAGACTCAAAGCAGAGTCCTAATCACAACTCCCTCCAAGCAAGAGATTTCGAGCACCCAAGCTGCTGCTCTGGTTTGAAGTACCAAGACGATCAAAATGGTAATCATTTGCCTTGAGAACAGAAGGCTTAAAATCACATAAAAGTAGAGTTTATGATCACGTACATTTGTATTAGACAACTATGGGAGCACTCAAAAGGGAAGAGAAAAAGGGGAAGACAGTTCAAGAACGCTGGCCCTTGTAGAGGAAACAGAGTGCACAGTTAACACCAGATCTGCAAGTTCTCTCCAGCTAGAGCCAGTCTGTCTTTACAAAAATACTGGTGGAAGCTGCACATGTGACAGGAATATCACCAGGGAAATAAGCAAGTCTTATCTCAGCATCTGAAATAGAAAATATGTAAGAGAGGCCTCCCCAGTCTCAGGAAAAGAATCATTTTTTGCAGGCACTTCTTAACACATGCAATACAAAATATTTATATAACACATTTTGCAAATAACTCACTACAGTAACTATGCCAAATCCATAATTTTGCATTTTCCAAGTTGTTAATTACATTTTTATACCTATGTTAGAAATGAAAAAGAGAGCGGTTATAAAATAACCTTAGATTATTTTTATTCACTTCCTTGAATATTCAATTACTTCAACAAAAACTGGAAAATCAAATGCAACTTCCACAAGATCTTTCATCAGTCTCCCACTGATGATTGTTTTTTTCCATTTCTTCACTCAGGTTAATTCTTCCATCTACTATTTTCTGTCTATGACCTGAAGAAGTAATATTTACGTGGGAAACTGCTGTTGTGCACAGGAAGAGACCCATATGGGCCAAGCTTACTGGCCAGCATGTCTGCTTTTGAATGCAGAACATGCACGTAGTGACTGAAGCTCAGCAGAATTTTCATTTTTCTCACTCAAAATGTCAAACACTGACTGTCTGGTGGGAAGCAAATATAATTTCTAGGGAATGGGTGTAGCACAAAAACAGAGGACTTTGATACTGGCAATGAAATCAATGGCCTCAGCCTTGACTATATTTCTGTGCAAAACATTTTTTCTATGAAGCTTTCATATGGCACCAAATGAACTGTTTAAAATCCCCAACCCACACTGTCTCTAAGTGCACTTTCCAAACATTAAACTGCTGATGTGTATATTTTATTTGCATGCAAAATTTTCTCAAAAGTAAACAAACATTTAGAATGATAAAAGGACATTCCTGTTGTCCACTCAAACACCATATGGAGCCAAAGTTAAAATTTCAAACAGTTACAGAGCTGCTTTTGACGAATATTTTCACTATCTTCTGATTGCGTCAGATATCTTACATTCCTAAAGGAATATTAAATTTGTTCTATATTGATAGTTTTCACTGAAAATAATTATACCATATAAACAAAAATTTATAGTAATAGTTGGTCTGGGAGATACTGAAAGTTAAGGAAAGTAACTTCCTCCTAAGTACTGCTTAAAAACTTGGATAAGGTTCAGCCTCAACAAACCAGGAAGGCCTTCCTCCCCACAAATTACCCACATATCTTCCCCTCACCATGCTGAAACTGCATGTAATTTACGCTCGTTTTTCTAGGATACACTCCATTCAGTTTGTTACATAAATAGAAAAAGATTTTGGGTGGTAACAAAAAAACCCCAAGTACATTAGATCATCCCAGCTTGTTTTAGACTCACTATGCTGGTAGCAAGGATGCTGCTTGTGTTCTTCAGGCTCCTCAGTGCCCAGCACCACCACTTCAGCACAGAATCCCATTGCAATCACTTGCTTATTTCATTACACATTATAGAGAAAATAAGATTTTTCTGTACATCGTGATTTCCTAAGCAAGAGGAAAAACGTACATTTAAGAAATGCACAGACTCAGTTGAAAACTGCAAGTCTCTATTACAGATGATCTCCAATAGAAAAATCCTGTTACAAATATAATATGTAATTACCATCCAGCCACTTAGAGTACTTATCTATGAATCTGAGGAGGAGTTCTTTGTTTATTTTTATTACCTTAAGACTTTTTAATTACTGTTTTGGCATCCAAGAATTCCAACATCAGTGGGTGAAGTGCTGCCAAAAGATCTTCGCTTTGCAAGGTGCTCAGCACCATCCTTTCTAAGAAAATCAGCATTGAACTGCTGGTTCTGGCAACATTTCACGTCGTGTTTGTCGAGCTATGTTTTCTCTACGGCTCATCTGCTTATATATAAAAATCAGAAAAAAGCCCTATCTTCAAAGGGTGATCTAAAAACAATAGCTGAATAATATGGTGATAACTAGGACAGCTCAAAAAGTCTATTCTATATGCTGGATCCCATTTAAGTTGAGAGAGGAGGCTATATACATATATATAGTGGGTTTGCAGTAGCAACCTACTCCTGAGCTACAGGATTCAGAGAAGTCCGAACTCCTCCGTGGCAAACACTCGACAGAATTACAGCATCTGGAATGAAGCAAGAACACTGCAGCAGCAGTAGTGGTGTTGCTTATCTTTCAAGAACATATTATTTGTGGATTCACTAGATTTACTTCTAAACCACACAGTCTCTGAATGGGTTCCTAAAAGATTTTATTAAAACAAACAAACAAACATGAAATGAGCACTAAAAACTGCTCATTTTGGAAGGCACAGAACATCCTAAAACACATCGCTGACTGTGTAGCATTGCACCTGTGCTTCTTCAGTGAATCTGCAAGGTAAAGGAAATATTGTAATACTGAAGGATTTCTTAGGGAGCTGCTGTGCTCAGTGAGACATTCTGCTGCTTCAATGCCACATCATCCCACTCAAGTAGTAAAAAATAAAAAAAATAAATAAACAGCAGCAGACCAAAGCAGAAGCGAAAGCTTCCTGCGGATCCTTCTCCAGCAGAAAGGCAACCTTCTCTTCTTTTTTGGAGGGTTTGCCACTTCTGCCTTTCTCCCATGCTATTTTTTCCTCTTTACTGGCTGCACTTCGTAGGTGCGTTTCCAGCGGAGGGGAGGCAGCGGGCCCGGGCGTGCACGTAGCATGTTTACGAGAGTTCTGGTAGCGCTTCTCAGCAGCCCGTGGCGAGTTCTAGGAAACGGCCCCTGTTATTTCGCGGCGGGTCAGTGTCAGCTCGTGTCAGGCTGCAGCGCAGCGCCGCGCTCCAGCGCTGGCCGGCGGCCGCGCGGCGAGCGAGGCGGGCGGCCGGGCGCTGCGAGGGGGCGGGCGGCCTTCCCAGCCCTCTGCCAGCCGCCGCACGCCGCATCGTGATCAACACCGCGCTGGAAACCAGATACAACAGTACATTGTGTTCTTCTTCGGAAAAACAACCAGACTTCTGCTCACTTAAAGTAAACAGTTAATCCTGTTTATCTTTTTTTTTCCCTCCCTCCTTGATGAGTTGTTAACAGAACAATCTCTTCTGCAAAGCAAATGAGAGGTTTGTCCCTTAAATTCATAGTGATTTTCTCTTTCCTCTGAGGGGGGGAAAAATCCAATTCAATATGTAAACTTTCTACTATCGGCAAACAGTGTGGAATAACAATCTTTCTTGGCTTCAACTGACTTAACAAAGTGATGCCAAAACTGAATGAGACCTTTCCCTCACATATTTTATTCTGGAAAACTGAAGTCCCAAACAGAGTGCTCTGTTCATCTCATTTAACTATTCCTTTTCTGACAAGAAAAAGCAAAACTGGTTAAAAAAAAAAGAAAAAAGAACAAAATCAAAACTCTGGGATCTGTGGTGTCCTTGCAGCCCAATTAACCAGTGCATTGCATGTACAGATTAGCTAATGCAGCTCGGGGCTCCTCTCGGTTTTTTCTGTGCAAGGGGAAAAAAAGAGAAGTCAGAATCATGTATAATCGACTAAAAGTGAAGTGATAAACTATTATTCTCTTTTTCAAAGTGTATGCTCACTGTGCAAATTCCTGATGGCCCTGACTTTGCATATTAAGGATGATTAATTAGAAAGGCAGATGGAATTGATTATCTTGTTTTGCTGCAGTCGCCACATTCTACCTATTAACTACTTATTGCTGGGGAGTCCAACCAAGTCTACTAAAAGCTACAAGCTTTTCCAAAGGGAGTTCTAATTTTTAGCGCTAAGGAATTTAAACAGTACCGAAAGTCAATAATGAAAGTGTGCTTAACATTCCCAGTCAGTAAAAGTTTGTTGATATAGCTATTTATAATCATAAAAATATACGATTTGCAAAACTGAAGGAGCAGAAGGAAAATACTCTGTTTCCTTGTTTTATTTTTACCCATCTTGCAAGCTCAGAGTCTAAGATTCTGGGTTTTCTGTGCTACCAATGTCATCAAGTGTAAAAATGTAAAATCAGGTGTTGGTAGGTAACTAAAGGGGAGGCTCATTTGCAGACTAATTAAGTTAGAATATTTTACATGTTGAATTTTTATATTTTAAAAGCTTGTTTTCCCCCTTGAGATCTTAATTCATTTCGCATTTCTTTTTAAATCCTCGGCAGCAACTGCTGCATTAACTTGGCTCTCGTGATTTCTAAAGTGACCGAACGGAACAAAGCAGTCCTATTTCCCCTCCTAGAAATTGAACTCGTGAGGCAGCAATCAACATGCCAGGGCCAGATTCAAACCTAAAAAGCCATCGCACTGGCGCAGCATAGGGTTTATGCCCCCTAGTCCACCACTTAACCCACTGTGGCCTCCAGCCAGGACTGGAAGAGCGACTATGCGTCCGGTCAAGACTGGAAGAGCCAGTATTGGTAGGACACGATTGCTGTTGAACACGTCATCTTGCTCCATGGGCACTCTGTCATTTAACCTCCTCCATTCCAAAGCCGCGACCTGCGTAGATGAAGGAGTCGCTCTCTTAGGACTGCCGAGTTTGGCGCATCAAATTTCTCCCACATTGATACATGGTCCACAACGTTTCAAAGGACCTCACGCAGGTTAAGATGATACAGCCAGAAGCAGAGCAGTTATTAGCTGCAGCACGGTATGGGAGAGGCAAAGTACTGCAGTAAAGCTTCTCCCTCAGGAAGCTGAGGAGAATGTGATGGTGCCACGGTCTCTGCCTCTTGGAGAAACTCCTGCGCACAGGAGGAGAAGCAGTAAATCTAAGTAGTTTAGGTTGCAGACATAATCCACACACAAAGGAAGATTTCCCTTTGATTCTCCCCACATTTTGACCCCGTGTCGGGCAGCGACGGTCTCACACCCTATTTCAGGAGGGAATGTCTCAGCTGAAAGGAACGCGGACAAGAGATGAATCGATAGGAGATCATTGGGAGATGAAGCAACAGCAGGAGGAAAATGTAGAAGGTGAAGAAAACAAAGATCAGGAGGAAATATTCTGATATTACCTCTTTTCCACTGCCTTTCTCACACCTTGCTCTTCTCTGTATTTCTGGAGTTAAGAGATTAGGGGGAAGACATGCCTGTCTGTGGCAACTCTAGTATAATTCTACAAATGAAATACGAGCATTATTGACAGACAACATTCTTCCCAACAAGTTTGGAATTTTCAGATCAGAAGTTGCCGATCCAAAGAAAAAAATAAAAATAAAACTTCTGAAAGGACAGGGTAGATGTCTACAATTTTCCCACTTTGAAAATAAAAAGAAAAGATTTTGTTACACTTTACATGTTCCTACTTGAAATTTTCAAAACGAGAAATCCCATTTTTTCTGTTTAAGTTTATAAATTATTTTTGAAGAATCAGCAGGTTTGGGCCATTATCCAAAACTCACTCAAATAAACATCTTTCCCTAGATCTTAAAGTGCTTTATTTCATGCTGAAAAGCAGGCAGAGAAAACACATAAGCACACTGGCACTATTCCGCTACCTTGATCTCATTCAACCATGTATGCAAATTCTGTGTTCCTCTTTTAAACTATCTACACTTAATACCAAGCAAGAATCAAACACAAACAATGAAATAATTTTATAAACATCACATCTACAACTTCCCGTAATTTCAAGGGATCATTTCTTAGCAGGATCAGAACCTGCAGCATAGCACACAATAGATGGAAAAGAATGTTAAATACACCATATATTGATTGGGGGGTGGGGAGAGGGACTTTTTTTTTTTTTTTTTTTTTTTGTATTTAGCTGGATAATCTTAAGACATGCATAGAGAATCTCTCATTTCCTTCATCACTCTGGTTATCTTCTGATGCATCAAGAGACTTTAAATATTGTGTGTGCTAATGGAAAGTGTCCTAAAAGAAAAAACCTCTGCTAAAGCATCCTTAGCGCAATTATCCTATACAGATGATAGCCTTTATTTTATTTCTCATGCACATGGAACACTGTTTTATTTAAAGGTGTTAATAACATGGTCAGTGTTATAACACAGTTTACCATAAATCAGTGATTACACTGGATTTAAGATAACAACTCTAATCAAATACTGAACAACATGCATGGCATACGTGATTCTGATTTCCTTTCCTCCTACAAAAACAAAACAGCCTTTTAAGATATAATCTCTTGAAACATCAGTCAGGCATAGTCTCTGCTCATTATTTCAAATATTCAAGGCGGGGAGGTGAGGGGGGAAAGCATCACATCTAATCAAAACTACAGGAAGAGTTTAGAAAGACAAAAGATAATCATGTAAATTAGAACCGGATTAAATCCCTTAGTAAACCTATCTATTCATGCCAGAAGAGGTGATTTAATATTCTGTGGTTAAGATTCTGGTTTTGTGCCTTATCCAAAAGACTATCAACAACAGCACATTGTTCTCCTACCACCGCGCTGGTGTTTCTGACCCTGACTCGATTCAGCACTGAGTTGGAAGGGAGAGTAGCAGCTAAAGAAGCGCCACTTCCCTAGCATTTGGATTTTCCTTAGGCATCAGCCCTTCCAGGCCAGCAGGAGATACAACCTCACAGCCAAGATAACAAGACACCTTTTGTCTTTAAAAGTGCAGTTTCCTGTTGATAGTATTTCATATTGTTACATTTGTTGTCTCGCCCTCTGCTTCCCCTCACACAACCCCACTCTAATTGAGATTTGACTAGATTGAATTGATTAAGTGTTAGGGCAGTGACCACGTTTTCTACGGGCCGCAGCACATCTCACACACAGTAAAGCCCTGATCCTCACTGGAGGGTCCGGGAATTACTGCGTCACAAAACCAACCCGAACATTTGGCCTACAGGAATGAGCCATTTAAACACCAGTTGCTATTGCTTCTCCTTCTTAGTAAAAGGCAATAGGGCTAGCATGTTTGGTTTTGGCATACTGCCAGCATCTTAGCAGTTGAATTTTCCCTCTGAGGCTCTCCACCAAGTAGGATCTGTTTGTCAAGGGTCTCAAACCAGGCTACCGGACCCCTCCTTCAGCCTGACTTGATCCCCATACCCAGAACAAAACATTCAGGAATCACGATTTGAGGGTTGTTTCAAGAGTGTTCTCTCCTATGGGATAGGTAATAAAAGACAGGGAGAACCGCCACATTAAAATGAGGTTTTGCCGAAAATCCAGGCCACACATTTTAAGCATTATCTGTAGTCATGCGACACATTGCTCATGGAGTTATCTCCGCTGCCAGGTAGTGCTGGACTGTGGAAACGTTTTGAATCGTATGACACTATGTACTTACGTACCCCTAAATCAGAGCATCAGAAGAGCCTAAATTAAAAACTGAAGCATTCTAAAAGTAATCCAGATAAAGCCTCTGATCTGTATTCTTATGAACAGGAGACAAAATACCAGTATTTTTAATAAAATGTGCTATAAAGCCCAGATATGTTTCAAAAATCTTTGCTGACTTCCATCATAGCAAGAAGTATGAAAATATCAACAACGCAAAAATACAATAAGTAAAAACACAGTAAATTAATCCCACTTGGATAAATCTAAGCATTTTGTTTTACCAATTAAAAAATAAGTTAAAAAATCATAACTGAAATGGAATTTCTAAACAAGTGGTTCTAGAGTAGGAAAACTGTTGTACATTGTTTCAGAACATAGCATTTCAACAATTTCATAATTTTTCAATTGGTTGTGATGAGCTTTTCATAAGAACATTTTCATTTTTTATAAAATGATCTGACAGCAAATTGTTTCTTTGAAAACTTCTCAATGATTTTTCCTAGAAATATTTTTCAAATCTGTAATACAGTAAATATTATTACTTTTCAAGGCTATGGTTTGACAAAACTTTATTGTCCAACATAATAAAGAATAATTATCCAGTCTGCCTATAAGCAAAAGCAATGAACAGTAAAAGATGAAAACGTAATATATAAGCTACAACAAAACTGTGTGCACACAAATTTTAAGTTACAAAACTACACAAAATAGAAGGGAATTTCTGTGTTTACATCTTTTTTCTAGTTGTTAAAAATACCCTATTAAAGTTTAGGAAAAGTAGAAGCCTAGTGTAAAAAAGTCATTTTTAAATTTAGAGATCAAAAATAAAACAAAAGCCTGAGTTCCACAGAAAAATAAAGAAGCTGAGACTGCCTGCATTATGGCTTAATATAATTACGGCTGTGTTCCCAGGGAGCAACTGAGGTTGGTTCAAGGTCCTGACTCTGAAAAAAGATAGCACGACAACTGACTGCTGTATTCACATGTACCTGAAACGAAGCTCCCGGGTTGCAAGCACAGGCCAGTAACCTGCCCAAACGCCGCTGAGGACTTGGAGGCAGCTGGAGAAAGCTCTGCTTTTGGCAGCTGGTGGAAAAGCTCAGTGAGAGCAGAACTAAGCCAAGAGCCCCACTTCATCCCCTGCCTTTGCCTCACGTTATCTACACAGTCTGCCAGGCAGTGCTGACTCTGAAAAGGAACTGCATTTCCAGCAAAAAGGGGGAAAGATACTCAAGGGAATTTTCTTGGAGAAGAGCTGATAACTACAACCTGTACCCGACACCATTTAGGTGTGCAATTGTCACTAATTTTCATTCAAAAATGGCAACAGGTGTGAACTTTATTTCACTGTTCTTTTTTTAAAAACCAGTTGTAAATATGTTCTCTTAATTGCAGTCCCACAAAATATGAGAAAAATATTCCACACGCAGAACTAGATTTGGGAATGTTTTTATTTGTATGGAAGTCTATTTCACCATAAACCTGCCTTTCCTGACCAGAAGACATCCTTTAAGCACACAGCTAATTGTTACTATATATATTTAAATATATATATAACTTCATGCAGTGTTAAACCAAGCAGGTAATTGCAAAGGCCCAAAAAAGCATTTGTTTCAGGGGAACAGTCTCGTCTCAGCTTGATCTGATATGAAGAGCCAGAACACCCAAGGAAAAGCCTGGAAGTTGGAGATTGAAATGTAGCAGAACAAGACAGCGGGAGAGCTGGCCTTCTTTGGAAAAGCTAACGCTCTCCAGGTTGCCAGCCAAATCAACACTGCACATCCAGGGTGTGCAAAGAATTAAAATTTTTAAACTGCAAAGAGTTACTTAGAGCAGAGACAAAGATTTATGTTCTTGTACAGCAAGCAAACGTGATACTATCTGATTTCGAATTAGATACCAAAAGAGCATTTATTATACACTTGCTACTAAACTTGCTTAGTTTGGATTCATAACTCTCCCTTCTCCCATCCCTCTTTCCTCCTCCCCTGCAATTTGCCATACCTCATCTATTTTTCAGTGTCATATGTGCTGACCTTTTTGTACATTCTGACTCCAAATTTCAAAATTAGCTATCAAAGAAAGACTCCCACTATTCCTCATTTTTATGTTCTGCAGTGTAGACACTAGTTTTAATCCTATAGCTAGGGTGTTAATGTATTACAGTCCTTATAGAGACAGTATACCCTTTCTATGTCTTAATTATAATTTTTAATGATTATTAAGTTTTATAATAACTTTCAAGGGATGGGGACCCTGACACACCTACTTGATAAATACAGCTATACTAACAAACCAACGGAACTATCTAGTTAGCAAGATCTTTTTGTAGGAATCAATTACATTTCTCTATTGGGCAATAAAGTTTTCTAGCTAAAATACACTAGTTAACAAAAGATTATGGTGCAGCGGCCAGGAGAACCTGAGAGTGAATGAAAGTTATTCTCCTTTTACATGCAAGAATTATTAACAGAGTAACAGAAATCTTTACTCATCGATATGGATTGTCTTGTGATGCTGGTCAACTTCTTTAGCATTAGCGAACAAACCTTTGCTAAAGAGAAACACTGTCTGCAATTATTCCAACAGGAGGCTGTAGAAACAGCTTATCACTTTTAAAAAACTGGGCTACTTCAACACCTGGAGAGCTAGTACAGATGTTTGGAAGGACACATACTTGGAAAAGCACCGTCCTTATTACTTTTTCTACCTGTGGAACAATAATGACAATTCACCTACTTCAACAGGTTTAAAAACAAACAAGTAGAAGATACTGTTATAACTGTAAAATATTAGCTTCATGAACATTAAATACTGATCTTCTGCTGATTACACTGATTTTCTGGCTTCACTGACTCAGTTAACTACAGTTGCCAGAAAGATTGCCTAACTCCGACCACTGTGTAAGAGTTATGAAGTGGCTGAAACTTTGGGTTTATATAATGGAGAATGGCTGCATGATTTCAGCATTACAGTAAAGAGGGTGGACCCTGTGGATTTTAAGTTCTTTCTAGTTCTCTCACCTGCGAGTTGACCTGACATGAGGTTGGAAAACAAATAAAGCATCAACTCTGGACAATGTTTCATTTGACCCATCCATTATATAAGAAAGACCAAACTGCACAATTTAGAATGAATAATTAATATTAAGTGTATTTACGTCAAAATTTCACAGATGTTTTTTACCTGTTTACTTCTCTTCATCCAGCAACAATAAATTCTGCCAAAGTATTAAAGTCTCTTCAAATACCTAAAATAAAGCCTGCTAGAAATCTTTTGGCTCATATTTAAAGTATCTGGTCTTTTAATATTTCCAGCAATGCATACTTTGGGAAAAATTTAGATGTAAATTATGGCTTATAACAATTATACAGTGGACTATTGCTAATTTCTCCAGAACTCGTCACAACAAGCTCCATGCTTTCCTTGTTTTGTATGTTGGAATACAGGTAAAGAGATGGTTTAACTACAGAAATATATAAATAAGATAAAGTACTATGCATTTATACAACACAAAAACAACTTAAAACCTTTGCACGGCTACTCACAAAGTGACTGTAGCAGAAAGCAAGAATACTATTCTTCAATACTGCAACAGCATTTCAACATACAGCAAGAAACTTTCACACAGGCTTTGCACTTCACTAAGTTTCAGTCAGATATTTTCCAAAAATACAACAATACCAGCAAGCCAGGATTGCCTTTTCCTTGACTTTTCAAGTTCTTTCTATGACTACTGTAGAATCAAATCAAAATACAGTGATTTGTCATGAGGTCAATCTGCAGTATATGGGTAAGATTCAGAAGAGCACCATGTAAAAAGAAATAAAGATGTATACTATCCCTGTGACATAAGGCTGTACAAAGCTAAGTAAAACTGCCAAAGGAAACAAAAATCAGAATTTGCAAAGCTCAGGGTTAGAATACTTGGTCTGTGTAGAGGCAGACATACAACTTGGTTTGTAAAATCTGTGTGATACTGAGAGTGATTCTGGGTTGAAACTTAACATAGGAAATCTTAGGACACAGCAAATTTATTTACATTGTTTTTAAATTTCTAGCTGAGTAATGAAAGAAATATTAACGTCTCCACCTACACTTCCCCACAAACTAAACTTTTTAATGACCAGATTCAGTCAGAAAAACTTTCGACTTCTCATAACATGCATTTGAATGTTCTGTAGATTTCAAGATTATTTTTGCTTTCTCTAACAGAATTTTTCTCAACTACAAGTAACGTGAAATCACGTCCACTGAGGCATTTTTATGTGAAATTACAGAATTACATGTTCTGCAAGAGCAGTAAGATTTTAAACTAAACATTTTTTCCCATACACACATGTAAGATATACAGATACATAGATAGATGGACATCTGTATCAAACCTGGAGACTATAAAAGTTCTGTTTGTTGGGCCATATCAACATTTAGTATCCACAGACTCTAACTTCAGAGACTGTAGTTTCATATTATGAAGAGTTGAGTGGAGATACCCAATGAAGACATTTCAGCCCTGCACTATTCGTTCTCACTCCTAAGCTGTAGCACACAGTCCCCACTCCTCCCTCATAACTGTGCCTGCAAAACAGGTTGAGGCAGCACTACAAATCAGATCAGGAACCGATCCAGCTTTAACAAATAAATCTCAGAAGAAAGAATAAAAATATATTCTTTTTCCTTTTTACCCTTTTTATCAGTTTGCAGACTTAGTGCACAGCACCCCAAGCAGCTCTTGCAGCACAACTGAAGGGGCACCTTGGCACGAAGTAGCGGCAAGATATCTCACCAAGGTGCAGAGGGGAGGAGGCAGAAGTAGAGAGAGAATAATTTACACCAGTTTAGAGAGGGAGGGAACAATTTATCACAGACTTCTGTAACAAGAGATCACAATTTCAGATATATCCAGATGAAGCAGAAAAACAAATCGGCCTTCTTCCGAAAGCTCCATTGCTACGCTCCTGCCTCAAGTGTTTGTCCTCTAGTTTGGTTTTGATACATTGGTTGAATCCCCTCACCTTGCAGAAACAATCTTTATACAAAATATTGATACAGATGATAGCATATGATATAATGTTAAAAACAGTATCACATTTTAATTGTATAGCTGCAGGAGGAACAGATCAATTTAAAAATAAAAGCTACGTGAAAGCAATAGAATAAATGCTTCAAAAACACAGCAAATCATTCTAAAGCAAGACATGTTAAAAGCCCTGCAAAACCTTCAGATCTTTTCATGTTTTAAAGTCCATTTAGTCTTCTCAGAATACCTACATACATTTACACCATGCAAAAAAACCCCCACACAAACATAATCTAATATCCCCTATTTCAAGAAGTTTACTAACACTGAATATTTAAAACAGAATCTTCAAAAGTAAAGACCAGGCTTTCATTCTCAAATTTTAATTTGTCTTCAACTGTCAGCCACAATTTCTGGCTCATTTTGCTTCTGATGCGTATTCCGGATAGTTTACTGAATTTGCTCAACTTTTCTATAATTTAAAATATGGATATTATTTAATGATCTGCTTTACAGACTTTCTATCTTACTGAGAGATCAATTTTAGCAAAGTTCTGTTTAGAAAAACTTGTAGTGATATCTGCAACTGTTGATGTATGCAAGAGTGACAAAATATTGTATTCAACTAAACAGATTAACTTTAGCATTTCCTTTTGTCAGACTGAGACAGATCAGCTGGTAAATGAGGCAGTTGCACACACAATTTCCACTAGTTTATCACTTTGTACTTGTCAGAAGTAGGGACAGCTAGAGGGGTTTTTTTGTTTTTTAATTTTCATAATAAGCAAAATCCTACCCATTTGAACAAGTACCTTCTACATTTTACAGTAGGAAATTAGTGACAAAATCAGTAACATCTTTATTGCTGATTTAAAGGAAAACAAAAAAAGAAAACAAATCATGTTTGCTGTTTTTAAAGAACTAAATGGACATAAATTGTCAGACTCTGGGTCATCACTAAGCACAGGCCAAAGCATTGGCACGAACGACTGTGTTGTGAAGCCTACAAGCTTTATTTGGTTTTTAGTTCACATTCCTGTAGAGTGAGACATTCTTAATTCGGGAGAGCTACGGGTAAACATTTATGGGAAAAATTATTAAATATTTCCTTTCACAAAGGTAGTAGGCAAAACAAAAACAAAAGCAAAACCCCAACTCTATGCCAAGGTGGTCTTTAACCAATGAAATGCACCAAGACAGATGAGGTATTTACCCTTGTTTCTGCTCAAAGCTCAAGGCTTTTTTTATTATTGGGAACTAATCTTCCCTCCACCCTTTGTCCAGCACCAACTCATACTACACTTGTTTATTTTCCAGCAGGGCAGCATTATCCATACAGAAATCCGCATACTGAAAGGACTGCTCCATCATATGGAGATAACAGCAATTATCTGGGTTTTCTGCACATTTGCACTCTGATTTAACATTACAGAGGAAGGGAAAACACTTACAAGGGTAGTAACACTTACTACAACACCCGATGTAACATGTAACTACTGGTCACTTCCCAAACCTCTCTCTGAACTCCAGTAGCCTTTGAGAGCTGTTTGTTGCAATTCAGTTTATGATGCGATGTTTTAAAGGTTGTAATCCACAAGCTTAAAGGACACTTGAAAAATGAAGCCTATCCAAAAATTTTCTCTCTAAATATGAAATATCTTACGGTCTACAGAAGACTTCAGAATTCTAAACAAGCCGGATTCACAGTTTATTTACCCGGTGAAAGAAGTCACTCTGCAGGTTGGTCTAACACAGAAGACGACAACATGCACGACTAAAGAAAGGCAGATCTCAGGTTCTGCTCCTGGCTATAGCCCTCGGCGCTACAGCTTGCTCATCTGTCTGAGTTAAGTTTGAGAAATCTGCAGCAACACCTAAGAATATATCTCAGTTGTGTTTTGATCACTATGTACAGAGAGCAGAATCTTACTCTAACTTCACAAGCAGGAACATGTTGGCCTGACTGAAGATCAGGGATATCCAAACTTTGCTCCTCCTTGACCAAAATAACATGCATACATTCTCTACAGAAGATTCAAACGTACGCACACTCACACAAAATATTCCCACTCTGCTTTAAATTGTATGTGATTTTTAATCTTTAATAAAGGAGAAAAATCATCTCATTGCCCCTGCATCTAAAAAATAATGGATACCAAATGATTCCTGATCTACAGGAGACTGAATGTCATGTCCTGCTTTCCTGCTTCTCTGGGCAGGTAGATGGATTGCATTTTTCCTAATTCCTGGCTTTGATATTATTATTCTGTTTTTAAACCTGCACCATTTATGTCTGCTAGCTTCAATAAATGTAGGATGAGACTTCTATTAAACAGACCTATTTCAAACATGTAGCTAAACCAGGAGCAATTCCTGAACATAGAGCCCATGGGTACACCAAAGGTATTGCCTTCCTTAATGGCAAATAATTTCCAATGACTCTCTTCTCCAGCTCCTTTCAAGGGTTTTCCTCTCCCACTCTGTTCTCTATTTACTTGTTAAGACTGAAAATACTCATGAAAAATGTTACAGTATTCAATTTAAGTAAATCAGAAGAGTTTGCACTAGACGAGTAGATCTCCAAGAGCAACCTGGTAGTTCCTTCCTGTCAGGCAACAAAGATTAGGCAGCTTTTCAGAATTTTATCATGATTGTGGTAGGGCCAAGGTTTTACTAGTACTCTTGATATCTGATGCGGTTTCCTATAATCTCCCCAATGTAGCTCAAAAAAAGTAATTCCAGAGCAGTCAGTATAGAGAAACTGGGCACACATTTTCCTGAAATGCTTGACATACATCTAGAGGATTCTTTTTATGACACTGTCATTATGGTGGGATACCAGAAAGCAAAAAAATAATAAAAATAAAATGAATTTTGCTTTTCAGATGACCTAGAGTCATGGACTGATATGCCAGAGACTTAACCTTCTAAAAGAGAATAAATAGATTGCCCAATTATTTCACAACACTGTGTGCCAGCACAACCAACTATAAAGATGTCATATGGCTTGGCATTTGAGTAGAGCACAAAATAATTCAAAAACTGAGCAGACAGAAGGAAAGAAAAGTACTTTCTCCTAGGAACAGAACTATGCTAAATGGCTGATCCTCCCGAGAAAGCTTGAAGTACCATTCTTGTTTGACCACTCTGCTAGTCAGAATTGGGAGTATTAATTAGATGATACGTATCTAATGCTTCGAAGATGACTAAAGTAACACAAAGATGGTATGCGACTCTAAATGTTAATTACATTTGTGCAAAAATTTTGGTGCAATAATTACAGCTTCTTACAGATGAATGATAAACTGATGCGTTCCAGTTCACTTTACTGGTGATTTCAGAATTTGGTTAACTGTGCATAGGATAAATGTAATTAAAATATAGCCAAAATGAGGCATTTTAAAAATCACTCTAACAAAAAATCTAGATATTATGACATGGTGAAACAGATATTCCTACCTGATTGCTGCACCTTTTAAAATTATTTATACGGAGTCTTTTGTTCCACAGTATTGGGAATGTCATGTAACTCATAAATAATAATCTGAACCAGAACATACTATACTTAGAAACTCCTTATTTAAATGTGAAATGACTAAATTACTTCAAGTATTTGCACAGCATCTTCTTCCCTAACCTCTCTTTTAAAATAGCCAACCTTAGACTATACTCATGCCAGGGAACAAGCTAATGGCAAGCTGAATTTTTTCTTCACCTGATTGAAAGATTCACCAGGCAGTTTTAAATACTATTAGAAATGTTTACTATTATTATCATTATGCTATTTTAAAGCAATTATCTTCATGGTGGAAAAAATGAATTCCAATGACTTTTTAAAGTATGTGCTTGATGCTATTACCTGATTTTTATACTTTGTCACTTTATCAGCAATGTCAAAGATTGTTAGTAGAATTACAAGAGTAGATGAAGAATGTGCAAAGACCCTGACAATGCAATCAAGATTTAAATAACCCCATGTGATGAAGGTTTTTTTATTTTTTTAGTAAGGGTAAATATTGCTCAGTCTTCACATAGGAGTCACTCCATCTTTTTTTCCTCTTTCCATGTAACACATATATAAGCTTAAAAATATTCTTTTAATCAAAACGGTTTCTTCAGTTACTCACAGAAAATGGCTGGTTGTCACAGTTGGCCAGTGGTTTGCATCAACTTAATAACATGGAGAGACATGTTTTTAAAGTAGGGAAATCCCAGAAACCCACAAATACGAGCAATAGTGGTGCAAACAACCCCTGCACAAGTAGATGAGGGGACAAAAAAGAAGCAAGGTCAAATCTGGGTCAGTGCACCAAGAAAGACTACTAAATTAGAGTTTGAAGTATTCCTTGACAAGTAAAGCAAAACTTGCCAACATCCAGTAGCCCATATTAAAAAAAAAATAATAATAATAAATGGTTGTTCTCAACCAAAGCCACACTTGCTTAAACATACAGTTTCTCCTATCCTCCCCTATTGTCAAGTCAGAATTGATGATTATCTGATGAATAAATTGTTACCCAACTATGACTTAACCCAATCCCCATCAATCAATCTTTGGCACACCTTTCAAACCACAATAAAAATGAATGTTCACCTCCTCCTTTTCCCGTATCTCCTACCTCCCCTCCTCCCTTTTCCACTCCCCCTAGATTAACACATTCCGAGATTTACTTTCTTTTTTCAGATCCAAAAACTAGGGAATCCTCTACACTTTTTCTACATGGGACAAAGAGGAGATGCTGGCCCAAGTCTACACTCTTCACAGACTGTTCTGCTCCCACCTTCAGGAAAGGTGAAATTGACTGCTATGTATTTCAGTTCTAGTAGACCTCCTCCTTAAAAAGTGGTCCCACATTGCTCAATGTCCCTTGACTCTCCTTTAGACTCCTTCAATGCTAGTCTTTCAGTTTCTCAGCTCCTTTCAGAGGAGCAGCTCCTCAACCCAGCTTGGTTCATTTGTTCAGACAAAACTTCTATTCACCTTGAACGAACAAACTGCTTTTAACACAATATGGTCAAAAGAAAAACAGATTCCCGAATTAAATTCTAATCACAAAAATATGCTGCTCCACATGCTTTATAAATAGTATATATCGTATGCCATAAGCTAACATGTTTCATATATAGTGTTCACATTGTTATGCTCCCCATAATCTATTTGGAATACCACACTATACAGCATGCAAAAAGATAAGATCATTAATGTAAGCAAAATATGACCTTAGATGTGTGTAAATCTCTTGTTTATATGAAAGAGAAATAGCTATGAGCAACAGTACTTGTATGTGTAATTATTTATTTTACATGCCACATCAATTTTGCAAACAAATACTATTTAGCAACATGCATCTTTTTTTCTTGTATAATACTGAACTGTAGAGAGAGAAAGATAAAATTTTAAAGTTTCATGGATTATACCGATTATACGATGACACTGATTATCAGATAATCATTATAGTGACTGCAATCTAACTGGTACAGAAATCTCAAGTTTGTGCTGTGAGAACAAAACTATGGCTGACAAAACAGCAGAAAATGGAAAGAGCAACTCAATCCTAAAATCAGAACTGCAACAAGCTATGCTGCTCTGGGAGAAAACATGAGTCTAGAAAGAATAAATACACAGCTTGTAAGTATCATACATACATATGTACACACACATACACACACACACACATTTTCACAACCCTTTGTGTTAGTTTTCTTTTAATTTACTAGGCAAATAAAAATAAAACTTACTAAACTCTCTTGCATTAGGAAACTGAAAGTGGCAATGTTGAGTGCTCTGAAATCAACAGATGCCACATTTAAATTTTTTAGTATATCCTTAAATTCTGCCCTGTAGGAAATATGGTATTACCTCCCTTTTGAATACTTTCTTTTGTGCCTGTGTTTCTTAACATATTGTTAAAGAATATATATATGTAATTAGCAAGGTTTACAGTTTGACCACAGTCTGCTACTATTTGAATTAGGGGACGTTTGAGTTCCACTAGCAGTTAAGAGTAGAAAGCTTTCAGCCTTGGGTCTGAATATAGCAGAGTAGACCAAGTAACTCAGTCTCACCCAAATCTCTTCTGGTTTACACATTCGTGAAGCATGATGTGATGTCCCTATAGAGGGAACCGGATCAACTGAATTTGGAGGATAGTCTGGGAATAGCTTCACTGTAGGTCTCTGTCTTCTATCTTAAAATATTTCCTGCCCCGGGTGGCACAAACCTCTTGGGCTGAAGGAGGCAAGTTTACCTCCTATCCTTCTCCCCCTTATCCCTTATCCCAACCCCCAAAAGTTTCCATGGTAGAACCTACTATAGTTGCTGCCAAAGAAAACAAGGCATTTTCCTACCTTGAGGGCATTCCCCTTTGAACATGAAAAGTCTATAGCAAACAATGGGGTTGAAACAGTTTTGCAAATAAAAGGTCACAGTAATTTTTCATGATGGAAAATATCAGCCTTCCTATAGGCAGAACTTGCTTCCAGCTCATGAACATTACACATGCCTGCAAATGTACTTTGTTTAGAGCTGAACTAGTCTTCGCTGAGATATTGCATGGTCCCAGTGAAGTAACTCTAACTCATCCTCCCTCTAGCTCTTTTGTAATCACCTTAATTATCAGGTCTTAAAAATAATAGATTTTTAGTTCTTTGGGAAGGGAACACTTGCATGCAGTAAGAAGCCAAGCAAACTTCAGGGTGTTCTGAAGTAGCAGTTCTCAAATCAAGCAGCACATGAAGTGGGGGAAAGGAGAAAGGGCATGTGCTCCTAGAGAGCCTCAGGGAGAGTAGCAGAGCATGTGATAAGCTGTTGATGGAGCTGTGCTTAGTAGGCTTTAGTCAAGGGATGATTGAGCAATGCAGAGCCCTTGGCTGCCAGGAGCTGCTGAACCCATACCAGAGGCCTCCATGGAGAATTGGCAGGATGAGATTCAGCAACAGCAGGAGCCACATGGTTTCTGGGCTCCTATTCTCTGCGAGTGTGCAAGCCCAGCCCTCGAACCACAGCGTTGTCCCGTGGGGTCACACAGGACAGCTTTCCCTCACGGCCAGTCTGGCCACCTCATCCCAAGGGCACCCTCCTCCCTTCTACTCCCCAGCAGTATCCCTCTGTCTTCGACAAACACTCTTCAGTGGTCTCCCCTCTCTCTTGCCTCTCAGAAGTGGAGAGGTTGACAGGAATCTGTGATACAAAGTCTGAGTGCTGCTGCTATAAAATGGTGATGCCAACGATGAATTGAGAATTTATAGTCTCCGAACAAACAGTGAAATATGGAAAGTGACTTGAGACGCATCTAGTGGGAAAAATCCTGGAAAGCTACTGCTGTACAACTCTCCTACACTAACCTTTAGTGGGACTAAAAAGTCCTTCAAATGAGTATAACAAAGTAATTTTACCACAGAAAATTAAGACAATTTAAATACACAACCTAGATATTTCACATTCATTTCTGTGAGTTCACCACATATGTAAGCCTTTAGCAAGGACTGCAGCTATGATTCTCTTCATTTTTCCCAGCTCTGCATTTGAGCCTTGTTGGGGTGGAAGAAAGGAGCGGGGGATCTAATTCGAAGGCTCTAAATTCTCAGGGCAACTCATTATGTCAAAAACGAGAAGTCCCTTTATTTCATAAGAAAAATAGCTTGCTTTGGGTTTCTCTTTTGATCTCCCACTCTGCTACAGAACAGTTTAGCAGACACCAGCCAGAAGAGCTGGCAACTGAAAATGTATTTGAGCACTTGTGCATTAAAAGAATTAATCCCACTACACCTTTCACGTATCACCATCCTGTCAACTCCCATGGGAATCTACTCTGCAAAACTATCATTCTTATTTATCATGTGCAGCTTTTCCAAAGATTTCAGCACTTTTCCATACATTAATCCTTGATGTACTGTACTCAGTCCTGGAACACCCCTCCGTTCCCACCTTCCCCTTTCTCTTCCCCACCTAGAAAAGCCTGATCAGCCAAACTGCCCTTCGTAACAGGAAAAAAAAAAAAAAAAAAAAAAAAAAAAAAAGTGAGTCTGACTAATTGCAAGAACACACTCAAAACCACCAGAATTACTGCTGAAAAAGAAAACACGTGAGTTCCTAAATTTTAAATGCGAGTTCTTGAGAAAATGGAATTTGACTAGTAGAGGAAACTAGTAATTAAAGGTCACCGACAATTCAAAAAAAGTGTAATTCAGATTTTGTCAGAGTCATGGAAAACAGACTGTTCCCATTTGGTAACTTTCAGTGCTCAACCTGAACTGACCAAATCCCATCTTGACAAGAAGTTTACAGACACCATGACTTACATTTTAGCAGACGCTATCAATTCAGCGTTCATCTGCAAACCAAACTCGGCTCAGTATATCCAAACAGAATTAAAAAGTAAAAAGTGTAACTGGCGATATAAACCATACGAATAATAAGGGGGGGGGGGTTGTTTCTGTTTTTTCTTTTCTGCCATAAAGTACACCTATTATCACAGAACAAAGGTCTAGAAATCTCAGTCAAGTTCACATCCCATCAGCCTAAAGACATGACATATGCACCAGTTTTCCTTGAAGTGCTCACATGCCTTAGCGCTAACATGGATTGAAACAGAGGAATAAAACAAATGCAGTATGTGTGTGGGGGGAGCAGAACAATAGGCCAGGTAAATTATCTACAGAGATCAACAGGTTAATTTATTCTGCTGCCTTTTATCTTTATTAATGCTGTAGGGTGTATGGATGGCTCTCCCAATCATGCTCAACAAGGTCTCTGATTCCAATATCTCATCAAAGCTCTTCCTTCTTCAGAGCCCACCAATCCCCTGCCACGGACACAGAGAGAGGCCCCCTTTCCTTCTGCACTCCCAGGTTCTCCTGTGTCCTCTGTGACTGCATGATCTTTTAGTCAAAAGGATGTCTTCCTTCACATCCATATCCCAAGACAGCTCTTATTCTTTAAAGCAAGTAACGTAATTATTTCTCAGAGCTGAAATATACTTGATGTCGATATGGAAAAAAGAGAGAGAGATTCTCTATTTTGCAAAGGGGCCAAGAGAAGGGAGTTTTCTATGGCAATTAGTCAGCATGAGCAATAAGGTATATGCAAACAGATTAGATAAAATAAATAGTTGTCAACCTAATACTGCCTGATGACAAAAAAGTCAGATTGCAGCTCTATCTCTCTCCTACATGACTCCTGACATGATATCCATGACTCCTACCTATCACGCGCTTTGTTTTTCATTAAGGATGTTAAGGACAGAACACACGAGATGATGATCATCCTCTGTCAGTCTGGCCATCAGTGAAATCTCTCCCCAGATTTGGTCAGAAAGATTTAGTAGGGTTGCAGGGCATAGTTTCATAGCATACAACACTATCACAGCATTCGAGAAATGGGAAAATCCGTGCCGTAACTAGGTGCCCAGCCAAAATTATTTTCATAATATTCTCAGGGTCAAGTATGTCTCCTTACCTCTAAACACAAGTTCTTTACATATTGAAAAAACTATTAAGGCCCTTAAAATTAAAGAGAAGAGACAACTGCCTCAGGGAAGGGATCAGTCAGTTAAGATTTGGCTGTGTTAAATTAGATACCACAGAAGCATGGACTTTGAGAAAACGCTAACAAGGTCTTTGACAAATATTCCAAGGAGAAATAAAGTGTTTGGAGAGAAGGAGGCTACACAGCCCTACAACACAGTATCTAACATACCAATCTATGTCTGCAAAATCCAGACCTAGTGGCACAGTGCTGATTGTCTCAGCCATCTTTGTGGGAAAACTCTGCTGGAGAAAACTGCTTTTCCTAATTCTCCATATTCCTCCACGTAAGTTCTTGCTCAGAGGATTTTATTTCCGATCACAATAGCATAAGGAACAAATGAAAAAGGACCCTGAATGGAAGAAAGTAAATTCAAAACAAGCCCAAGGACCAACATATGATGACACCATATAGGTCATTTCCATGTACATAGTAAAAACAGCTTATGGAGCACTTAGGAACATCGTGAATATGAACAAAAATGTTTTCTATCAGATCGCAATCAACAGAAATCTCCAATGTACTTAACAACTGGTGAAAAGCATTCCAGCAGAATTTTGCCGGTTTGCATTAGAAGGAAGAATGTGAGTACATCAAAGCTCTACTTTGCCTGAGTAAGCAAATGATTCTCCTGGCCTTCGTAAGACTAGCAAACTCAGAAATCGGAATGAAAGGAGTCTTGACTCACATGTGTGAAGGTAATATTGAGTCAAATCACTGCACATGTTCTGTAGGAAAATCTAGATATTGCTGATGTAAGTTTTCCACCTGTATCTCAAGGGTAGAGCTGTAGGCATGGAACACATGTAATTGATGAGCTGGGCTTCCCTGGTGTCACAGTACTTGCAAGAGCCTTGTCACATTCTTTTTCAAGTGGATCATGAAGGGTGGTGTTCCTAAACGGATGGGTGGAGAAAATTTATCTGAGCGGGAGACAGAACCGATTCAATTTTGGGAGATTTTTTTTGTCTTTTTAACAGACTATAGTCCGACTATGTGAGCTGACATTGGCATCTGGAGTTACTCAGCAGTTTCACGTACAGACACTGTCAGGCAGATGTAAATCAACAGCATTACAAAGCTTCTTATTTTGAATCATAAAGGTATAATTTTGACACGATGATGATTGATGTTATCAAAATTTTCATAAGAAGGCTAGGCAAACAAAAAGTTTCTACCCAGAACTTTCTGAATTCTGGACTTGGAAAGTTCATCACTAACAATCTGTAGGACTGTGACACAGGTAAAATGAATGGAAATTCATCCTATAAGACTGCTTCACAATGTTTTTCACAATAACCATCTGCTCTAGTCTCTGAAAAAAAAAACACGAAAACAAAAAAACAAGCAGAGGCAAGAGATGTGGGAAGAAGAGGAATAGCTACGATGATAGCTATGATGTTCTCTAATGCAAACTACCTTCCTCAGACGGATAAACTGGAGGGGGAGGCCAGTCCTGAAACTTTCAATACCAAAGTTTTAACTATTAAAATGAACAGATCAGCTGTGAAAAAGGAATATGCTTATTCCACATCATCTACAGAAATACAAAGCACAAGATAAGCAAAATTTCATACTTCTTCTTTAGGCACCTCCACTGTTGCCTGGAGGAACAGAGTTGTCAGAATTGTTTGGGGAACACTGACCGACCAGGAAACGAAGGTGTCACACTGACGCAAACACCAGAGACCATGGCGCTTGTCATAGCGAAGCTTGAAAACCAGCACTTCTTTTGTCTTCCTTGCACTCTGTTTTGCAGTTGCTTTAGTTATTTGTTAGTTATTTAGTTATATCTTCCACATGAAGAGCAAAGAAAAAAAAAAGGGGGCAAAAACAAAAAAAGCAAGGACTGTGGGGGGGGGTGACTGGAGAAGGAGAGCTGAGCCATCAGTTCCTCTGGGCCAAACCCTGCGGTCCAATTCACCCTCTGCTCCTGCCAGCTGCTTACATCATTCATAGCAAAGAGCTCAGCACTCCAAACTGGGGTGTTCAGGACTTGCAGGAATATTGCTTATTCCTGTCTCATCCTAAAACCTAAACACAAAATATTTCTTGTAGCTGCATAGTTGCAGAGCATTATTTAAAAATACTAGCTTTTTATCAAGCAATAAGCAATTTAGAGAGGCAAATTTATGATTTGCTATGCTAAAAGATTTTACATAAAATCCCCTCGACTCCTGGAAATTTTAGTTAATTAAAAAGGTGCATGCTGTTCTAATATATATTCTGTGGCAGCACGAACAGCCTTCGTGTAAACACACAGCCGTGAGTACCATGAGTAACAACTCTGTTTCCATCAGAAGCCCTTTATCCTGCGTAAGAGGTCTGCACGCTAATAGATGTCCTGGGCTAACGTTAACTAGCTACAGCTGGCTCCCAGCTATAAAAAGCATTAATGAAAACATAAACACTAACTTCTCCGCTTCCCTCAGCCTGTACGTCAGGGCTGCGCAAAGGCAGCGCTTTCCAAGCGCTCCGTGTGAATGAACCGGCTGCTCGGAACCAGCTCGCTCTGGTTCTCCAAAGTTTGTTTACTGAACAGCGTGTGCAGCGCCGCAGCGCGCGCGGGGGACGCGGGGGCGAGCGGCGTCACGTGGCCGCCCGGCTCGCCCAGCAGATCCTCCCGCAGCCCCGAGCCAGGGCCGCGCGGCGACGGCGCGCACAAAGGAAGGAAATATCTGTTAACCGGGGAACAGAGCCACGGGCATGAGAACGTCAGGCTGCGCCGAAGCTGGACGCGGTCTCATTCCTCCGATGCGTTACTATCAGGATATGCTTTGCTGTAATGGTGTTGGGAATTTTGTTGTAGTAAATAATGAATGCACCGATCAAAGACACTTTATACGTTCAGTTCTATGCACTCTCAAGTTTTAATACGCGATTTATATTTCTCTTGTGTCAAACATAAAACAATATTGCAGAAGATGCATTAGTCTCAAACTTAGCAAATACACACACACACACACACACACACACACATATACATATAAAAAAGGAAAAGACATCTATTTCTATTTAATGGAAAAGAAGGTGCATGTAACTCCAAGGTTACAGATTCAGACAAAAACATCAGGATACTGAAGTGCTTCCACTACTCAGCAGCTCAACCATGCTGAACACACAGAGTCTTGGTTATTCTTTGACTATCAGACTGTCTATATGCCATTTAAAAATAGTTAATTTTGTCCCGAAAACAGCTACTTTTTCACTGTCTGCTTCTGTTTACTTCAGCATGTGACCTCAGACAGAGAGAAGCCCTTCATGCCTACACAGGCTTGCAGACTGGGTACAGACTGGCTATTCATTCGCACCAAGATAATCGCAGTACTGGTCCTGTATTTCCTGATTTCTAAGAACTTTCACAAGCTGCTGGTGTTCAAACATTATCCTCCTCAAAGGAAAAAGTGGAGGCTTCTTTTAGAAGCACATAAAGCATATAACAGTACTACCTAGCCTCAGTTTTATTTTGCATCTCAAAATGCTTGACGTGGATCTTAAATTCAGCTGCTGAAATCCCGCCAATAAATAAGAATCATAGCTAACTTTTTCATTTTTAAAAAAGAAAATTATTTTATGTCTAAGGCTGAATAGGAAATTTTGGTCTTCACCTTAAAAGCTTAGAAACACTCAAAAGTACATTAAAAATTATTATTTCACAGCACCATGGTTCTTCATTGGTTCTTCATGGTTTTATCCAACACATAATTTTTAATTATCTTTGATTCACATTACCCAGATATCACTTGCAACCACACAAGTCACCTCCAAATCTAGCTTCCACAGATTAACTGAGACCAAACTAAAGTTAGAATAAAATCTATTTGTCTACATAGAAGTTATCTAAATCTAACATACAGATACAAGAAACGTGCTACCAGACATGGCACAACCTTTTACAAGCATTTAAAAATAAACTAGCTGATTGCACTTTGTTGATCTGCTCAAGTTACTACCTCCAAATCAGAGGTGGAACCTCTTTTTGCCTTGGCTTCTTCCCATTCTCTTCTCTGTTCATAATGTGATTTCCAACTCATTTGTTTCAAATCCACAACATTCAGTTTGGCTTAGCAGAGTTCCTTCCAGCTTACACTGTTTAAATGAAAGCAGTCTCAGAGTCACTGATTTTTCTGATTTTTGAGGCAACTACTTTAAATGCCTGTTTTCTCAGAATGTTACTGCTACAGTTCTCTCCCAAACCCCAGTAGTTTGATTACAGATGATAAGTCGGAAATACACAGAAGCATCAAAATATAGATGAGCTCCCATTTCAGGTATTCTTCAACATTTCTGAATAACCTAGGCTGCAAGAGTTTTTTGGCAGTTTAAGCTCTCATGCAAAGGAAATATGCACTTAGAATTTAATAGAAATAACAAAGAAATGGAAGTATTTTTGCAAAGATTAGGCACTGAATGTTTTTGTTAACAAGTTCTTCTGCTTCCTATTTATGTTATTTAATATGGTCAGTTAATTTATAGCTCTATATTGAAGATATGACATAAATTGTTGTTGCAATAGAATTAATTTCCTGGCACGTTTTTCATCACGTCAAATGGAATTTACAGATTTTGGCATTTGTTCAGAAGTAGAGGAAAATACATAATCCCATCATCATGGGACAAAGACAAAAACATCTGTAAATGTCGTGACTAGATCATATCTGAGTTCAACAATGGGGAAACCTGGTGCCTCAGACAGGTAATTCATAGCAGGAACTACTTGCTCAAGGGGAGTTAATGGACATACAGAAAGGTAAATCACACAAAATGGTATCTTACAGTTTTATGACTACTCTCATATTCCCCATATGATGACCTCAGCTCCATGCAGCATTTCCTTCTCTAACCACCTACGAGGCACTCCCTCACTTAGGACTCTAATTCCATGATCCCAACACCATCTCCTACCTCTCGAACACTGGGACTCCAGTACCTTCTCTTATCCCATCTCACCAGTACTGCCTTTCTTGCATTGCCCCTGTGAGCTCACTCAGAAACAGAAGTAAAAGTCTCCTTGTTGCTGGACATCCTGCAGCAGGCACTGTGCAAGGAATTGGGACCCCTTGCACAGTTGTGGAAGGGACTGTACCTCTTCCTCAGGGAGGCACTCATAAGTAAGCTCCCCTTGGTCTGGAACAGTTTCCTTAAAGCCATCTTCTCAGAAACGGGGATGCTATTGCACAGGAGAAAACAAGACGAGATCATGCAGTGGCAACGCAAGTTCCAAGAGCCAAACTGAAGCACAAACCCATGGAGACTGAAAACCCTGAACAGGCTCCATTACACGCTGCACTGGAGCTTACTCTTACTTAATATCTACGTTTGTGGGTACAAGGAAGACAAAGGATAACAACTGCCTGGGCAGAGGACACACCATAAAAACAGGGAGAAACTGCCTGCTGCCTTCATTTCCATTTTTGCCCTCTGTCACTGCTTTTGGTAGCAATGAATATCCTCACCATGAGTCGAGGTGGCTGCTTGTAGCTGCATAGATCAGTAAACAACTCTGAACTGCAGTAAGCAGCTGCACAGAGGTATTTATTGTTGGCTAGTGGTAACTGCTTAGGTGGACAGGACTGCCTGATGGCTCAGATTAGCACCTCCAGAAGGGCAGGGTCGGGAGCTGCTCCTGTGAGAACCTTCTCTATGCCTGGTGTACCTGGTACTAACAGCAAGTGAACCAGAGTCAGGAAACCACTGATACAGAGAAATAATTTTTAAAATACGTATATTAAATCATGTTACCATGCAATGTAAAATATTGAATGAAATTGGGCCCACACCACAAGCATGATCAAAAATTTGGCAATTTCACAACATCATTCATTGTCTATTTAAATGCGAAGCTTCCCTGAAATACATTTTGCTTTCAGTTCTAGCCTTACGTGCTTTTAAAACCAACCATTCAGAGAAGCTCACCTTGCAGCCAAACGTAGACCTCAGTATCTAAAGTATCTAAAGTATCTAAACTCAGTGAGTTGCAAAAACATTGTAAATATGTACCAGGCATAGGCAAATCATTTCCTTTTTTTCTTAATATAGGGCTAAAATTGCAAAAATAACTCTCTCTCTCTCTTAAACACCTTTCTGCTCAGGTTTTTACACTGTGAAGTCTAATACACAGTAAATTTATCTCAAGACTTTGTTCATAGCTTTTTTCATTTGAGGAGCATGTTCTTCTCCCTGCCCCGCAAAGACCTCTTAAGCAAAAGAGGGAGTTGGGGGATTAACTTAAACAAGCTTGATGGCTTCTGCATCTGTGTTGTGAATCCCTACCCAGTCTGACACTGCTGACTTTGGCTGGCTGAGAGAAATGGGACAAGAATAGCAGGTATTGCAACTAGTCAGGACTTGAGAGAGACTGGCATGTGAGCTTAAGATAAGTTCATTAAGTGTTACTAACATTTATAAGTTATATCCTAATATTAAACCACAATGCTTACAAAAAGACATAGTAACTAAGAGGGTCTCCTCTAAAGAGTTTTATTTTATTCTTTTTGTTCACTGAATCTTAATCTTTAATATTTTATAAAATGAAGTGCATACAAGATTAAGAGTCAGCTCTTCAAAGCCAAACAATACAAATCTCTATCCTTTTTTATATTTATTAGTGTGTGCACATCAGTTTTAAAACCACACAAGATGGACTCTAAGCCACACAAGATGGGCTTTGGTATAAAAGACTTCCTTCTTTCCCAAAGAGTAAGATTATGTTCATATCATCCTTCCAAGAAGTACTGATTTGTCATATCCAAATAGAAGCTTTTTAAAAGCTGATGAAAAGTTATTCCTAGCAATCTTCATTTTGGGAAACTTGCTATTGTAATTCAGTCTATACTGATGTTTCTTTGCACATCCACTGATCTATGCAGATACTAAGTGAGTGCTTACAGAGAGCATTTACCTGCCCAAGTTGCACAGAAATTACCTACAGTATTTGGGTAGTTCAGACTTCTCTCCCAACTGTTACCTCAATGTGTGTCCACATAAATATCTGTATTTATAACATTTACCAGTGCTCATGGCCCTCACCTTCAGTACCATAGTAGCAGGAAAACAAATTCCAGAGACACAATCTGGCTTTTATAAAAGTTTTGGAGAGCTGCTCCAGCATGATTTTAACACTCCCTCCAGGTCAAGACTGCAGTCATGCATTTAGTGAAAGGTAGGGGTGTAAAGCACACATGGAGGATTTCTGCTCTCAGTTCTGTCAGCCACATAACTTTCAGAGATACAAAAATTCAAGGGGAAGAAAGGTCAAAAACAAGGGAAAGATTCCATACTTTTTACGTAGGCCATCTTGGAATACTTCTTGACAAATAACAGGTGCTGGAAAATTACTATTCCTGGTTTCAACTAGACAATGTACAACAGTACATACCTTTATTGTAGCTCTAGGGCTGGAAAATTACCTTCTCAAATTGTTGCCTTTTGACTTCCTAAATTGGTTTCCACTATAGGATAACATACGGGTGACTGTATCACTGTCCCCCTTCCCCCTCATTTTTTATATTCTTTCCAAAATAATTTTTCAGTGGACAAACACATAAAATGGACAGCAGCAAGAAATGAGGTGTTCAGGTACAATAAGGTTTCTCCAGGTTACTAAAGCACTGTCTGCAATCAGATGTGGGAGGAGGAAAAAGGTACAGTTGCAAAATGAGCGGTAGTGAATGCAGAACTATGCATAATGATGCTTCCATAATATTTATCTCTCTACATTATTTACGTATCTCTGGGATTTCTCTATCATGGGAAACATACCAATCAGTAGACTTATTCCTTTTTCTTGACCAACAAAATAATCTTTAGAGGTCCATATTTGTAAACACATGGACACTTTATTGATCAGTTTAAGCACTTACGTTGACTATGGAGGAAATATAAGCTAGCAACCAGTAGCATCAGTGTACCTAGCTGTACACAAGGCATGCAAACAGTGTTGCCCATCATCTGACTGATTGATTTCTGTTCCTGCACATTTACTTTCCAAAGAGACCAAATCAGTGTCATGTTTGAGGTCTATCCTGGCTACCATCTTCATGGGACTCTTTTTCTGCATCAGCAACTTTACCACTGTCCTGACAAGTTTTAGGACAACAATCAATTAAAGAAAAAAATAAATTCTTTTTATTTAATTGTCTACTCCCAGCACAGGGTCTAAACTCAGTGGCATATGTGGGAGGGGCTTCCCCCCCCCATACCAAGTAGGTCAGATAACAGTTGCATTCACCTTGCCCTCGGACAGAATAAGATTATGTAAATATTTAGCACTGAAAAATAAACGGTAATGTCAAACTAACAAATTGTTATACTACAGTGGCACTGGAAGAAGCCAAAGTTCCACCCATCCATCTGCAGCATCAGCAGCAGGGAAACCAATTTTCAGGGCTATCTGGGCAACAACATAGGGAAACTTCGATGTTAAATATATAATACAGCTTAATGTCTCAGCTGGATAATGTGATTTCAAAGCTGTTTTTCCAAAAGCCATTTGTCTTTAGTCTCTGTTTTGGTGCCCCAGTTTGAGAATTACAGAAAGGGCAGGGTGGAGACAAAAGGGAATAATCCAAGTATCAGGGAGTCTTAACTGTGCTTAGAAAAAAAAAAAAAAGGAGGCTTCGAAGCAGAAACAGGTTACTAGACCTTGAACCACAGCTGCTAGGAGAACTATTAAAGCCACTCAAGTAGCAATTAGATGACTTTGCAAGAATATTAAAAGCACGTATTTTCACTTCTGAGGAGGATCTGAAAAGGGGAAATCAGAAAATATCTAGCTTATGGAGTACTCTCTACTGCACTTCAGTTACCTATTTCCTGTTTATTTCCCACTTGAAAAAGCACATCCAAGAAACATAAAGTAATTTTTTTAAAACTTACATTTATGACCACTCCATTTAAAATGTTTTGTTGAAAAACACAAAAAAAAAATGGAACGCTGTAAACAGATTTTAAGTCAGCCACAAAAAATATACAAACAGATGTTAGCATCTGTGAACATGGATCTTTGTGACAGTCCTTTCCAATGTGGACCTTTTTCAAAAAATAAAATCTCCACTGTTTTTTAAAAAAATATGCCTTACAAAATTTAAGCTGAGTTCAGCTTACCTCAAGTATGACTTACCAATATATTAGTGTACCTTCTTGAAATGCTAGTTGTAGCTCTTGACACTCAACTTTTACTTGTGAATGCTGCCAGACAGGTTGATGCATGGACTGCTTTTGCGTTAAGGTAAACAGCAGCCATTATTAGATGAAGAAAGAGAGGAAAAAGGAAGTACTATTTTGAATGAATCAGTTTTACAGGATTATTACTTGCCAATAAAACCATTTTACACAGAATTACATAGGCAGAGAGTACACAGAAATTTGCAACAACTTGCTAGAGCATAATCAATCCCAGCAACTGACTGTAATGTTTCTGTGGTCCTTTTCAAAAATAGAAATGCTACTTTCCCCACGCTTCCATTTCTTCCAGCCACTCAAACAAATGCTTGGCTGTTCTAAATATTTTTCCCCCCAAGGGTCCTGCTTGCATGGTAGCTGGCCTCTTTGTTTCTCTAAGATCTAGCAAATAAAAAACAAAATAGAGAGTAAAACCAAAAAAACTATTGGTGACTGCAGAATGGAGGCGTATTACTTTATTTTTTAAAGTAAATGTGTTGTCCTTCTTTTGATCTTGGTACAGAATACGATTGTGGGCTAGAGCGCTAACATTCAGGTGAGAAGTAGGTCAAAATAATATGCCAAGAGAAACGAATGGAAAATTTCTTTACTCACCCACAAAGATTTTAAAATGTGGATTCACTGCCATTGCTAGCATTGTTTTACTTTAGAATTGCTTAGCTTTTCCTCTTTAATAGACAACACCCTTTTCTGTCCAGCTTCCTAAACCAAATCTTTCGAGCCTTCTGAATGGTTTAACTGCCTAGTAGTCCTAAAAAATGTGCCTATTTTAGTTTCACCAACTACCACACAATGATCCCTCTCCTTTAAGGAATAAAACTGACCAACTCTGTTTTTTGCAGAACTCACGTGGCCCACTCAAAACAAACAGATACTGGCAATAGCAAAATCCAAATTATACACTGCTTTATCCCAGGAACACAAAGTACAAGGTCGACACAGTGAGTCAGACACCTCAATGCCAAAAGCTCCTCAGGTTGACAGGATTCTTTTTTGGATTTGTGTGTGTATAGATAAGGGTTCTTTCAAAAAGAGTCAAAATAATCAGTTTTAGACAAAAATGTGTTGTATCATTTGTAGAAGTTTCTCTGATCAGAAGGAAAAAGGCAGCAAAAAGTATGCCAGGAATGCTGGAAAGAGGCAGACAGTCATGGCAAGTCATACTTTCTTTTTTTGTTTGTTTTCCTCCTTGAAACTCCTTGAGCATGAGAAGTTCATTTGCGAGAACAGTCGATTACTGAGGGAAAAGGCAAATGATTTGACAATAACATGGGAAATGTGAGAATAATTTAAGTATGACAGAAGCTGGAGAACATTTTGATCTCTGTAATGGTTTTTCATCATCCTAAGAAAGTACACTTCAACTAAATAAACTTTAAAACATTAGACATAATTACTTGTCTATCCCTAAAGGCAGTATGCTATATATTTATCTTTATGAACAACAGAGGCTACATACAGGTAGGTATTACCTGATTTCTAGCACTTCACTCATTTTAGTTTTAAATAATTCAATTAATTAATTTCCGTAAAAGGAAAATCGAGGTTTCTCCCACAATTTGCCAGTCTCCTTCTAGAAACTAGATGCCCTGAACAAAACACATTACTTTCTCTGTTACATATTTGATTTCATGCCGCTTTCATTCTACTGTGTTTTTGTGCTTCCCTTGGCAACAACATCTAATTTAGTGTGGAATGATATAAAAAAAAGACATGCAACAAAATAGCCTGTCTAAAATACAAACAAATTAACTATTCATCTGCCTTGTAACTCATTAGAATCTTTTGTTTAACAAATCAATGGATTCTCTCACTCATCCTGTCTTCTGAAATACAAGTGTTGTTTTCACAGCAATTTTACTTTTAAAAAAGAAGTTTACCAAAAAAAAAAAAGTTTTGCTTTACAAAAGAATGATCAATCAGTTGGTTCAAAGGACTGCCAGAGGGTGTCAGACCTATTCATTCGCTATCAGGTGACAGACAGATATTTTTGATAGATGACAAAATCTCATATGGATGCTTATGAGCCATGAAAATGGCAGGTGATGAAGCAGTACTAGGTGTTTGCCACTCCTCAGTCTCTAGAAGAGGTGGTCCTTCTCTTCTTTTCAAAAGAGTAAGAGGGCTGATTTTTCTCCTCAGAGAACATGGCTCCAAACAATAGCCTGATAGCTGAGAAGGACAACATCTGAGCTCTTTTTCTGAGCTGGAACATCTATAAAATTAGAGGTACTTCCAAGATTTAACAACTGCACATGAGATTATCCAGCTACTGCATGTACTTAAAAGCAAAGGACCTTTTTAAAAAAAATTTATTTCTATTTCAAGTTTGATATAAGAAGTGCAATCTTCAGCTTTCTGTTAGCTTCACCTCATTCCTGCAAAGGGTGTGGACAGAGGCAGGCTAACTACCTGAAAACCTGTGATTGCAAGTTAAGTAGTATTCTTGGTTAAGACTTTAAAAGGAAACATGGAGAGGGTATTACCCTTTGAACTCAGCTAGAATTAAAGGAGTTAACATCAATTTGAATCAGACTGTCAGCTGGCCTGACTTTTGATCAATTGTAGAAAGAAAATCTATGCAGAGGAACATTGTTGTCAAAATTATTAGACTGATTAGATTTGGTGCTGATAAAGTACTTTTCTCTCATTTTTTATAATAGTTAGAAACAGCTAAACCAATATAAAGCAATGAGTTCACACAACAAAAGCTATCAATTACTCTTTAAAATTGATTTAACTTAATGCAAACTCCATATACATAAATGACCTTTTATAAAATAATGGATACTGTTATTAATTTTCTACAGGTGATCAACTACGCATTTGAGGAAAGAATAAGCCTCCTAAATGCTTGCGAAGGAAGATTACTGACTGATGACTACTGTAAATTATTCAGTGGCATAGAAGGCAGCAAGAGATGGGAGAATTCCAGCATTTCAAAAACTCAGGAAGAGGGACCTGTGAGCATGCTATTACTAGCAGCAGAGTGGTTTGGAGGAATTCAAATTCTCCAAACCTTTGAAGAATCCCTTCAAAGAGTATTGCAAATTATAGCTAGGGAATTCTCAATGCAACCCTTTAAACTGACTGCAATCTCCATTCAGGCCCTAAACTCTTCAGGAAAAGAGAATTTCCTAATACTCTGAAAAGCTGTACTCAGAACTCTGATAAAAGCTCTGCCACTGTAGCTTACTTCAATAAGCTTCCCAAGAGAAAACAAAATTGAGCGTATTTGCCTCATAATAGTCTAACAAGGCATGAACTGAAAGTTAGCACAAAACCTAAAGGAAGGAGATTCAGTAAATAGCCACAGTGATCTTAAAGCCAGAGTTGCCGAGAAAGACTCTGAAATCAGTCTTTGGCCTCAAACCTGCAGGAACATAAGGAAAAAAAGGAAAGGGTTCAACAGCTCAGTACTGGTCAGAAGGGAGAACTGTGTCTAGCATATCTGTTCTATTTTCATTTCTCCATCTCTGCATATACTCCCGTTTCAGAAGACAACTCTCTGAGTTACTTGCACAGAGTTACTTGCATATTGGAGGCTGAATTAGGTAAATGGGAAGTAAATGGGAATTGGTTGATGTAACAGTCTCTCAGAGACTCTCAAGTAATAGTAAACATCTACAATCATCAATGGTTTTATATTAACTTTCCTTTAATTCATTTTCAACCTTCTGTCATCTGTTGCTACAACACACTTACTGCAGGCAGAAAGACAAATCCTTCCCTTCTCCGAGCAGACAAACCATATTTCACAATAAACTGTTTTAAAAAATGCACCATCACCATCAAGAACCAGTACTTTGTGGAGTGTGCTTATCCCCTGCTGAAAGAGGACTAAGAACAGCAGTTCCACCCCCTCCTTGGGCTTCTCATATGTTACAACCTCACCAGCAAAATTCCCATGTATCTTTTTACTCACCTAACGTTTGGTTGGTCTGAATTCATGATGGATGTTGCATGAGTAGGCTTGTTTTCTTGAACCTGGCATCTGAAACCCTCTTTTGCAGGCAAACAGTACACCCTTTGGATAACCACTCGTACCTGCACTTCTCTCCATCCCACTGCTCCCTGACTTTCTACCATTTCAAGCAGAGAATCATTAACAGTACTGAGGGCTAAGGAGTGCAGTTTGGAATCACACTTGTTACGGATTTGTGTAGTCTCTGGAGCACAAGCAACCTGGTGAAGGAAAACCCATTAATAGAAACATTTCACGAGACTTTGAAATCACATAGTGCAAAAGAATAAAACTTCAACACAAAAAATGTTCACAAAAAGTACAAGTTTAGTTTCAAAATACTTACTACGTATAAACTAACTTACAGACTAATGGCCAGCATTTATTGTGGATTTTTAATTAACACTCAAGAAAGAGCTCAGCACACAGCTCTCTTGTGTGAAACTGGTGTCCTGGACTGAAATAACTCAATCCATGACAAATAAGGGTTACGCTAGGAGGAAAACAGAACTGGCATTAGCATTTATCATTTTTCTTCTTGAATTGAGTTTCCTTTTTACTTCTAAGATGGCCTGATTCTTCTTCTCCTAGAAAGGGGTATAATCTATCTTCAATGCTCCAGCTTTCAGATTAAGCTGCAAGTAAGAAGGGGTCTAGTTTTATAGGATAATAATTTAGTCTTCCAACTTAAAAGTTTCAATGTAAAAGAATCTCATGATTAATGAAAAGTAGAAAACCTTAATCTCTTTCTATTCTTTTTCTACTTCCAAAATAATTTCTATTAATAAAATCATGATACGACTTGCCTTAGTTTGAACAAGTAACTTCATTAATTTTCATTTTAAAAGAAGTTCTTTCTTTTAGTAAAATTGGTATCACATGTCTCCTTCCCAGCACAGTCAAATTTCCATTTCGACAGTGAAAGGTTGAATGCCAAGAAGAGTTTTTGGAGTTATAAAGACTTTGTCATAAACACTATGCACCAGTAGAGAAGAATATTTACAGTATTTAAAAGAAAATGCTGGTGCTTTGCTACCTCTTGTCCACAAAGTTGTTACAGTGAACTTGTCTCCTGAGTTTCAAATGAAGTGTTTTTGTTTGGTAGGAAATATGAATGAAACAGGTCAATTACACTGGTTTTGGCATACCAAAGCAGAAGCTGTTTAAAAGGTGCAGTGGTTGCTGAAATAAGATTAGGATTTGATTAACTTAACTTTTTCATTCCCAGGCCTAAAGGAAGAGTTAAATATAAGGCAAACAGAAAATGTTGGGACTCAAAATTGTTTATCAAACTCTTAGGCCATACTTCTCAAATGTTAAGAATGATTTTGGATGGTCAACATAAAACCTTTACAAGACCTTTAGTTTCAGAAAGTGCTGGCACAGAGTATCAGATCCCTTAAAATACCTCAGCTTGTACAACCACATTTAAAGACATGCACAGTCAATAGCAATTTTAATATAAACAAAACCACAATAGGGAAAAAAGAAACAAAGAAGGGCTCAAGTACCAACTGATACTTTAAAGAAAGGATAGGATTGATTAGGAAATGGGTAAAGAAATGTGAGTGGAAAGAGAGTATTTATTAAAACTAATAATTTGAGTCAGTTAATAGAAAATGGATTTTGTTTCAAATAAAACTTGGCTATTTAGCTGCAAAGAATAAGAGAAAAATCAATGAAAAACCAAGCTAGAATTACTATTTAGCACAGTAGTGAGACTTCAGCAAAGTAACTTCACAGCAGTTCAGCATCTGGATGGGCCAAAAGCCTCTGCTAAGAAAACATTATTTAAATAAACATCACATTATTCAGCTTTGGCTAAATGAAAAGGGAAACTGAACAGGTCAGTAATTCAGAATTTTTAGTATGATTTCCAAACATCTGTTCACCAACTTCTTACAAAGTGCTCAACTGCAAAAAAAAACCCACCTTACCTGATTTTCTGAAGATTCCTGTGGTAGATCATCTTCACTGTCATTTAATCTAAATGTCTGTGCCAAAGATATAATATTTTTTCTAATAAGCATCTTTGCAGGACCATGTGTCTTCTCTCTTGTCTCTAAGTGTTCACTAAGTAGCACCTTCTGACTGAAGTATGTATTCATGATAACAGGAACATCTGCATTTCGGAGCAGTAGTTTTTGCCTGCAAAAACAATATTTAATTGGCATCAAATGCATTACAAGTTATACTACAGTAAAACACTTTTTAAAAATATGCTTTGTGCTGTATATCTCCCCTCTTTGTTCTACAGTCCTAATTAAAACACCCGAAGGTGAGTTATCCAAAATGCAAATAAACTATCCCACAGATCTAGCCAGCTCAGATCAGTCTCATCAGCTCGGGCAAAGCCCTGTACAAGCTCAAGGGACAATTTAGGTCTGGAAGCAGGCTTAGTTGGCAAGGCCATGAACCTCAAGCGGCTTCCCATGAAGTCTGCTTGGTGTCCCAGTGTGGCCGTTCCCAGACAGGACCAGGTCCCTGAACCACAGTAGGAGTCACAATGGATTTTTAATTCTGTTTCCGTGCTCGCTTGGTTGGAGCTGGTCCGGCCTTGCAGAGCAGCACCCCTCTCTGCTCAACACTTCCCATGAGCCAGAGCATGCCAGCTTGCTCCTTACCACAGCCTCTGGAGAGCTGATCCTTCCTCTCTTTCTCCCATCTTTTTCTAAAAGTAAAATCTTACACTTTTCCTAAGATACACTGCATATTATTTTGCCTCATGATCTATTTCCTGTATGTTTGCTGCTGTTACAAACTTTCTCTCTAAGACGCAGTTTTGGTTTCTGGTGCCAAAGTAAATTCCCAAATAGCTTCACGTGCAGCAATTTCTTGCCTACCTGATTAAGGTAATGGTTGGAGAATCACTAAACACAGAATAAATTCTGTAAAGCATGTCTGGATTTTTTCACATTAGTATCACAATCATATATTTAGAAATACACTTTTCATACAGGATAGAAATCTAATGAAGTCAGTTAACCAAAACAACCTGCAATCTCATTTTCTAGAGATGATCAAAAGAAAAATAAAACCCACTTAGTGTGTTTATTACAGGCTGTGTTTTTCTACTATTAGATTTGTATCGTTTGGGAGTAAAACAAGGTCTCCTGCCTTGGCAGCAAAACTGAGCTGACCTGAGTTCAGAAGTAACCTCAGGACTTGAGTCTCCAGATTGCTAAACAGTCATATTATGGAAACCAAGTAAGTTTTCACAATTATGAAATTATTTGTTAGAATACAACCACACAAAGTAAAAATGAAAAATAAAAAATTATTTATTTCTGATCTTTACCAGACAAACATTGCAATATGGGCTTGCAACAAACTGTTTTACTCTGTACAGAGTGGATAGCTAAACAGAATTTAATGCATACATATTTTCAAAACAATAAGAACAGTTGCAACAAGCTATTAAATATAAACCCAGGTACTTTTTAATTAGAAAAGCAACATAAGAAAATGGGAAACAGTTTGCTGCCTTTCAGAAAAGAGTATACATTTTAAAATAACCTTGTAAATATAACTCATACACGTTACAAAAAAGATGTATTTCTATTTGTGACTATTCACAGAAATTATGATTTGAAAAAAATAATTTCACAGAAAATTAACAGCACAAAACTAAGCAGTGAACTTCATCACAGTGCCTTACTACCACTTTCTAAGTGAGCAGTTCTTCCTTTATGGACACTCGATCTCTTGACCCCAGGTAAATTTGGTAACAGAATGCCAATTAGGAAAAGTACGACGGTACCTCACAAGGCTACCAAATAGTTATTGGCTGATTATTTTCTGCATTATAAGATTAAATTCAGGAATCATCACCTTTTTTCCCTTCATTTTTTTTAAATGAGCTCTTCTCCCAGATTTCATGGGCTGTCCATCTTTTAGGCATTAAAAAAGTGGCTACTGAACCATATATTTCTGACCAGGATGGTTTCAAACCTATTAAAAATTTGTAATTCATTAAAAATGAACTTGTGCTAAAATAATCTTATTTTTATGTCAGCAAACCAAGACATCTCTGATCTTATAAGATTTTTATGTCTAAACTATCATTACTCCTTCACTTTGAAGAATAAAAATGTACATACAGCTTGCAATGAACCTCAGAACAGTTTGGGCTGTCTTTGCATACAGATATGCAATGAAAACGTTAGCACCTCCTTTCTTGAGACTTCTGCATTCAGACCCAAAGTAAACAGGAAATCTCTCTGAACACGAGTCTGCTACGTCACTAATGTCAAAGAATGTTTGCTTGATCTAAATCGTCGCATTCTCTATAAACACTGACGTTAATAGCAAATCGCTTTCAGGAACTCTGAGGTTTATGGTTTTATTTTTTATTTTTATTTTCCTGCTGCAGATATGTGCTCAGCTTTTCTTTCTTTTTTCTTTTCTCTCTTTTTTCTTTTTTTTAAAGCCAGGCAGGTTTTACTGATACCCAAATTACGTGTACCATGGTTTTGCTATGCCTATGCATTCCATGCCTCGATTACTTTTATAACCACCAAGAGCTTTCTCTGCTCAGTTTTACATGGGTAATATTTTAAATTAATGACTAATCAGCATTTCTGAAGAGGAAAGAATAAAGACAGATAAACACACTTTCAGAAGTCCTCTATTTCTTACCTGCAATATGAGTTCCCTAAGAACACTTCCCCTAATCGATCACTTTTTTTAGACCCTCATACCTGTCCACAGACTTAGTAGTCACTATTTTATTTAGTCAGTGGAATAATCAGAGTGATCTGCTTATTTTTTTCCTATTTTGCTTTCTCCCAATAGGAAATGAAAATAACCAACAATAAATAGAAACAGTAACCAAGTAAAATGAAAGAATGAAGAAGGAAGTTCATAATAAGCTCCTTTATTTTTATATAGGTGGATAGCTAAATGAAAATATTATATATACCTTCTCCCCAAAGAATGACAACTATAGTTATATCATTTTTTTTTTAAGTGAGAAAGCCAGCTAAATATGTTCCAAGTCTTGGAAACTAAGGAAAACAAAACAAAATATTTTTAAGAGAACATGTTCAACAGAAACTGCAACAAGCCACAAGAAACTGTAAATAGAGCAAACATACTTTAAAACTGATTAAAATATACACCAATTTAAATACAGTGAAAGGATCAAAGGAAAGCTACTTTTCTCTAAATAATTTCACTGTAGAAATGCTTTTTCTCAAAAATAATATAAAACAAAAATTGAATGAGATTAACACCCTATAATCAATAGACAGGAGCGCCTTGTTAAGTGCCTCTCCACAAAAGTGGAAAGCTTGTTCTCCGAGATACTGCTCTGAAGCTTTTCTTGATCATGCAACTAACAAGACCTAAGTCTCCGCAGACGGGCATAAGCCATTTTCAGCCCTGGTGTATCAGCACATATGAACTAATTGAACGAAAACTCTTTCCTTTGCTAGAAATTCTTCCTAATACTGCTCAGCTCAAACTAATTCTGAAGGACAGGCATTTTGATCATCATCATTACAGAAAACTCTGCGTTGCTGTTGTATAATGTTCATGAGCTCTTTACAACAAAAACAACTGAGGTAAGAAAAAACACATGCACCTAAATTCTTGTTGTTTACTTGGAAGATACAGAGCCAGACAAAGAAAGCTGAAACAGTTTTGTTTTTGTTTTTTTTTAAAAAACAGTTCCACATTCATTGCTGTCCTGAGCTGCAGGTATTGCCGTGTACCTGAGACACCAGTGCTGATCCCATAAGCTTTCCCAATCCATCTCGACTGCAGCTTCCCTAGAAGCAGAAGTAAGCCTACTTACTTTTTCACTTGAACACTGGTGGAATCAAGTGCACACAGAGCAAGCAAATATGGTTAACTGATGCAGTAAATGGGGGAAGGAGGAGTCCCCCTTGGGTCTTTCTGCATTGCTGTGTATTCTTTGTGTGTGTTGTGTTCATGGAACAGGGCCTCTTAACAAAATATTTTTCCCACTGCAAAGCAAAATGACTGTAAGGCGATTTAAAGACGGCTTTGAGGGATTTCTAGTACATTCCGCAGGAGTGCATAAACTTACCAAAGTGTTAAATAAGTATTGCCAAGACTTCCATGATCTCTCCTAATTTTCTTCTTTTCTAACTCCTTCACTGTATTTAAATGCTTACTTTCAAAGAACCAGAAGGAGATATCATGTTATTAATCAAATCATATAGAAACAATGGGAAGAAAATAAAGTTCACACACAGTCTTGTAAGAATTCCTCTCTCATTTTCTTCTTGCTCAGCAAAGTGTATTTAAACCTTGGACTAGCGATCCACTTCCTCGCTGACCGCCTTTAGAGGAAAGGTCAGTTATAATGACCTGCAGTAGAGATTGTGAACTTTTTACATTGCAGGACATTTTTTTTCCCCGTATTTACTTTCACAGACAAGCAACAATTGCTCTAACCGGTCACACGATGAAGTAATATGAGGCAATAATGTTATTTTTTTTCTTTTCCAGCAGCAGCTTCCCTCTCCTAGGACGTGGCATGCTTGTTCTCTTCCTCCCCCGTGACGAAAGGGCCACCCAGCCGAGCGGGAGCCGGGGTGCTCGCCTGCTTCTCTGCAAAACGTGGTCTCTCGTGGCGTGAGCTGCGAAACGCTACAAAAGCCTACAGCAAGGGACAGGCTAACGTAGTTGAGGTTTGAAATTGAGGCAGGGTCTTAATCCCGTTGTCAAAGAGCCGGCAGGTTCAGACTGTGGTTTGCCTCGTGCAGCCGCTGCGCTCGCTTGCTGCCCGCGCTCGCCGGCAGCGAGGAGTGCCGAATCTACGGCAGCAGTTAGCTAACAAACCACAGACTTCCGCCGAGTTGTGCTGACATCAAACAGCGGGGCTGGTTCATGAACTCACCATGACTTTGGAGCACTTTAAATTTGAGAATATTTTTTGTTTGCTTACTTGGGAGATTTTATTTGTTTTTATTTTTTTTGTTTGTTTTTAACAAAGTGCTGGGCTTTTTTTTGAAAAGGGCAGTGTATTAATGGAACACTTGGAACATTTTGGTTTCAGTGCATGTTGTAGGTTGTTACAAAACAGATTCATTTCAAGCCTCAAAACATTGCTTCCTGGTAAAGACTTGATATCATCAAATACAACAGCAGTTGTACATGCAGAGTAGGGGCATGTCCGTATCTAGCGCTGGTCCCCAGGAGCAGGAGGCCCCTTTCTCCCATGCATTCCCAAGGGCCACCCCTGACTTCCCAGAAATCATTTCTCTTGCCCAATAGTTGATTGGGAGCACTCACATTGCCCTTCCCTTGGGGTTGAGGGCCATTTGCACTATTTTACCTGTGAGAAATTATAAAATGTTCAAAAAATGCCTGAGCACTGCATGTTCAAAAAATGCCTGAGCACTGCAACTAAAAAAAAAAAAAAAAAAAAATTCCCAAATCCAGATAGATTACTGTCCACCCACCCCCCAAGGACTGTCTTCCCAATATCTACCCCAAATCAAAAAGCCAGCTTCTGCCACGTCTAGAGATTGCCCAAATACAGAATTTACTAGATAGCAAGAATCTCAACATGAGCAACATCCATGAGTGTCTTTATTCATCAATATGTGAGTAATTCCATTACTCACGTAAGCTTCCATCAGTGTCATTTACCATCACTTGAGTGAGCTGTGCAAATACTACCTATGCTTATGTGATAACAGCATCATAAACAAAATGCAAAATTTCTTCCTCTGCCCCACCTCAAAGGCAGAAAACAAAAATTCAACTGTTATTTCTCTCTGAAATTATCATATATAATGGGACACAGTTCCCAGGGTTGACTGTACTATTTTCTCCATGAAGAAATACTATTAACCATCTAGATCAAAGTCCAGAGTTACATATGCCAACTGTAAATTCTCAGCTGTGTCAGGTCTCCAAAGAAATGCAACTTCAGTACTTCAGAGTAGTAGATCAGCAGAGGCTATACAATTAAAAAGCTATTTGGTCTATGTTTAAAATGTGTAATTTTAGTGTATGATGCATTTTATTTGTGAATACATAGATAGTAATTATGCTTCCCTATGGGAAAAATATTTTATTAGAATGAATACAACATATAGAGAAAAGAATGTATACTAATGCAATGTATATATTGCTATATCCCAAACTGTTACTATTTGTTCCTCAACTTTAAGTAAAAAGTAAAATTAAAGGAAATCACTAAAACGTTACAAGTAATTAAAGCATATCTTCTTCATCGCAGCATAAGTTCTTTCTAAAAAATAATATTGTTCTTCTCAACAATATTATTCGTAAACCTAAGAAATCATTTCAGCAAGAAATTACACTACACAAAGCCAACATTTTTATCACTTTATCATTTTATTAATTTCAAAGTAATCTCATAAACTAACCACGGGCTTGCCATAGTGCTGCCTTTTGAAATATGACACCCTGCAACATGAAATAAGTTGTATGGAAATATTTATATTTAGAAAGAGCTCTGCTATAAAAAGCTTGTGGTTAACATCATGCACTATTACCTCACATAGCCAGTGCTCTCACCTCTGCAGTGAGGTAGTGCTTATCAAAAAGGATGTACCCATCTTCTCATGTAGGAAAGCACAGACATATCAAAGAAAGTCTCATCCAGCTCCACAAAATTGCTACAATACCAAGCCTTAACAAGGTTGGAAAATAGCGGAGTTCCTGCAAGCCTAGAGCTCTCCAGTCACTTCCTTCAGCTGTAGAGAAAGCACCAGAAATCTCTACAATTCTAGACAACAGCTCATCACAACAAAGCTTGTCCTTCAGCACCAGCAAACATAAAATCCCCTTACAGCCTGCACTTACGTACAGTCTGGCATGAAAACAATCTCTTGGGCTTACTAGGCTAATACTTTTCAGACAATTTACTAAAAATCTACTCCAACTGTGATACTGAGACTTTTTTAATACCTAGCACCCATGTCATGCAAAACAAGTTTTTTAAGATTTAAAGTTCTACTAGAAGTCTGTTTAAAAAAGTTGCACACAATAGACCATTAAACTAGAGAGATGTTTTGTGAAAAATCCAAAACAACCCCCCCAACACATACAGGATGAGGGTGTTACAAGTAAGTAGGGAGATATAAATATCACAGTTATCTTTTCATAATCGAGATGTTATGAAAGAATTCCAGTCTCTGTGTTCACCCTGTATAACAACTTCTGTCTGACTATCCACGAGCTCATTACTCAGAAGACTTATTCTGTGTGCTCCCAGTGCTAAACTGCACGTAGGGTTGGTTAAAGCTGGCTCAGTGAGGATGGCTGCAGCCAGCAGAAGTTCAGGGATATGTAGTAGGGATTCTGAGAGGCAAAAAAAAGGAAGTGAGTAAACTGCAAAAGTTACATCATATTAAAATTTATGGTGAATGTTAGACACAGCACAGAAATGGCCATATTGGTGTCAGGTCAAAGGTCCACCTATCCTGTATTTGGGCTTACAGCAACAAACAGCAGATGCTTCTGGAACACTTAAAAAATAAAAGCAAGTATATAGTGAAACTTCCCCGGAATACTCTACAATAATAACTTCTAATAACTTTCAGCTTCAGGACTTGCTGAGGCAGAAAAAATCTCTTTGTGGTTAATAGTCTTTGGTAGATTTTTCTTCCGTGAACTCATCAGTCTGCTTTTTGAACCCTTGTAAAACGTCTGGCATCCACAATATCCTGCAGCATCCACAGTCTAATGCTCTACAGTCCTTTTGTTTGTTTTGAATCTGTCACCTAGTGGTTACACTGCTGCCCCCCACTTCTTGCTTTGGAAGAGACAGTGAACCATCATCCTTCTCAGTGCACTTCCTAATACAGACCTCTACCATACCCTGTTCCGTTCTCATAGGGAAGCTGTTCCATACCTCTCTTTGTCACACTTCTCTGATATTTTTCCACTTCTGCTCTGGGTTTTTGAGTTGGGGGACTGAAATTGCTACCTAAGGATGCACCTTGAATTTCTAGATTGACATAATGATGTTTTCAGCTCCCTTCCTAGTAATTCCTGCTATTATATATATTTTTCTGATAACTAGATGAAAAATAAGCTGATATGTTAGTGAAACTATTAGAATTCTAAAAACTCATTCTCAGATAGTAACCACCCAGAGCCACCATTTCATACGTGCGTTCTTCATTTACCTACAACAAATTCTTCATTGGAAAGATCAGATCAGATCCTCCCTCCGGCCTCAGTTCTAGAGTGCGCTACTGGAGGATGAACATCTCCCTCTGTCCAAAGGATTGTGAAGACCACAATTTGCCATCAAAGAGGAAGAAAATCTGCAAAATATTCTGTTGTACGGAAGCTGTCCATTTTTTCCCCCTTCCTAGAAAGCATGACATGATGGAGATTTGAGGCATTAGGTCCCACCAACCACTCCTCTGCTTATGGCGGAAATGTGAGCAGCAGGGCTGCCCTGCTACCATCACACAGCTTCACCACCCCAAGGTACCAGGAGGACCTGCTTTGAAGGCCAGAAGAGACACACCCAGGCAGCTGAGCACTATGCTTAAGAGAGCAGAACTAGAGTTCAGAGTTTCTTTCTCTGCTATTAAATTATCAGTGTATAAAGAGTCAGGATACTTGGTTGGTTGATTCAAGTTTGGAAGATTATCAGAGAAACTTTAACAAATAAAATGGAATTTATTTGGAATAAAATACATTGTTTAGTATTTTGTAGAAACTATTAAGAACATCACCCTTTCCTTTCATAGAAGTTTTACATTTACTATTAACAAGGACATTTTTCCAGTCCATGCTGACATATACATGCTCACAAGTCTTCACATGCAGACTAACAAGAACAAATGATCCCGAGCAAAATACAATATTCAAAAAGACAACATACGCATGCACTTAATTTTCTTTATGTCTTGGAATATTAAATCTAATCTTCCTAAATAAAGCATCAGATTTATTCTTCTACTATTGCCTTGTTTTGGTACTCTTCTCTGGGCATCTTCTGTTGGGTTTCTGGCAGGACGTGGAGCAAGACAAACTTCTAGTCCTGTCTAGTGAAATTATTTCTTACACAGATAAATCACAGTTCTCCACAAAGAGCACTTGGTACAGGACTGGTCACTCAAACTCCACTTGCCCTTTGTCTCACCACTGATAGTTAACAAAAAAAAGGCATCCAATGCAGGTGCTAATATGATTGCTCCTTCGTTGCCCTGGTCTCGATAGGTTTCCTTGTGACATAAGAGACTTCTTTTAACACAGAAATAGGCCACTGCTGTCAAAAAGGAACTAAAGTTTCATGCTAATTTTTCTGGATTATGTTCTGTACTGCTCTGAATATAAAGGAAGAGTATTGTTTGCTTGTTCAGTTATGGCCACTTTATATAATCACTTTACAATTACGGACTACAACCCAGAAACACAGTCTCACACAGGGTCTCAGCAGCAGCCTGTGGCAATCCAGACCACTTGGCCACCTTGTAAAAGCTCTGGAAGGTGCCAAGAAGGCACTTCAGGATCTGTGGCAGAACTCCACTATAGCCAGCTTTAGAATAGTGTGATTACAGCATGCTCCAAGGGAGCCTCTGTCACAGGCGAAGCTGGTTCAAGGTATGTGGTAGATGCCAGCAAACAGATTCATGACTCATTTCTGCTCTCAGAAAGGAAGGGTCAGTTCTGATTTGAGGTGAGCTGATACTCAGGTTAATAAATTACTTTGTAGACTCTCTATTTTCAGCTTTCAGAAAGTAGTAAAAAATGCCACTGTGCAGACTACCTCCTGTTGCGTGGGCTACAACATTACATACCCCTCTTCCCCAAACACAAGGAAACTCTGAAATTGTAAAAATTCCATGGGTTCACAATAGGCTTATCCTGTGCAAATCCAATACATGAAAGTAGTATATTTTGAGACTGATTTAGCAAGGAAGAAAATACTTCTAAATTATACCATAAAATCATAGAAAAGTAGTTAAAACATGACCATGTCTGTGTACCACATAAATCTGTTCAAGCAAGTCAGAACAGTGGTGCTAAAACTGGAATCTAGATTACTGCAGTCCACCCACTGGAGTCATCAGTATAAACACAAAAATGATAGGGGCAAGAGTGCGATTTTTTCTTTTTTTTTTTTTTTTTTTTTTACAGAAGTATCCTGGGAGACATAGATTCAAGGAAACATGTCATATAAGCAAAGTCAAAAGACTAAGCCTGCCACAGAAACACTCTGTTCTATGATAAACAAAATACCTTTCTTCTTTTTAGGGTGGAAAACAGCCATCAATGTATGTACTTTAAAAGTTATCACTCTCAAGAATTATTTTCAGACTTCATTTATTTCTGTGTAATAGTGCATATCTTTTCCATTAAATCACAGTAGATGGAATTTGTGGCATTTCTTTCTCACAACTGAAATAAAGAAAAACCCTCTAAGAAATAACAATTAAAATTAGATATACTCATAAACCCTGCCTTCATTTTGCTTTTTTGAATCAAGAGCAGTATTACTATTTACACATTACTTTAAAGATATAATTGTACAGAGCAAACAACATTCAATTTAATACTAAAAGTTTACATTGGTGGTCACCAGGTCATTGCTTAGCTTTTGATTTGTTTTATTTCATTGAATGCTTGCAATAACAATTAGCCACCAGATCATGCCAGAGTGAATTTTCCTGCTGTATCACACTATTTTTACATGCCACAACTTTTCTTTGGACTCAGGCAAGAGCGCTGGCATCTTGGCAGACTGGACCTAATAACGCAAAGACATGGGCCTCATACCTCTCTTGAAAACCCTGAATTGCTTCTTCTGTGGTCTCATCAGCCTTTAAAGACTAAACAGCTTCAGTAAGTTCTAGGTTTACTTTTCAGTTTCAAAGAATATTTATTTCTAGATGAAATCAGTTTTTTCCACTTCAGATAGAAGAAAATTACAGACATATAGAGGGAAGTCGAAAGTAGTTACTAATTTTTCTTTTTCTTCTTTTTTTTTTAACTTCTACACAGCTAAGCTTCTATTTCTTTAAAACACTTCAAGATCAACCAACTAAAGAAGCAAAAAAACAAATAAAACAAACAACCCCCCCAACCTTCAAAGTTTATCTACCACAATTCTCTGCATAGCACAGTCTTATGAATATAGCTCCTTGAAACTAATTTAAGCCAAGTTGAAGGACTGGGAAAAATACCAGGAAAATCTATACAGAGTAAAAAAATAAAAACAACTTTTCAGAACAAGAACAAGATCTATATTTGTACCTTCCTATAGCGTCTAACAAAATGGTAGTGTAACCTGATTCCTGCCTGGAAGCACTGTCATAAATATAACAAAAATTCTACAAGTCTGATAGAAAAGTATCCACTACAGCAGCAAGCCCTCAATAACCTTTAAAAATTGAGGAATCTCTTGGTAGCAATGAAGTGGTGTCTTGTGCTCCTAGGTGAAGAGCCAGTTCTTAGACAATCCGCTTCAGCTAAAGAGCTCTGCAGGAGCAACACATTCCCAAAGGAAAGGAACATTTGGGCATCTGGGTGTCTCTTACTATCGCATCCAGCCCTGCCCTTGTGAAAAGAACACAAACAAAACCTTTGAAGACATGGAAAAATACCTGCGTAGGCATTTTGGAGAAAAACAGCAAGACATACAAAGAGAGGAAGGTATGCTATTATGTAAATCTTAGTCCTGACAAGAACAAATAGAACAAAATAAAATAAAAAAGAACAGAACAGAATAAGATAGAATAAGATAAAATAAAATGAGATTTAAAGCTAAGATGAAATTCCAGAAAAAGTGAAACTACCCAGTATAGAGAAATGATTATACAATAAAAGGTGAAACACATTTTATTTCCACACATATTTCCCAAGTATACAATTGTAAGGTAATCCAGAACTTAAATATATCTTTTAACATTCAACAAATAATGCCATCCTTATTCACAGGCCGGGAATCTGCATACAAAGTTACAGAAGAAAGAATTTTGCAGACAAATCTGAAGACCTGTGAACCTATCTAAGGACTGCTGACTGATAAAGAAATCATCACACATTTTGATTTTCTTTTCTATACTTTTCGCTGTACCTGTAATTTTATAAAAATAACAGTAACTATTGTTTGCCTTATCACAGTACAATAATTAGGCTTTATATTATGCATACAGGATCAAACCAGCCCCTGTTTTTGAGTCCCATGCTAGCACAGGTAAAATAGCAGAAAAAATCCTTTTGATAACATGACCAAGCTCCAGTCAAACTAGCTCTTTTGGCACCTGACTGCTCCTACTACAACTGAAGTACTAGTGGTAAGAAATCACCTCTAGGAGAAGTGGGTTTGTGCCAGCTGGCCCCCACGCCTTCGTAAGCCAGAAGTCTTCACTTTTTCCCACCCTGGTGGCAAGACGCCTCCTGTTCCAAAGGGCGACCCGCGCTTGCCCAGGCGGGCCAAAGGCAGCGCGCTGCTTTCGGGCACCGCTGCTGAGGCGCGCGCGCCGCTGGGCACCCAGCCCGCGAGGCCTTCGCCGCCCCGGCTTTCCTGGCGTCGCCAGCGGGGAGGGAGGAAAGTAATATTCAGTATTCACACGCACTCTGCAATTCAGGATGGACCTAAATACAAATGAATCTCTTGCTCAACCCCAGCATTAAACAGCACCTGAAAGAAACACACTCTTGCATTAGGTTTGGCAAGTAAATGTGTTTAGGGTATTGTATTTTAACGCATACTTATACACTTGTTCTTAATGCAAAGCTGCTTTTGTTCCGTATTTGCTCCTTCACAATTTCTTTAAAAAAATGAAATGCATACCTGAAACTACACAACTATCTGGTACAAATACTTTTCAAAGAGGAGACTTAGGGCTGATATCCTGTATGCAAATGTGCTCAGCTGAAAAAATGTACAGGGTACAATTCCCCGACTACAACGCAACAAAAAAGAGACGCTCCCTGGCTTAGTTAACATCAGAGGGAAGACGCAAGGGATTCATCAAGAGAAAAGAGGCCGTTCCATAACTGCAGCATGTGCACGTACACACGCGCACAAGCGCAGGCACACGCGTGTGCGCTCGCTTCCCTTGCCTTCCTTTCCCTTCCCGCCCCCTCCACCGGGGAGGCAGCCGAGCACTCGCCACATCCCCTCCACGGAGCAGCTCGTCAAACATCCGATACGTTTTTATATTCAACAGGCTGCATGCAACATTCCTTTAAAAAAAATATTATCTGTTTGCTTGCTTGAAGCGTCACAAAGATAATATTCACGTCTGTGACCCTGACTGTCTCTGATCAAGAGGCAGAGAGATTGTGCAGACCACGTTGCTTCCCAGCACCCCCGGGACGCCAGCCAGAGAACAGCGCTGCCGTCTCAGCGGAGACGGTCGGACCCCGGGCCTTAGGCTAATGCCGCTGCCGCTCTGGCATGGCTACCGACTGAGAGGTGAACGGGATGAAAAGGAAACGTCCAGTCCTACAGCTACGATACCGACGTGAGCAGCAAAAGCGCTGGTGTCCTGAATTTTGGAAGAGAATGAAGAAGATATTTTTTTCTTTAGAGATCCTTACCTCTAAATCATTTGTCCTTCTGTTTCTTCTTTCTCAGTTTTGTCCTCTAAATTCCTACTCCCCCCAAGTATCTGCCAAAATATTCATATCTGTTTTCTGCATTGCAGTTGCATGTACTCAGGGACTGAAAATCATTTAAAGAAACTTATTTAAATATTCTTTATTGTTCTAGGATTGTTCGGCAAATCAGCTACACAGAGCCAAACAGTATCAGAGAATATCCTTTAAAAATCCTGGTTCAACTATGGCAGCACTTACTTTAAACTGATTTTAATTTACTTTATTATTCCCACAAAAATGTGCTTAAGTGATTTTTTTTTTTAAGTGTTGTCAGGTGCAGAAATACCACCTCTGGCCTTGGAAGTCCTTGAACTAAAGTTTACTGAAGGCTGGCAGGTTAATCCAAGAAAGAATCACTATGTGTTTGCCCAGTTCTTTTATTCTCCCACTGATGTGCACTCCTGGAGATAGGATACAAAGATAGACAGAACTTTTATCTGATCTGACATGGCTCTTCTGTTCATCATACCCACCACATTTTGCCTCCATGCCAGTAAAGTCATAGCCTAAGAGAAAGGTAAATCAAGAGAAGCCGTTAGGCATTATGCACATTTTTTAATACTTCCCAAGCTCATCCCTTCATGACAGTATTCAGTGTAACCACGACTTAAGTCGTATATGTAAATCTGTATAGCTATGTACACAAGTACATAAATCCAGCATTTCACAAATTTGACACAATACATGAAAGTCTTAAGATACAAACACTTTCACTTTATTCTACTCTAAACTTGTTCTGGGACTACTATTTTTATTTAAAACTAGTCTGGAAAGGTTAAAAAATTCTTCGAAAAAATTCAAGACCCTAATAAAAACACAAAATTCCGCCTAACAGAGAACACATTTCAGAAAATAGGTGGCCTTTAAAGGGTGTCCCGAATGTCTGGCTATTTCTGATCAGGTGAGCACATGTTAATCCAGAAAGCCTCTTAATGTCCTCTCGGTAGTTTCTCTTTCAAACTATCAGAGAGAGTATCTGGCTTAAGGACAGATGAGTGGACAGTGAGGTGGATTGAGAACTGGCTGAAAGGCAGAGCTCAGAGGGTCATCATCAGTGGTGCAGAGTTTAGCTGGAGACCTGTAGCTAGTGGTGTCCCTCAGGGCTCAGTACTGGGTTCAGTCTTGTTCAGCTTCCTCATCAGTGACCTGGATGAGGGGACAGAGTGCCTCCTCAGCAAGTTTGCCAATGATACCAAGCTGGGAGGAGTGGCTGATACACCTGAGGGCTGTGCTGCCATTCAGAGAGACCTGGCCAGGCTGAAGAGTTGGGCGGAGAGGAACCTCCTGAGGTTCAACAAGGGCAAGTGCAGAGTCCTGCACCTAGGGAGAAATAACCTTGGGGAACCAGTACAAGCTGGGGGCTGACCTGCTGGAGAGCAGCTCTGCAGAGAAGGACCTGGGAGTGCTGGCGGATGACAAGTCGACCATGAGCCAGCAATGTGCCCTTGTGGCCAAGAAGGCCAATGGTCTCCTGGGGTGCATTGGGAAGACTGTTGCCAGCAGGTGGAGGGAGGTGATCCTGCCCCTCTACTCAGCCCTGGGGAGGCCTCATCTCGAGTACTGTGTCCAGTCCTGGGCTCCCCAGGACAAGAGAGACATGGAGCTACTGGAGAGAGTCCAGTGTAGGGCTACAAAGATGATCAGAGGGCTGGAGCATCTGCCCTACGAGGAATGGCTGCGAGAGCTGGGCCTCTTCAGCCTGGGGAAGAGAAGACTGATGGGGGAGATCTTATCAATGTGTACAAGTACCTGAAGGGAGGGTGTCAAGGGGATAGGGCCAGACTCTTTTCAGTTGTCCCATGTGACAGGACAAGAGGCAATGGGCAGAAACTGAAGCACAGGAAGTTCTGCTTGACCGCGAGGGGGAATTTCTTCACTGTGAGAGTGACGGAGCACTGGACCAGGCTGCCCAGAGAGGTTGTGGAGTCTCCTTCTCCAGAGATAATGAAGGCCCACCTGGATGCAACCCTGTCTACCATGCTCTAGGTGACCCTGCTGAACAGGGAGGTTGGACTAGATGATCTCCGGAGGTCCCTTCCAACCTTACTGATTCTATGATTCTATGATTCTAAACATAATTGTGGCAGTTTAGCAGTCATTTGTGTAGACAACTCCAAACTACTTTTTTAGAGTCTTAAATCATCAAAGACAGCCACTAGAATGAATTTTAAAGAGCAATAAAATCACAGGCTCATTATGAAATATGTACAAGGTCAGTTTATTTCCATTTAGATAACACAACCTCATATAGAGATCATTGCTGCATTTTAATAACATTGCAATGGTAGAGATGTCCACAGGAAAGATAAAAAAAATAGTTGCAACTTTTTGGATGGCCACCATCAACAACAAAATAAGCTATGCTAGACCAGAAAACACAACAAAGGAATATTGAAAATTAGTAATTTATGCAAGAGAATGGATGGTTGGTAGGATTTCTGATAAATCCTTTGCCCACCCTACTCTCTTGCACTATCTCCTCTGTGGTTGAACCTTCTCCATGCTCCAGTCTCACCTAGGCTTGGACTGCATCAAGTGTGTTACACTCTGAAAAAGTCATAATGTCTCTGCCCTAACGTGGCAGCCTTGGACATACAGGGAATACAGCTGGAGAAAATATAACTGCACAGTTCCACAAAGGAGTAGTCTGAAGATAGACCGGTTATTGAATGCTACCTTCTTTTTTGTCTTTTTCTCTTCTTCCCAAAAAGGTATTTGCAAGCCTTTGTGCCTTCTCTCACTAGGCCAGCAACGAGTGAGCACCGTCCCATCATGTGAGATCTCAAAGGCAGAGTTAGGATTAAGCAACAGCTGAACAGGCGCAGCCACAAAACTAGACTCTGCGGCTAGGAATTACACAGTTCCACTCGGGATCCCTCCAAGTGCTAAAAGCTTCAAATTCTTCTCTTTTTAAGAGAGGAAAAAAGACAATGCTTCCAGGAAAAAACAGAACACACAGTAGTCCTTGGATGACATAAAAGCTTGCTGCATCCTGAAACCTATGAGCACTTTCCAGTTCCTCAATCAGAAGACACAATTCAGCCGTATCCCACTGTATTGCACAGGAAAGTCTAGTCATACACGTCAGAAAGAGATCTGGTTGAGTGCAGGACAAGGACTGCAGGTATGCTTAGCAACAATATCTCATACTCAGTGTGAAAAACATTCCAGAAGCCAGTGCATTTTTCAAACCATTTTTGAAATATTTATTACCATTTAGATCAGTATAATTTACAAGTAAATAAACAAATGCTCATGCTGTGTTGCTTAGCCTCACCTATTTACCTTGATAATCAAGTCAGTCAGTTTTATTTTCAGTGCTTCTTGCTGCCAAATTTAAGTTGCTACAAGGCACAGATTACTTGATTAAAGTAATTCTGTCTACTGGCATACACATATGTATTTGTTTAATACCTTGGAAGTATTTCTACACTTTTCACAAAAATTAGATATAAGTTACACATAAAAAAAGGAAAAGAAAAGAAAAGAAAAAACAGTTCCTGCAGATGCCCTCCTCACAAACTGTAAACAAAGCAAGAGACTTCTAATGTTTGTTTGAACACACTTGCCCTAAGTGATAACCGTGATGGAAAGAAAGGAAGTAATTTTCCTTACTCTCTGCCTTCAGGTGGCTCATTAAAACAGTTCCTATAAAAGGAGGATATGAGTCTCTGGTGAGAACTTTACATTTAGGTTAAGCATTCTAGGGGAAGGATCCTGGCAGCCAACAAGTTTAAACTCAATTTCTTGTTTTAATTTTGAATTTAATTTGTCAGCAAAACCAAACTTCAGAAAGCAGGCAAATTTTGACAAATTACAACTGTTACAAGCTCTGCTCTGAGCAGGATGAAACATAAATATTATTCTTCAAGTGAACAAATTACACCCATTGCATCCAAATTAAAAATGCTTACATTATAAGGCTATTCTACAGTTTGACTTCAGGCTGACTGCTAAGGAGAACTTGCTAATGGGAATCACAGGCCTCACCTTCAGATCGCAAAGCAGCATCGCACAGGGCAGCAGTGTAAGATAACAATTGGCCAGTCCTGACTTCTGGACTACAATTAGCCCTTTTTGTCTCTATACCTGTAAGACCTTTAATCTGGGCACTTCTAAACAGAAGGAGGTAATATAGACAAAACATCAGTACTTCCAAATGCAATGTTTGCAGCCTTGCTCAGCCAAGTCATTTGAACCAAGAAAGAAGATGGTTGCTTACAAAAACAGTAATTTAACAGTGTATCTAAAGTAAAATACAGCAAGCATACCAGGTATATGGTAGGAATGTTCACTGCTCACTTCAGCCACGGCATACCCATGAAATTAAACCTTTAAAATATTCTGTGTCACACAGGCTGCAGCACAGTCTGCAGGGAAATGTAAAATATCACATTAGAAACTATGATATCAATAGGCAGAGCTGTTCCAATCTTGACACTTTTACTGGACATTTAAGACTGGGATTTATCTACCCAACTTTATGAACCACTCAGCTAGACTCTCTTCATAGCTGATGACCAGCAGTACCTTAAGAATGCAGCTCATTTGATGCCCTTAAGAGGAGACTGAGTCACACTCCAGAAGTGCTGCTTTCATTCTCTCCATCGGCTACAGAAGATTCAGGATCCCACACTTAAAGCATCTAGAGTATACACATATAAGTAAAATACAGATTACCACGAAAGACAGGCATGATAGAGTGCAGTGTAGAGGTAATCTCTAAATCAGCAATCCCTTTGCTAACGCAGAAAAAGCTGCTCTCTATATAGCAAGCCCTATCATCATGACATACAAGGTTGTGAAAAATCATAATTAAGCTTCACTGAACTGCTCCCTGCCTCTTGTTATTAAATACACCTCCTGCCTAAGATGCGTATCTTCCCTTCAACTCTGCCTCCTTTTCTGCTTTAAAAAAATTTGGTTTTTTTTTACTTCAAACTTTAAGAAGACTGTAGTAGAATCACACAAATATCCAACTAAATCACTTGCACAGAAACCAGACAGGTTATTTCCCATCCCTGAAAGCCAAATCAGATGTCATGTGCCAGAAGGGAAAAAAATGAGAATCCAGCACAGTATCCCACAGAAGATTTATATTCTGCATTCTTCTACATTTTGCCAAACTGTGGGAGCTAATTATTGTACAAATGACAGTAACACTGCGGCTCAGCACAGTTCTGTCCAGAAAAAGCACAAGCAACTCTGAAGGAAGGAGCAGTACAGCAGGTATAGCAAGGCTACACTTACGGCCATATGACCAAGAACTCTAATATACATTCCTGGATATGATGTGCCACAACCAGGTCATTCTCTTCCACATTTAACTGCAGTGGCTGACCAGGTTCCCACTCACAGCTGTTCATCACCACCGACAAACAGGACTTTACTGTCCCTACAGAAAAACCAGCAAAACAGTATCTGTAACAGCATCCATTCAGTGCAAAGCCAGCCAGGTTAGCACAAACTGCCTTAAATCACTGGTTTACACCTAGCTCCCAGGTTCTGCACTAACCTTTATGAAGGACATTCCCACAGTCCTTTCCACCGCCTGCTGCCCCTTTCCCGCAAGAGGGTTGGAGTCACTTGGTCTCTGCCACCTGCCAAGCAGGCACGAACCAGTGGCCTTCCACAAATCAGGCAGCTTGCTGCCGCTGAAATGGCTGATCTTGCTTCCTTTCTGCCTTTCTCCTTGCTGCTACTTGAGGATAAGTTTGACCTTAGAGCACCAAATCAACGCACCAAAACAACAGAAAGGGATGTTCTCCCTTTCCCCCCTTTTTTTCTCTGGTTAGTTTTCCACTGGTTTAGTGATCTGAATCACCTTACTGGTACGTCAGGTGAGTACCAACATCTTGCAAGACAGTGTAATGATGCAAGCTTCCACAACAGCTCTAGTTTAAACTTTATCCTAATTCTTCAGTTTGATATCAATATTTTACACAGGTCATAGAAAAGTAAATTATGCTGGAAATGAGTTTAAAAAAAAGATTCTTTCGCATCTGTTCAAGCTGAGCAACTCACTTGTCAGCTTTTCTCGCTGTCAGCAGGCGTGCAGGTACTAACAGCGTACACGGAACTGGCAACATGCTTGCTACGCTAACACTTCATGCAGACACATCTGCTATCTCATTCCTGGGCTATGGGCTATCATCTTGTGGTTTTGTGCTTGATGCAGTTATTTCTCTGAGAGGACAGAACAGAGTGAATGGGGATAAACCAGAGATATAAACAGAAGCCCAAATCCCTTGCTGTCTACAACAGAAACACGTCACTCATAACCACAAAGGATATCAAAATCAACAGATAAAGGTCAGATAAAGCACAAGATAAAGTAGTGCGTACTTTTATATCTCAAAGATGCTATTACAAGGTTAATCGGTTATGCTGTCAAGATTTAAATTTCAGTTATTTAATGCTTAAGAAAAATCAGAATAGTTTCTTTTTACTTTATAATCAAAATGTAAATCAACCATGAAATCAGTACTTACATTACCAAATGCATATAACAGAATAAACTCTAAGCCTTAAGGGCACAGCTATCCCTAAGGATTTCTACAGTAGTATACCTATACCCAGCTTAACGAAGTGTGCTTGGCCTTATTTAGACCAGGTTCCACCACTGCTCTGCTTTTTTTTTAAACCACGGGAAGTCAAACAGTGGGGCTGCATCAGAGTTTAGCTGCTCCAATGCAAAAAAGAAACCCAAACGTTTAACACAGATAAGCCCTGAACTGGCTGACAGCAAACAAAAGAGCGCTTGGTTCACTACATGTTTGCCCTCATTTAGTTCCCTACCACATAGTCCTTGCTTGCCTTCTTCCAGCAATGCTCCCAGATACCATGATTCATAGATCTATTATTTCACACAAAAATCAGGAATTCATGTTTTTTACTTCTGCAACTACCCTTTGTTTTTGATCCTTTTGTACAACAGATTTTGGGTTCCTCTAGAGATTCATAATAATGGCTCCAGGTTCTCACAGACAGTGCAACACAACGGTGCCCCAGTCTTGATATGGGGAATTATTTAGGCTCATCCTATTATAACATTAAAGAAGAAAAGCAATTGGCAATATTTGTTCCCACAATTTATTCTTATTTTTAAAATTATTCTGAAAAAATAATTTTTCAGAAAGAGATGCAGGCACAAACTAAAATGCAATGCTTTTTCCCTGGCCTACTTTACACCTTTGTAGTATTCTTTCTTGAACCCTCTCAGTTCTGGGAAAAGCTAAGTCACAAAAGATGGGTTTAAGACTTATTCTGAAGCCAGACACATCTAAGGGAAGATTACCAGGAGTTCCATAGAAGTCATATTCTAACATTTAAGGGCCCGGTAAACAGCTTAAGGAGAATTTTAACTCCACCTTTACCAAACTATTACCTCTTTTATATATTTCCCCACATAACAAAAACCTTAACTGCCCAGAGGCTCTGCCAAGTCTGTTTTCTCACAGCAGAAACAAAGCATGCAGACCTGTCTAAAAGGAATATTTTCAAGAGAAGTCTACCAAAACTCACACTGCAACTCTTGTTGCCAAGTGTTAAGCATGAAGTTTCACATTTCACTAATTACACATTTATATGGTTACCAGCTTGTCTTGGAGCATACAGATTCAGGAACAGGAGTATCAATCCCTTCCTTCCCAGCCTTTTGAGAGAGACACCTTAGACACTTCATAGCTTTGTTGCTTGCTTGCATACTTATGTGGGTGTATCGGCCTTTATCAGACAAAGAAAGTGCATGAGGAAATTGAGGTGAAGCTAAACTGCATGAAGACTTTTGAATTTAGGACTGAAAGTACGTATTAGCTCCATGCTTTCACTTAACTCCTGAAATTAAATACTGCAGCGCAGTTCAGGAATTGCATTGCCGAAGTGCAAGGATCTTGTATAGTAGCCATTTACTTTGCAACGATGTTGTAAGAAGGTAATAACAAACTTAACTCCAAAAACTGGTATCTTGTACTATTAAACAATTTTAGGTTTTTTTTTTTCCTCACAAGTTTTACTGTTCTTTTGTAGCAGAGAGGTCACAGAAAATCAAGAAACAAAAGCTTGTTTTAGGATAGTCCTATAGACTTTAAGAGAGAAATCACATTTAGTGTAGATTCAAAACAGAAAGGAGAACACTAGTGAATTCACTAAACTTCTACTGAACATTTGCTATGTTTGTTTCACACTGAACCAACACCTTCAGTCCTCACAACACTAACAAATTACTGTCATAAAGACAGGAAACTCGGCATGGTTAGCTGTGTCTCAGAGTGCAGGATGCATCCTTGATTTTTTTCAAATAAAATTAAAATTGTTATTTCATGAACAGCCAAACATGCAACTGTTTAGCCAGTTAAAATAACTGGTGAAAAAGCACTAACTAGTTCTTAAATAGTATCTTTCTCTTGAAGATCTCAGAGCATGGCACAAAAACCAAAAAGCTCTCACAACAGTTTTAATAAATAGGTGTCTCACAATCCCCCTTGTAATGAAGGCATTTTTCTCCTCATCTCATGAAATCAGAAATGAAGGTAGAGAGGATGACTAACTTGTCTGAAGTCACACAGTAAAGGAGGCTCTGGTTTCACAAAACAAAATATGTTTGTTAGTTATTGCAGTTAGAGATATTCCTACCCTTGGCCTGTGGCCACCTCCCTCCCACCCCCTTTTATGCTGACGTGTTTGTTGTTGGGTTGTACTGCAAACCAGATCAAGGACTCATCCAACTTAAAAAGCAAACAGAGACCTCTGCCTTCAAAGAAAAAAAAATCTTATAAGCTGGCCTGGTCCCCCTGCTCTGATCCAGTTGCTGGCAGCACCCCAGCTAGGCTGGCCGAAGCGGGGCGCGCCGCCGCGGGGAGCGGGAGGAGAGAGCAGGGGAGCCGGCAGCAGCTCAGCCAGGACCACTGCTCTCAAACTCGGTGCACGGCGAGGGCTGGGCCTGGGGCGCTCCTGATCCCCCGTCCTGAACTCTCACGGAGAATCAGCTACCTCTTTCTGTACTGCCTTAAAAAAAAGCACACTAATGAATACCTTCAAATGACAGCTTCCAAGGGAAATGAAGTCAATGCTTAGGCTAACTGTAACTGCTGTTTTACAGTTGTGGTAGACAGCCAGGAACGACCCAAGTGTGTGAGAGGTGTTTGCATAGTTGTTCTTTTAATGCCATCCTAAATGTAACCTAGTTCACATTAAAACTGAAGTACCAAACAGTCCAGACTCCAAGTTAGTAAAAATAAAAGAAATAAGATGGGCTAAACACTAAAAATGCAATCTAAACACTTCTCTCATAATGTTCTACCTAATCTCAGTTTTCTATAAATCATTCACATTTTATTTCTGAAGAGTTAATTTTAGTCTTTTTACAGTGGGAATTTACTCCCTCTCTTCCTTAAAATAATGCTCTGTATAAGGATTCTCTTTATTACACTTAAGACAGACAGTGTTCCGAACCTTTCTGAAACTGCTTTCAAATGCCACGTGGCAGACAGAAACTATACACATTTACCCCAGGGTAAAATGTGAGTGATTATTTCAAGAGCTTGATGGCCTCCAAGCAGCTCATGTTCAGGGTCTTTGGTGGGGGGGGGGAAGACAGCAGAAACCTTTGACACAGACAACTGACGTCATTTCTGCTACTGGTGTTATGACACCAGTCAGAGCAGGGAAGTTTAAGCAAAGTCTTACCATTGCTCCAAGAGTCAGTGAGAGACTCATGCTAGTAGCTAGTGTGAATTAGCTGGCTACAGATTTGCATGCTGCAGTAAAGACAAACAGTCCCAATTACAGTATGGAATATAGACAGCAAGGGAAAAAAAAAAAAGAAGAAGAAAAACCTAACCTCACACTTCAAACCACAAAAGCATAAAGTACATGAAACATCCAACTACTAATGCATTACAAAATGTAAGAGGATGATGCTGTCCAGAGAAATGCTTCTCAACTCCTCTTCTACATGGCAGACAGGAAAAACAGCTTAAAAGAAATCTAGAAATCAAGATAACTGTTTTCATAAAGTAAAATATTATAAAATGAACACTTGTACAAAATTGATTCTACATGTGCTTAAGATGCTCCCTTAAATTGTTTACAGAATACAGTGCACACTGATGGAATCCGTTAACTGCATCAGTGTAAGTAGTACGCTACCGGAATCTTTTATAGGATCCCATCTATTCTTTTGCTTTAAAGAATCCTTTGTAAAAACAAAAAGCCCAAATGCAAGGAGGCCAACTGAGTTTGCAGACAGGAAGTAACAGATTTTTTTTTCCCCGTAAGCTTCTATGACAGTCATCTACCCAGAATTACCACCTGTGCATCTCTATTAACAGTAGAGATAGAAGCATAATGTGAGCAAGGGCTTCTGAACATCAATTTTTGGAATAAAAGCTGAATCTTCTCCTTGCTACGTGCTTTATCACTGCTAACGTAAATAGTGCTGAACTACCAGCTAATGGAAAATCCTGAATTTTCCAAGTGGAGACAAAACCTCAGGAAACCTCCTTTCATTACGGGTAGTCGGAACTGATTAGAAATTAGTGTAGGCTAACGATATACTATCTGGAGTGAAAGGAGATCAAAGTAGTTGAAGTTTTTCATATCAACTAAAACTTGAGTTTTGTGGAGGAGGTGGACTGACATACAGATCTTTGAGCCAGCAAACTGCCTTCATTTAATTTCAAAAAAAAAAAAAAAAAAAATCAGGATTTATCTGCTAAGACACTGCCTTTTTTTTAATTTAACACACCAAATTAACTAGTAATTACATTACCTTTACAAATTCATGAGCTATGGGTTGCCTTTTGTTAAGGGCACTAGCTCCTTTAGTCTTGTCTGTAATCTAATCAAACAAATAGGCAATGAATAAAGCCCAAAGGGATGTGGCAGCCCAAAGAAGAAGCTGCAAGGAAAACACTGCAGGCAGCAGCCGGCTCCTCACGCTACCCGGGCAGGGCAGGCATGAAGTGGTTGATCCAATCCAGTGGAAACAATGCAGTAAAGGGAGCAAGACAAATACTGCTGATCCGTACTCAGAGTTGCAACAGTGTGATTTACACTGTTGTGGATAAATCAAACATCACATCAACCACACACATTTGCACTGAGATAACTGCACCATGTATAGGTATGGTCATTTATCCTAAGCTTATACTCAAGGGTTTAAACACATCTTTATGGTAACACAATGCCTCAAGCTCCAGTATTAAGCAGCAAGATGCATCTGCAAAGTGTGTATCTATTTGAACCAAGAAAACCCGCCTCATTTATTTCTTAAAGGAACTGAGAGCCCTTAGTTGTCACTGGAATTGATCTTACAGTTTTAGAAGTTTGGGTGTCTTTTTCAATATTTTCAACACAAATATTTCAACACTTTTGGGGTGTCTTTTTCAATATTTCAATAGACACTGAAAAAATTCCAAAATGTTTGGGGCCAGAAAAAAAATCACTCCTTTATCCCTCCCTTTAACAGGGAAAAAGAGAGAACTGTGAAATCTTTCAAGTAGCTTCCTATTGCAAGTGTTTCAGTTCTGGATGCTGAGCCTGGTTTCCAAGAGCTGTCAGCCAGCACCATCACAGGGCACAACCCCACCTCTCTCTGAGCAAGCACCCTTTGACTCTGCTAGTGTTGGCACTCAGTTTAGATTAGGGCTTACTAAAGCTGGGAAAGATTTCAGATTACTTTTTCTCCTTAGCAGAACATTTATTCGCCTAGGCCAAAATGACACATGGCAAGAGCAAGTTTTGACAACTACTGTTTCTGAGCTTTTCTACTTGAACTCAAATTGAGCATTTTTTTCATATAAAACTCCTGAGACACAGACCAAACTCAAATGCAACAGTTTGTTATCAGAAAAGTTTATCTTTACTTCATTTAATTGTCAGTCACCAGCTTTAAATATCTTAGTTCAAAAAAAAAAGATGTTAAGGAAGGGAGTGTGTTTCAATTGTTACATAGAAATAGTGAAAAATACAGTAAGAAAAAAAACTTCTAGGCATTTGTTTGGTTGGTAGTAGGCAACAGGAACTTTAACATTATAACTTATGTTTAATTTAAGTATTGTCTTAAAAATTTCCAAATAAATGAAGATAAGCATAGTGTCAGTATTACAATCATTCATTACGGAAGACTCCCAGAAATTTGAGTCATCTTTTGCTTTAACAGTGATCATAAAATAAACAACAAAAAAAAATCCGAGATTCTGTGATCAGCCTATACAACTCTGTCTTTCTTATTGTATTTCACTATGCTAAGATTAAGCTTTTCTTCTTTTAGTCTTGATCTTTGTGATGTGCTCTTATTCCTACACAAGCTTACACGTAGTTTCCCAAACATGACAGAAAAACTCAGCTTGCCAACAAGCAGAAACAAGAAAATCCATTCGTTGGCATGCAACCTACTAAATCACTTATTTAAAAGTACAGACCACAAAGAAACAATTGCTGATTAAATTCCATTCTTTACTCAGCAGTGACAAAGTAGAGAAACTTCTAAGTTCTTCAGTTAAATTTTAACACTTTGGCAGAAATCAAGCATTTTTTTGTGTGTGCAAAAGGAAATACTGCTTCTAAGGAAAAAAATGTTGGTAAAAATTATTTATGGGCTCCATTTTACCTAGACTCTAGTAACTAGAGTGCTGAGTCATAAATTAAACTAGTGCTTTGACCTTTGCAGAACAACTGAGATCATAATAAACACGTCTCATATTTTCAGTTGAATCCCAGCAGACAGAAGCCCCACAGCACTTTGAAAAGTCTTAGGAGATGCAGTTTCTTAATGCACATGTAAAATCTATTAGCATTCAAAGTAACTAAATGTGAAAAGTGAAGAGTCTCCTAAGCCACTCCTCCCTCCTTACATATACTTCACATTAGAAAATAAAAGAATACAGACCGAAAATTATCCACATATACATAGACAGGCAGGCAAAAATATGTAAAACAACTAAAGAGTAGACCAGACAGTACAGTACAGTAGTATTTTTTTTTTGAGAAACTACAGAGATATCAAACAATCACTTCAGTGACGCATGTCTCCTAAAGGTATCTTTGAACATAAAGAATTATAAGAACAGGAATGTTTAGAAACTATCTCACTATACCAAATTCACATATAGAAATATTTTCCTATTGTGTGTCATATTGCTGCTTCTTCCTCTTAGCTCCATCTTCCCTCAGTCCAAAGAAAATTAATCTCTTCCTTCTTCTGTATCAAACCCACTATGGCCCTCCTAACACGTGAGTGCATGAGCAGTGCTATATCTATATTGAGGTCCAATATACCTGTATAAAATCCTGTGTTCATGCACGTCTTTTGACCCCTTATCCGTCAACATGAAGTTAACATGTCGCTATAGGAACACAGCTGCACCAGTGTAAGTATGCTTATTACTCTAGTGTAACTTATTCCTAAAGAGGGTAGAGACTATCAGCTGCAGTATTCCTCAGTATAAGGCTGCTATACCAAACAACAGTATACAGTATATAAAAAGGTCTCCTGGTCTGGTTTCATTGATGTTAAGTCACATTAAGAAGTTACTGCTCCACCTGTGTGTCACAGAGTTGTGACAGGCTACAATCAACTTAGCTTAAATTTCAGTCAAAAGTTAATTCTGGAAAAAAGATACAGATGTTTGAGAGATCTCTTTCCCACCCTGAAAAAAATGCCCTAGTGGAGACAAGATACATGGCTAGATGACTCAGCTGAACACCCCTAAGGGCTGGTTAACACTAAAAAGGCGGGGAGCGGGTCTTGGGCCTCCCTCCATTAAGTGAGACCCAGTTCAGTTCCCTAACCCTGAAGACACTGCAGAGCTATCTTAACGGCACTTGCTGCCAGAAGGCTCGGAGGTATCCTAGTAGAGACAGCACAAGAGACATGGCAAGAGCACCTCCACCTCCACCTCTGGGCAGCAGCAAGGCCTCTTTGCTCAGAAGTGTAAGTAGCACAACGCGCACGCACACACACACACACACACACACACACACACAAAATCCATGTCAAAGATGAAAAATATCCAAGCAGATGCTAGAGCGCAAGATAAGCATCCAAGCACCTCATTTTAGGTGCTTTTCACTGCCCTTTCCACATAGCCAAGTTGTCAGTTAGACCTAAGCCTCCAGGGAATACAGATCTAACACAGGAAAGATGGTAAATTCATATACGTCAAACATTAGTAACAACAGCAGCAGCAAACAAATGAGAAACATCAACTATTGCCACAGCCTTCGGTCTTACTAAATACAAAATGTGTTATTCGTGTTACGTAATTAAGTTATGAAGTACTTTCACTCTCACTTACAAGTAAGAAATTTCAATGTTAGATCTATGCAGCTCAAAATGCCTCTCAATGGCTTTAGCAAGGCCAGCAAAAAGATTTGCTATTATATCATGTGATGAGCTGTGTGTGGGTCCTGGCACAATATGCAAACAAACTCACTCACCTCCTTGGGTTTTCCCCTTCCTTTTCCCTGGCCTTTAAGGAGGATATGGAGCTCACAGGGAGTAGCAGGCTGGAGTTTGCTCTGTACTTTTGGAGTGGGAAAGAAGCCAAGATACAGACACAATGACTGGATTCAGCTTTTTAGGCAAACACACCGGAATGGCATGCATCCTCCTCCGGGAAGAACGCTTTCCACCACAACTTTAACAGGAAACCTAATTCAAGAGCAAGAGTGGGCTATCCCCTCATTCGCTTTCCACACCTGACTGACCAAGCTGTTCTCCCACAAGAAAGGCCTTCCTGTTACCGAACCTTCAAAAATTGCTTAAAACCTATTTATTTTGTTTCAGTATGACCTTAAGCAGTAAAGAGTAAAGCAGTAAAGAGTAAAGACTGCATATTACATGTAGTCTTAAATCTCTGGCTTTTACATTAAGATTTCAGTAAAAATATGGTTAACACTTCCATACTTGAAAAATAGCAGAGAGATAAAGAACATGCAGCATTAGCTCGTAAAACATATCCATACACAAAAATGTCTCAAAGTTTAGTGTATATTCATTTTCTGCTGTTAAAAGCTATTCCAGGGGACACTGACCATACGTGCTACATTCCAGTCTTCATTAGGCTCCACCTGCTTCTTCCTTCATTAATCTCTCTTCAACTGCTCACGACGTGGACAAATTAATTTGTTTGACCTGAAGTTCCCCATGTTTTAAGTTCAGGTAAGTTCTATATTCTCACATTTCGTACGAACAAGTACAGCCTAAGGAAGAGTCTGCACATGCCTCAAAAAGAAGCAGCACAACAGTCAGAGCTCAATTCAGAGTGGCCAGAAGTGTCTTTAAATCTCTTTCAATATGTTACTGCTCTTCCAGACTAAAACAGTCTCTCATACAGTTCATCCAAACACCTTAGCAAAAGGAGACTTTTTTTTTCCCTCTTACAAAGCCAGTATGCCAGTAATTCAGTAATGTTAATTTTATTTACTAATATAAAACTGTAAAACTAAGAAGCACCATTATTTTCATTTCTCATATGCAGATTTAAGGCTCAAACAGGTAACTTGCTAAAGGTTTTACTGGAAGCCTGTGGCATAAACCAAATCAAATTGTGAATTTTGAAAACAAAGTTTATCTTTCCTCGATTTAGTAGTCCTTGATTATACTCCTTCGTTAAATTGCAAGACATGCAAGTGTGCCAAGAGCCAGGAGGGAAGAAGGAGGGAAAATCCACAAAGGGAGTATTTTGACCACGTGACTGGCACAGGTCCAGCTGCATGACACGACCAGGGTTGTGGCGTCTGAGGTCAGGGCATGTGATCCTCCTCTGTCCCCATATAAACCATGAAAGTGACCCCAGCAGTCCAGCAGAGTTAAGGTTACACATATGGACTTAAATTTAGGTTTGCCTAAACAGTAAAATCTGAACCTGGGCCACGACTGTTGAGCACCAACACTAGCTTAAGCAGCAGTATGCAGCCCCTTTCTCCACCCCAGTGGAGTATCATGTAAAATCAGTAAAAGTACAGTAAAGTACTGTAAAAGTACAGTATCATGTAAAACTTCATGTTTACTCATTTGCTAGAAAAGGGAAATGTCCACTTACAATATTACTTTGTTAAGAAATTTGAGGTTCATCTCCTGAAGTCTTTATTCCAGGCCTCAGCCTCTTTCTTACCAGTTCAGAAAGGTCACAGAAAAAGTGTATCAGTTTAGACAGCAATTATTTCTAAGCAGGTTAAAACAGAAAGGAAAGTAAAAATGAACTAAGTTTAAGACAAAAGTGACATTTTTTTTTCCTTACAGAAACTAACACTAACTCTAAAAACAGTGTTTTTAGAAGCATAAGCTTGGATATTAATACTGTTCCTCAAAACTGGGAGAGGGAAAGAAGAGATGGGGGACAAGGACAGAAATAATCAATACAAGGTTTCCTGAGATTTCTATACTGAAAGAAAGAGAAATAAATATATAATATGTATTTTAGGACTACAGATATAAAAAGTAAACTTAGAATCACTAGAGCCATATCCCAACTCTAAGGGTTGTGGACACAAATAGAGAAATTATTTTAAATGAGATTACTAGCATTTCAATGTTTGGGAAATGGGGGTGGCTAGGAAGGAAGGAAGGAAAACTAAAAACATCTTTTGTTTCTGGAAGACAGTTTTTGCCAGTTTGAGTGAAAGCTGTCAAAAGAGGAAAGTTGTATATCCTGAAAATAACTGACTGCATGAATACCCCTTACAAATGAGCAGATTCTGATCATGTTGTTTATTCTAATATGAGACAAAAACTAATTTGCTCTGCCAATTGTCCTGGTTTAACATTGCTTCTCTAAAAACAAGTATGACACAATAAAAAACTGCTAAAAGATTCACTCAGCTATGGAATGTCCTTCCGGCTCAGCCTGGCTCACTTTTCACTTCGAGACGTAAAAGGAATGTCACGCACTTCTAAACTATGTCTGAGAGCAAAGCCTCAAATAACATGAATAAAAACACTGACGTTCTTCGCTATACCAATAAAAATGCTGCGTGACTTGCACTTAAGTGCAAGCTAAGACATTTCTAAATACAGACAATATCCATCACCCAAAGGAAGAACATTAATTATTATATCTGACATCTTTCTTGTGAACTGCACCCCTCCTCACTGACCAGAGCAAAGCCTCTGACACACTACAAGTTGCCCAGTCTTTTTATTTCTCCGTCCTCAACGCATTGTGTATTCCCTACAGAAGAGGAAAATCCATGAAGCAACCATCCATTCTATATGGTACATTAATTACCTCAGCCTAAATTTTCTATTACCTAAGCTACCACAACACAATCTCCAGGCAATTACCTACTGACATACATATTGAAGGCTCAGTATTTTACCTGTACAAAAAAAAAAAAATCATAAAAACTTGCTACTTGCATGTTTGCCATTTGCAGCTTCTGTTCAGAAGAGCAAGCTGCAACAGCATGCTAGAAAATGCCCAGATCACACGCAAACACGAAGAAGGTCCTTCAGCAGACATCATTCTCTTTGATCACATGTAATCTGATTGACCCAATGCTCTGGCCTGCCTCTGCGTCCTAGCTCTAACCTGACCCTGTACAGGAATGAGATAAAAGTGTGCAGCAGCATGCTTGCTTCTGCTGGAAGGAAACCTCAGCACTTAAGCTGGACACTGGGGAGGTCCAAAGTCCATTACTGCTGTGGTGCGCACACTTTAACCAACCCGGACAATACCTCTGTCCTACTGCCTCACCAAAATTTGGCCTCAAAGTACCAGAAATTCTTTACAGGCTGAAGCATCACCACCTTACCTTCCTTAGCTAATACATACAGGTCTCTTCTAGGTTTTTATGTCATAGTAAATTTGGAACTGATTTCTTTTCAAAATTACAGTGTTTAAAGACTGTTTTCCCCTTTTAGCATTTTAACTATCTGTTTGCATATGCTACAGTGCAAACTGTCAGTGATTTCTATGCTAGCCATGGGAATGAAAACTTACCTCTTTCAAGTAAATATATTCATGCTACAATGGCAATTCTAGCATGTTATCATAATTTCAGATATTCCAGAGGAGAAGGGACGAAATAGGATAAGGTCCTGTACTCTATTTACTGCAAAGGTAACTAAACAGTCATCATCACCAGACTGAGCAACTCCCAAATATTTAAAAGCTGAACTAACCAAACTCTTTTTCTCTTCTTCTTAGTATATAAAAAAAGCAACTTATTATCTGGGTTTTATTTGTTTATGGCTGTGCATCTGTGTATATGTATGACAACAGGAATTCTCAGAACAAGCCAAACTAAAAAAGACAGATTAGTCTGATCCTTCATCAACTGAGGGTGTGTCCACACGAGTGTTTTAGTTCAGATCAGACATGTGCTTTTGAAGCAAATCTCCCGCTGTGCTTTCGTTTGAATTGTGGAGCTGCCTTATGAGCACACAAACTAGATTCCTTCTGGATGAAAATAAACCAGAAAATGTACTCCAACTGCAAACAGGCATTCAGAATATCAGGCCCAGACTACATCCAGTCTTATGCAAATTCCACAACACATGTGGGGTGATGCTGAATCTCCAGCACCAACTGTTTTACTGAGCTGCTCCTACTGCATCACACTACTTTCTTAGCCTGTGTTAACACCAGATTCCTGTTCCTTGGCAAGTTTTTCTTCTGTACACATAAGCCCACCTGCATCCTTTGACAGTTTCAGAAGAATATATTATTGTGGAAGGCCAGGAACACAGAAACACTGACAAACTTTTCCACCTATAAATCAACACAGACATTTTGAAATGGATGCTGGACAGCACAGCAAAGAAATCACTAACTAGCATGTCTGGGGTACCCAGGGGTGCTAGGCAGATGGATGATAAGATTTTTGTATGCACAGAAGCATTAGGTCTGAATGCTCGGTCACTAACAAAGTCCTGACCAGGCCTACATCCAGCAATGCACAGTAAGCCTTCTCACCAGCTGCAGATGTAGTAATTTGTTGACGTACTTATTTCTGGGGCCACAACAACTGTTTGGGAACCCCAGATCCAGCTGCTAATTTTGATACTATCTTGGAATTCTGATGTCAAACAAAAGAAAGCAAAGAAAAAAACAGTTAAAATTCAGAGAGAAGGCTTAAGAATGGGAAAATTGAAAAGACAACAAGATGCTTAAGAGGAGTTGAAATGAGGCTATAAGAGCTCAAGATCCTTACAAAATAATGGTAAGATATTTTTTTCTTAATCCCTTGTTCATTCTTTCTATTCTTGTTCTCCCCATTAAAAACAAAATAGCTACCATAGATTTCTTGATTGATTCTAAAAAAATTGATTGATTTCACTCCAAACTGCTTGAAAGTAATAGCCTATATTCTTGGAATATATCATTCCTATATTCAGATGCATGCACACCTGTGTTCACTGTGCCTGTTCTTTAAATTTTCTCACAATGAGCTCTGTTAGTATTTACTGAAACAACTGGACTGGCACTACTTAGGATCCTCAAATTCTGATTATTAATCTTTAAAGAGTATTATCTTTACCATCACAATTTCCTCCTTAATAACACACAGTCCACTGCCTGACCCTTTTGCCTTATGCAGCCAACAGTAAAGTTATATGTAGTGAGCTGTTCACAGCCACTACTACTGTGTGTAGCCAACACAGGCTACTATGGAGATACACCACAAGACACAATTAACGACAATGCTATCAGAGTAGCGACGATAATGATAAAGCAGCAGATCAAGGCTTATCATTAATCTGCCTTTCTTGCTCTTCTTGGGTACTCACTACACCCACAAAGAAACAGTCTACCTTGTACCAAATCAAGGTACAAGAAGGGCAATAGAAATTTCTCAAGATCAACAGTATACATGATTTGTGTAAGACGATGACACAGTAACAAAAGGTAGCATGACAACTGGAACAGAAACATCATGAATCACTAAGATTTCACATAGATAGCAAGATTATAGTGCAACTAGCAGAAAAACAAATCAAATAGCAGGGAGATCAGAAAGCTAGGCAAGCACAGGTAGCAAGAGGCAATCAAGACATCTGAGAAGTCACGAGTTTTACCCTGTCACAAGCAACAAGCTCGGAGGGCATGTCTGTATTAAAGACAGCAACCAGACTGCAAAGTATGGTATTACTAGAAAGAACTCCTGGATCCTACCAGTACAGATTCAATTACAAAAAGCTGACTGTAAAATGAGTAGGTGTTCTTACTAAATTGATACATGTCGTACCAATATTTTTCCTGGAAAGATGGACAACATTCATGCTTTCCTTTTTTATTTTTATTTTTTGGAAGTTTGGGGACAGAATCTTTGCAAAAAGGTACATTCTGTGCCTCATCCAAATTAGAAAAGGGCCAAGCAGCAACAGATTGTAGTCTGGATTATCTGGAGTCACCCTGTCCAGTTGAAGTATGTCCAGCCAGGTCAGATGACACATCCATCTAAAGGGGACACAAGCAAGGCTTGTAGGTCTTGGCTCTTGGCCTGAATTTTACTGACAGGTGGCTAGAAATAATGTAAGACCTATATTATTTTTCCAAGTTTACCAGTGAGTGCCAGGAACAAAAGAAGAAAGAAAAGATGCTTATGCAAGACTTAAAAGAGACTTCACAACTGCTATAAAATCTTTCAGAGAACTGGCAGACATTGTCAGGAGAACGGCTTTCTCCTAGAGATTGGTAGATGGCAGTTAGATTCGTTAATGTGGATTTGATTGGAAAATTCTGTGATATGTGTGCAGCTTGTAATAACTTCTGTTGGCAAAAATCATCAGCAGGTCACATCCAGGAACTGTATTTCCACTAAAATGGGTAAGACTGGGACCTTTTCACAATGGTGAGCTAATAAATAAGCTCAATGCATCTCATGGGAACAGTGTAAGACTCTGAATAGTCTGGCCCAATCTCACTGCTGGCTACTTTGATGTTGTCCTGCCTTCTTATGCTTTTCACCATATTCATGATTTATCTCTTCTTCCTCCGGCAACACCAGCATATCTGGACTCTCAACAGAGCTGTTTTACAAGAGGAACCCAGCAGAGAAATATTCTTGCTCTTTGCTGGTGACATATCAGTGTCCTGCAGAGCAGGTATTCATTCAGTCTCAGGGTAGAAAGTGAGGGGAGCAGTTAAACACCTTCCACTTACACAAAAGAAATCTCCTTCCTCATGGAAACTGCATATCAGTTATTCTCAAGCTACATGCTGTAGGCTTGCTAGTAGGATGCGTGGGGTCTGGAGTATTTTTTTTTCTGGTAAAATCTGTTGCTTTATACTACAGGTTCTAAAATTGTTGGCACTATGGTTAGAAGAACTCTGCAGATCAGTTGCTGTTATATAATTCACTAATAAGACGCAAAAATGGCTTGAAACAGTTATACATGCAGATGCACAAAGTTGTGAGGGAATTCAATTTTAGAAACTAGTTATATACAAATTTTTACAAATTAGTATTCCATTTAAGATACTCTGTAGGACATCATATACATAGATCACACCAAAATACTCAGTGTTCGTTCAACAGAAGGTGTTACTACACCTACACGTATGTTAAAAAAATACAAGACAAAATCAGCAAAAATGTATTTTGAGAAGTAATACAAATCAAAATGAGTCCTTCCTCACTCTATTTTCTGGTCAACATTAGCAAAAAGCAGTAGGCAGCATTTTCTGTTCAAAAAGCAAAAAAGAATCTGCACAGGCAACTACTTGTGAAATGACTGCTAAAAACATGGGAGGAAAGAACCAAAGTAGCAAGCTTTTATGATAAGCTTGTAATAGCATCAATCAAGCACCTGCTGCATTTCAGCTTCAACAACTGGAGCTGCAGTCCCACCTCAGCAAGAGTGAGAAATACAGTGAGTAGGTAACAGCTCAGTTTCAATCCCAGCTGCACTGGTATCTTCTGGCCTGAAAGGCATTTTGAACTGCAGCGGTGGTAAAAGCCTTGCTGCATGAACTCCTCAAGGCACCTTTACAACAACTCATCTACTAGGGAAACAGAGAAGCATCTGTCTTTCAGCAAAACAACCTGTTTTCCAAATTCTAAAAATAGAAAAGAAAAAAAAAAAAAAAGTGCCTGTCATTTTGAAACCACTAGCAAGCATCTCATCCTGAGCAACACAGCCTCCCCCCGCCCCTGCTAAAAATAAAACAGTACATTACAGCAACATTTTTTGCTTGCTTCAGCCAAGAAGTCGAAAATCTCCCTTCAGCCCAGCCTGCGCTGGATCACCGGACTGAATACTGTGAGTCAGCACTTCTCAGCAGCTCTGGAAATTCCTCAGCGAAGTATCCACCCCGTAACAGGAAGCGGCCTCTCCATTTCAGCCTGTACCTGGAAACACGCTGGGCTTCCCAGGCCTCACCTGAGCAGCAGATGCAGGCACCAATATTTGGCTTAGCTACTAAATGCTCCCTTTTAACAAGCTTCCCACACAATATACCCCATAAAATATACTCCCTGCATAACAACCTCAGCTAACTCCTCACTCTGAAGATAAATAACACTTCCTGACATGGTAATGAATAAGAAAAGGTCAGATTAAAACAATCATGCCGCATGAGGACACCGACAAGGCTTGACACTACCACCTAAATCATATTAGTTCTTCTAACCAGAGATAGCAGCAAAACCAGAGGTAGTTCTGCTACGTGAACTATGGGGAGGCTCTGTCCTGTTTGAGGAAGGCTCAATTCTTAAAACACAAAACCGTGCCCTGCCAGGTAGCTAGCAGGGGCTCTCCAAAGAGCTAAACAAAAAGCAGTAGCTTCCCCCCTCCAGGCTGCAAAGCAGCCGTGGATTCACAACACAGCCACATCTGCAAGTAGAAGTGAGGCATGATCTCAACCTACTGCCTCCAACAGTACTTGCTTTACACAGAAAATTTTATAAACCATGTAAACCAAGGCTTGGTGTTTGGAAAAGGACGTGCTCCTTTCTGGGAGACACCCCAGAGCTGCCTGTTCCTGTCATCAGTGTCACCAGGTGTCTTCTGCCCACCGAGATACAAAGCAGAGCTCATTACAATAGCGCTTGGTGTTTGCTATTCACCAGCGTACACAGTCTTCAAGGAGGAAACACTGTTCTTAAAACTTATCTTGCACTTTCTTTAGATATAAAGAAGTTATTTAGAAATACGACCAGTGCTGAATACAGTTCCTGATGCCTAAATGAGAATCTACTATTATTTTGCTCTAAATATGTGCTTTGACAGGGACAAAGAGAGAGTTAGGAGAAAAGGAAGTACCTTGTGAACAAGAGTAATTACATGTTCTAACCTCTCCAGCTCATACCACATTTATTATCCAAACATCACAAATCAAGAAGCAAACTGAATTTAAAGATGTTAACTTGCAGAACAAAACAAAACCAACAGAAGAACAAAACAAACACTATTGCCTTGCTTGTTTCTTGCTTTAATATACTAATTATCCCAGAAGAATTTTGTCTTTTTTTTTAATTGTAAAAGCAAGCTGCCTAAAGTCAAGTACAAAAATCTGTTTTTCTCAACTGTTTTTAAATACAGAGCAATGAGATTAAAGTGAGGCAGATGGCCAAATACCTCAGCCATCATAGTCATTAATAGACGCATTTAACATTCGTGCAGCTTTCGAATGCAAAACATCTGGTTCTAATTTCCAATCTGGCTTTTAATAAAAGTGCCTCCCCCACAATACTTTTATTATAAAGTGTTCTTTTCCTCCTTTTTTTTTTCTCCCTTCTTTTTGGAAGCGGCCGTTCCTTCCTTCTTGCTGGAAGCCACCTGACCATTGCCAGGAACAGGAATGCAAAACATTCCCAGGAGCAGCTGCTGACGTCAGCGCAGCATTCCACCTCCCCGCGGTCAGCGCTGTCTGGAAATTCCAGTCCCCGGCACAACGAAGGCAACGTGATAACAGCTGGAGCCTGCGCTGAATCACACTCAAAACTCCTGCATGTTAAAGTTAGAGACAGCAACGGTATCTGCTTACTGAGGAAGGACAGAGCCACCCTGCTGTCCTACGAAGTCGCGTTTGTTGTCATTCACTGCTTTTTACTTTTTTTTTTTTTTTTGACACTAGAGGAGTTAAAAAAAAAAAAAAGGCTCAAATTAGAAATGATGGCAACTTGCTCAAGTTGTTTGGAGTTTTGTTTGTTTTTATGGGATTGTATATCATTTCTGTGTGTTTACTGCTTTGCTCACTTCCCCACAAAAGACAGAGCTTATATAAACCTCAAAAGGGGAATTGTGACTCAGCCAGAATGCCTTATGTGGGCTCAAGCTACTTCAGGATCGTTCCACGTATCTCTTCTTCTTGCCCTTAAATAGGAGTTTCTACTTCAAATAAATTTTGGATCTCTGGTGGTTTAAAGCAGCTTAGGCACTAACTCTTACGATACTTTCATTTAAGTTCTCATTTCTTAATATGAAGGCGCTTTGCTGAAGCATGTGAAGGAAAACAGTTATGCACTGTTGTTGCACTGTTTAGTTTTTTACTTTAAGAAATTCCAGAGAGATCAAGACATGATAACAATACCTAGATAAAACTAAAGTCTGAAAGGGGAGAGCTGCTTATTAAATGTGATAAAACTTGAGATCTGTATATGGAAAACAGATACAAGCATGGACTAATGTATTTTGGGGAATGGAACTTTCTTCCTCCTCCAATCACACGTATTTGCAGAAGGGAAATACTCGACCTTCCTCCTTTCAAATCATCAGTGAAATTGCCTGCTGAGGAAGGGAGAAAGTGGTAAACGGCCTTCATAAAACATGCTTTGGAAGATAAATACTACTAATTCTTTTTCTTTTCATAAAATATCCATCTTCCAAAGTATGACAAAATTAGAAATAAAGAAATACATACTGAAAGGAGTAAACTTACCGACTGCAACTTAATCGAGAATCTCACTTGTATAACTTTAGACAACGCTTCCTTTGAGAACAGAATAAAATAATGGTTCTTATTGTTGAAGTGTTCTGATAAATGTTATTTTTGGTATTATGTGCATGAAATTAAAATGAATTTCAACTCTGTGCATTTCTTTATTTCTAATTTTGTCATCAGTTCAGCTAGTCTAATATTTTGAGGACATAAATTTTCAAAAATCTATAAAATGTTCCAGTTGAAAAAAGTTACTTCATATATTTTAATGAAATACTGTAGCAAGACGAAAGAAAAGGAAAAGAAACAGTAGCTGTTATCAAATCTATGGTGAAGTCAAAGAAGAACTCCCTAATTCCACCAAAGCATGGATGCAGGAAGACAGATTAGGAAAGACCCAAAGAGCTTTAGAAAAGAAAGTTCATTTCTAGAGAATACGAAGAGTGAGCTCTTCGATAAATGCTCTTCTATTTCATGTGTTATTAATTGTATAATAAAAAGTTCAAAATATATCTTCTTTCACTCCAAAAACAAAAAGCTTAATTAATTTTAGTTTAATCATTAGTTTCCAGGAAATATGAAAGAAGCCAACATCCTTCCTGAATATCCAAGAAATATGACTGGAGGTGGTAAAGTGTTTGCTTATACCACTTTTTTCCAGACACATATTAAATAAAAATTTCTCAGTGTTGACTGACCATACTGAAAAAATAAAGTTCTGGAAACACTAAGCAAAGCAGATGCCTCATCTTTAATACTAATTGCAATTAAAGAGCTATTTGTTGTTACGGTTATTCTACCTATGTAACCATAATTCTGTATGTCAAGACCCAGACTGTTCCCAAACCTGCACGCTGTTTATCAATCCCAGTTTGTTTACTTCTCATTCAATTCATGGCAATTAAAAGAGATAAAAATATTTTCTTTCTCTCCAAACGTAATGACTTGATATTAAAGGGTCAAATGAACGTCTACCTGATGACCGACTTCATGTTATCTATGACTTCCTCTTAAGGAAATCTCCTCTCTGAAAGAACCACAAGTAGATATACACATTGCTTTCCTGGTAAGAAACCTGCATGTGCTGGTTAAACCAGCAGGCCACATCTAAACAGCTAGAAAACCCTAAACCACCCTTTTTCCCTCCTCTCAAGAGGTCACAAATATTAAAATAATGTATTATGTGTAAAAATTGCTATTGTTGACAAAGATGACAGCAATAATATTCTTTCATTTTATTTTATAAATTTTAAGAGGACCTAGAAAAGCCTATTTCCTGTAGCCATCATAGCCAACAATGATGCATCCTGCTGAAAAAACAGCTGATCTATGCTTTTACATATACAAATTTAATTGAAATCTGTTGATTTCAGAAAACAGCCATTGCTGTACAAGACTATCAGAAAATAACTAGTTATTTTTTACACTTATTCTGCAAAAGGTGACATAAAAGGAAAGTACAATATTGAAAAATGTCTGAATTCTTAATACACCATATTTAGTCTGAATGGGGATTGGAATGGGCACAAAGTAAACAAGAGATTAGAACTGGGGTGTGTTCTAAGCTTCCCTGAAGCTTAAATTCATTTTTTGCTTCTGTATTTCAGTTGTTTATTCATTCTATTATTCTTTTATCATGAGCAACGAGTTTGAGATGTCAAAAGCATGAATGAAGTCACAGCAATAATTTCCTTCTGCTTGCGGTACACCGCTTTAAGCTTCAGGTATGTTTCGGGAGGCTGCCTCAACAAATTGTGACTTATAAGCCTTGTACCAAGCAATCACTGCTATATAGTCACGGCCAACTTTCTCCTGGCAGAACCTGGTAAGTGATTTGGTCTCCATCTGTCAGCAACACAAGAAAAGGAAACTAGATTGCAAATTCAATCTCAGAAGACTTAAAGATACTTTAATGAAAAGATAATTTTCATAGAATCATAGAATCAGTAAGGTTGGAAGGGACCTCCGGAGATCATCTAGTCCAACCTCCCTGTTCAGCAGGGTCACCTAGAGCATGGTAGACAGGGTTGCATCCAGGTGGGCCTTGAAGATCTCCAGAGAAGGAGACTCCACAACCTCTCTGGGCAGCCTGTGCCAGTGCTCCGTCACTCTCACAGTGAAGAAATTCCCCCTCACGGTCAGGCAGAACTTCCTGTGCTTCAATTTCCCCCCACTGCCTCTTGTCCTGTCACATGGGACAACTGAAAAGAGTTTGTCCCCATCCCCTTGACACCCTCCCTTCAGGTACTTATACACATTGATAAGATCCCCCCTCAGGCTTCCCTTTCCCAGGCTGAAGAGGCCCAGCTGTCGCAGCCGTTCCTCGTAGGGCCGGTGCTCCGGCCCTCTGATCATCTTTGTAACCCTAAATTTTCATCAAAAAGAGTATCACATTTGCTATCATCCAGCAAAATCACAGTAGCTGACTTCTTCCAGAGGAAGAGATACCTTCCTTTTCTAGAACTTACAGATAAAAGGATTACTTTCTGAGTAGCAAAATTTAGAAAATGGAGTTCAGAGAAAAAGTGATCAGAAAATTGAGTAAAATCCAGAAATCAGTGAGAAAAATATGCCAACTCCTTTCTCTGAGGTCCTTATTCATGCATGTTTTGCTTACACTGTCAACTCCTTGATTGGACAACTATTTTTCTCCAAGATTAGAATTTCTATGGACATCATTGTGCATTATAATACCTGATGTACTTCTAACTGCAAAGAAATAGAAGGAGGGGAGAAAAAAACTTAATTTTGTGGGTTTACTCTTACATTTGGTAAGTGAAACAGCCCAAACAGCTAATGCTGCACAGCCTTGTTTGTGTAGGGCCCAACAGCCTTCAGACTCCACACTCCTGTTGTGGCTGAAGAACAGTGGTACCAGGAGAACATAGTTCTTTCTTAATAATTCTTCACTTTTGCACACAATCTACACAGATTCTTTTTTGAAATTTCCTCAAATGTTTTTGAAGCACATTCCTCCGTCTTCCCTCCAGTTTTCATTTCATGCATCTTTGTTTTCTGCTTCTGGCTAGAACTGGCAGTGGAACTGCTGAACAACAGCAGCCAACCCATCTGTATTGCTGACTCAATTCTGAGAGCCTGTTCTCATCAGATTTCACTGCAGCATTCCAGATTTCAGTACCCAAAAAACTCAAGATACTTATCTAACCCAAACTTCCTGAGGGTGAACTATCCCTAGTATTAAGATACTAAGAGGGCCAACACGCACTTGAGAAAGATTCCATGAGAGCACAGGAGACAGCATGCCAACTATGCTTAAAGCAATATCTACCTATATAATTTCAACTCAGTCTGACTTGGTAAATTACTGAGTTAATTGCCTTGGTATTCATATTTACATTCAAAAAAGGATATAGGAATCTGAGGTCAAATCATTAAGCTGTTTCATTAAAAACTTTGTTTTAGGCAAATAGGCTTCAGAAAAATTCTTTTGTAATGTAAAATGGAACCATCTGCACATAAATTCTGAGACTTCGATTTTGATGCTAGGTTTATTGATATAATTGAGTTACTAAGCCGTTTACTGCTTTAGGCCCCCTAATAGCTATATGGGCTTGTTAACAATACTCTAAAATCAGAGAGGTCTCTTTGTTTCCTTCATTTTGGAAAGAGAAAACAAAAGTTCCAAATGTTTTTATTTCCATGCTTTTTTATTTGCACATAGCATTTACTTATTTTAATGCAAAGATTTTACCATGATAATGGTTTTGTCTCAATTTGTTCAGCTTTACTGCTTGGAGAACCATACTATTACAACAGTATATATTATTATTTCTAATCTCAATTTTATTTAGTTATTTTTAAAAGAAAGAAAAGTCCAATGCATAGTTTCAAGATGAAGTATTTGTTCATATTCACTTCACTCTTACAGCAATAAAATGACTGCTATTACAATTACTACAAAAAGTAATAATTATGAAAAGTCAATACTGTGATAAAAAACCCACCATATCTTAAATTGTTCACTGTTTGGATTTGGAGAACTGCTGGTCTATTCCCACAACAGACTGAAGGGTGGTGGTGGGTAAAGTGTCCATACTGTAACAGACTGTGCTACCCAGCAACCCCTATCTGTTTACCAGAGACTGAAAAAGCAGCAGAAACCTTCAGTATGTATTCAATGCAACGAGTATCCCCAAGAAATATGCTAGTTTGAAGGGGGGGGGAAGTGACAGGGGATGACAAGACTTTAGAGATTGACCATTTAGACTGCTGGGACTTGGTTTTTAATAATAAAGGGACAATTAACTAATCAAAACTTCAAACAAGATTTTTTAATCTATGTTAGAAATATATCTAAGTAGGAGAGTGAGTGATTACAAACGTAATGTCACCAAACTTGCTCTCTGCTTACCATAAAGTACATCAGGAATCTGTATTTTTTGTCCCATTTGACCTCCTAAATGGATTAAATCCTTTAAATTTTGTCAGAGAGCCTTGATAAGGAACACTGAATCAGAGGTGAATCCAGGAATTAAATAAAAGGTTCCAATTAAATAAGGTTCCATGATAATTTAAAATCAGTGATGGATTTACCACAGCAGAATCAAGAGACAGGTGAGTCAAAAGGAATGGAATAACATTGAGCAAGAGCAAAAAACCTGTATACTTTCTCCTGAGGTTGGGAAATTAGTATTAAGACTGAAGAAAATGTTAACAGTCACAAGAAACAAAAGTCTTGCAATGGATTGTTTGAATTATTTAAAAAGATTTAAAGTTAGTTGTAATATGAAAAGAAGAAAAAATCCCCAAACACTAACAGGTCTGTGAGGCTTTCAACAGGTTAAAAACATGTCATAGCTAAGAGGTAGCTCTTAACAAAGCCCATGCAGCATGCAGGAAAGTTCTCAATTTCTCCTCTGCCAAAAACTTGCTTCAAAGCAAAAGTTTGTAAGCATCTTTCTGGCATTGGGGGAAAATGTTACGGTGTATTTCAGAAACATTTACAAGTGTTTTGAACAAATCAAAGTTGATCTTATCAGATAACTTTTTCTTTTACTGATCAAGGATTATTAGTCAGTATGCAAAATCAGTAAGAACCAGCGGGGAAAAAATCTTTAAGAAAGTAAGTCTTGAGGGACTGAAAGTAAGTTGTTGATGTTGAAGGATGGATGAGGAAGTTACATAGACAGTGTTGCAACTGCCTAATGCTCATCCAAAACAGATAATGTACTAGGTTATTCAAAGCAGTGCAAAAAATACTGGCATACTGAATTTAACAAATCTCTCATTTAGAAACTATTTTCTAATAGAGGTGAAGCTTTGATTAAGAAAAAAGTCTGAGACATATAAATGCTGAAGCTATAGTCAAGAGATCAGTCAACACAGTGTTAGCAGAACTATTTTACCTGGGCTTACGCTGACAACATTGCCACCTTCAGCAGCAAGTAGGAAGAACATAAAGAATACACGCAAGTCAGGTTAAGGTTAGGAGGTGTGTGTTCACTGGGTGAAGTAGCTGACAGTAAAAATGGAGTACCAAAGTCAGCTACCTGGCTTACCTTAGGGTGATAAGTAACTCTATTAAGAGAAGAATATTAGAAGAATTATCTGTAACTGAGAAATAGATACAGTCTTTCACTGGATTTGGAAATTTTTGTTAGTATTTCCCTACCCCTGAACTCTATAAAATTTTTATGTGAGTAGGGATTTCTCAAAGAACTTTAAACACACAAAAAGATACCTAGCATATGTAATACATTTTTAGACAATTTTTACTAGCACTATCTGAAACATTTCCATCTTTCGATGCTCAATCCTAATCCTGCTGTTAGGTCTACTGTACAATTTGCAAGACCACACTGTAAAACAGATTGCTGAAGAACCCTAAGAAGGTCACAAAAACAACTGCTCTGGTGCAACAGGGGGGCAATTAACACACAGAAGAGAACGGATTCTTTACCAAGCAGGAAAATAAATGTAGCACTGAACATACCACCAACATGACTGCTTGTGTCACTTCCAAAATAAATTACAAAGCTCAAGAAAGCCAGAGCAGAAGTTAAAGGCAGGATACTACCACTTTGCTCAATGCCCAGACTAAGGACCTCTAATTCCAGACCTCAGCTTCAACACGTTTGATTACAATCACGTCCTGTCTCAGTCAAGAGCGATAACAATCCACACGTGTTATTCTCGCTTATAGGTTTTCATAACATAGGATTTATGTATGTCAACATATGCATTTTATGTAAGCTTTAGCATCTGAAGAAGTTACACAACACAGCTTGATTCCATCCTGCCGGCTTACAGGGTATATTTTCCTACAAAGTATCAGCAACATGTGTACAGCTAATTAAGCAGTAGCATTATGATAGCAGTTAACAAATTTGTTGTAGTATGCAGCATTCTAGTAGATATTCTGTCAAATCTTTTTGTAGTAATTGAAACAGTTATACTCCACAAAGTTCATGCCAGCAACACTTAAAGAGATGGCTGAAGGTGCTATTTCTTTACTCTGCCTCAGTTCACAGTTGCAGGATACTGAAGATGCTAACAGACTCGGGTTCGCACTAACAGATCAGGCTGTGAACAGCAGTAGCTTCAAGCTGGACACAGGGGACTTTCTCTTACTCCAGCAGAGGGTCAGGGAGGATGACTATGGACAATGATTCCCCAGGAGGACTACACAAGGTCCATCTGCATGATCTGCTTTACAACAAACACCTACCATTTATAAAGAAATCCAAGACTCAAAAAAAGGGGGAGATAAAAGAACCAGCAAAAATAGAAAAGTCCACAGAAACATTCAGTAGACATCATAACACCTTGGGAGCCTCAAAGACATTAAAGCAAAACACGCACACAAACACACACACACAAACACACTGATTTGGCAAGACACATAGTGACTCCCTCAAAGGTAAAACTAACAGTTGTACACCTCTTCTAATGCCATGGATATAGTGTCTGAAACTGCAGCTGGGAAAGACTTGGCCTGCCAAAAGTTGTGCTGGGACAGTAACAAGAGCAATACTTCTTCCAGACATCCCAGGAAGCTGTCAAAGGCATCCACCACTCCAGCAGAGGTAGTATATTGCCATCTGCATGGCTACTGCTGAATCAGAAGACTGTTAGGAAGAAAAGTGTCATCAAACATGTCAAAGACTGCACTGAATATTTCACAGTTGAACTGTTTTATACCAACCAAATTCTTGCTGCTAAAAAATGTTAAGAACAATGTTATCTTTTCCATGAACTGTTAGTGTGAGGAAGGCAATCTGCCTGATAGAATAATAGCAAAACACTGCTTTTTTTCCCCTGAGATTGCAGAGATCTTTTAAATATTGCATTTTTGTAGCAAAATTCCAGAAGTTCCAGAAATTACTCCAAAAATTCATTTTTGAAAAAGTTTTTTGAAATTTGAAATGCTTTTTAATCATTATTATTTCTGTTATGACTGTAGTCATTAACTTTTGCTTACCTACACTTAAATATGACACTTGGGAGGAGAAGCCTGCGAAAACATACCCTAACATTGAAGGGAATCACCAAACAAAAAATTGAGAAATCTAGATTTTAAATATTTCTTTGCCCATACAAAATTGCATAAAGACACATGTGCACCTAGTGGGAAAACTCACTGTGATATATCTAGTAAATTCAAAATCCAACATAAGCGCATGCACAGCTGCATGTAAAAATCTTTTTGTGACTAGCCACCTACCATTATGCTATCAAATCATATAAGTTTTGCAAAGAGAATAGTACAAAACTCTAAAATTAATAGTACTAAACTCTAAATTTTTTTCTCCACAATGAAGCAATGGAAATATATTGTATTCCACAAAGTTAATATGGTAGTACTGGACAGCAATTCAAGAAGAAGAAATCACCATTTTTTCAAAATGTGAATTTTAAAAAAGACTAGTTGATTACAGATAATCTTAAACATTTACACAAAACCCATTCACACAGACAAAACTTGTTCTTTAGTGGTTAAATTACTGCAGGAATTTTGGCACGTAATCTTTTTACAAATTAAGTATTGTTTTACATGCCCCAAATGTGTTAGTCATAAACATTAGCAGAGGAATACAAATCACAACTTTTTAATAACCATGCAGTAATACTGAACTTGTTCATCTGAACTTACTTAGCTTGTTTTTGCTTCACAACTGGATAAAGCAGACCGTAGAACTGTGTGCAGTGCCAGATCTTGGCTCCATCAGTTGCTCATTAAACAAGATCTGGAATTTAGCATTGGATTGAATGCACAAGGGAACTTATGTGAAGCTGCTCATATATCATTGATAGCTCTGTTGCTAACACAGAGTTTATCCAAGACCATACATTTTTCATTGACATGAACAAAGCTGCTCACCATCCTCTGTTTTTGACGTCAGTGAACAACTACCCACTAGCAGTATCTGTCACTGCAAAATGCTTGGAATTTCCTCACTTATAAAAGCTGGAAAGTTTCAAGTACAGACCTTTTACTTAACAACAACAAAAAGAAAAGGTGCATATTATTAAACTTTAAGAATTAGAATACTTTGTGATAATTACATTAGGACATTTTCATTCTCACTGAATATTTTTCCTCTAATAACTTGAGAAGTCAAAAATAAATTTTCTTTTCCTAAAAAAAAGCCATGATCTCAAATACATGCAAAATCCTTAACATATAAGCACCGTTGTGAGGTACTTAGATTTTTTACGTTAAGTGGATACTACAATCATTCAAGTAAATGAATAGAGTGATATCTAGTATTTAACAAAAATATCTAAATCTTCTAGCATAATACCAGCTATTTACATTCACTGCCTCTTTCCCATGCTTCCTTTTTACTTTCAACTGAAATGCCACTACTGAGTAAAGTCACTCTGGTTGAGGCTCCCTCTGGAGCTCAGAATTATCTCCTAAGAACAACACAGAATGCTGCCTCTAAGCAAGGTCTCCGAAGTTACCTTCATAGCTCTTGTGAGCCTAGGAACTTAATAACCAATTGGATATAAACAAATCAGACTTCACCTTGACAAATGTAAGTATTCTACTCAAACACTCCATCCAAGTTATTAGAAGCATGAGCTTCTGGAGACTTTCATACTGATAATGATGAATTTAGACCTTGATCTGAAAACCAAGCTTTTGCTTCACTAACACATCATTTTCTTCTGACCCCTCTGATTTGGTTGAAAGCAAACAAATACATCAACAAAAACCAGCACAACATTAATACAATACAATGGAAAGTCCCCTTGTCCAGTGTGTTAAGATACTATCAGCTATTACCCCATGGACAGATACTCATGTTTAAAAATCCGCTTTTAATCTTCTACAGATCTCTGGATCTATTAACTAAAGCCTCCCAATTTCTAACATGTTTTCATTCTTTTTCTCATGGAAACCCCCTTTCATAAAGAGCAGTTCTTTCAGCTCTGTTTTTCAGAATATTAATTGAGGTATTACTTCCATACAATACATCTATGTCAGTCATAAAAATAAATACATTTATGTTACTGGAAAAGGCAAATCATGTTACTGTGTTTATCAGATATACCCCACATCCAAAATATCATATATCTATTGCCTCAGGTGGTTCTAATGAATCACAGAAAAGACACAAATGGACTGCTCTCCTTTTGGAATCAAAACTTCTTAAGTCTGTGTTTTTCCAATTATGTCCTAATAACTTATGGAATGTATCTACCTATGAATGAATATAATTATTCTTCTGAAAGGAACTTCAGTTTTCACAACTGCATGATCTCTGAGAGGCAATTCCAAACAGATGATCTGATCTGATCTGTGGCTTCAAGGCCATTCCTGTATGTACTTTAGAAACAGTGACCACACTGGCTTTACAACTCTTAATTTTTGCAGAATTTTATCTTCTGACTGAGCCTCTTCCCTCTTATCAGGATTCTCCCACTCTGCTGTTATAACATCTTCAAAGAAAGAATGTAAAAACAGAGCTAACTTCCTTTCAATGGGAGGAATTTGTCTGTTGATTTCTTTTCTATTTGTCTGAGTTTTGTCCTTTTTTTTTTTTTTTTAACACACACATTTAAATGTATGTATGTATGTATGTATATGTATCTATAAATACTTATGTTTCAACAAAGGAAGATGGCAAGTATAAATTGCTTTTTCCAACTGATCAATGTGATGTTCAGAGAAGCTGCCTCCCTCAGTGGAGCACGTAGAGAAATTGACTTTATACAGAAGTTATTTCTCCCACATCTTTTAATTTGGGCTTGTATTTTATTTTTATTGAATGAGAAAATTTTAAAGAAAATAGATTCTTTCCCTCTTACCCAGCAGGAGGAGGTCATTTCTACATTTCATTAATATATGGATCACAAGGTCCTACTTTGACCTGATCTTTTTTGTGACAGTGAGATATTCTGTAACAGTGTTCTTAAATGTCTCCCTTAACTAGTAATAGCAACAGCAATAAAAACTATGAATCCTCATCAAATGGAGGACAAACCTTTTTTTTAAGCATCACTCACACTGGTTCAAAACATCTATTTTATATTAGCTCCCTATGTTGGTATTCTCACTACTCACCAAGAATACGTGCAATGCAAAACTCACTGTAACACATTTATCGTAAGTCCTGATGATGAGCCAACAAACAGCTTGGGGCATATCCAGGATAATTCTAAATAAGACGTATGTCCACAAAACTAGATTGCTTCTCATAAATAAGCTTGTTTAGAGCTTGCTTGGGTTTTTCTACACCAAAAAGATCCACCTTAAGGGACTTAAGGCACAAGGTTTCATTACTGCACATGAGCTATCTGTAGTAATGTTTTGTGTGTACTCTTACTTGGTAGTAAATGTACAATAATTTGAGCTCATTTAATCTTCTTTCATTGAGGAAAGACTGAATCTGATATAAGACAAGTATAAATTGAAAAGTTTACATGAAACACTTCCACGAGACACCAGAAAACTTTCAAAGTCAAGTGATTATGAGTCCCACTGTTTCACAGGTAAAAGAAACAAAGCACAACTTTCAAATTGCTTGCTGATGTCACAGAGTTAAAAGCGTTTTATGTACTAACCATACTGCGTTCCTAAAATTAACATTTTTTACATAGAGAAGTTGTACTAATAGTGGCTAACCAGCCAAGGATCTTGTATTCTGCAGTGCTCTATGGCCACTATGTCTGCAGGTAATATAAGGGTAGAACATAAACAAAGTATTTTTTACCCTCTCCATACTATCCTAGACCTTCAGCTATTAGCAGCTTGTGAACCTTCCGAAAGACAGATTTCATACCAGTCCATCATGTTTAACAGGATGGACCTATAAGCCTGTCCAAACCAACGATTCCCATATTGTGACCTGCAGTTTATATTGCTATTACCAATAACTATATGAACATCAACATACTTTAACTGAAGAAATGACAAAAAATGCTTTGAAGTTGCTAAGTTTAGTGGCAAGGGAAAAGAATTCTAGACTCCACCATTTTCCAGCTGTTAAATGAATCTTGAAGTCTTTAAAATACCAATTCTCATCATTCTCTGTTAGGTATAGTAAGTTACATGCTATCATTTTTACAACTATACAAAATAAAACAACAGGCAAGTTGAAGCCATAAAATGACCTCCAGAGGAAGGTCTATAAAGACCTTTGCTCTCCTTCTCTCACTCGTCTTTGAAATATCAGAGTCTTCATTTTTTTGCTGGATATGTATTTGTGCAAAGTGAATAGAGTTAGTAATCGATTTAATTACATCCAGTAATAAGCTTTTCCTTTCCCAGCTGTTAAAAACACTTAACGATCCAGAAGAAGTTTTCAGAAATTACTAGGCTTTCATTTAAAACCTTAAGCGAAGAAATTGCTCAGGTATTGCAAAGATAACAGAAAGCAAGCCTGTACAGGCAGCACTGAGTTCTTGTGTCTCCTGGGTTCCAAGCCGGCCAGACATAAGCCCGTTCTAGCCTAAAACATGCAACTGCTTTAACATGATGTGTCCAAACCTTTATTTAGGTAGATTTAGGTATTTAGGCTTTATTTAGGTATACCGCTGCAATAATACACCTATACAGCTTCAGGATCAGAGCAGGCTTACAGCAGACAGCTCCAAGGGTAGGAAGCTGAGGTCCTTCCTCTACTGGACAAGATAGCTTGAAAATGTTAATCAGCCTATCCAAGTCTTTTTTCCTATCACCAAAGAAAATGAAATCCCTTTCATTCCATAATGCAAATATGTACCTTAGACACTAAACACTGATCTGAAGAAAAACATATCCAATTATAGGGCTCAGTCCTGCATATTCTTATTCCAACATCCAAGCTTCCTGAAAGTCAATGGGAGCCGCTTCATGGGGTATGTCCACACTGATAAGATTACTATAACTGCCTTCTTGACACTATTCGATTTTTTTAAAGTAACGAAGTAAAGTAAGTATTGTGTTCAAATGCTGAAGTAGCATGAGATTCTGTATGTAGAACACATGGACAAATTTCTAAACACTGCTTCCCAAAGTATTTCAGCAAGTATTCTGCCAGAGACATTTCACATACCAATTTATGCAGTTAGTTCACAACACATACAAATGTAATTTCAAAAGCAGCATCTAGTATCACAAAGGCTCCAAACTGATGCACTCAAACTTTGCTCATTAATGCTGTCACACAGTGAAGTAACCTGCATATATTTGCTACCTTACTTGCTTGGTCAGAAAGCCCAAAGCACATACCTACAGAACACAATTCTAGAGTGTAATTTTGAAGGTATCTGAAAATTCTACTCTATGGACATTAGTTCACAGCAGCAGAAGCAGTCCACTTTTAACTCACCCCATCTCACCCCATTTTGCCTTATGACACAAGCATCTCAAAATAGACAATGATGATGTATGTCCCAAGTACACTCGAGTGATTTAAGGATTAAGTATCTGCTCTTGCATCTACTTTTTTTTTGTTCTCTTTTTTCTCTATGATTGACAATATAAATAAGATAAAAAAGTGCTTATTTTACCAGAAGTTCTATCTAAATAGCTTTTGATGTTTACAGACACTTCTTTGACATATTCACTAGTTGAAACTGGCAAGGCAGGGGGTATTTATTAAGAAATTACCAGTTTTCTTTTATTATGACAATTCTGCCTTAAAAGAACAAAAAACAAAATAAAAGGCACAAATGTACTTGGGTTAATGTTCATAGACTTGCTAGTTGCCTATCTTCTAACAACCTGAGTCAGAAAGCTGCTGCTGGTATTCCTTGCTAGTATTGCTGAGGTGGCTGTGACAATTCAAATAGTAGTTCCAGTATGGTTTCAAGAACTTTTTATAATGGCCACGTGCATTGTTAAAGACAAAATTAAGTAATTTCCCCTTCATTTTAAGAAGTACTGTCTATGTTTGAAAAATACATATTTACATTATTTCTTCCAATGTACCAGATGTGCATATTGAAATATAATGCAATGTTGTTTACTATAAGACAAAACCAAATTAGTCTTATCATAGCTCCACCTATTATAGCGATCTTAGGTCAGGGTTAGATTTGTTTCATTCGTTTTTATGGTAGTTGCATGTTTAATTTGATAGGAAAACATTCTATCATAAGTAATATTTGTTTTAATGACAGAAGCGCAAATTCAATACAGAATATATTTCAACAATTCATAGTCCAGAAATAAAAAATTAATAGAACAGAACCTTGGAAATTCAACAGAGAAAGCTTCCACTAAGTATACAAGTCAAATTTCTACTTACTGTAAACCAAAATTACCAAATAATAATCTAAACAAACAACAAAGAAAAACAGATTAAATATAGCAATATCCAGCCCAACTTCATTTTACTTTTGGTCAAGTGAGCAAAGAAACAATTGGCATCAAGATAATTCCAAAATGATAGAAAATTGGACTAGAGAAAAGATAAAATGAAAATTTGCCTTTATTCACTAAATTATAAAGTGGCCTTGAGAGCCTCAGAGACCAGGAGAGCGACACTGACAGCTCAGACATATCCCATGCAGAAACATTCTGGTTTTATGAAATAACCCTTTGCTTATATGAAAAATGCATCCTACTAAAACAAAATTTTTCAGCTATGAAGATTTCTTAAAATATATCAGTGTATACGCACACATAAACACATATGTATATGTAACATTTATGTCCAGGTAAGTTTAAAACTGTTTCAAACAATTGAAAATAGTATACTAGTACTATTGATACTATTGTATCAATAAAGAGATGCACCTTCCATCAGCACACAGAATAACCTAAAGCAGTCTAAGGCACTTCGCCATACTGGGCATACTGACAGTAAATGTTAGTAAAAACAGTGATTTGTACGCTAACTGAAACAGTTTTGCTGGTACAGAAATCTTTGTTTAAGTCAAACCTACACAGAAAGATACAGTGGTATAAAAGCAATGCCTAGTAGTTTAGAAACAGGGATGGAAGTCAGTAAGAGGGAGAAACAAAAAGAAAATGGAAACAAAAAGATCAAATATAAAGCACGGAAACAGGAAAGAAACAAGAGAACAAACATAAGCACTTGGAGGAAGAAAAGAAAAAAAGTGACTTATTTCTTATCAGACTTCATTTAATATTCATCAGCATTTCTCTTAGCTACGGATCTATTTACATTTGAATTACCATTAGTTGCATCTATAGCCACAATAAACTATAGATTAAGCATCTTCCCTTAATTTTTGAATCATCTCCAAAAACAGTTAAATATCATTTTAGAAGGGAGAGAGTATAAATTGCAGAACACAAATGACTTGCAGCTATCAATTAAGATAAAAAATAGATGTGGACCTTGCAGAATAAGTATTTTGCAAAAGAATATAGTAAAATAATTAACAGCAGTCTTCTACTGCAGTTACAATATAAAACTCAGATAATGCACTGCCGAAAAATATTAGACAAATATTCTCTGCCTTATAATTTGAATGGGGGAAGAGAGAGAAGAGGAATAACAGCCCTACTTCAAAATGTTCCTGAATTTTTATAATGACCAAACCTTCCCATTTACAGCCATACAACGGTCAGCTGCTTTACCAGAAAGCTCATCACTTTTTGCCTCCACTAAACACCAGGAAAGCAATCCAATCCAGAAAAATTGCCATCTAGACCAAAAATTTTGAACAATTCCAGAAAAGGTTCAGCGAGGCACACTGAAGAGAGATTTGGGGAAGTTAAGACAGTGACAGCAGCAGCAATGGTGAAACCATGCAAAAGTTGTTTACTAATTCCTGAAGAGTACCGTAGTCTCTCATTTCTTTTTTCTTGTTTTTAAGCTGCACATTATCTTTGCTGAATGCTATATAGTTAATACAGACTTTTCTTCTGAAACATTATACCCAAACTGGAGACAACAGATGAGCATTCCTGAACTACTTTGCTACCAGAAAGTATGCACTTTATTGGCCTTATCATTGATAAGGCATCGCTCATGCCATTCTATCACACTAAACATGAAAATATTAAGTGAAAACAAAACTGAAGCCGTGGGCAGCACTAGAGGCATTATGCTATACATTTAGTTGTTATCCAAATTATCAGCAAGATACCCAAGATACCTGTCAAAGCCTCCCAAGCCGCTAGAGACGGATTGCCACAAGGGAGCCCTGCTTTCCCCCCCACCCCTAACAGGTCTTTTCTACAACACCGTAACAAGCAGTCTAACAAAACAAGCACTTGGTCTACAGTGCTACAGCAAGTATGACCAGTTCTCTGTACTTACCATGGAGGATAGATGTGGATGATATCCTGTGGCCCACTTTTCAGGTGAGCTGCTGTTTCTCTTGCAAAGAGGACTTTCAGTATTGGTTCTACTGTACTGGTGACAACATCTTTGGAGGCAGTCACCGCAGGAGACTGTTCCAGTTGCTGGCAGATGGCAACTTGCATTGTACACTCCTCAAACACTTCTAAAATCTTCACAATTAGGACACCAGATTTATCTACAAATTTAAAAATGGGGAGAAAAATGCAAAATTTGAGTGAGGGAAAAGAAATTCTGACACACTGTAGATGTGCATGCCTCTACTTTGCCCCACGCAAATCTGTTTGATCTGTAAAAAAGCCATATATGAAGTAGAATGCATCACTACACAGAAAAAATTTATGTTAAAGTTTTCAGGTTGGAAATTTTTATTTTTTTTATGGATACAATGAGTTGTGGAAGACAAAAGTGTACATGCATGCCCTCCAAATATTGATGAAATCACAAAGCTTTTTAAAAAAAAAGAAGAAAAAAGAAAAGCAGAATCTACCCACCGTATTTGAATTTTTTAATCTCAACTCATTCATCTTGTTCACACTCTAATTGAATACTGCACAAACTAGTTTTATTTAAAAACAGAAAAAATGCACCACATTTAAGGTGAAGCAGTGTCTGTCCTTCTCAGTCTCCCCGAAAACAGCAGATGTCAGGGACCAAGCTAAAAGAGTACCTGTTAGGTACAAAGAATCTATACTCTGAGGATTCAAATTTAGGAGCAAACAGAGAGAAGGAAGGAGTAATATAGATACATTGTTTAAAAGTAATTATTGTAAAACTAATCAGCCATTTCATCACTAGGTGACTATTTAACAATTGCAAATTCTATTCAGGATATAGAAGGCTCTTGTTTTAAAGCAGTATTAACATGCACAAATATTCCTGCAGTTTGATTCTAAGCATTTTTTCCGTGCTAAATAAGTAACAACTTTACACTGAAACAAAATTACTCCCAGCTCCCTTTGCAGTCGCCTAGCACAGCATCTCCTCAGGCAGACTGGGATAACCCTAACTCTGCCCCTATTCAGTAAGATTTTTCCCTTTCTCCCGCAGCCCTACTTAGAATGCACTCTGGTCACTGACGAGAGAGTTACCATTTTCCACCCACTGAAGTTTACTGTCTGTGGGTAAAGAAGATAGAGTGCCGAAGAACAGAGACAAGAGAACCCCAAATCTACCAATTCCGATTCACGAGTTATATTGGGAAAAACAGAACATTCCAAAAAAAAAAAACAGCTGATATAAATTGTTGTCTTCCCACAGAAAAGAAAAATCTGAGGAGGGACTGTGAACTTAAAAGCAGAACTGTGCTTATTTGTTTATTTTTTAAGACTCATTTCACAATTATAAATGCATTTCCCTTGGAAAATATTTTAGTTTCAGTTTATGAGAAACTTCAAAAACAAAAAAAAGAAAAAAGAAAAACCCTATGCTTAAGAAATACAAAAACTAAATAAACTGGGGCCTAAAACCTTTTAGGTTTATTCAATAAAGTCCAATTCTACAAAAGAAAACAAGAAAATATTTTGTCTGTTTTATGTTCTCCAGTCTTTATTACATTTTATAATAAAACTGAAATAAATTCATTTTGAAACACCAAACTGCAATGTTCTTGAAACCACTTTTACTTCAACCAAGTTTTTATTACATGTAACATGTTTCTGCAAAGCACTATTTCCCACGAGCTGGTATTTTCCAACAGGATAAAGGTTCCTCCAGAAAGTCCCCCATCTGATACACGAGCCTCTTCTGTCCAAACCATTACAGTTTGGCCAAATTTTCCAGATCTGTTAAGCAGGATTAAGAGAGTTGAACCTTTCTACCAAGTTCTTTAAGAACTAATGATGAAGAGCAGTAGACACCACTGCTATTACTCCTCATCACCTCCTGTCACTTTCTTAGAGAAGGCTGCAGCATTGCAAAAATACTCTAGAACACTCCAAATACTCACTAGACTGGTTAAGGTCTGCTTATGTGCAAAATTCTGCTAAGTTTGAGTATGGACTAGTTTTCTACACCTAAAAGCAAGGATTTAGAATATTCACACTTGAATTATATTTTGCCTTACTAGCTGCAGTTGTGGTCCTCTGTCAACTCCAAGTCATCTGGCATGCATAAACAAATTCTTCCAACCACAAAAATTCTCAGCCTTCAAAGCAACTGAACGTTTACCTCTTCCCCTTTAGACATACAAATGGGATTTTCATTTACTTTAAAAAAACAAGTCAAAAAAATCAATTCTGAAACACATTTCTCAACAGTTTACATACATACATATATATATACACACACACACACACACACATATATATATATATGACATCTCATGAGAAACAGGCTGTTCCTCACTTTTGAGCTATGCATTTCTTCTGTATAAAATTTCATGACAGTTCTTACTGGTCAGCACCATATATTCTAGTTAGTTGATGAAGCACCTTGAAGAAATGACTAAAACAAAACAATGGTCTGATAACATTCTTCTTTAAAATACATAATTATAAAATGGTTAAAAGTCAGGGGCAAAAGAAGCAGCTCTGCAGAGAAAGACCTGGGAGCGCTGCTGGATGACAAATTGACCATGAGCCAGCAATGTGCCCTTGTGGCCAAGAAGGCCAATGGTCTCCTGGGCTGCATTGGGAAGACTGTTGCCAGCAGGTGGAGGGAGGTGATCCTGCCCCTCTACTCAGCCCTGGGGAGGCCTCATCTCGAGTCCTGTGTCCAGTTCTGGGCTCCCCAGGACAAGAGAGACATGGAGCTACTGGAGAGAGTCCAGTGTAGGGCTACAAAGATGATCAGAGGGCTGGAGCATCTGCCCTATGAGGAACGGCTGCAAGAGCTGGGCCTGTTTAGCATGGGGAAGAGAAGCCTGAGGGGGGATCTTATCAATGTGTATAAGTACCTGAAGGGAGGGTGTCAAGGAGACGGGGACAAACTCTTTTCAGTTGTCCCATGTGACAGGACAAGAGGCAATGGGCAGAAATTGAAGCACAGGAAGTTCCGCCTCAACGTGAGAGGGAATTTCTTCACTGTGAGAGTGACACAGTACTGGACCAGGTTGCCCAGAGAGGTTGTGGAGTCTCCTTCTCTGGAGATAATGAAGGCCCGCCTGGACACAACCCTGTCTACCATGCTCTAGGTGACCCTGCCTGAACAGGGAGGTTGGACTAGATGATCTCTAGAGGTCCCTTCCAACCTTACTGATTCTATGATTCTATGAAATGAAGAATCACATTTATAGGAAGGCTTCTAAAAGACATCGGAGAAAAAACCCTACCAAAGCACCAACTCTTTTGTAATCTAGTCTTAAAGTTGCCCCAAAAACTGGGAGTTGATACTAAATGGAGCAGAATGCTTCTACCATTAAAAGCAGCACAATTTCAACAACTTATCCAAGTCTAAAACTTGGCAAACATACACATTCTACAGAACCACAATCTATTTGTTTATTTAGATGCACAGAGATAGTTTAATTTAATTACTTAGAAATTATTATTACTGCTGATGATAGAATGCTCTCTCAAACAACATGAAAAAGCACTTTGGATTTCTGGCATGTGATGAAACACCAAAGTTCAGGACACAGCTTTATTTTTAATTCATTTGGCTCTTTCATTGCTATGCCAATCAAAAATAAATCAAACATATGTGGTTGCACACAGAAGGGAGAATTTGTGGGTGAAGAGATAGGCTGAATCACTTCAATTTCTATAGCTTCCAGAAAAGTCTGCTTGTTTGTTCAGTCCTGTGAAGAGGTTACTTTAAGGTTTTACAATGTTCTCTCTCACCCTTGGATAATTCATGGAAGTTCTTGCTTGGTTGCTGAAGTCTTCATTCACTTCATCTGCAAAGCAGAACTACAACCCAAGAAAAGTAAGCTTACAAATGTGAAAGTTTCATGGAAATAGCCACTAATTTTAACCAGGGAAGAATACCTTACCACAATATATATGAAAGCCTGAATATAATAAATGGGGCAGGGGGGAGGATCAAGCAATAACTGTGATGCACAACTTTGTAATTGGCTTAGCCAGTCTAAGAACATGTTGCTCCTAAATAGGACAATCCTGCCTAACCCTGCACTACATATTCCTCTTACGACCCATTCTACTGTCTAAAGCCCTCACAAATTTATTTCTTTATGGTTAGCTTTTAATGAAATCAATGAGCTAATCCAGCTAATTACAAAGGCACCAAAGCACAAGAGCAAACACTAGCAAGAGGAAGGAACAAATGACAAAATGGTAGCAAGTAGACGAAGGGAGGACTGCTCTTTTAAATGACACCCAACCAGATTCCATTAAGGCAGTTTCAAAACTCTACTTGAGACAGAATATCTACAAAACTATGATTCAAATACTTTTTTCCCCTTATTGTCCCCAGGTTGGATTGTCCTCAGGAAGCTCCTTCAGCTACCAGAAAGGACAGGCAAGATCAAGAGAAGTCACTGAACACCAGTACCCCATCAAGAGAAGTCACTGAACACCAGTACCAGTTGCTAAAGGTGTATGGCCTACAGGCATGCTTCATATGTATATTCCAAAACTCTTGGCCAGAGTCTTTTTTGTGTTTTGAGGCTCATAATATCCACCATGGATGCACATCACTCACACTGAGGTGATGAAAACATGGGCCAGAGCATATCTAGTGTTATCTTTCAACCACAGAATCTAGGCATAACACTACAGGGGAGGCACTCTGAGAAAGACCGAAGGAATAAGAACTGCAAATACCTATGGACCACTCATTTCAACGTGCCTTAGTTTACTAACTTGCAGGTAACCTTTCCTCTACCATTGACTGACAAGTCTGCATCCTGTGAGCACATATTTGTCTGGATACATTTTGGAATCTTTCACTCATACAGTAACTTGAGAACTGCTAACAAAGTTCTGTTTTGATGCCATTACAACAGTGCAATGCTTGAGAAAGATAAAGATGGAAATCCAGATAGCTGTCTGACCAGTGTCAGATGTGGGTACATTTCTGAGCAAAGCCCTGGCACAGAGTCTGAGCTCCTGGCAGCAGAGGACTGCTGCAACTTGGCTGTTCTGGAACACACTCTGGCATGGACAGCTGCCCCTTTCAGCACCTTCCAATAATGTTCACACAGAGACAGCTGGAAAGTCACAGAAAATATCCCCTGACATACAGAGACTCAAGGATCATTTGAAGGATCTGGTCCCAAGAACATAAAAAGAGAGGGCTTATGCATGACAGGGGCACGAAATACAGCTTCAAACCTTGATACACAAGACTTGGGATGCAGAGAATGAAGAGTGAAGGGCACTGAAAGTCATCTGATTGAGAGCAAACTCTGGAGAGGAATTTGGGACTCACAATATGCATCCTCTAAATAGCACCATTTAAAAGGAGGGGAAGTTAGCTATTAAGACTTGTAGCCCTCCTGTGCTCCTGTCAGAATTTTCAGTAAGAAGAAATACCTTCACTGCAAGATACCCCAACAGGTTGATTACTAGCAATTCCAAAAACTGGTCCCAGGAGGGCTGATGTACAAACCTTCAGGTACCAGTGAGGAGCTGAGTCAGTTTCCACCCATAAAAGTCGCATCAATCCCTTGCAGAACACTTTGCTGAGGCAAGTGCCAACTACTAGAAGGTGAGAGACAGAAATCATTGCTAGATGGACTGTGATCAAACACCTGAATTTCTCTGGTACTAACAAGTGGTCCAGAACAACTGCAAGCAGCAGGAGGGTTGACTGGTAGAAGCAACCAGACATTTAACCACATATGTATCTCTGGTGAAGCCCTTCTACTATTGACAAGAACTTCCCTCATTGCCCAAGCAAGAGATGAGAACCACTGACAAAAGCCAGCCAGTATTGCCGTCACGAGGACTGGACAGGCAGACTCAGCACAGCCAAGCTCTCCATCAGCAAGCACAAGAAGAAGTGCTGTGCACTCAGGCATCTCAAAGGCAGATGAAAAGTCCTAAGCCAAACCTAGGCAAATCAACCTGTCACTGTCACTTTTATCAGAACCTTTGAAATCAGAGGGGAAGGTCTTTTTGGCAACAATAAAAAACCTGATAAAGATCTTGTGCACCGTTCCTGAAAAAGAAAGCCTGATACGTCACAATTATGAGACCAAAGCAAGCTTGTATTCTAAGTATGGGTTCAAAACAAAAACAAACAAACAATAAAAACCTCAGCAACTTTCTGGTAGGAAAAAAAATATATAAATACATGTTCAAAACCACTAAATACATAGACACTATTTCTGGTTCAGAAAGTCCCTGAGCCAGGGCTTTTTCGAAGTTGGCAGAATATTCCAGGGAAATGTCATTACATGTTAGCCCTGTTACAATTTTTCCTAGGTATTCTAGAAGCTCTTGCCACTGCCAGAAACAGGATCCTAATTAAGATGGACTTTTGATCTGACGACCTGGCATGCCTGCTCTTATGTCTCTAGTCAATTATTTAATTCCACATGACCTCTGGGATGTTGGTCTCTCTCGCTCCAATTTGCAACCCAGACAAAGAAGCTCAGTTCTTCAACTAAGATACTTCAACTGTGTGGGAGATAAACAAGCAAATCTCATACTTAGTGCACCAATCAAATTCCCCAGTCAATTCTTTAAATTTCTGTTTATTATTTCAGTACTTGGAGCAATACTGCCCTTCATTATATAGCATCACTCCAAAATTAATGTGTTGACACAATACCTTGCAGTTGTTCCACATTACCCTGGATTCCAGGAGGGGAAAAAGGTTTACTGTTCCTCTGGAGATCATGGACCCTGAAATCTTGAGCCTTTTAAAAACTTCTGCACTACTCTGGAGTTTCTGATAGTGCAAAGGACTGTATTTAAGGCACAGAGCTGCATCAATACTGAATGGTAAACGGTTCTGAAGGATGTATTGCCCATGCTAAGGGTAGTCTAGGTGCAAACAATTTAAGTCAGTCTTATCCTTTACCTCCAAACAACCAAAAAGTAGCTTAGAAAGAAGAAAAAAATGCTGAGGTATACAATCTTACAGAAGTGTTCAAACATTCTGGTTTCAGTCCCTGAAATATAATTCTCAGGTCTGCTTTAGTAACTCCATAACTATCAACAAGGAAGGTAACGGAGAAAGAAATACAGAAACGAACTCTTGGGCCTGGATAATTCCCATTTTTCTTGTTACACTGTGACAGGAAGCTGAAAACACTGCAAGCACAGGACCAATGGGCCTTGAAATGCCACATGGCAATACATCAGATATCAAGATATCGTTAAGACTCCAAGCAGGTTTCACCTCACTCAAGTGAATTCTGCTGAAATGCCACCGTTCAAGGGCTCAAAAAGAGCAGCAGTAGCCTTGAATAGAAAGACCTCACAGGGAACAAACTCTCTTTAGAATAGAACGAAGCTCTCCAGTAGTGAAGAGTCCCTACAAGACTGACAGGATGAGGAAAATTGCTTCAGGATTAAGCGGAGTATGCAACACTCCTCAGATCCTGAAGAGAAAGATAGCTTTGGGGGTAATTTACTATGTCCTGCATGATTAAACTGTGTTACCTGGGATACCCAAAGCCTCTCTGTGCAGCTTAGCTCAAGTAGGTTATGGATCTGAGAGAAACAAAGTAGACAGAGACTCCAACACTAGAAGCTCTTCATAAGTGATGGTACCATGTCCTGCTATAAATGCTAATCTTTGCCTGCATCTATGCATTTAGCAGTGACAAGAAATAGTAGTTAAAAAAATGACTGTAGTGATGGAACAGCTCATTCTGGATGTCATCTCCAAGCACATGGAGGAAAAGAAGGTGGTCAGGAGTCGTCAGCATGGATTCACCATGGGCAAATCCTGCTTAACCAACCTGATAGCCTTCTACGTTGGGATGACTGGCTGGGTAGATGAGGGGAGAGCAGTGGACGTTGTGTACGTTGACTTCAGCAAGGCTTTTGACACTATCTCCCATAACATCCTCCTAGATAAGATCAGGAAGTGTGGGTTAGATGAGTGGACAGTGAGGTGGATTGAGAACTGGCTGAAAGGCAGAGCTCAGAGGGTCGTCATCAGTGGTACAGAGTTTAGCTGGGGGCCTGTGGCTAGTGGTGTCCCCCACAGCTCAGTACTGGGTCCCGTTCTGTTCAACTTCTTCATCAATGACCAGGATGAGGGGATGGAGAGCCTCCTCAGCAAGTTTGCCAATGATACCAAGCTGGGAGGAGTGGCTGATACACCTGAGGGCTGTGCTGCCATTCAGAGAAAGACCTGGAGAGGCTGGAGAGTTAGAGGGAGAGGAACCTCCTGAGGTTCAACAAGGGCAAGTGCAGAATCCTGCACCTAGAGAGAAATAACCCTAGGCACCAGTACAAGCTGGGGGCTGATCAGCTCTGGAGAGCAGCTCTGCAGAGAAGGACCTGGGAGTGCTGCTGGATGACAAATTGACCATGAGCCAGCAATGTGCCCTTGCGGCCAAGAAGGCCAATGGTCTCCTGGGCTGCATTGGGAAGACTGTTGCCAGCAGGTGGAGGGAGGTGATCCTGCCCCTCTACTCAGCCCTGGGGAGGCCTCACCTCAAGTACTGTGTCCAGTTCTGGGCTCCCCAGGACAAGAGAGACATGGAGCTACTGGAGAGAGTCCAGTGTAGGGCTACAAAGATGATCAGAGGGCTGGAGCACCTGCCCTATGAGGAACGGCTGCAAGAGCTGGGACTCTTCAGCCTGGGGAAGAGAAGACTGAGGGGGGATCTTATCAATGTGTATAAGTACCTGAAGGGAGGGTGTCAAGGAGACGGGGACAAACTCTTTTCAGTTGTCCCGTGTGACAGGACAAGAGGCAACAAGCAAAAATCGAAGCACAGGAAGTTCTGCCTGACCGTGAGGGGGAATTTCTTCACTGTGAGAGTGACGGAGCACTGGAGCAGGTTGCCCAGAGAGGTGGTGGAGTCTCCTTCTCTGGAGATCTTCAAGGCCCACCTGGATGCAACCCTGTCTAACATGCTACCTCTGTCAACTCGAAGAAAATAGGAATCAATAGTTACAATCACAACTGTCTCAAGATCCTTTTTTTAATCTCAATCATTGGGACTAGCACTGGGAAACCGTACTCAAAGACTTCACAGAGCAAAGGCTGCTGCTGGTAGCAAGCAGCCATCAGCAAGATCAGACCAAAGGCAAGAAGGTTCTGTGGTGTAGTTCAGTGATTACTTCTGCATTTTGGATTCTTTCCTCTTCTGTAAGAAAAAAAATCTTGCAATGGCCAGGGAATGCATCTCATGCAGATCACTGAAAGACAATATCACATCTTCAGACTGAATATAACACCAGGTAAAAATAAATGCTCAGGGAGACCATAGCAAAAATGGTGAATTTTAAGCACACAGTACAGAGCTTATAAGCAAAGAAGAAATCTGAAGTTAGAAAAATGCCAAACAGTACACAGCTCTGCTCCATTAAGCATTTTGAAAAATAAATAAATAAATATGCCTATGTGTGGGCATGTAGAAGAACAGGGTGCAAACTATTACTGTAACAGAAATACTCCAATACTAAAGAGTATGTACATCTACCAGTAAAAAAGCGTATGTGTACTATCATTCAAAGAGAGAATGTCAAAGTAACAATCACAGAAAGGAATGTTTTGTAAACTCTCCTTATGCACAGGAGTTACACCAGTCCGTAAGTAACGAGGATGAAAGAAATCAAGTAAACAGGGTAAGACAGAAAAGGAAAAATACTTCAACATATTCCTTCCAAGTCAATAAAAATGATTGGAAATGATTCATGTAAGTACAGAGTCTTCCGAAAAAGCAAGACAAACTCATACGAAAACCCAAGAGACTGGGAGGAGGATGAGACTGCTTTAAATCATGATATTCTTGGGGGGGGGGGGGAGGGAATAAAAGCTAACAAATATTTGTTTTGTACAAAGGCAGTCAGGACAACCTGTATTTGTTCTCACCAGCTAAACAGTCACAATGTTTCATTCTTGATCTTAATGGTATCTGAATGTTATGGGAGAAGGACAGATGCTTTTAAGAAAAATTATTGTTACTTCTGCTCAAAGAACTATCAAATACAGACATCATATGTATGAACTGCAGTTTAGAAGCAAATTTGTACTGTATCTGACATACACTTAGTTGACTTCTAAAGAACAGTCTGAAGAAGTTAAATGATACTTTCAGTTAAATGGCAAGTTCTTTAGAAATGTGAACTACATGAAATACATGTGTTTGACTCTCTAATTTCTCCTAGTCCTAGCTAAAAGCTCTCATAAAATAACATTTCCCATTGAATGTGCAAACAAACTTGTGCGATTCATTTTGTTAACAGTATTTACTAAGAATAAAAGTCAATTTCTGCATTTGATTCTGATGGATTGATCAGATATAGAACACAAAACTATAAAATAAAGAAAACCCCACATTATCCCAATACTATACCTTGTTTAATAAAGCAAGCTAGCAACATACTTTCAAATTTGTCCCTTGGTTATTTTTTCAACAGTATTATTTTATCCCGAAGTCTCAATTTTCTGCCAAAACCATGCAGTACCCTGGAACAGCACTTGCTATCTGCACTGAAATAATAGCCAATTACTTTCATTCTCAAGCATAAAAAATATAAAATGTCCAATGACTGGCATAAAAGAAAAGTGTTCTTTTGCTTGACATCCCTTTTTTCTGTTCTGCCTTCTCCCCCTCATAAAAGATGCCAGGTACAGGTATACCAAACTTGGCAGCTAGGTATATACCAAGCTGATTCTTCCAATCCAAAGTCAATGTTTAAAACCAGAAGGCAGCATAGAGATTCTGACATTTTCACAGCCTGTACAAACACATCTGGTTGCTATTCTGATCTACACATATTGTTATTCTGAGCTGAACTTCTGAAGCCATTCAGAAATATTTTTCTCAAAAATACACTAAGTCTTGCAGGCATGATGGCTGCTTGCCATAGCTATATTCATTTAAAAGAGGCTGCTAAATTTGGCCCTACTTTAAACACTATACATTTCTTTATAAGAACATATGTAAGCTACTTAAAGTGACTGTGCCTGTCATTATTGTTTCTCATAAGAAAAGAAAAATAATACAAAGAATTCTTGTTTGAAAAGACAGGCTTATATTTGATTTTTCCCCCAAATTCTATAACAACTTCAGACATTCACCTAGGATAAGAAGAGAAACAAAACTGACCACTTGCCATTTTTTTAATTTATAGTATTAACCCTTAAATAATATCCAAAACATACTATGAAGAACTAAGATAATATGCAATAGCTAGCAAAGCTCAGACTTTTATATTTATAGAAGAATTTTGCAAGGTGAGCTGGAATGATGTTAAGGACTATTCTTTTTTTCTTCATCCACACAGATAAATTTGTGCATGTCTCATCTCATTCAAGCTGCCAAAATCCTTTCTCGCCCTCATCTTTACTAATCACTGAAAGTGGAAGGGGGGAAGTCACTGTTTATGTCCTCTTTTGCAAGCCTTTCAGCCTTCCTGCAAATGTGCTGTTATGCATGTAGTCTCATCTTCAAGGCTTTTTAGGGCTTTGCCCTCCTCCCTTTCATGTGTTCCCTTGCTTCAGTAACTTGTAGAATTGTTGCTTCTTCAAGGCCACCTCCCTCAAGGGGAAGGGGCAGTGTGGAAGTGAACATGAGTGTCCTAGGTTTGTTAACAATTTATTGTTCAAATTCAATTATAATCCAAACACAAAATGTTCATTCTAAATCTTAATCGCACCCCAATCTACACATATTAAAGGTGCTGATAGTGTATAGAGTTAGGTATACCAAATATTTCATAGCAGATTACAAATGCTAAAGTATATCTAGAATACAGAAGTATACTAGAGAACTGCCTTAATAATAACTGCAAGAGAAACAAACTGCAGAAAATAAAATGTATAAAAAGTAAAATTTCAGAAGTTCCTTTTAAAAACAATCTACACCAGGTTGCTCCAAATATTTTTTTGTATCCTCTCCTATAGACAGGAGAGTTGTCTGATGGAACTTAGAAGAACACTGTTTTTTACTTCTGCATCATGCAGTCCCCATATAACCAGCAGATGTTGACAGGAAAAAGTGGTTTTTTTGTTTTTTTTTTCCTTTTCTTTCTTCCCTCCCCTCTTCTCCCCTCCCTCTCCCCACCCCTCAACTGTCCACATCTCCTCTTTGCCCAAACAGGAAGCTTCACAGGGAAGTTACAGCACTGAACAGAGAAAAAAAGTTTGCAAATGGTCTAAAGGCCCTTGCACACAATACTCTAACCATCTGCTTGACTGATCACATTTACTTTATGGGGACTATGTATCTTTCAGTCTCCTTTTTGTATCTTGTTAGGAAAAAATATTGTTCTGGATTTGTGGAGAAGATCCTGATATCATTCTCTGTCACAGGATTTTGACTCCAATGACCATCAAACTAACTCTGTGAAGCGTAGGCAAGCTTTGGTGTTCTTCCTTTCAGGCCTTTGGCTGACAGGGCAAACCAGGGTGCATTCAGGGTGTACACAACTGTCAGTTTAGCTTTGGAAGTGGAATTACCAACCAGGAAGAACTCAGTTAAGTTGAATTGCTATATTTTGTTTTCCTTGCTTTAGGATATCCCCAGCTCCATAGTTGTCTAAGGTTTCAGGAGAATCACCATCAGTGTCTCTCACCTTGCAAAACACAGTCCTAATTAGCATCTATCCCAACCTGAGGAATGGCTGCTGAATATAACATTGAAAAATTTTCCAAAGGAGAAAGAATAAATCATGTTCTACATCTTATGCTCCATATGTTCTTAAGTGTTTTATGTCCACATGTTCTTATGTCCTATGAAATGATTTAGACAAAAGTGAGATCCCTGTGTAATGGATGATGACCAGAAAATGCTTGCTGAAAGGAGGTGCTATTTTCCGAGGCGGTGATTCGTCCCAGTGACCAAGAGGCAGCCAAACCACAATGGTTACTGACAGAAAGAGGTCAGGGGAGCAAACAGAAAGGAATTTTTAAAAAACAAAGCCAAAATTTTTTTTTTTTTTGAAAACATGGACATTGATACAATAAAAAAAAAAACAAACAAACAACAGCAAAATAAAAGCATTAAATTCTGTAACATGAAATGCCTACTGGGGGGAACGGCCCACGCTTCTGGAAACATTTTTCTTCTTAAATATCAAATGGAAGCAGGGCTTCAAATTGATCTTGCTGGAAACTGCCACCCTTTGCCTTATCACTAAACTTCTGGTTTGTATGTCAGTGTAAGATGCAAAGTGATTTGACAGCTCTCCCAGCAACTAAATGACTCCAATTCCTCCACATCGATCTTTGAGCTCATTTGGGTCTTCTGTGTCTGGCATTTGGTAAATTCTGTTGCCAAAGTCAGAAGCAATCCTGGGTGTGGTTTAGAAATACTAATAGGCAAAACTGAGGGAAAAAAAATCCCAGAAGAATCTCCAATCAGTGAGACCCCCTTAGTATGAAACTAAACAGATGAAAACTAGAAGTGGTTTACTTTTGCTGCAGAGTGCAGACAACTGGAAGTTCATTTAGTTACATTTCTAAAATTTCAGCCATCCGGGTTGATTCTTTCAAAATTAGGCACCAATTTTATTTGGGTGTCATAAAACTGTTTTGCCATTCTAAGAACAAACCACCAAAAATAAGTTTTGCCCCAGACTACAAAGATACTCCCAAAATATTATTATAGTTATTTTACTGATAATCGTACCACCTTCATGCCTTAGACTAAGGATTGAGAATGGGAAGTGAATGGTTGTGATGTTAAATTAGTCTTGAATTAAGACATGCTCAGCATCTTTCAGGAATTTAGTTATAAGCTTTAGCAAATGTTCACAGGACAAATGAAACAGTAATTTTTCCTGAAGACTTAAAACTTGCCTAAATTCTTGCAGATTTTCATCATGATAACAAAAGGCGTATCCAAGAAGCGGCTCATCTTCTGCCAAAATGAAACTGTCTTGAAGACACTCACCCAAAATTTTAAAGCATACTTTATTTTAAAGCAAACGATTCTCCCACAGCCTTTTTCTCATAAAATACTCAGCAATTCTGACTCATTTCTTGAAAGAAAGAAGAGCCAAAGAAAGAAATTCAGCCAGAGGCAGCTATTTAGCAAGGAGTATTTCAGCCTAAGAGTTAAAGTCTAACAAACTGGTAAACAGCCAAATATAAGCTTTGTAATAACACATATGACGCTAGGACAAAAAGAATATAACCAATGATTCAGATCCATCACTACAGAGAATATTAGAACTTTTAATGTAACTAAAATTTGACACAAATTTCTGTTTCATATTTCAGAAGAAGCAAGAGGATAGCCTCAAATGACACATGAATGATGAAGTAATCTCCTACCCATTAGTAACTCAGGATGAGAATAAATAAAATGCAGAAGGTACAATTAGTTTTAAGTCAGCATGCCTACATAATTATCCACATAGCAGTTCTGAAAAGAGTTGGCTAAAGATGTTTCTAGTTCCTTGATGTTACTTTCTAGTGAGCCTTCAAATACCAGTGAAATCCAAAAGATTGAAAGAATGATGACAGCGTGCTACTATTCAGGAAGGGCAAATTAAGTGACCTAGATAAATAAAGACCAGCTAGCTTGACATCAGGCAAAGTGATTGGAAAAATAACTGAAGAATTAAGGACAGAAATATAAGTAGTGCCAGTCCGTATGAGTGACACTTCATGAACATGTAGCATGCAAGTGACTACAGGATGTAAGCCCTCTAACGTCCCTGTGAACAACTATGAAATTAGTTTTAGCCAAAAATGTGTTCAACACGTTAGAATTAGTAAGGACTTAAAATTGTACAATATTCTAATGAAAAAAAGCCATTTCCATGATCAATAAGGTACCCTTTAAAAGGAGTGCAAAATATATTTCAGAGAACTAGCTTTCTGAACTCCAGTTAGAGCTCCTCATTAGCAGAGAACCATCATTGAATCAGAGCAGTTCCCACAGTATTTGGAAGTAAACACATAATTAAAAGGTTTCATCAATTATGTAAAAACAAGTTCCAAAAAAACTAATACCAAAAACATTGTGGATACCACAAATTGAAGCAAATTCATGACTAAATGAGTGAGCTAAACAGAATCTGAACTGCCTAGTTAACCGGGCATACAGACCCAAACATAGGCCTTCATACTTCCCTACATTTAAGCACAAGAAACAAGCCCTAACTGAAGAGTGGGGAACTGCATCTCAGAAATCAACAGCTGCAGAAGTTACAGAATTGCACTGGACAACCAGTTAAACATGCGCTCCCAGCATCACGCTGTGACCAAGAGCAAATCAAACCCCGACACCTACTACAGGCCTTTAACATAACAGAGGCTGAGTAGTGAACAGGACCTGGGTGACGGATTTGATGAGACTAGGACAGGAAGAATAAAAACAGAGGCAGTAGCACTGTATGTAAAATCATGTTGAAAAGCTTGAGAGGGAGCAATAAAAAGCCATGCAAATTACTTGAAGGCTGGAGAAAATACTTCAGAGAGCCTTAAAGAACTCAATCTGTTTAGTTTATGAAAATGAAGATTGTGACGCAAGTTAGTATGTGCTCAGAAACAATTATTGGGCTTAATACAGAGTAAATACTTACAGTCACACACACAAGTAGATTAAAAAAACAAAAACAAAACTGTTTCTTGAGACGTAATAAACTCACAGAGTTTAAGGAAAAAGAAATCTCACAGCAGAGTGGTGCTATCAGTAACTCATAACAAACTACCAGAGCCCCTCCACTCCTTCATTTTGACTGAAGGGCCCACTATACTCAGTCTTTCCACTTATTCTACAGTCATGTTCTATTTGCACATACTTGCTGTCATCCACAATTTCAGCACTTACCCATGAACATGGCTGACTTCAAACTAAAGATATATCAACACATTAAGAGGAAAAAGTGGTTACAGAGAAGTAACAAAGATCAAAAAACTGTCTACACACCCAAACCCACACTCTCACATAAAATAAACCTTGATTTGACCTACAGCCTGCTGGAAGTACCATTTCCCCAATGATGCAGGAAGTCTAGGAGCTCTAAAAGTTCTTCATCCCTTATATTCAAATGCTTTGATGATGGGGACATTACAAATCACCTTATTTAACTGAAATGAGATGTAAGTGCTGAAAAGAATCTGTAGAACATGAACCCCATGTTAGGCAATGGATACATTTTATATAAACTTTATTTATAAACTTTAATTGCATTGTGTACATATACATACATATAGAGTATATACTTTCAGTATTAGTAGTGAAAATTTCATGCTTTCACATAATAGTATAATACTTCTTACCTGGTGGGATTTCAACCTCTGAAATACACTGATGTCTCCAAAAGCTAATGGCAGACCTTTCTCTGTTCTGCAGTCGACATAACCTCTCAGCTAGCCCTCCTCTGCAGAGAATAAAGGAATGTTCAATTTTGCCAAGAATCAGTATTCAGTTTTGCCAACTGACAAGCCATAAGTCAGATGGAGTATGCATGCTTTTACCCTTAGAGACAGAAACATAGGGTAAAATTACATTTTACAGATTAGTTCATCTAATTTAGATTTTTCAATGGATATACACCCAATAAAACAGAGTCAGGCACAACACAAAAAACAAAACATTTTCATTATCTGGGTATTCAAAACCAAGTTTTCAGTCCTGTCTCCTACACAGAGACTTTTAAGGAAAGGTTACTAAATTTTCTCCGTACTTATCCACATATCCTGATAAATACTGAAGACAATTCTGAATTCAAAACAAACACCCTAAATCGTTCAGCATAACCACCCAACCACTTATAGCAGGTTGGGTTTTTTTTCCCCCAGATTTGTTTGTCTGTTGGCAAGGAGTGAACACAAAAATATTCTTTTACCCATACTTGACCCTATGATTCATTTCACAGCTGGGTCAAATGAGCAGTTTCAGAGGTCTGAACACTCTCCAAGACTGAATTAATTCAGCATTCCCAAGGTGAGGTGCAGAGGAGTGGCATCTAAAGCATATGCACTTAAGGTAACACTGAAATGATTCCTACTCCTGGATTCAAATCTGGAAGACCTCAGTTTCCTGCTAGGAGAACAAAAAGACTACTATGTTGGAAGCTGTATTTGGGCTATTCCAAAGAGCTTTGGACTACCACAGGAGCATTTGAGCATTTTTCTTTGGCTTATGTGCATCTGAATGGTATTTTTCAGAAAAAGAAAACAACTTGGTGTAGCCGGCATTGCAAATGTGAAACTGGGAGGACTCGTCCCTGTGGAAACCAAGAAGGCACTAAAAAGGCTAAGCAGCACTTCTGGTAGTCAATAAAAATCTTTCTTTGGTTAGTAATTACTAACAGTGACTTCACCTGCAGACAAGCCAATAGGTTATACAAAAATGAATTACCAGTCTTAGTTGAATTTCTAATGAGCTATGGATTTGCAAATTTGTAACTATCAGCAAGAATTATCAGATGCCATGGCTGAACATCTTAGCAGTGAAGACCACAGAGTATACACTCTGAAAAGCAGGAGCCATGTTTGACCCAAAGCGGTTAAAGTTATATAGTTTACGTTACAGAATCAGTCGCAGAACAGTTGAGTTTGGAAAGGATCTTTAGAGATCATTTAGTTCAACCCCCCTGCTCAAGTAGTGTCACCTAGAGCACATTGCACAGGATTGTGTCCAGGCTGGTTCTGAACATCTCCAGAGAAGGAGATTCCATAACTTCTCTGGGCAACTGCTAGTGCTCAGTCACTCTCACAGTGAGGAAGCTTTTCCACATGTTCAGACAGAGCTTTCCATGTATCAGTTTGTACCTGTTGCCTCTCATCCTGTCACAGGTCACCACTGAAAAGTGTCTGCACCCATCCTCTTTATACCCTCCCTTCATAAGCATTGATAATATCTCCTCTCAGTCTTCTCTTCTCCAGGCTGAAGAGTCTCGGCTCTCTCAGCCTTTCCTCATATGCAAGATGTTCCTTCATCCTCTTAGTAGCTGTCTGCTGGACTTGCTTCAGCAAGTCCATGACTCTCTTGTACTAGGGAATCCAGTACTCCAGGTGTGGCCTCACCAGCCAGAGCTGAGTAGAGGGGAGGATCACCTCCCTCAACCTGCCGGCATGGCAGCGCTTTCCCTAATGCAGCCCAGGATACCATTGGCCTCCTTGGCTACAAGGGCACATATCTGGCTCATGGTCAACTTTCTCCACCAGGACTCCTAGGTCCTTCTCCACAGAGCTGCTTTCCAGCAGGTCAGCCCCAAGCTTGTACTGGTATATGAGGTTACTCCTCCCTGCGTGCAGCACCTTGCACTTCCCTTTGCTGAGGCTCTCTGCTCATTTCTCCAGGCTGTCCAGGTCTCTCTGAACAGTAGCACAGCCCTCTGGCCTATCAACTCCTCCCACTTTGTATCATCACCAATCTTGTCCCTTTATTGTCCCCTGTAATTGCAATCTTTGCAGCACTGTCTCCGTTACTGCAATCTTTTCTATAGCTGTTGTAGGGAGGATAAACTCTGAGACTCTAAATTGCCATCTTTCAGAAAAAGGGGGGGGGGGGGAAGAAAAAGAAAACCCCAAAGATAAAGCACTAACTCTCAAGAAGCTACAAAACCTGTTATATCAAGGAGGAAAACAAATAAATAAAACAATGAGCAGCACAGTCAAGTTCAACACAGAACCTCATATAAATTATAACACTGTGCTCAGTCCCATTTCCTCCAAATCTTGAGCACACAAGTACTACTGCACTGCCACAGCTATGTACAAAACAGTTCTGTGAACACTACCAAACTCTGTCCACTCAATTTTTCTTCTTGGTAAGTTACAGTTTGCAGCTGCAGTCCTACTGCAGCTTGGCTGCACGGGCTACCCAAGCCATACTGGAACCTACTATCTAGCTATGCTTAGAAGCACAGCAGTTAAATGCATTTTGAGTTTGCTTGCATGCTTAAGTCTTGCATGTATGAGCCTGCAACTGAACTTTATGGCAGACTACAGCCATACACAAAGCAGCTAGCAGCTCAAAAACTTATTTTGGTGAAAAAACTGTTCAGCAGAAGCATTCTAAAACTTCACCTCATTCCCTCCACAAATCACATCCAACTAAATGTATCTTGTTTGTTCAAGCATCACTAGGAAGCCTTCCTCCTATCCAGTTGCTGTGCTTAAGGTACCTACATAAAACAGTAGCTATTTCAAGCTCACACTGTTCTTCCCTCCTCGAACTCACCTACAGCTGTGCCCAGTCACTCATTCCCCACTATTCCTTAAGTCCACTATCATCTGTGCCAGAAGCATTCTGTAACATTAAAGAAAAGTCCTGATTCCCTCACTACTGCCCACAGCAGAAATATAACACTCCTGTTTCAGGCCTGATATGTCTACCAAGGAAGGGAACGATTACTTTACTCTGATATTTACAACTTCATTACTAATTTGGTAACTATTGTGATAACTGTTGTCCTAATACAGAAAAAGTTCAGGAAACTCAAGCTATGCCTTTCCCTAGTAGCTCTTTGGGCAAATAAGAGTCACTGGTCTTTATTAATAATTACCCTTCCATTCACATTCCAAGTGTAATTAAAAATAGTTTAAACAGAAAATATAACAGAGCACTTAGCATTTGCTTGGGTGCAGAATATAAAATACAACCAAGTCATTTATGAGCAGTTCTCAGCTGCTCATTGGAAATATTTTTTTTCTGCATCTATTTTTGTACATTGCGAAATTGGAAAATAGGGTTAAAGGAAATGCCATGTACAAGAGGAACTTCCATGGCAGAAGAGAGAGTTTTTCTTTTAAAAAGTAAAAGCAAAAGAAAAAAAAAATTCAAAAACTATCCCAAAAGCAGGAGAACCAACTCCCTCTTTAGCTCAAATACTTTAAAAATACAGGTGCATGTGCTTTCTATTGCATATTCTGACAAATTTGATGACAATGATATTTGAGAACCATAAATTCATTTACATACAACACAGGTACACATTGTTGAGAATGTTGTATATGCTCTGAGATAACGTGTACAGATGAGAGATCATAACTGAGACTTGCAATCTAGTAAAATTTGATAGGCGGTTGATGTTCCTTTTCTTCTACTTAGACAAGTTCTCCTATTGAATATGTTCGAAAGAATTTAGGAATATCTTCTGAATTAAGCAGCTTCTGGAGCCTTCTTTTTTTTTTCTTAATTTTCAAAACACTGGTTTCTTACCAGCTCCTGAAAGAAAACAAGATTGCCCCAGCTCTCCAGGCCCATTCAGCCTCTTTAATGGTGGTGGGAGTGGGGGAGAACATTCAGACTGTGCTGTCTCTCTGATAGCAGACACAGTCACCAGAAGGAAGAATATAACTTAATAAGAATAGCTTAATAAGAAGCATCCTCATTCACAGAAGTCATTCCTTTTTTTAATGGTAGTTAAATAAATAAAGCGTCAGATTCATATCAAAATTTCTGGTAGAACAGAGAGACATAAGATTAAGAGGAACACTCTGCAGAAACCAGCTTTGATGGAATAGCTCAGCCCCACCAGACAGGAGACAGCCTCCCCTTCAATTCTGAAAGTTTTGTCTTGCCTGACCAGAGATCTTGCATGGAATAGTAAACTTAATGGTTCAATAAATCAAAGGCACCAGAATGACTTCTCTCTGATGGGGACTAACTACATTCTGTTAAACCACTGCAATCAAGAAAATCCACTATAGATGAAATAGGGGAAGTTATTGCTTTAAGCACAGACATTTTTGCACAGAATAACTTTTTTTCTGTTAACACTGATCATCTGGTCTCATGAAACCATCCTCATCTTCTAAAAACAACAACGCAGATTTTAATTTTCAGTAAGTGCAAGATCATTTGCCCATGTGCATTACCACTGATTACAAATGGTACCTCTGTACTGAACCCATGATATTCTTCAGTTATATTCTCCAAAACCAACAAGTTATTCACTAGCATGAGAAATTTATCTAATCTTTATAATTTCAGCATAAGATCAGGATGGTCAAAATGACTAGTCTGTTGCTGTTATACCCTTGTGCAATCTGTTCGTGTATTCAAGAAAAAAAAAGAGACAATTTTAGTGTAAAAGCTTGCTTCATTTGTGCCAGCTTCTTCCTCTCTTGGCATCTTCCTTTATTTTCAGGACCCCAAATGGCCTCATATGACAGAAATGGGTTACACTTACTACACAAAGTACCAGGACATTCTGTATTTTTCTCCTCTTTTGATAACGAAAAGTTATTTTCAGCAATTCAGATTTGTGTGGTCTACTGTTCTATACACAAACAGATATGAGCTAATTAAACAATTTTCCAAGATTTTATTTTACTATTAAAATAAAAATGGGCAAACATTAAAAAAAATGTGAAAATAATGCAACTGCTCTTCATAACTAAAAAGCTCAAGGTGACAGATTTAGGAAAAAAGGGGTTAACATTATATAATATATCTTAAGATATCCATTTCCTGAGCTGAAACCCAGACTTCAGTGGGTTTTTTCTTTTGCTGATGGAAATAAAATCTTACTAGAAAAAGCAAACAATTCATAAACCCTTCAAGAGAGATTTACTTGTAGACCAGAAAAGCTGAGTGCATAAATTTTTGAGTTTTCTTGTTTACAAATATTAAACAAACACTGGTTACTGGTTTAACTCGTAACAAATTTTGAGACTTTGAACATGCTCTTCATTTCTCCCTTGCTTTAGAAAGGAACTCAGAGAGTTAGAACTAATGCAAGTTTCAACATCTCACCCTGTAGAATTAATGTAAAAAACAAAATCCAAAAAGAGAAGCTTCCTGAAAAGTAGTAGTTGCAGTACATTCTTTTCCCCTCCCTTGTATCTGCAAATCACTTGCATAATTTTTCCATACATTGTCAACTCAAACTGAGAAACTGAAACTCTGTAGAGGAATAAAATGGCGAAAACATCTAAAACTAATACCTCTACCTAATCACCAAGCCAACTCACCTCAGCATCAAGTAATACTGGTCGCACCTCCTTATCAGCTGTCTTATTAGGTCAGCAGTGCAGTACAATGACATCACCTGTCAGAACACCTGGGAAAATTATGCTTCTTTTTTTACCCTCTTCTAATGTTGTTCAAATAAAAAGAGATAGCTACACAAGGTAGTATAAAATACCAATGATATTTAGGGTGAGGATGACCAGTAGCCATGGTAATGGTTGTGAGCAAAAGAGATGATGCCCTGCTAGCACAACAGCACAGCTGGCACCTTCAGGGAGCTCCAGGACTGGACTGGGACCACCAGCACCGCTGAACGACAGCGCTGTGCAGACTGTGGCTCTCCCTACACACTGTCAGGGAGAGAAGAGCAATCTTCACTCAGAACAGCTTTGAAAAACAAAAACTACCATTACAGGGGATATATGAAGAGATATTAGAATCTGGCAAACGAGCATAGAATACATCAAGCAGCAGGCAAGGCACAGAAAGATAAATTGCTTCTGCCATGCCTTTCTTCAGACGCAAATCACTCAAACTCCATTTAACCCCTAACAGAGGAAGACTGCAACATCTTCCTTCAATTTCCACTAACCATAATCAACTCCATAAATTTTTAGTATTTCTTTTGGGGAAACTGACTTCTCATTTTCATTCCACTCCAAGGTATCGAATTTACATTCAAATGTCTACTACTAGGATTATTAGAATTTATTTTAACCATCCATAAATTTTTTCTGTTCAAGTTAGTTCTTGGGTTTTTTTGTGGATAATGATAAATACACCTTTAATAACAGTAGTCTATCACAGTCAAACAATTTGAAAACATTCCTCCCATCCAGGCAACCACTCATTTACATCTTGGCACCAGGAGCATTTTAGGCAGACAGCACAGCAGAAAGTTAACTTACTTCAACTTTTTGACAGACTGTTACAGCTCAGAGATATATACACACACACACACATATATATATGTATGTATATATATTTTCTTGCTGGGGCAGGGAGCGGTGGTGTTTGAGATTTGGTATCAGAATGTAGCCACGGAGGTAACAGGAACACAGCTGTGATCAGATACTATAAATAATAATGCAGTATACCTAAAGAATACTGGAAGAGAGTTATACATATTTTTCAGAAAATATAAGCTAAAATTTTCTGACAACATCCTCTCTACCTGTTGAAGATGACTTTAGTCATCTCAAACATCAGAGACAGATGAAAACAGAAATAAATCATTTCGTTTTTCTCAAAAGTGGAAAAACAACGTGGGAGACCTATTCTACTTGCATCAGGACTCTTATAAGAATTAAAGATACTAATATAATTTGGCTTTGGATTAGTACCTTTCTCACAAAGAAATTCACACAGAAAGACCATAGCTTTATCATTTGCACCATCTCTTCTCAATCCACACTTCACGTAGCTAAGCTCTCTCATTTTGGGCTGGTACTAAGTACAGAAGCTCTCTCTTCCACCTGCTCCTCAGCATAAAAAGGTCCAAGTGGGAACCTGCAGGCCAGATCCAGCTTGCAGGATGAATTCCTTCACTCACTGCTTTTTGTACTGTGGTCTCAATTTTCAGGGCAGGTGAGAAGGAAGGAGAAGGGAAGAACGAGCAACTTTTACATAGCTTATAGCTATATAACTGGAAAGGAAGGGTTGTCCCTTTACCAATCAAGAAGCCAATAATTCTTTCCCTAAACTGGCCTCTAATTCATAGCACTGCAAATCTGAACCTTCCCATTTAGGATTCAGACTCTGATATCCCCTGTTGATACACTAGTGAAAATGTGAGACACCCTCAAAGTCAATGCCCTGCACGTGAGAAGCAAACAGATGAGCATTACCTGGACAATCAAATAACTAGATGAATGAAACTTGTAACTGAGGAATTTCCTGCTTGCTTCCCTGTTCCTAAAGAAACCAAAGGCAGTTTGTTACTCTTCCAGCCTGTGTTATCCCTTAAACTGTGCTCCTCTCTGTCCAATCTAAACAGATTACATTCTGCATTGTTAGAGAAGAGCAGTTTAATCTCTTAAACAACTCAGAGTATCTTTGCTCTAAAGTATAGTTTTGTACTAAGGTAGTTGACAGTAAAGGTCATTAAATAAAATTGGCAGACGCAGACTGAAATCACATTTAAGCTTTGGAACTCCAAACCATGGGATGTTACTGCAGCAGCCAAAAACTTAACTAACATGAAGATTTACTGTTTAAGCATCATGTTTTCCAACTGATTACTGTACGTAGAATTGGCTGCAACTAAAGTGAGAAACAATTACATTGTTAAAAAATACAATAGGTGTCTAAAGGAACACTCTTTACAATTTCAGTTTCTGTAGTATGAGACATACCCCTGCATACACCATGCAAGTTAAAGTTGTTTTTCCAAAATCAATACAGGAAGCGACTATTTCTGCACTGTAATTAGCTTGATAAATTCTGAACCATGAACATCATACTTACCCTGCACAGGTTCAAGCTCTTTCCCTTCAGCAGTTAGATTATCTTTTTAATGTATTTAATCTTGTCACAGACATTTAAACTTCAGGGGAACAAATACATCCCACTCTTGCCTGTCACTCTGTCCTGCCTTAAGCACTATTGCTCATCCACTCCCTTCACACAGTACTTGGATAATTTTACCCTG